>NC_083575.1:65357153-65957153 GCF_027579695.1 Neoarius graeffei | reverse complement strand
ATTTATGGTATGGCACCTTATCCACCTGAGCCACGACGCCATACCCACAACATGGGTTTTAAAAATTTTTGTAATTGTGTAGAACAATGAAAAAAGGCATGTATAGTTTAATGATAAATTGTGATAACCTTGGGGGCGTCGTGGATAAGGCGCCATACCATAAATCCGGGGACCCGGGTTCGGTTCCGACCCGAGGTCATTTCCCGATCCCTCCCTGTCTCTCTCTCTCCCGCTCATTTCCTGTCTCTACGCTGTCCTATCCAAATAGAGGTGAAAAAAGCCCCAAAAAAATCTAAAAAAAAAAATTGTGATAACCTCAATTGCCTTTTTGCACTACTGTGAATGCCACTGTTCAGCAAAAAGAGAAATCTATGTTGGCAGAATGAGGAATTGAAAATTGACTTAATTAAGAATTCTTAATAAAGATAACAGTTTTATCATAGTTTGAATTATCATGGGCACATCGTTGGCAAAACATAAAATTCTTAATGCAGACGGTTGCCTTGAAATTTCAAGTATTCTCAACTATTTTTTTACAGTGCAGAGGAGCAGGTGGACACGATCAGGGACAAAAAACAGGACAGAAAAATCTTCACAAAAAGTGAGGAATACAGGGACAAGGGAAACCCAGGCAGAGGTAGCAAAAGACACCATACCAATGAGCTGTAGTGAGGCAAGGAAAGTCTACAAGAGACAGTCTGGCAAATGGAGTAGCTCCAAACAGTTCTTCAAAAGCCCTGGCTGATGGGAGAGGAGTGGTCACAGGTGTGGGAGTGCCGCTTCAGGAAATGGCTTTCAGCAAGGCAGGACTGTATTCCTGTCCTGCAGCCAGCATGGAAGTCCCACAATCTAAGGCATGGATGGACTGGACCGGACTGTGACAATATTTAAGCAGAAATATAGACAATTCTAAAGGGTTCACAAACTTTCAAGCACCATTGTACCAGCATATACACCAACATATTAAAGAGTGGAGAAGTGAAGCAAACTATTCAGAAGTGCATACACTGTAAGCCCGGTGATTATTATCTACTGTAGTGAACAGGTTCAGACGATCAAAGTCCAAAAAGGCTATATTTATCAGAAGAGTAGCTGCCTTCAACCTGCACAAGAAGTATAAATTCATGGAGCTAATGTAGTGTGTGGTGAAGGAAACACTGTCACTGTCTCCCTACTGAAAGTTTTCTTCACTGTTTTACATCTGTTCCAAGATGAGGAGAAGAGTTGAGGAAACTGCTGCATCCAAACAGATGAAGGAAAAATTGGTGAAAAACGAAAAGGTTAAAGTGCAAGCCAGGTTAGTGAAATTAGTCTCGACTTTTCCTCTTTAATTTCATAGCAGTTATGCTTGGTAGATCATTTCAGGTACGTCATATAAATTTTTCAAATTCTAAAGGGCAGATCATGTGAGCACTCAAATCACATTATTAACTAGATTTGCATTTGCTGAAGAAAATACTAATGATTGCACATTAATTAATTAATGTAATTTAATTAATTTTAAAAAAATAAGCACTCAGTAAAAGTTATAAGTTTAAGGAACATGGGGAAGCCATGACCTAAAGGTTAGAGATGCAGCTTTGGAACAAAAAGGTTGCTGCTTTGATTCCCTGGACTAGCAGGAAAGCCTGAAGTGCCCTTGAGCAAAGCACCTAACCCCAACTGCTCCCCAGGCTGCCCACTGCTGTGGAGATATCAGGGTCCTGTTGTACATCACTCTGAATAAGAGATTCTGCTAAATGCCTGTAATGCAGGCACTGGGGGTGAGATGTTACTTTGCTTCCCAAAAAACTTCCATCCATCCATTATCTGTAGCCGCTTATCCTGTTCTACATGGTCGCCCGCAAGCTGGAGCCTATCCCAGTTGACTATGGGCGAGAGGCGGGGTACACCCTGGACAAATCGCCAGGTCATCACAGGGCTGACACAGAGATACACAACCATTCACACCTACAGTCAATTTAGAGTCACCAGTTAACCTAACCTGCATGTCTTTGGACTGTGGGGGAAACCGGAGCACCCAGAGGAAACCCACGCAGACACGGGGCGAACATGCAAACTCCGCACAGAAAGGCCCTCGCCGGCCACGGGGCTCGAACCCAGGACCTTCTTGCTGTGAGACGACAGTGCTAATCACTACACCACCGTGCCGCTCTCAAAAAACTTGATATATGAAATTAGATAGATGGATTAAGATTAGATAGATAGATGGATTGTTTGATTGAGTTCCTAGGCTCAAACCAAACCAAGTATATAAGATTGAAATTGCAGGTGCATAGGGGAATACATTAATATATTAAATAAAACACAATATGAGGTGGTAATCCCAACTTATTAAAGAGAGAGAGAGAAATATAGATAGAAACTGGAAGCTGATAAAGACAAAGGGAGAGAAATAAATAAAATGTATTATTTATTAAGAGATAGATAGATAGATAGATAGATAGATAGATAGATAGATAGATAGATAGATAGACAGACAGACAGACAGATAGATAGATAGATAGATAGATAGATAGATGTTTCTACATTAAAGCAAGATGCCCTTTCAATTTCATAAAATCGATGGAATTTAGTTCCCTCTGAAATTTGGTCATTGTGATACATGTTTATTTCTGTAATATCTCAAAATATATCAGGCCATCCTGTGGCTGGGAAATCATTTATTTTGAGGGGATTCATGCAGTCAAGCATAAAGAGGAAGTCCAGTGTCCAGGTTTTCATTGACCGGGCACTTATAATTTTGCCGCAAGACAAGGAGCTAATCATAACAGCATTACAACTTCAATTCGCAAGTGGTGACAAAAAATATGACAGAGCTAATGGATGCTGCACATCAAATGCTGATTAGTATGTTTCTCCCTATCGTAAATATTGTAATTAGTGAATAACATGCTGCAATTAGCCCAAATATGTATCTTTTTGAGGCGAACTTGAGCTTGGTCACTCATCTTGTTGAAGTCTGTTTTCCATTGAGTGTATTATAGCCAATATCCATTAGTCATAACAAAAATTATCTATTGATTTCATAATATAAATATTATTCCTGTACATTAGATAGCTGACATAGAAGGTCCTTTTTTATCATTGCGGTGGTGAAGACTGTTGAACGAAAATGTGTGTAATTAGACTATACACCTACATTGCACAACTTCTGGTGAACAACCTCTCGATTCGCAATCATGCTGTGCAGTTTATTTTGTTGAGCAAGACAGTATAGCTCTTTTTCACTGTGGCAGCAGGGGTGTAGTCAAACGAGTCCGGGGAAGGTGCTGTGTGTGTGTGTGTGTGTGTGTCAGGCCCGGCGCCATGGGGGGGCGAAAGAGGGCGTCGCCCCCTCGTGGCTACAGCCCTGCCCCCTCAACGGAGACTCAGATCACTTAATTGTTTTCTTATGAAAATATAATGTATTATAGACGTATTAATAATTTTCATTTTCAAATACGAAATATTAAGTGGTTGAGCATTGCACAAAAATACATTTCACATAAATCACTACTAAAACTGGCACGGTAGAACAAATCTGATTGGTTGTTATGATTCTTACGTTGCAATTGTAGAATTCAACTGTATTAAGGTAGGATTATTTCAAAAAGCCTGAATTTAATATTAACCCTGTTTTAGACATATGTATCAATCCTAACTACTGGGGACTACTAGTTATTGTGGGTGTATGTGTGAAATGCTGACACAGCCGCGCGCACACACAGACCTGTGATAAGGACAAGGGGAGGGGTCGCGCGGGCGGGGGTTTTACATGTACACTTACAAGTGCACTGTCTCTGCAATATCCTGCAATATGCAGTCAGTTTACGGGAGTAGTCTTTCCCCTTCCGAATTAAACGAATTCAATCACAATATTGTGAATCCATTTTCTTTCTTTGTAGGCTAAGTTTATCTCCGTTTATGTTGGTGTATGTGTTCATATATGGTCCGCTTTGTGCGCAAATAGCGTAAGAATATGTGTCGTTGACGTCACCCCCCATGCAGCGGGGGTGAAAATTCATCACTTCAGAGTGTTTAGTCCCCTACACGCCTAAACTGGGATCGCGGATTAAGTGGTTAGCGTTGACTCGGTGCGAGTCAGGAAGGCTATTACTGGTGCGGCCGCGGGGTCTGTTGATTTTTTTAAATTATGATTTTGGCCGCCGAGCCAAGTACCTTATAGACTTGCATTGACGTTTTGTTTTCATGCCGCGGAGCTATTTGTATGTATTTTAAATGTAAAGGACTTGCCTGTAGGTTTGTGTGTGTTGTTTTATGTTTGGCATCTTTCCGGTTGTACCGCGTGTCTGTGAGAAAATTGGAGGGGAGGGGTAACAGGTGGGCACGGGGGCTGATAAAGCGCAACTGCCCTGGTAATATGTCACATGATTTTCCCGGACTAAAGCAACCTTCGGGGCCGTGGTTTTGTGGTTGGCGCAGTTAATTGTTTGAAACACGTTGTCAGACCGCCATCACTACTACACACTATATGAAAAATATTTGCCCCCTTGCGATTTCTAATTGCCCCCTTAGTAAACTGTTCCTGGCGCCGGGGTCCGTGTATGGTCCGTGTATCATCCGATCATTCAAGTATTCCATTCAATCTGGAAAACGAAAAACAAAAAAAAAACACTCAATATTTCGTTTTCCTGTTTTTCTGTATGACCAAAAAATGAGGGATTGGTGTTTGTTTTCCTTTTTCCAACTCAAAACAGAACAAATAATAAACAGGGAAACCAAAACGAAATAATAACTCTAATTTACGATTATTGATTTTCTCTATTCCCCACGCTACATTAGCCTTCCCATGATCCTCAGCGACAGTCCATCATCTGCGTCTATGAAACAGAAAAATTGCATGTGCATGTATATATCAAGTAATTTATTCATACAGCCTATTCATTTAATATATTAAGCTGTTAATGTTAAGCTGATGATCTCTTACTTATTATTATTATCTCAATATAATAGTAATCTGTCCTCGGGATGGGGGGGATGCCATCCTCCCGGAATAAAAAATGGTCAAAATGGGGGATGCCCCTCTAAAACGGGCATCCCCCCCCCTCCCTTCCCTTGAGCAATTTTATCAGTAAATGTGGACATTACTTCTATTTAACATTGGAATTAGAAATGCCATTCCACGTAGCTCTGCTGAAACTGCGCATACAGTAAGCTCCCGCGAGAGAGGGCGCGCGCAAGCGAAGCGTTTGAGGAGGTGACATTCAGTCGGAGTTCCGTTATTTTTGATTTCATTCGGCGTCAGTGACAGCAGCGGATTGCAGCATCATGGCCAAGCGGAGTGGACAGCAAGACCTAAGCAAGTTCGGATTTAAGATCGCAAGAAAAAACATTTCAGGAGTCAAGAGTTACGAATATCAGTCACACTTTCTGTGAGCCCACTATCATGCTGTAAAGTTCCCGATATGGAGCCTAATTTGTGGGCGGCGGATAACAACACAGCTATCATAATGAATGTTAGTTTGGAGTCTAGCCAGCTATCGATAGCTCACTCAGGTTCATGTTAGCTTTCATTTCTTGTATAAGGCCATTAATTTAATCAGCCTGGACTGAAAAAAATGGCCTGTTAAATTAACACAAAAAAATCTTGTACATCGGTTGCACTTATTAAAATCATATCCACTAAGACCAATTAAGTCATGTTCGTCAAACAGAACATGACTTAATTGGGCTTAGTGGATATGATTTTAATAAGTGCAACCGATGTACAAGATTTTTTTGTGTTAATTTAACAGGCCATTTTTTCAGTGTGGACGTTCGTTTGTTATTCTTCAGGCAACAAAAAGTGTTATTCAAGACAGGAAGGCTAAAATTAACGACACTAGCAGTTTTGAAGGCTTCATTGCCTCATTAGAGAGCCGGTCACAACATGTAAGGCAGAGCAGGATTGGTGTAGGACTCTACAGTGTCTGCTAAAATGCAGCTTTCTTTTTCTTCGTCATAGGCTCTTCTTCTGTCTCCTCAATGGGCCTTTTCCCCTTTCCAAAGAAACTTTCCAAAGATGCCTGCTTTTAACTCATTTTGCTAGCTTGTATCCAGTATGTATCAAAGTGCTGGTATGTATCGAAGCAAAGTATCAAAGTATCCAAGGCAGCTCCTTGGTAACCGTCAACGTTAAGGTGTCACGTGACCTAGATAACAGTGGGAATCAACGTTACAGAAAGAATCCGGTCATTTTTCAAAGCTCAAATCCTCGTTCAGATAATAAATAAATCAGAAATAACATTATAATTATATTTAATTAAATTATCTTATCCACTGCTCTTTATTCCAGATGACAGTCAGCAGCAACTGCAGCACAGTGCGACAGGAGCAGGAGAACCAACAGCTGAAGAGCTGAAGATTTACAATTTACTGTTGCTTGTTTTAGCTTCCCTACCTACCTCTGTATTTAATTCAATGTTCGCAATGTTCAGCTTTGAATAAAAATTCTATTGACTTGATATGAAAAGATTCAGTTGTTCATTTACATTGCCTGCTGAGGTTTTAATAAATTATTTACCAAACGATTTAAAAGGAGCCTACCATGACTAGTGCAATTTGAAGTGTAACTTCATAGTCATGGTAGGCTCCTTTTAAATCGTTTGGTAAATAATTTATTAAAACCTCAGTAGGCAATGTAAATGAACAACTGAATCTTTTCATATCAAGTCAATAGAATTTGTTGCCTGAAGAATAACAAACGAACGTCCAGGCTGATTAAATTAATGGCCTTATACAAGAAATCAAAGCTAACATGAACCTGAGTGAGCTATCGATAGCTGGCTAGACTCCAAACTAACATTCATTATGATAGCTGTGTTGTTATCCGCCGCCCACAAATTAGGCTCCATATCGGGAACTTTACAGCATGATAGTGGGCTCACAGAAAGTGTGACTGATATTCGTAACTCTTGACTCCTGAAATGTTTTTTTCTTGCGATCTTAAATCCGAACTTGCTTAGGTCTTGCTGTCCACTCCGCTTGGCCATGATGCTGCAATCCGCTGCTGTCACTGACGCCGAATGAAATCAAAAATAACGGAACCCCAACTGAATGTCACCTCCTCAAACGCTTCGCTTGCGCGCGCCCTCTCTCGCGGGAGCTTACTGTATGCGCAGTTTCAGCAGAGCTACGTGGAATGGCATTTCTAATTCCAATGTTAAATAGAAGTAATGTCCACATTTACTGATAAAATTGCTCAAGGGAAGGGAGGGGGGAAGCCCGTTTTAGAGGGGGGATGATTTTGACCATTTTTTATTCCGGGGGATGGCATCCCCCCCCCCCCCCCCCATCCCCCCTCAACTCGAGTACAGATTACTATTATATTGAGATAATAATAATTAAGAGATCATCAGCTTAATATATTAAATGAATAGGATGTATGAATAAATTGCTTGATATATATACATGCACATGCAATTTTTCTGTTTCATAGACGCAGAGATGATGATGGACTGTCGCTGAGGATCATGGGAAGGCTAATGGAGCGTGGGGAATAGAGAAAATCAATAATCGTAAATTAGAGTTATTATTTCGTTTTGGTTTCCCTGTTTATTATTTGTTCTGTTTTGAGTTGGAAAAAGGAAAACAAACACCAATCCCTCATTTTTTGGTCATACAGAAAAACAGGAAAACGAAATATTGAGTGGGTTTTTTTTTGTTTTTCGTTTTCCAGATTGAATGGAATACTTGAATGATCGGATGATACACACGGACCTAGATGTCATGGAAAGTGCTGGCATGCCAGAGCATGAGAGAAAACTTATTGCAGAGTTATACTGGAATCAGACAGCCACAGTTAGAACTGCGACGGCATGCACAAGCAAAGTCAGCATTAGGAGAGGGGTCAGACAGGGGTGCATTTTGTCACCAGCACTCTTTAACCTATATATGCCCCTTTTCCACCAAAGCAGTTCCAGGGCTGGTTCGGGGCCAGTGCTTAGTTTGGAACCGGGTTTTCTGTTTCCACTGACAAAGAACTGGCTCTGGGGCCAGAAAAACCAGTTCCAGGCTAGCACCAACTCTCTGCTGGGCCAGAGGAAAGAACCGCTTACGTCAGCGGGGGGGGGGGGGGGGGGGGGGGGGGGGGCGGAGTTGTTAAGACCAACAACAATAATAAGACCACGAAAGATCGCCATTTTTAAGCGACGAGAAGCAGCAGCTGTACAAACGCGAAGTCATCCATTATTATTATTATTGTTGCTGCTGCTGCTTCTTCCGCGTTGTTTTTGCTTCGATATTCGCATCAAGGTTTATGCAAACCTAGCGACGTAACTGACGTATACAGCGACGTAATGATGTATACAACGACGTAACTGACGTATACAGTGACGTAATGACGTGTCTTCCCTTAGCACCGCGAGCTATGGAAAAGCAAACTGGTTCTCAGTTGGCTCGCAAGTTGAACGAGTTGTGAACCAGCACCAGCACTGGCCCCGAACCAGCCCTGGAACTGATTTGGTGGAAAAGGGGTAATAGTGAGTTCCTCCTCAAAGAAGCCTTAGAAAGTTGCGAGGGTGTGAAACTGAATGGAGTGAACATTACCAACATCCACTACGCAGATGATACAGTTCTGCTTGCTAGAAATGTTCAGTCTCTTCAAGCAATGCTTGACTCTCTCTGCAACACATGTAAGGAGTATGGACTGGAACTGAATGCGAAAAAGACCAAGACAATGTGCATTAGTAAGACCATACCTGATAGATTTGTAGTTCATGCAGAAGGAAAAAGATCTGGAGCAAGTTCCGAAGTATTAGTATCTGGGGAGCATTATAACAGAAGATGCAAAGTTAAAGGAAGAGGTGAAGAGAAGAATTGGAAAGGCGAAAGCAAAGTTCAGGGAATGCAGAGAGTTCCTAAGAAGAGATATCAGCATGGAGTTGAAGATTAGGTTACTGAGATGCTACATTTTTTTCTGTGGTCGCCTATGGATGCAAAGCATGGCAGTTCACCAATTCCATCAAGAACAGGCTACAGTCTTTTGAGATGTGGTGTCGCAGGAGAATGCTGAGGATAAGTTGGAAAGAGAAAGTAACCAGCACTGAAGTGCTGCAAAGAGCTGGGACCCAGAGGACTCTACTGTATGATCTTATGCAACGGAAGATGAGTTATGCAGGGCATGTACTTTGTGGCAATGGAGGAAAACTTGCTAACCTGATTCTGGAAGGCACAGTTGATGGTATCAGAGCAAGAGGTAGACAGAGAACAAAATGGAGTGATGACATTACAGTTTTTCTCGATTGCTAAGACACATTTCTTGAAAGCTGCTCTCCTTTTCTCTAAACTGTGAACACAAAACCCAATTTTCAAGCTACATTCACAAAACCTCAGACTCTTCTTGCAAAACCAAACTTTCACCTCAAAACAGTTCAATCTGTGCTCAAAACTGAACTATGTTGTCAAATCGTGCCCCGAGTCAATCAAAATTAAAAACACTACTGAGCAGTCACTAAACACTACATAGAAAAATAGAAAACACAATGCTCAGGACATGAAGCTGGAGAAATAAATGTTTATTGTTCACTGTAGGCTAAATGCATGTTGCAAAAAAAAAAAAAAACTGTTCATTTAGCACTTGTACAAAAAGACAAAAAACAGAAATCTTGTTTTTACAAGTGCTACTTGTAAATGCACAAGCAGGAATCTTGTGCATTTGCCACTTGTGTACAGTAAGCCCATGTAAAAATAAAGTACAAAAATATACAAATAAGTGCATTACTCAGCCACAGCATCATGTCTCCATACTGGGTCAGGCCACAGGACTTCATCCACATCACAGGCCACGTTTTGTCTGGCCAGGCAACGGGGGAAAAAAAACCCTGGCATGCCGTATCCAGGCTTGGCATGCCTCCATACCTACCGTATGTCATCACAGGCAAGTTCCATGGCTTGCAGGAGATTTACCCTGGTGTAAGGTTGGCATTCATATACCTTCCACCGCCATGAGGAGAAGAATTCCTCAATGGGGTTTAGGAAAGGGGAGTACAGTGGAAGGCAAAGATTGACAAAACCTTGGTTCATATTGAACCACTCTCTAACCTGGAGGGCTCTGTGAAAACTCACATTGTCCCAAACAACAACATAGATGGGATGCTCATCCTGCTGCCCTAACAGAGCATCTCGCATGTAATTGAGGAAAATGAGGAGCTGGTGAGTGTTGTAGGGCCCCAGGTTGGCATGATGGTGGACAACCCCATGATTGCTGATGGCAGCACATAATGTGACATTGCCACCACGCTGCCCAGGGACACCAACAATGGCCCGATGGCCAATCAGATTACGGCCTCTCCTTCTCCTTTTGGTGAGATTAAACCCAGCTTCATCCATGTAGATGTATTCATGGGGTCTTTCCATTGCATCCAGTTGAAAAACCCTCTGTAGAAATAGATATAGTTTTGTAAGTGATACAGAAAAAGTGATTTAGGCCACTACAGTAAATCACTACTTAGAGTAATCAACATTGAATGTGCATGGATATATACCAACCTGTACATACTGGAATCTTTGCTCTTTGACTCTGTCTGAGTTGCGATCAAAGGGCATTCTGTACAGCTGTTTCATGTGCAGTCTGTTGTGCTTGAGGACACGATCAACAGTAGAGAGGCTGACACTGTTGATACCCTCAAAATTTACATGGTCCTCAATGATCTTCTGCTCAATTTCACTCAGTTTAACGGCGTTGTTCTTACGGACCATATCAACAATTAGGGTCAGACCCGTTGCAACAAGATAGGCAGACTTGGCAATTGCCTAGGGCCCCAGCCCTCGAAGGGCCCCCGCTGCCGAACGACTGGTTATGTGTTCATAGCAATGACAACTTTTTGAGCGTGGCAGCGCAGCGCCTAATGACACTTGTTGAAATACCGTAGTTCCAAGGGGGGCCCCTAATGCACAACAGCGCCTCCCTACATGCTTTGGCCGAAAAGTGCAATGGCAGTCTGTTGTCAACCCCTCAATGCCCATCTCCGTCCAGTCAAGTGGTTGCAGAGCTCCGCGGCAAAAAAAAACCCAAAATCAAATATGAAGTGAAATTACCCCTCAGGGAGCCAGAAGAGAAAGAAGAAAAGGGAAGAGGAAGACAGAAAAAAACAAGACACTGGTAAGTGAGAATGTACACACTCATTAATACCAAGTGAGTCGACAAGCAAATTTGGTAGCTAGCTTACGTTAATGGTAGTTATCTTGTAGACAGTGTTTATAACAGTGATGTAAACGTTGTCATGCACAACAGGCTTATAAACTTGCAAGGACTGGCTAAAAATTCTAATATGTGCCACACAAATAGGTGAAAGACTGTCAACTTCTCCCAGATTAACTTATTGTGTTTATCAAAATGTCATAGTCAGAGTTAGTTTCAGCGAGCTGCATGGCTTTCATCAGAAGTAGCTAGTGTGTCGTGAGCATGAATGGAGTAGGACAGGGGATGGCTCACAAGAAAGCTCTTTTTTACATACATAGGCTACGTTTGTGATCTTGGTCGGATATTAATGCAGTAATTCAGCTAAGAAACCCGAACATTCTGCAAGGAAGCATTCAACTGAATGTGATGTCCGCAGGTCTTTGGACATGGAGGGTATTGTGGCTGCCTTTGCTGAAGCCAAAGCCTGCAAGCAGCAGTTTTAGACATTTTGCCCATGATTCTAGTTGTGTATTCTTAAATTTTTATGTGTTTTTCTATACCTTTTGCACTTTTCTGTGTGTGCTGGTTCTTATTAAGATTCTTATTCATGTTTGTAATCATTTAATCACCATTTGAAGTTATTTCTACTTGTGTATATACTGTAAATATTTAGTGTTGTGTTATTTGCACATTTTATATTACTTTGTCTTATTTTCATATTTGATTTTTATATATATATATATATATATATATATATATATATATATATATATATATATATATATATATATATATATATGTGTGTGTGTGTGTGTGTGTGTGTGTGTGTGTGTATTTTGTCTATTCTTGTGTTTAATTGGGTTTGATAATTATTTATAATAATGTAAAGAGTTCATTTATTAAGTAAAAATCGTAAGAATGATTACAATATGTGTGATGTTTATTTATTAAGTCTTCAGTGGGTAGGCGGCCATAAGGTCTTTCGTCGAGGGGGGGATAGTTATGGGCCCCAGATCCCCCTTTGCCTAGGGCCCCCAAATAGCTTGAAACGGGCCTGATTAGGGTCTCTTGGTGTGGGGAGAACATACCTGTCCTCCCACCCCCATGTGGCAGTCTTTCAATTCAACAAAAAGAGAACATGCAGTTACAAAAAATATACATGGAATACTAGGCCTACAAACAGTTAGACTAACCCTCCATTACAATACTACAGTACATTTGTACAGTGATGTACTGAAACATATATTTACTTAAAGTATACTGTGTTACAGTATATAGTATGCCATACAGTAATTGCTGTCAACATTTACATACTGTACTATAATGTCAAAAAAGGTAATTACCTGTTCTCTAAATCTTCGGGTTATGGTGGACACAGTGAATCTACTGATGTTTGGTTGTACCCTTTCTCCAGCCTCCCTCATGCTCATACCATGAACAAGAACATGGTCAATCACAGTAGCTCTGATTTCATCAGATATTACTGTTCTTTGTCTTCGCTGACCACCTCGACCTCCTCTCACACAAACTCTTCCTCTCAGATTTCTATCCATTGTAGGGCCTCACAAACCAGTGCTCTCTGAACTGGCTTATATGTTCCCTCACATCATTAGCCAAATGTGTGATCAATTTTGAGTTGTTGTGTTCAAGCGGTGACACCTGTGCTTTAATTGTGTTTGACTTTTGTCACCTGTGCTCACCATTATGCAGCACGGGTGCATCACAATGAAAATGTGTTGGCAAATTGTGTCTAAACAGGTGAAAAGTGCTTATGGTTTTGCCAAAAGAGTGATTGATTCAATCAGTGGGTTCAGGCAACTGAGCATTTGGTTCAGACAATAGGGTTTAGTGTTTTAGCAATTGAGAAAAACTGTAAGAAGTGGAGTTCAACAACATCTTACGAGGAAGCGAAAAGAACCGCAGAGCATAGAGGGCAATGGAGAGCTATGGTGGCCAACCTTCGCATCGAAGATGGCACTTGATGATGAGTGATCAGAAGTAATAGTTTTGGGAATACGAACACTATCTTTGTAATGCCACTAATAGACTTTCCTAGATTCGACTTTAGGGTAACCTCGTGAATTTCTTGTATAACCCACCCGTTTCAGACATCAGCCTGAGGAGAGAAAAAAAATCTCTAAAGTTTGATTGAAGGATATATATTATACACACACAGTGCCTTGCAAAAGTATTCATCCCCCTTGGTGTTGTTCCTGTTTTGTCACATTACAAGCTGGAATTAAAATGGATTTTTGGAGGGTTAGCACCATTTGATTTACACAACATGCCTACCACTTTAAAGGTGCACATTGTTTTTTATTGTGATGCAAACAATAATTAAGATGAAAAAACAGAAATCTGGGAGTGTGCATGGGTATTCACCCCCTTTTGTATGAAACCCCTAAATAAGAGCTGGTCCAGCCAATTCACTTCATCTCATCTCATCTCATTATCTCTAGCCGCTTTATCCTGTTCTACAGGGTCGCAGGCAAGCTGGAGCCTATCCCAGCTGACTACAGGCGAAAGGCAGGGTACACCCTGGACAAGTCGCCAGGTCATCACAGGGCTAACACATAGACACAGATAACCATTCACACTCACACCTACGGTCAATTTAGAGTCACCAGTTAACCTAACCTGCATATCTTTGGACTGTGGGGGAAACCGGAGCACCCGGAGGAAACCCACGCAGACACGGGGAGAACATGCAAACTCCGCACAGAAAGGCCCTCGCCAGCCACGGGGCTCGAACCCAGACCTTCTTGCTGTGAGGTGACAACGCTAACCACTACACCACCGTGCCACCCCAATTCACTTCATAAGTCACATAATTAGTTGCTTAAGCTCCACCTGTATGCAATCAAAGTGTCACATGATCTGTCACATGATGTCTGTATAAATCAACCTGTTCTGGAAGGACCCTGACTCTGCAACACTACTAAGCAAGCAACATGAGAACCAAGGAGCCTCCAAACAGGCCAGAGACAAACTTGTGGAGAAGTATAGATCAGGGTCTGGTTATAAAAAATATCCCAAACTTTGAATATCCCATGGAGTGGCATTAAAACCATTATAGCAAAATGGAAAGAACATGGCACCACTACAAAACTGACAAGAGAAGGCCGCCCACCAAAACTCACAGACCAGGCAAGGAGGGCATTAATCAGAGATACAACAAAGACACCAAAGATAACACTGAAGGAGCTGCAAAGATCCACAGTGGAGATGGGAGTATCTGTCCATAGGACCACTTTAAGCCGTACACCCCACAGAGTAGGGCTTGATGAAAGAGTGGCCAGAAAAAAGCCATTGCTGAAGAAAACATATGTATACACAGTGGTAATGTAGCACTGGACGTAGGTTTTTCCCCCCTCAGTGCCAGGGTTTTTACCATGTGCTGCTCTGTTTATTTGTGTCTTTTTCAGGTCATCATGGTGGGTGTGGATGAAAAGGGGACTGATGGTCCTCTGCATCCTGTACGTGGCCACACCATTTGTTCTGCGATTCTTTCCCGGTGTCATACAATACCTGGTTTATAAGCATGCTGGTGCATACATCGCCCCTCTGTTAAATATGAGAGAATGTCATTTGTGCAGTCTATTGCATTTACAGCATTGTTTATCTCTCTTCAGTAACATACTTTGTTGACCTGAGGCATCCTTCTGGTCTTGGCTGTAATCACACTGTCAATATGTACCTGACCCCAGAACAAGGAGTGACAGTAGGAGTATGGTTAGTTGTGCATTTTGTAAATATGAAATATATATTTTGTGAACATGAAAAGCGATTTCACATAACTGTTTTTTGTTCGCACTGTCCCTGGTACCTCTTTAGGCACACAGTTCCTGAGCAAAAATGGAAGGAGGCTCAAGGTAAAAGTTTAGCATGGTATGAGCAGTCTTTGGGGGATGGATCTCCTGTTTTCATCTACTTCCATGGCAATACGGGTAACAGGTGGGAACATCTATAGAAGCTTGAAAGTTTGTGTAACAAATCCGATGTGCAAAGGGCTAGAATGACTGCAGCTGACCAAATACACAATTTACTTATCCTTGTATTCCAATGGAAAGTGGCTGGAGACAGCTGCAGGTGGAATGTGGATGCTTTTAAAATGTCTCATAATTTTAGAACTTATAAATAATTATATATATATATATATATATATATATATATATATATATATATATATATATATATATATATACATACATACATACATACATACACTGTGCTGTGTGTATATACAACCCTGATTCCAAAAAAGTTGGGACAAAGTACAAATTGTAAATAAAAATGGAATACAATAATTTACAAATCTCAAAAACTGATATTGTATTCACAATAGAACTTAGACAACATATCAAATGTCAAAAGTGAGACATTTTGAAATTTCATGCCAAATATTGGCTCATTTGAAATTTCATGACAGCAACACATCTCAAAAAAGTTGGGACAGGGGCAATAAGAGGCTGGAAAAGTTAAAGGTACAAAAAAGGAACAGCTGGAGGACCAAATTGCAACTCATTAAGTCAACTGGCAATAGGTCATTAACATGACTGGGTATAAAAAGAGCATCTTGGAGTGGCAGCGGCTCTCAGAAGTAAAGATGGGAAGAGGATCACCAATCCCCCTAATTCTGCGCTGACAAATAGTGGAGCAATATCAGAAAGGAGTTCGACAGTGTAAAATTGCAAAGAGTTTGAACATATCATCTACAGTGCATATCATCATCAAAAGATTCAGAGAATCTGGAAGAATCTCTGTGCATAAGGGTCAAGGCCGGAAAACCATACTGGGTGCCCGTGATCTTCGGGCCTTTAGACAGCACTGCATCACATACAGGCATGTTTCTGTATTGGAAATCACAAAATGGGCTCAGGAATATTTCCAGAGAACATTATCTGTGAACACAATTCACCGTGCTATCCGCCGTTGCCAGCTAAAACTCTATAGTTCAAAGAAGAAGCCGTATCTAAACATGATCCAGAAGCGCAGACGTCTTCTCTGGGCCAAGGCTCATTTAAAATGGACTGTGGCAAAGTGGAAAACTGTTCTGTGGTCAGACGAATCAAAATATGAAGTTCTTTACTGAAATCAGGGACTGAACTGGCCAGCCTGCAGTCCAGATCTTTCACCCATAGAAGACATTTGGCGCATCATAAAACGGAAGATACGACAAAAAAGACCTAAGACAGTTGATCAACTAGAATCCTACATTAGACAAGAATGGGTTAACATTCCTATCCCTAAACTTGAGCAACTTGTCTCCTCAGTCCCCAGACGTTTACAGACTGTTGTAAAGAGAAAAGGGGATGTCTCACAGTGGTAAACATGGCCTTGTCCCAACTTTTTTGAGAGGTGTTGTTGTCATGAAATTTTAAATCGCCTAATTTTTCTCTTTAAATGATACATTTTCTCAGTTTAAACATTTGATATCTCATCTATGTTCTACTCTGAATAAAATATGGAATTTTGAAACTTCCACATCATTGCATTCCGTTTTTATTTACAATTTGTACTTTGTCCTAACTGTTTTTTGGAATCGGGGTTGTATATACTGTATATATACAGTATATATACACACAGTGTGTATATAAATATACTGTATATATACAGTATGCAGGTAGTCGTCGACTTAAGACCTATGCGACTTACGACCAATCGACTTTACGACCGTCTGGTTATGACTGGCAAGTGTTTCCCAGCTGAGCTAGCTGAGTGTACGACAGTTTCCGCCCCAGCTTCCGGCAGCGCCTCTCGCCGCATACAACAGTTTCCGCCCCAGCTCCAGGCACATGCGCAGTCTCTCTCGCGCGCCCTTGCACACTCCGTCATACAGTTTCCGCCCCAGCTCCAGGCATATGCGCAGTCTCTCTCGCGCTCCCTCGCGCACTCCGTCATACAGTTTCCGCCCCAGCTCCAGGCACATGCGCAGTCTCTCTCGCGGTCCCTCGCGCACTCCGTCATACAGTTTCCGCCCCAACTCCAGGCACATGTGCAGTCTCTCTCGCGCTCCCTCGCGCACTCCGTAATACAGTTTCCGCCCCAGCTCCTGATTTATGAAACGAGCAAATCCTCCCGGCAGCCCGAGCGCTGCAACAGCTGATGACATAGACAACCCACAGCCAAGCACCAGTGATGCCAGCGGTCACTAAATTTTGTATTTTGCTATGTTTTACATTTGTATTTTGGTATGTTTCAAACTAAAATGTTTTCTATTTTTCACACCTGTATTTCGTATTTTTTGTTTTGCACATATTAAATGAATTGTACTGTACGCAGTGTAGTATGCAGTGTTTGACTTTAACCAAATAATGAGCCAAGGTAATGAAATAAGAAAATGTTGATAAAATAAGACTTTAAGATGATTACAATATCATTACACATCACAATATACTTACGTTCATTTAACATAGGCCGACTTACGACCAGATCGGTTTACGACCGGTCAGTCGTAACCAAACACAGTCGTAAGTCGACGACTACCTGTATGTATATACACAGAGTATATATACACTGTGTATATATACACTGTGTATATATATATAAAACACTGTGTATATACAGTGTGTGTGTATATATATATTATATATAAATTACACTGTGTATATTATATATATATATATATATATATATATATATATATATATATATATATATATATATATATATATATATATACACACACACACACACACAGCACACCCTGTGTGTATATAGGCGGCATGGTGGCATAGTGGTTAGCACTGTTGCCTCATGGCACAAAGGTATATATATATATATATATATATATATATATATATATATATATTTCATTCATTCTGTCCACATTCACTGGATGTGAGCAATCGCGTGCTGTGATTGGCTACTCTACTACTCAGCTATCAGCTCATATACCATGAGTAGAGAAAAACAAAGTGGCAGAACGAGTTGCTGAACCAACCGAGGACGAAATTTACTTGAAAACAAAACCCGAAATAATCCCAAAAAAGCAACAAAATATGGAAGAAAAGTTTGTGATGGTAAGACCGTATCTTTTTTTTATTTTTCAAGAATGATTATTATTATAACATTTTTCACAAATTGCTACTGTCATTTTGCTGGTTTGTTTACATTCTAAGCGGAAATAATTTTGTCGGATGTTTTGTGTAAAGTTTTTATTTATCGCATTTGCAAAAAATAAAAATGTTCTGTTTCTCAAAATCCAGTGAATGTGGAAAGAATAAAATAATTATTCCACTCAATCTTGTCATACACAGCTTATAGCCAACTCGGCGCTACACGCCACGTCAACGATCAGCTGATGTACGACTCGATTTCATGGAATGACTGTTTATATAATTGCTTTCATTGATTACACTGAACCCTGCATTGATCTATGTCCAGCCACTGTTACAAAATAAATAAATAAAAAAACCAGCATATTACAGCATAGAAAAAGCAATGTGATGTTTCCTCATGCCCCCTGTTTATAACAGTTTATTCTCAGTATTCTATTGTTGATTGTACTAATTTGTCTGTACCTTTATTTAAAAACAGAGCAGCTCCACATCGTATAGGAGTTGCCAGTGTGAGTAACTAAAATATATTCACTGTTAAAAATCAAATCCATAGGATAATGATTCACAGACTCTGTCTCATATTATTGCAGTTGTTAAGTGCTCTTGGCTATCATGCTGTGGTTATGGATTACCGAGGTGGGTCATGTCTCATTGCTCCTATGTTACATATACATGTGTTATTAAAGGAACACAATGCAACATTTAAAATGACTAATGTACAGCTTCTGATTGCAGTATTTAGTGGCCAAATGAGACTCCGAAGTGTGTATCGACTATAAGGGGGCGTGTCAGACGAAACCCCGCTGCAAAGCATGTTTCGTTTAGCAGAAAACCACGTGACTGATGACAAATAAGGCCTCAGTTGTGATTCACTAATGGCCCTTTTCCACTACCCTTTTTCAGCTCACTTCAGCTCGCTTCAGCTCACTTCAGCCCGACACGGCTCGCGTTTCGACTACCAAAAACCAGCACGACTCAGCTCGTTTCAGCCCTGCTTAGCCCCTAAAACTCGCACCGTTTTGGAGTGGGGCTGAAGCGAGCCAAACCGAGCCGACTGAGGCTGGAGGCGTGAGCAGACACTCCCCTGTGCACTGATTGGTGAGGAGGAGTGTCCTCACATGCCCACACACGCCCCGCGAGCGCGCTGGGATCTGTAAACACCGCAAACCCGGAAGAAGGAGAATTACGAATTACGAGAATTTCTGAAGCCTTATGCGCCTCGCCTCATCTATACGCTCTTGCCAGTATCTGTCCGCGTTGTCGGTGACAACAAGCCACAGCACCAAGACCAGCAACACTAACGACTCCATGTCCTCCATGTTTATTGTTTACTATTCGGGTCGTGAGACTACCGCTTAAAAGCTCACTGAATCAGTGACATACAGAGCATCGTGCACGAGTTCGCGGAGCGCAAGGCTCGTCGTATGCCCTTCAAATAATGCGCGCAGTAGGCTATTGATGTTTTATCATGAGCCATGTACAGTATGTCGCCGAATGTGTTTTTTGTTTCTGAGTTACATGTTCGTTTGAAGGACTTAATGTACAAAATAACATAGTTGCACCCCGTAGTGTTGAAATTGGTAAACACAGTGCATTCAGTGAGGTTTGCACCGCCCTCCTTTTATTTCTGACTCTTCCTGTCATTGTTGCAACCTCTGAGCGCTCATTCGTATGCCCTTCAAATAATGTGCGCAGTATAGGCTATTGATGTTTTATTATGAGCCATGTACAGTATCCTAATGTTTTTTGTTTCTGAGTTACATGTTCGTTTGAAGGACTTGATGTACTAAATAACATAGTTGCACCCGGTAGTGTTGAAATTGGTAAACACCGCAGTTGCGGACATTTTGTAGCCTAAAATGATGTTATGATAAGCTTTAATAAAGGGCCCGGTCATTTGCCCCGCCCCCGGCCCGGCTCTGACTTGTTCCGCCACTGTCACTGATGTCACTGTTTGCGCTGCTTAACGACATCACATGACGTCCACCCACTTTCGCTAACTCCACCCAATGTGTCCACCCACTTCCAGCCAGCACGGTTCAGCGCGGTTGTAGTCGAAATGCAACTTCAATAGCCCCGCTCAGCCCGACTCAGCTCGACTCAGCACGGCACGGCTCAGCCGCGTTTGTAGTGGAAAAGCGGCATAATAGGTTCATTCCTCAAAGTCTCATTCAGCAGAGTTCACTAGCGACACCCACTACTAAGAGAAAAGTACAGCATGTTTTCATTTCTACATCACATCAGTGTTCTGCCACTTTGCATTATTATTGGCATGTACTTTGAACAATGTTCCATTTTAAAATAATTGTATGAAATAAGCTTGTGCCTAGGCGGCACAATGGTGTAGTGGTTAGCGCTGTCGCCTCACAGCAAGAAGGTCCTGGGTTCAAACCCGGAGGCCAGCAAGGGCCTTTCTGTGTGGAGTTTGCATGTTCTCCCCATGTCTGCATGGGTGTGCTCCGGTTTCCCCCACAGTCCAAAGACATGCAGGTTAGGCTAATTGGTGGCTCTAAATTGACCGTAGGTGTGAGTGTGAATGGTTGTTTATGTCAGCCCTGTGATGACCTGGTGACTTGTCCAGGGTGTACCCTGCCTCTCACCCATAGTCAGCTGGGATAGGCTCCAGCTTGCCTGCGATCCTGTAGAACAGGATAAGCGGCTACAGATAATGGATGGATGAAGTTTGTGCCTTTTATTATTTGGTCTACTCTTCTTATTTACACACACCTTGTCTCTTTGTACGAATTCATATTCAGTATAATTGTGTCTGCACAATAAAAAGGTGTACGTAAACTTTTTTTGTTGGCCAGGCTGCCACCCAAACTGATAATTGCATCATCAATTTTTCTTTGGCTAATCAGACACAAGATCACTTTTGGCGGAGCACTTGAAGATTAGGCACTTTACTCAAGGGCACTTCAGCCAGTCCTGCTCATCCAGGGAATTGAACCGGTGACCTTTTGGTCCCAAAACTGTTTCCTCTAACCATTAGGCCATGGTTCCCCCAAGTAAACATAAAGAAGGGTAACATTTGTGTTTGTGTGACGGGACTGCGACTGTACCAAACAAACTGAGGCCTTGTTTGTCATTGGTCATATGGTTTTCTGCTAAATGAAACACACCCAGAAGTGGGGCTTTGTCTAGTACATCCCCTTATACTTGATACGCATTTTGGAGCCTCAGCTTCAGATGGTCCATCACTTGCAGTATTGCTATATTTCAAAAAAGCATTTCAATTTCGTGTCTTTTTCTTTACACAATAATGAATGCATAATCAGACCAGTCATTATTAGGTCATTTCAGATAGCTGGAAAACATTTTGTAATTACGAAATATACATGTTTTAAACAAAACATGAGGTGAAGTGCAGTCTTTCTTTGTCAGGAGCTTATTCAACTGGATATTAACATCCTTCTGGTGAAAACATATTAATAAGTAAGAATAATCCTGCTACTTTGTTTAACACTAACATTTAGTCCTGTGAAAGACTGTTACAAAAATGCATGTCTTGCACCATGTCAGGAATGCAGTCGACAGACGAATGTAAAAGCTGGAAGAGGGTTTATTCAGGCAGATTGGCAGACAAATCAAAATCATAAGGCAAAAGGCAGAATCACAAAACAGGCAATGGTCAGGCAAGGCGCAAACAGTGTGTCAGAGATAATAACAGAAGGCAAAGTCAAAAACACAAAGTCAAAAGAGAATCCGCAGAGCAATAAAAGAAGGCTTGGTAAAGGAACTGAGCATATACTTCACAATGAACAGATTTGACACATTGTACCTTGACACTGAAATGTTTCAGTGTGGTCATTTTCATCTTAAGTTAAAATATAACCCTCTTCTTTTAAAACATTTCATAAAATATATAATGTTTCCACATTGACATACATACAATATGTATGCACAATGAAGCAAATCACATTTTTATGCATTTTAATGCTGGACTTCAATCCTATTATTAGGTATTTCTCTGTGTATAAAATTCTGCTAGGATTTGGGGATTCGACTGGAGAGCCCACTGAGGCTGGACTGACCACCGATGCACTTTATCTGTACTACTGGGTACGGGCACGCAGCAAGGACAGTCTGGTCATCATATGGGGTCACTCCCTTGGCACAGGGTGAGTGAGTCCGAACCTTGGACAAATCAGCTGTGGTTTTATAAATGTAACTTTCTCAGAATATTAGCATACAGTGTTGTAATGTTCTATATTATATGGACATGAGTGTTTTACTGCGAAATACACCACTCGTATTTTTCAGACGAGCTACATCCAGATGGCAACCGTGACATATTTCTCTGTACATCACTTGTGAGGATATCAATGAATTGTTTTGATAAATTTGGGTACTTTTGTTTTGTGAATATGTCTACATAATATATATGGACACGAGTGTTTTACTTGAAGATATGAAATTTATCTTCTCATGTTGAAAAACTCGCATTTTTCATATGAAATACACCATGGATCTGAATGACATAAATAATTTTGGCTGGCTTTGAGTGGTATATCAGATATATTCCATTCAGCTAGTGTGATATTGAACGAGTCAAAGACGAGTTGAATGTCATGCTAGCTGAATGGAATATATCTGATATACCATGAAAAAAGCCATTATTATTATTATTATCATTATTATTATTATACATACATACACATTCAATGGAACAATTTTAGATTTTACAAAGAGTTAAGGGGGGGTAACTTACCAATATTGACTGCTGATTCTGATCGAATGTAATTCAGTGTTCTGTCAATCAGTGTACATGTACAAAGTCAAAGTTCTAACAATAAAAATGGTACAAGTCCAAAAAGCCTGAACAACAACCCGACTTATATACAAGCTATATACAGGTTGACAGCTCAAGTTCAAAGTTACTTTTGGTAGAAGTTAATTGTTACATTGCAGTTGTTCAAAACAAAAGGGCTTTGCTGAGTGACGTCCACGAGTGAAGTCCTCTTGTAAAAGTCTCCATCACTTTTCCTCACCTCCAAGTAGAACTTTGACAATATTTCCTCTATTGCTCTCTTTTCCAGTTTTTTTGATGTCCGTTGGTCTGTTTTTCTCTTGCAAATATGCGTGAAGAATATCCAGTGAAGTTTTGGTAGCCTTTTGGGTATTCAGCGCGTTTTTCTCTTTAAATCTTCCGCTTTTAATGAAGCAAACCTCGCGGCCATGTTTGTTTTACATCTCCGACGTGTCTCTTTTCCAGTTTTTCGATGTCCGTTGGTATGTTTTTCTCTTGTAAATATGCATGAAGAATATATAATGAAGTTTTGGTAGCTTTTTGAGTGTTCAGTGTGTCTTTAGTTTCAATTTTCAGTTTATTTATTTATTGCTTAAGGCAGCTGGGCCATAGAAGGTTCACGCTGCACGCTGCATGCTGCACACTACATGCTACACGCGTGTAAAGAAAAGTGGACAAACGTAGCATGACTTGCTCTGGGCCATAGAACGGCGTTCACGTTGCACGCTGCACGCTGCACACTTCACGCGTGAAGCGTGAAATGAACATGCACACTTTTTTCTAGGCGTGAAGATGGAAATTCCAGTCAATGCATGCGGTCACCGCCGCGCCAGCCAATCAGAACGGGTCTAGGGAGATAACGCTATGCTTTCAGGGGAAAACTTCAGAAAAAATATAATTGAATGGTATAATTGAAAAATAGTTCTTCATCGGGATTGTCAAGCAGATTATAGAATGTTCGGTGAAATTCACCACGGGTTTCTCTCAGAAGGAAGTGTTCTCGGCTCCAAATTCTGTTCCTTTTTCTCTTCCTCTGTCTCAGTAAAAGCAGAATGAGGCAATCGTCGTCATCCGAAGAGTCCATATTGTTGGTTACTCGGTCAAAGTAGAACAGACGCAACACGTGAACATCCAAGCATGAAGTTTAATGGCCCAGGGTCTGGTTCTTCACGTGAACGTGTAGCGTGTAGCGTGCAGCATGCAGCATGCAGCGTGAACCTTCTATGGCCCAGCTGCCTAAACCAACCACTGGATTAACCTCCTCTTCTCTCTCTCCCAGCTGACAAAGAAATGAGTGTGCGCATGCGCAGCAGAAAAGTTTTGTCATTGGATGTTCGCATGAGCTCCGACGTCTGACATCGTGTTGTCTTGACAGCGTGCAATATTATAACAATATTGCACACTTATTCTCCATTGGGGAGAGTGGTGTAATACATGGAGGATAAGCGATATGATAACAATAGTGCATGCCATCAATAAACCCACTAGAAGGGAATAGAATGCATGTTTTTAATCCATGGAAAAAAGTGGCTCATATGTATAATAATTCCCGATATTTCACTCTGATGGCATCACTCCCAGTGTTTTCCCACTGACTAGGTGCACATTGTCAACATGGCAAACTAGTTCAAAATTAAAATGATTTTGATTAACTTGCATATATCTTTAATAGGCGGCACAGTGGTGTAGTGGTTAGTGCTGTTGTCTCACAACAAGAAGGTCTTGGGTTTGAGCCCAGTGGCCGGCAAGGGCCTTTCTGTGTGGAGTTTGCATGTTCTCCCCGTGTCTGTGTGGGTTTCCTCTGGGTGCTCCGGTTTCCCCCACAGTCCAAAGACATGCAGGTTAGGTTAATTGGTGGCTCTAAATTGACCGTAGGTGTGAATGTGAGTGTGAATGGTTGTTTGTCTCTGTGTCAGGCCTGCAATAACCTGGCAACTTGTCCAGGGTGTACCCCGCCTCTTGCTCATAGTCAGCTGGGATAGGCTCCAGCTTACCCATGACCCTGTAGAACAGGATAAGCAGCTACAGATAATGGAAGGATATTTTTAATATATAGTATATATAATGGATGTGTCCATATAATATAAAGAACATTACACGGTGGCGCAAAGATATGAAGTTTAACTTCTCATGTTGAAAAAAAATATACACACACATTTACCATTAGAAGATAAACTTCATATCTTCACTCCACCATGTAATATCCTCTATATATTAAAGTTAAAATCATGTACTAATGTTACAAATCATATACAGTGTTGCTTGAAAGTTTGTGAACCCTTTAGAATTTTCTATATTTCTGCATAAATATGACCTAAAACATCATCAGATTTTCACACAAGTCCTAAAAGTAGATAAAAAGAACCCAGTTAAACAAATGAGACAAAAATATTATACTTGGTCATTTATTTATTGAGGAAAATGATCCAATATTACATATCTGTGAGTGGCAAAAGTATGTGAACCTTTGCTTTCAGTATCTGGTGTGACCCCCTTGTGCAGCAATAACTGCAACTAAACGTTTCCGGTAACTGTTGATCAGTCCTGCACACCGGTTTGGAGGAATTTTAGCCCATTTCTCCATACAGAACAGCTTCAACTCTGGGATGTTGGTGGGTTTCCTCACATGAACTGCTCGCTTCAGGTCCTTCCACAACATTTCGATTGGATTAAGGTCAGAACTTTGACTTGGCCATTCCAAAACATTAACTTTATTCTTCTTTAACCATTCTTTGGTAGAACGACTTGTGTGCTTAGGGTCGTTGTCTTACTGCATGACCCACCTTCTCTTGAGATTCATTTCATGGACAGATGTCCTGACATTTTCCTTTAGAATTTGCTGTTATAATTCAGAATTCATTATTCCATCAATGATGGCAAGCTGTCCTGGCCCAGATGCAGCAAAACAGGCCCAAACCATGATATTACCACCACCATGTTTCACAGATGGGATAAGGTTCTTACGCTGGAATGCAGTGTTTTCCTTTCTCCAAACATAACGCTTTTCATTTAAACCAAAAAGTTCTATTTTGGTCTCATCTGTCCACAAAACATTTTTCCAATAGCCTTCTGGTTTGTACGTGATCTTTAGCAAACTGCAGACGAGCAGCAATGCTATTTTTGGAGAGCAGTGGCTTTCTCCTTGCAACCCTGCCATGCACACCATTGTTGTTCAGTGTTCTCCTGATGGTGGACTCATGAACATTAACATTAGCCAATGTGAGAGAGGCCTTCAGTTGCTTAGAAGTTACCCTGGGGTCCATTGTGACCTCGCCGACTATTACACGCCTTGCTCTTGGAGTGATCTTTGTTGGTCGATGACTCCTGGGGAGGGTAACAATGGTCTTGAATTTCCTCCATTTGTACACAATCTGTCTGACTGTGAATTGGTAGAGTTCAAACTCTTTAGAGATGGTTTTGTAACCTTTTACTCAAGTGAGTAGGATGCTTCTTTGCTTTGCTCCTGCTTTACTCCTGCTTGATCTTTATTTTACTTTACTTTCTCATTTAATTTCCACTATTTTTTCATTTTATTTTTCATCTTTATAAGATAAGTTAGCTTTTAAAACAAAATGCCAGGGGGCAAAAAATCCAGGAGATCCTGCAGAAAATGCACAGAACTAGAACAGAGGATTTCTATCCTGGAATCAAAGATTGATGCTCTGCCAAAGACGGACGAATTAAGAGCGATATCTCAGGAAAGGAGTACAGAAACAGTGGCTGAGAATGCAGAGAATGCACCCCAACAGGCCGATGGCATTGCAGATCGAGTGGATGAATTCATCGATCTAACAGGGCAAAATGTGAGTACAGAAAACTGGCACATGATGGGTGGCAGGCCCAAAAATAAAAACAGAAGAGTAATTACCTCAACACGAGCTCGTTCTGATACTATGCAACCCATGCTCCACAGCCATGCTATTAGAAATAGAGCTAGGTCTACAAATTACAATAGGATTTACAATCCTATGGAAAATCCACAGCCCAGAAGGCTTCAGAACAAATTTGAATGCCTCAGGGATGTGGAAGCGGAATTTTCAGGCGAACAAACACATCGTAAAAAGAGATCGCACCAAAACCGAAGAGCTGTGGGAAGAGGCAAAAAGCAGCTTGTAACACCACCGGATCCCACAACCCTTGTTCTTGGTGATTCCACTGTAAGACATTTAAAAGGACATGGGATGATTATTTGCTGCCTTCCAAATGCATCCATCTCTGACACCAAAGACAGCATTTTGAAGCTCATGTCCGAGCATAAAACTATCAAACATATTGTTGTGCATGTGGGAGCAAATGATGTTTTCAGAGAACAGCTGTTTGTCCAAGATGATTTCAGAAAACTTTTTTCTGATCTCTATAAGACTGGAATACAATCTTTTATCAGTGGCCCACTCCCTGCAAGGGGAAGCTTTGCATTTACTCGACTCTTCAGTCTTAACACCTGGCTTGGAAAAAATTGTTTTTCATCTGGTATGAACTTCATAGACAATTTTAACCTTTTCTGGAATCGCAGGGAATTCTTTAAGCCAAATAGCACTGAACTCAGCTGGATTGGGACCAAAGTCTTAGCAGATCATTATAGACTTGCAATTTTCTCTCAGCCAACATTGAGGAAAACAGTTGATAAGATGTCGCAGACTGACCTAGTTACCTCTGCAAAGCCAAAACAATCATCTATGCAAGTCTTCACCAAGGACACACAGCCATCTGGGGCAGACTGCCAAGAACCATCTGGTGCAGACTGCCAAGGACATCAACAATCACACGGAGAATGTGAGCATGCGATTTTCTCATGCGATTCCATCCAGATTGAGGACCTGACTAAAGATAATCATGTCAAGGCTGCATCATCCACATCTCGACCCCATGCAAGTATCACAGAGACTATCAGGGAGACAGTCACCACAGAGACAGTCATGGAGACACTTACAAAGACCTCACCAAAGTCTCGCTCTTCTGACTTTATTGTACCATCTCCGTCTCCCCCCTGCATGGATTTCCCTAATAGTATGCAGAGACTGCTGCCAATGGCTACACTCTCTTTTTCCAGCCCAAATCTGTTGCGACAAGCAGTGTACCCAGTTCATCAAAAATTAACCAACAGACTGAACTGTGTTCGCCCAGGACTTTCAGCTGGCTACCAATCTTTTTCACCATCTAAAAGATACATGACATCTCCAATTCTTTCACCGTCAAACCAAATGGAACATACAGAAAGTCTTGTATGATGTGCTGTGGGTCCCTGCATTGGGTGTAGTTTTGAAAACAAGCTGGGACCCAGTATGCCTATGTCATTCTCTATTCCTGTGTTGATAAGAAATAGAAAACATAGAGCATATTTAACCCAGGGGGTAAACCAATCTAGTCTCCTTCCTGTTTCAAAACAATATCAGAATGCCCAAGCAGATATTACTTCTAGACTTTCTGTAAAGCTAGCTCTTCTCAACGTTAGATTACTTTCAAACAAGTCATTTTTAATTAATGATCTTTTCTGCAAACACAATCTTGATTTTTTGCTTCTAACTGAAACTTGGCTGGATCAAGCAAATAGTGTTACCACCCTTATTGAAGCAACTCCCCCAAATTTTAATTTTATGAATGTTACCCGACAGGGGAAAGGTGGAGGGATCGCAAATATATTCAAAGTCTCTTTTCAATGTAAACAATCCTCACTTGGTGATTTTACATCCTTTGAACACTTATGTGCACTTGTTACATGCTCTCCTAACACATTATTATTAACTATTTACAGGCCTCCGAGACATTCAGCCAAAGTTTTTCTGGAAGAGTTTGGTGAACTGTTGTCAGTCATTTGCTTAGAGTTTGGCTGTCTTATTATATCTGGGGATTTTAACTTGCATGTAGATAATCCTGAAAACACTTATGCCAAAGAACTACTTGCACTTATTGACAACTTCAACCTAGTACAACATGTACAGGGGCCGACCCACTCTCGTGGTCATACCCTTGACCTCGTTATCACAAAGGGTCTTACTGTTTCTACTACTGTTGTTGACCTGGCCTTATCTGATCATTTTTGTGTTTTCTCTGATGTTTCTATGTCTCCTCACATTCAGAACAGCTCAATGACTATGGGTAGGAGAGTCATAAACAACAACACGTGTTCTTTTTGAGCAAGCTCTCTCTCGGATCTCAACCAAAATGTCAGACTCTGTAGATGATTTACTGGAAATTTTTAATTTAAATATGACCCAAATTATGGATGATATTGCTCCATTCAAAATTAAAAGAGTCAA
Source organism: Neoarius graeffei (assembly GCF_027579695.1). Classification (NCBI taxonomy): domain Eukaryota; kingdom Metazoa; phylum Chordata; class Actinopteri; order Siluriformes; family Ariidae; genus Neoarius; species Neoarius graeffei. The sequence continues at coordinate 65,927,981 of NC_083575.1, read as the reverse complement.
TGATAAGCAGAAAGCACCATGGAAGCAATACCCAGCTGTTAAACTGCTGAAGAGAGAATGTAGAAAGACTGAAAGAAAATGGCGCAAATCTAAACTTCACATCCATTATCAAATCCATAAAGAGATGCTTTGTAAATATAATTATGAAATTTGTAAAGCAAGACAGTCTTTCTTCTCCAACATCATCAACAGGAATATGAACAATGCTCGTGTGCTATTTTCAACAGTAGAGAAGCTAACTAATTCCCCACCACAATTAGCACCTGAACTTCTCTCAGTTAATAAATGCAATGAGTTTGCATCCTTCTTCAAAGGTAAAATTGATAAAATATGGCAGAATATTGCTCATAATATATCTCAGTTGCAAATAATTGAAAAACTGCAATCACCAGTGACACAGACAGATAACTTCAACACAATGTCAGAATTTTGTTTAATTGATTATGAGACTCTTGAAAAAACTGTACAAAATCTCAGTTCCTCAACATCTGAATTGGACATTCTGCCCACCAACTTTTTTAAGTCTGTTCTTCATCTTATAATTACAGATGTGCTTTAAATCATAAATACATCCCTAGAGACTGGCATTGTTCCTGTGTCCCTGAAAAAAGCCGTTGTGAAGCCCCTACTTAAAAAGAATAATCTGGATGCTTCAGTATTAAATAACTACAGGCCAATATCAAATCTACCATTCATCGGGAAAATCCTTGAAAAAATTGTCTTCAATCAATTACTGTAACTGCCTTCTTGTTATCAAACAGCTCTTTTGATAACTTTCAGTCAGGATTTCGTGCACTGAAACAGCACTGATTAAAGTTGTAAATGACATACGTCTTAATACTGATGCAGGCAAAACATCGGTCCTGGTATTACTGGACCTCAGTGCAGCTTTTGATACTGTTGATCACAACATACTGCTATATCGACTTAAACACTGGGTTGGGTTGACTGGTAAAGTTATCAATTGGTAAAAATCATACTTAAAAGATAGAAGCTTCTTTGTTACCATGGGAAATTGTTCCTCAACATCAATGTGCTTGACCTGTGGTGTCCCCCAGGGGTCGATTCTTGGACCATTACTATTCAACCTTTATATGCTCCCACTTGGGCAAATTATCAAGAACAATTCAATTTTGTATCACTGCTATGCAGATGACACCCACATTTATTTTGCTCTATCACCTAATGATTATGCCCCCCTTGAATGTCTCTACCAGTGTATCGATCAAAATCAACAACTGGATGTCACAAAATTTTCTTCAGCTGAACACAGATAAAACAGAAGTAATTCTATTTGGAAAAAAAGATGAAAGACTCAGGATTACCACTATTCTTGACACAAAGGGGATTAAAACAAAAGAAATGGTTAAAAATCTTGGTGTTTTCATTGACAGCGAGCTAAACTTTGACAGTCACATGAAAGCAATCACTAAAACAGCATTTTATCACCTAAAAAACATTTCCAAACTAATGGCCCTTTTCCACTACCCTTTTTCAGCTCACTTCAGCTCGCTTCAGCCCGACACGGCTCGCGTTTCGACTACCAAAAAACAGCACGACTCGGCTCGCTTCAGCCCTGCTTAGCCCCTAAAACTCGCACAGTTTTGGAGTGGGGCTGAAGCGAGCCAAAGCGAGCCGAGTGAGGCTGGGGGCGTGAGGAGACACTCCCCTGCGCACTGATTGGTGAGGAGGAGTGTCCTCACATGCCCACACACACCCCGCGAGCACGCTGGGATCTGTAAACACCACAAACCCGGAAGAAGAATAATTACTTATTACGAGAATTTCTGGAGCCTTATGCGCCTCGCCTCATCTATACGCTCTTGCCAGTATCTGTTGGCGTTGTCGGTGACAACAAGCCACAGCACCAAGACCAGCAACACTAACGACTCCATGTCCTCCATGTTTATTGTTTACTATTCGGGTCGTGAGACTACCGCTTAAAAGCTCACTGATGTCACTGTTTGCGCTGCTTAACGACATCACGTGACGTCCACCCACTTTCGCTAACTCCACCCAATGTGTCCACCCACTTCCAGCCAGCACGGTTCAGCGCGGTTGTAGTCGAAATGCAACTCCAACAGCCCCGCTCAGCTCGACTCAGCTCGACTCAGCACGGCACGGCTCAGCCGCGTTTGTAGTGGAAAAGCGGCATAAGAGGACTTATGTCAAAAAATGATCTGGAAAAACTTATACATGCCTTCATCTCTAGTAGGGTTGATTACTGCAATGGCCTTTTCACAGGCCTGCCAAAAAAGACCATCAAACGACTTCAGCTGGTTCAAAATGCAGCGGCTAGGGTTCTCACACGAACAAAAAGAACAGAGCACATTACTCCAATTCTAAGGTCCCTTCACTGGCTTCCAGTAAGCTACAGAATTGACTTTAAAGCATTGCTGCTGGTGTACAAATCTCTAAATGGTACAGTACAGGGCCCAATTACCTCTCTGATATGTTGCAGTGGCCTAACCCAATCAGATCTACCAGATCGCAGCAGAAAAATTTACTGGTAAAACCTGTTGTTAAAACAAAGTGTGGTGAAGCAGCTTTTAGCTACTATGCAGTACAGCTATGGAACCAACTGCCAGAGGACATTAAAAATGCTCCTGCTGTTGGCAGCTTCAAATCTAGGTTAAAGACCAAGCTGTTTTCAGATGCTTTCTGCTAAATTATTAATATTGTCATCTCTACATGTTTTAAACTCTTTACTTTTACAGTCTCTGCATGTTTTAAATTTTACTTAACTTTTATTCTATTTTATTGTGCTGTTTTTTTAATTGAACTTTTATTTCATTTTATTATTTTATTTCTACTATTGTTTAATTCTTATTATTTTTCTTCCCCATTTATTTTATGTAATTTTATTTTCTATTGCTTACTGTTTTGCTTTTACTTCTGTAAAGCACATTGAACTGCCACTGTGTATGAAATGTGCTATATAAATAAACTTGCCTTGCCTTGCCTTTTCCAGCCTGATGAGCATCAACAACGCTTTTTCTGAGGTCCTCAGAAATTTCCTTTGTTCGTGCCATGATACACTTCCACAAACGTGTGTCGTGAAGATCAGACTTTGATAGATCCCTGTTCTTTAAATAAAACAGGCTGCCCACTCACACCTGATTGTCGTCCCATTGATTGAAAACATCTGACTCTAATTTCACCTTCAAATTAACTGCTAATTCTAGAGGTTCACATACTTTTGCCACTCACAGATATGTAATATTGGATCATTTTCCTCAATAAATAAATGACCAAGTATAATATTTTTGTCTCATTTGTTTAACTGGGTTCTCTTTATCTACTTTTAGGACTTGTATGAAAATCTGATGATGTTTTAGGTCATATTTATGCAGAAATATAGAAAATTCTAAAGGGTTCACAAACTTTCAAGCACCACTATTTTATTTACAACCACATATTTTGTATTTACAGAGTGTCAACTAACACTGCAGTGAAACTACAAGAGCAAGGTAAGAAATATTACTACTTGGCATGTCTAGATTAGGAAGATATTACCCCCTGAAATTTATCTTATCACTGAAGTTTGTCTTTTATGTAATTACCTACACTACCATTCAAATGTTTGGGGTCACTTTGAAATTTCCTTATTTTTGAAAGAAAAGCACTGTTCTTTTCAATGAAGATCACTTTAAACTAATCAGAAATCCACTCTATACATTGCTAATGTGCTAAATGACTATTCTAGCTGCAAATGTGTGGTTTTTGGTGCAATATCTCCATAGGTGTATAGAGACCCATTTCCAGCAACTCTCACTCCAGTGTTCTAATGGTACAATGTGTTTGCTCATTGCCTCAGAAGGCTAATGGATGATTAGAAAACCCTTGTACAATCATGTTAGCACAGCTGAAAACAGTTTAGCTCTTTAGAGAAGCTATAAAACTGACCTTCCTTTGAGCAGATTGAGTTTCTGGAGCATCACATTTGTGGGGTCGATTAAATGCTCAAAATGGCCAGAAAAATGTCTTGACTATATTTTCTATTCATTTTACAACTTATGGTGGTAAATAAAAGTGTGACTTTTCATGGAAAACACAAAATTGTCTGGGTGACCCCAAACTTTTGAACGGTAGTGTACATAAGGCATGCAGTGCCTATGGTCACAGAAAGAACCCACTAAGAGTATCTTAAAATGAAACAAAGCTGATAAAAACCACCCAAACATTCATACTGTACATTGAACAGAAATGTGAAAAAAATTAATGTTTTGCTCATATTTTTTCAAATCTATGTGAGTAGCTGAAATGGCAATGCAGATGGCAAAAATTGGGAATATAATACCACCATGTGGTGTGATGTGGCCCAACACAAACCAGAGTTACTGTCACCACGTCAAATTGATTATTTTCTGATAATGTTACCGGCGCCAGACCTAGGGGAAACCTGGACCGGCAGCACGGGTTACACGGGCTAGGAAGCACTGCATAGCCGGTATATACATAAAATATGTCTGTGACTCACTGTGAATCAATAAGAGAGAGAACCGAAGTTAGCGTCTTGCTTATGCCTGAACTTATTTATTCCGAGCTACAATTATAAACAATTCACAATCACATTGCATCTTAACTCTGAATGTAAACTCATAGCCACAATATATAATGCAATAAAATAAAAAAAGACAGTGTAACCAAACTAAAAATAAAGAATAAAACATTTTGCCAAAATAAATATAACTGCACATAAATTCCATATACCATCCTGCTTAAACTCCTTTTACACTACCATCATACAACAAAACATTTCTGTAATATTCCTTTTGGTTATGATCTTGCGCTCGCTCACGTCCTCTTTCTCTCACCTGCGCGTGCTCCTTTAAGAACAGCACTTAACAAAATGGCGATATCGCGCCAGGAACATGAATATTATTTGAACATCACATTTCTCTTAACACCGCATACTCACTGCTAACAGATCCTCTTAATAATAGTTCAACACATTTTCTCATGTTACTGAAAACTGTTATTTAAACTCATACTAACACTATTACAGTGAAAACAGGGGTTCACATGAGCAATTCAGCTCGCCGACACGTCAGGTCAATTAACTACAAAACGAGCTTACTATACATGCTTCGTGTCTCAAAATCATGTCGCAACATTGCTAAACACTTTTTAAAGCATTCACATTATATATTGAACCAGTCAATGCAGAAAAATCAGTTTTACCATAACTGCGAATCAATAAGAGAGAGAACCGAAGTTAGCGTCTTGCTCATGCCTGAACTTATTTATTCCGAGCTACACGTGAGCAAAACTGGGTAGCTAGAGTCTCCCTAATGAATTCACAGCAGCGCAAGAGAGCACCATCTACTGGCATGAATGTGTATGTGCTTTTACCTTGCGGTAAAACTATGCATGAATCTGGATGTCTGTGTAAAATGTTAGTTAGGATGAATGTTAGTACAGTTCAATTATCAAAAATTAGGGGGGTGCCTGTTTACATAGAAAACTAAATATGCAGCATTTTCAACCTACTACACTCTCCCCTGCTTCAAGAGATGTCTCCGGACATCTAGAACCAAACTAACACAAGTGCTGTGTAGTTGTCAGGTGTAAAAAAAAACAGTGTCAATGTACAATCAGTTTGTTTGTATAGATGTAGTCTTTAAGTCAAGTTCAAGTCAAGTCACTGTGTTTGTCATCACTAACATGTCCATACTGCTTGTGTGGGATAGTAACAGGGTTCAGGGACAGGAGGGTAAAATGAGGGCATGGGGCATGGAGTGAAGGGTAAAGGGGCATGAGACATGGGGTAAGGGACATAGGCAAACATCAGATTTGCTCCTGGCCTCCAAGGCTGATATGAAGGTTGTCCGAGGTGGTTATATGTGAGCATTTCTCGAGGTTTCAGTGCTCCAGTTGACCTCCTCACTGACTGCACTTCATCCTCTGATGGTTCTGGTACTGGCTCACTATTGTCTACCTGCTCACCCGAACCTGTCTCATCCATAGTGTTATCTGTTGCAAGTTCTCCTAATATTTCCTCAGCTGGTGTTGCAGCAGCTGGTACGAGTCTTTGCACTTGATCTGGGGCTGCAGCTGGGTCTGGTTCATGAGGTTGCTGACTTTGAACTGTCTCTGTTCCATTTCTCATTGGCTGGAACTCTGGGGCTACAGCACTGAGTTCATTCTTTAGGTTAGACTGAGGAATTAGGGGTCTGACCCTCCTCCTGTCATACACGGGTATGTTCTGGAGGCAATATGTAGATTCCTCCTCTTCATCGGAGTGTTCAGACTCCTGCTCTAATGTCTCACTGTTGTTTCTGTGATTGTCTCTGTGTTTTTGTCTTTTCCTGGGTGCACACTGACTCTGTTCATCTTGTTCCAATGGCAAATCATTAACAGGTAGCAGGAGATTGCGATGCAGGACACAAAGGGTTCGATCTCCGGTCTCTGGCTGAACTCTGTACACAGGTCCATCTCCCATCTTTTCAACGATGCAATGAATTCTCCTCTCCCAGTAAGCCCAAAGTTTGCCTGGACCGCCTCTCTCTGACAGATTTTTGACAAGCACCCTATCTCCAGGCTGTAGCACAATGCCTTTAACATTCCGATCATAATATTTCTTCCCCTTAGCTGAGCATTTTCCACTGTTCTCTGAGGTGATCTTGTATGCCTCCTGCATGCGAGAAGCCCATTTCTGTGCATACTCTTGTCTGGACTGTGGCTCTTCTTCAGGTTTCAAATCAAAGAGCAGATCTACGGGCAAGTGTGGTGCTCTCCCATATAGGGGAAAGAATGGGGAGTAACCTGTCCCCTCATGTCTTGTGCAGTTGTACGCATGGACTATGTGGGGTAGGTGTTCCTTCCACTCATTTTTTTTCCTCCTGCAGGGTGTGGAGCATCTGTAGAAGTGTCCTGTTCAGGTGCTCCACAGGATTCCCCTGCGGGTGATAGGGAGTGGTTCAAGAGTGGGCAATTCCTGCCAGCTGCTGGAGTCTCTGGAAAAGGCTGTTCTCAAACTCCCGGCCCTGATCGTGATGGAGCTTTTCAGGGTGCCCGAAGCATGGAATGAAGTCATAGAAGAGCTTCTCAGCTGCAGTTCAGTTGTTATCCGTGTATACAGTGAAGGTGGGAGCTTAATAGAGGTAATCTCTAAATTTATCACAGATTGCCCACTTCAATGCAAGGAACTCCAGCTTGCCAGAATGGAGATGGTAGTTCTTTTCAGCAGGTGCGAGTGTTCTGGAGCCGTAAGTGATAACACGGAGTTTGTTTCCCTGTTGGTGTGTCGGTGTGAAGGACAAAGGGCAAGTTATAGTCTGGATAGGCGAGGATGGGTGGACTGGTTAGCATGTCAACAAGGTGCGCCACTATGGCACTGTGCTCTGGTGTCCAATGGACAGGTGTCTTGGACGTAGGCTGGCCACTCTTTGTGCTCTTTTACTGGGTCTTGTTAACTCTCACTAGGGTGGCTCTCTGGCTAGACTCACTAGGACTCTCTATTAGCTTAAACAGTGGCCTAGCTATCCTATAAAAGTCCTGTATGAATGTTCTGTAATAGCCTAGAAACCCTAGGAGAGCCCTGACCTCCCCCACATTCTTTGGCTCTCTATCCTTCAAATGCTGAACTGCCTCAAGGTCTTTAGGGTCTATCTGGACACCTTCACTAGTCACTAAGCGCCCTAAATATCTGACTTGACTTTTGAACAGTTCACATTTTTTTGGACGTAGTTTAATACCATGCTCTCGCAGGCGGCAGAGTACCCACCTCAAGTCTTCAACATGGTCATGAAAGGTCTTGGAAAAGCAAAGTATGTCATCCAAGTATGGCGAACAGCACTCATCCCTTAGACCATCAAGGACTCCCTCCATGCGCCGCTGAAAAGCAGCTGGGGCATTTGTAAGACCAAATGTGAGACGGATCCACTCATAAAGTCCCCAAGGCATGCTAAAGGCAGTGAGATGTCTGGAACCCTCATCTACAAAACCCTGGTGGTATGCACTGCCTTGGTCAAGTATCGAGAACCATGAGTATCCCCCCAGACTATCCAACAGATCTTGGATGCGTGGAAGCGGGTGACGGTTGGGGATGGTTTTTTGGTTCAAGCCCCAAAAGTCAACACACAGACGTAAGTTCTTGTCCTTTTTTCTGACGCAGACCACCGGAGATGAATAGGATGAGGTGGACTTCCTGATCCAGCCATGGTCGACCAGGTTTTGGACATATTCCTTCACTTCTTTGTGCAAGGGCTTAGGAACTGAATTGTAGGATGTTTGCACTGGTGTGTCATCCCTGAGATGGATTTTTTTTAAATAATTTTATTTATTAGATTTTTCCAACTTTTAAAACAACACAAATCATATATACATATATTTAGCAATATAGAGGGAAAAATACATTTTAAAATTTAAACAGAAACAAAACAACATTAAAAAAGAGAGAAAAAGAAAAGAAAAAATAGGGAGAGAGAGAAAAAGAAAAAGAGAGAGAAAACCCTCTTACAGTACAATCAGAAAGTTGAAAAATACAGCCTATGCATCTTGTTCATCTTGTTGTCTTTTTAAGAAGTCTGTGAATTGTCCCCATACCTTGTAGAAACTCTGTAGCTTCCCCTCTTTAGCATAAGTCAGTTTTTCCATGGCTAGAGTGTTGGAGAGGCTCTTAAACCAGACATCGACAGAAGGTGCCACCATGGCTTTCCATGAGATGGCTATACAGTGTTTAGCTTATAATGAGCACATATAGACCATCTTTTTATCTGCACTAGACAATCTTAAGTCTGGTGGGACAAGTCCAAGAATGAACAGCTTAGGACAGACAGGCAATCTGGTAGAGCTAATGTCAGAGACTCGTTCTATAACCTTTTCCCAAAATTCCCTAATTTTAGGGCAGTTCCATAGGCAGTGATAAAGTGTGCCCTCCTCTAGACCACACTTAATGCAAAGGTCAGGGTTATTGTTGTTGAAGCGGTGCTAAAGGGAGGGAGTTATATATGTACGCATAATCCATTTATATTGTATAAGTCTAAATCTGGTATTGATAGTTTGAGTCTGTGCTGTATGACACACCATTTTCCATTCATCTTCAGAAATTTCTGTGTCCATGTCACTGGACCACTTCATTCTCTTGTCAGTTAAAGATTCATTGGATTTTTCCACAATTAATCTATAAGTGATAGAAACCTGACCACGACTGTGTATGTGCTTTAGTATGACCTCTTCAAGGCTGGACAGTGGTGGTTTGTGTAACTGCTGTTTGTATTTTTTCAAAATGTAACTCCTAATTTGCAAATATTTGAAGAAGTGGTTCCTGGGTATATTGTAAGCACCATGTAATTCCTCAAAACTATACAGTACCTTATTGGCATTGTACATGTCCATAATTTTACTAATACCTTTCATTGCCCATGATTTGAACCCTGGGTCATTTCTGCCTGCAGGAAATTGTTGATTCCCCCAAATTGGGGTGAACCCTGATAGATCGGAGTCAATATTTAAATGTGTCTGCACTTTATGCCAGACTTTAATGGAGTTTTTAACAAAGGGGTTGTTTGTATTATTTAATAGGTTTTTTAATGAATCAGAAAATAAATATAACTTTAATGGCAAGGGGGATGTGGTACTGTTTTCTATTTCGACCCAGGAATTTGTGGTTTCATCTGAAAACCAGTGCATAATTGCCTTAATCTGGGCTGCCCAGTAATACCATAGGAAGTTTGGCACTTGTAGGCCCCCTCTATCATATGGCAAATAAAGTAAGGACATCCTAAGTCTTAGGCGCCTATTATTCCAAATAAAATTAGTTATTAATTCCTTCAGTTTAGAAAATAGGGTAGGTGGGGGACTAAGTGGGATAGATTGAAAAAGATACAAGAATTTTGGTAAGATATTCATTTTAACTATGTTTACATGACCAATTAGAGATATGGGGAGATCTGACCATCTCTTCAGAGCATTACTGGTAGAAGATAGAACTCAGTTATAATTTTCTGAGACTATGTCATGTATTTTTGGGGTGACCTGTATCCCCAAGTACTTAAAGCCATTGGGTACATTATGAAATTCATTCCCCACTGTTGGGTTATTTCTTTCTTTGTCATTTAGGAACATAATATTAGACTTGGTGTTGTTCACTTCATAGCCAGAAATTTTACCAAAGGCTGCTATTACATGAAGAAGGGCAGGAAGAGATTGTGCCAGATTTTTTAAAAAGAGTATGATGTCATCTGCAAAAAGGCTAATCCTGTGTTCACAGCTTCCTATTGTTACTCCCCTTATCAGAGGGTGTGATCTAATTGTTAGTGCCAGTGGTTCTATGGACAATACAAACAAAAGGGGCGACAGTGGACATCCTTGACGTGTTCCTCTGGTAAGTTCGACTGGTTTGGACATCATAGAGTTTGTCAAGACTACTGCAGTAGGTCTACTGTATAATAACTTCACCCATTTAATAATGTTTTGTCCTAAGCCAAATCTAGGGAGTATATCAAATAGATATGGCCATTCCAGCCTGTCAAAGGCCTTCTCGGCATCTAGGGAGAGTAAGGCCACATCGGGGCATCCATCTTCTATATTAATAATATTTAAAACTCTTCTAAGATTGTGAAAAGCCTGTCTTCCTATTACAAAGCCATTTTGATCCTCGTGAACCAGGCTAGGTAGGAATTTCTCTAATCTCCGTGCAATGACTTTAGCAATTAGTTTGGTATCTGAATTTAGGAGGGATATGGGTCGGTAAAATTCACATTTAGTAGGTGGCTTGCCAGGTTTCAATATAGTAGTAATGAGGGCTGTAGAGAAGGAAGGTGGTAGGGAGTTTGTTCTGAAGGCTTCTTCAAGCATACTGAATAAGTGAGGCATCAACATATCTTTAAAGGTCTTATATATTTCAATGGGGAGCCTGTCTGGGCCAGCAGCTTTCCCACTTTGCATAGACATGAGGGCACTATATAACTCCTCTAACTCTAATGGTCTCTCCAAAGCTTCCATGTCTTCTTGAGAAAGAGTAGGGAAGTCCAGGGCATCAAGAAAACCATTTAAAGACATTTTGTCAGCTGAGAAACCAGATTTGTAGAGTGTTTCATAGAATTTCTGAAATGTTTCATTTATTTCTTTGGGGTCTGAAGTAATTGTTCCATTTGATTTTTCTATCTCATGTATTGATCTCTCATTCTGTAGAATTTTAATACGCCAGGCAAGTAATTTGCCTGCCTTTTCCCCCTGGTCATAGAATTATTGTTTTAATTTATTTAGATTACTTAAGGCCTTATTTACTGATAGTTCATTATATTGGGCTCTGAGTGCGGTTAATCTATGCTCTACAGATGGTGTCTTATTAGTTACAATTTGGTCTTCCAATGTTTTGATTTCTTTTTCAAATTCTAACAGTTTCTTTTTAAATACTTTAGATTTAAAACTGGTATAGCTTATTATTTGCCCTCTGATGTAAGCATTAAAGGCATCCCATCTGGTTAGCAATGAGGTTTCATTCTTGTTGAGCTTGAAAAACACATCTATACTTGCATTAAGGAACTGTACAAACTCAGGATCTTGCAGCCATTTGTTATCAAATCTCCATCTAGGAGGTCCATTGTATTCTTTATAAACGTTATACTCTAAAGATACTGCTGCATGATCAGAGATTATTATGCTATTGTAATAACAACTCTTGATTTTGAATAGTGAGGTGTTGGAAATGAGAAAATAATCAAGTCTGGAATAGGTATTGTATGTAGTGGAGTGGCATGAGAATTCTTTCTTGTCTGGGTTGTGTTTCCTCCATATATCACACAGCCCCAGCTCTTCCATGAAGTGGTGAATTACCTTTTTTGTATGACTATGAGAGGAGACTTGACCACCATCTCGGTCCATATTGGGTTTCAAAACACAATTGAAATCTCCACCCATAATAACTTCCCCCCTTAAGGTTGAAATTGTTAGAAAAATGTTCTTGTAAAAATCAGGGTCATCCTTATTCGGCCAATAGACATTAACTCAATTAAGGTAATTTCCAAATAAACTACCCTGCAGAATTATATATCTGCCCCCAGGGTCCATGATAGTTGAGATTATCTGGATGGAAATAGATTTGTGAATTAAGATAGCTACTCCTCTAGCATGAGAGGAGAAGTTTGCAGCAAACACCTGCCCCTGCCACCTTCTACGTAGTCTGATGACTTCAGTGGAGACTAAGTGTGTTTCCTGTAGGAATATAATTCTAGAGCCCAAGTGTTTTAGTCTAGTCATAACCTGTTTTATTTTCACTAAACTGCCTAAGCCTCTTATGTTCCACGATGTGAATTTGCATATCTGGTTATCTGCCAATAGGGGGTGCTATGGGGTGCCTTACCAAAAAGCATGAGCTGTATTGTAGAGTTGGGTAATATGAGGGGAGAAAGAGAAGAGGGAAATACAGAAAATAGTAAGAAATAAAATTACAATGAACTTTAAACAGTGAAAACCCACACAAGAACCACAAAAACATTTTGCCAGAACATGCAAAATGTAGAACAGGTAACATATCCACCTACTGACTGCCTGCTTTACAGTCTAAACTAAGTAAATCCACCTTCCAATAGCTCCTGGTTAGGAGCAAAAGTAAATAAATTAAACTAAATTTACCACATTTAGTCTCTGTGTATTCAGATAATATCAGTAATAATACCACCCCTTTACGTTATGACAAATGAACGTCTATATAACATGTCCCATTATGGTTAATCTTGAAATTGTTCTGAAGGCAAAGGTTACTCAATGCAATCCTGACTCCGTTTAGTTGGCTACAGAGGTACAACTTAATAAGTGAAAGACAGAGCAAAATAACATTAGGCCTAGTTAGAGTAGCTGTTCTTTTTTCCAACTTGTAACTGTATCCAATCCTTTATCATCTTTCAAATCAAGTCAGCCTCGAGTATGGTCGAACTAAATAACCTGTATTTCTATTGCAAGTCTACATTTGCACATTTAGCAATACTTCACTCTGACTCTGAAATAGATTCATTATCAATGCTGTGAAGAAACTTATCCACTTCTCCGGGCGTCTGGAAGACAATATCTTTGCCCACATAAGTCACTCGGAGCTTGGCAGGATACTGAAGACCATACTCAATTCCCTTGGAGTATAGAGTCTGTTTCACCACATAGTAGGCGTTCCTCTGGCATTGCACCTCGGAGGAAAAGTCTGAGAAAAACTTTACCTGTCGGTTGTTGTACATAATCGCCTTCTTCTTCCGTACCGCATTCATCACCTGAACTTTATCTTTGAAGTTCAGGAATTTCGTGATGAGTGGTCTAGGACGTTCAGCGGCCGGCTTCTGCTTCTGCTTGCCTGAAGAGCCAGGTGGAGTAACCGCGATGCGGTGAGCTCGCTCGATCCTAAGCGGGTGGGGAAAGTTCTCTGCTCCAAGGACTTCGGTAAGCCAATTCTCCAGAAAGGATTCAGCATCGACACCCTCCGCCTTTTCTTCCAGCCCAATGATACGTAAATTAGAACGGCGTGAGCGATTCTCAAGGTTGTCATTCTTATCTGTAAGTTGTTTCACTTTAGCTTCTAACTCAGACACCTTTGCTGTTAGCTGTGTTGTTACGTCCTCCGTTTCTCCTATGCGTTGTTCAGCTGTGGTCATTCTGCCTTTGATAGCATCCAAATCAGATCGAATGTAAGCTATGCCATCGATAACTTCCCTGTGACGTGCCAAGCTTTCAGTCTTAAGACAACTGATGGCTCCTAGTATAGCATCTTGATTTTGGATGTCCTTTTGGCCAGAGTATGTTGCTTCCATCCTCTTGCTATCCTCCACTGAAGAGGCTGCTAGTTTGGGGCTAGCTTGAAGTTTGCCACTTGCCGAAGCTTTTGCAGACTTGTTAGATTGATTGTCCGGTTTAGTTTTGGCCTTTCTTGTGCCTTCCATTGTTAACCTTGTTTTGTAAGCGTCTGTGTGTTCTATATGAAGTCGTTGTACGGATTTTTAAGGGTGTAGATTTTGTTCTTAGTTCAGAGACTAAAAAGCAGCGTCTGTCTAGCTCGCCGCCATTACTCCTCTCCTGAGATGGATTTCTAGCTGCAAGCTAGAGGTCTGCGTGGGACAGAATTTTCAGTCCCGCTCCCGCATTGTGCAGTCCCACTCCCGCCCGCTCCCGCAAAGAATTATGATTTTCAGTCCCGCTCCCACCCGCGCCTGCCATATTTTGTCCCGCTCCGGCCCGCAAATCCCACATGATGCAGACGTTCGCGTTATTTCTCACGAAAGTTCTTGTCATTGGCTTGGGGAATTAAACATGCTGAGCTTAGCTGAGCTCTCCACTGACCGATCCTTCACCTAGCGCACGTAGCGAGGGTGCGCGTTGCCAGGTGGTATGCGCAGCTGAGGCTTTACAAAGATACCCAACACACCTACCAAAATCTACAGTGGATATTAAGAATATTGTACATTGCACATAGCTTATATGTCACTCCTCACATTTACATTCTAGGAAATACAAGTAGGCCTATAAGAAATTAATATAATTTAAAGACACAGCGTGATGCTGCCCCGCCCCCTACTTTGAGTGGATTTGAGCATAAATATCTACAGCTCACGTTCAGGGGTGCGTTTCCCAAACAACCAACCAAGTTAGCATTAAACCAATATGGTACGATGCAAGTTTGAACTAACTAACATCCAAAAAACGACTGTTTCCCAAAGCTGTAGTACCAACTTGGTCTGAAACAAGTTGATTTGAACAAACACAGTTCAAACCACGATGTTTTCAGATGTGTTCAGATGGTCTCGTTTATTGTCGGAATTCAGAGAAACAACCCGAAGTTGGCTGACAGTGCGAACGGCATTTCACCATTAAATGACCGTTAAGCCAAATTTGGTGCGTCCATAATCTTCCCCTGATGCTTGCAACTTGGTGTACAGTAGATGTTCATTTAGACTAATATAAAATTGCAATACCCCTCATTTGGAAATCATGTGTAAACAAAAGGCACCTCCATAAATTAAAGCATCATATACTAGTTTTGGCTATAAGCCTATGTGCCCTGATTAAAAATAGCTAAGCGAACTGCTGTGAGATGGCACAGATAACATTATGTAGATCTACATGTTGTGTATTTATAGGTGGCATTGTTAGGTTTATTGTAAGTTTATTGTTCAGACTCTGACATTCTGCTGACACATTCCAAGTTGAGCGCTGCATGCGCTCATGATTGACAGCTCTCGCTTTGATTGACAGCTCTCGCTTTGCACACTCGCACTCCCACTTCCGAGTCTGTGGCGTGATGATTCCAACCATGATTTCATTCTCCTCTCATATGAAGTGTTGCGCAACCACAACCAGCTTCTCAGATTATACACTGTCTGAATTGATGTAATGCAGGGTGGCTGAGAGGAAAGAGGTTTTGCGATATGTTTCAGTCCAGACATCCGTTGTCACAGCACACCCGTATTTCCCAATCATCTCGTTTATGTCATCAACAACAGCTCTTCTAAATTTGAGTGCCCTATCATCTACATGACGTGACACAGTTGTTGGATGGGGCAGAATATCTCGCACATTGAATTTGCCTATTGTGGTTGCCGTGTCAACTAAAGGCCTCTGCATGCTCTTGCGACAAGGCTTTCGCAGATAGCTTTTCGCAGACAGTTGTAATTTATCATTGAGCGGGGAGTAATAGGCATGCGCGATGTTATTCACCGCCACAACGCAAGGGGCCGCGAAGTCGCGAAATCGCTAGGAGTAGTTGGTGGGTGTGGTTAGTGGAGTGTTTATCCTCCGGTTACTTATAATGACTAGAACTGGAGTAGTATAGATGTACGTACTTCCTCACTTCCTCGATCAACCGCTCTTCGTGCTGCTCCATCTTCGCTCGTGTTTTTAAAAATGGCGGTCGTGAAAACAAACCAAACCGGGAAAGTAGGGAAGCGGAAGTGCGTGTACAGTGGATGTAGAGTGGACCAATCAGAGCCCTCTTGTCTGTGACGCTGTCTGCGAGGCTGTCTGCGGTGGTCACAATTTTTGGGAGGTGCACGCAGAGCGTCTGCGAAGGGGGGGGCTTCGCAGACGCCATCTGCAACGCCATCTGCGAGGACTGGGTTGTCAGCATAAATTGGCCTTAAGTGTTGGGCTAACTGAACTAATCCCCGACCGGCGATGCTGTCATATGGGCGAAGGTCCACAGCAACAAAATCAACGCGTTTCTCCACGGTCTTTGCCTTCAATGCATCTGTCACTTTTGCGTTGTTCCCTCTGAACTCCAACAATTGTTGTCCTTTTAAGACAGTACATACATGGCGATTCAGGCCTGATGTACCTGATTTATGGCCGTTGTATGTCAACCTTTTGGCACTTATCACAACAAGCAAAGGGCAGCTGATTTCCCTCTGCGTCGTACACGAGTGAGAGCGACTTCCAAATGTCTGATTTCAGGACTCTTGACTTTTTAACAGTAAATGTACCTCTTTTTAAAGCAGCACTTACTTCTGAAGCACTGTGAGCTTCACTAGAGGAGCTCTGCTCTTCTGCCATGATTGGAGAGCTCAAACACGGAAGAGCGGAAAGGAATCGGAAACGTACGCGAGATTAGACCACATCCGCAAATTTAGGCATCTTAAAATGTTTTTATTAATGCCAAATAAAATATCCAGCACAAATTATATATGATAGACATAAATTAATAATTTATAAATTTTATTTTAAACACGTTTTTAGTTAGCGGGACTGCAGCTTATCACCTCTCCCGCCCGCTCCCACATTGTGCACTCCCCCTCCCGCCCACGCCCGCAATGAGCTTTCAAAATTTGTCCCACGCCGCACTGCTTTGTATTGGGTCCCGCAGGACTCCCACGGGAGTGCAGGGCTCTACTGCAAGCTTGGGATGCAACCAATGTCTGAATCATCTTGAGCAAAGACATCCGACTCTTCCCACAACATGTCTCTAACAACCTTTTGTTCATGCTCCTCCAGGTGTGACACATCAACAGGTGGATGCCATCTCTATTTTGTCATGTCTTTTTTGTATTGTGTTTCTCACTCATTTCTCTCTGCTTGTCTGTGCTGACCTGAGCTGAGGACGTGTTAACGGTGGAATGGGACGTTGGCTCTGAACTGCCAGGGAAACAGTTAACTGGTTCAATTTCAGTAACTTCCTCCAGTGTTCCTAAAACTGTTCTCTTTGTGAGATAGTCATGTTGAGTGGGGTTTTGAACAGGGATTTTAACAATTTTTGTGGACCCCCTGGGAACATCAACTAAGGCGGGAAACAATTCCAAACCCTCAGGACAGTTACTCACTAGATTGGGTTGAAAAAGCATAGCCCCACCCCCTGGCCCTTCCCTGACTCTACACCTCACCTCACAGATCCGCCCTGCAGGAATAGTTACGCCTCTCTTCCTTGTCCTCACACTGCACTCTGGGGTTGTCTCATCTGGGGTCAAAGCCTGGAGAGCAGAAACTAGGGCTTCCACTGCACTGTCACTGATACTTAAAGCTTCTTTGAGTAAAGCAGAAATATCAGCATCCTCTTGCTGTTCTTTGATTATCTCGACTATGACATTACTGCCTAAAAGAGGACAGCTAAGACAGTTCTGGCTGATTAACATTGGTACTTGTATGGTGACATGTCCACAGTTATGGCTACAGACTTGAAGTTCAACATCTGCCCATCCATCAAAGGGAACATTTGTGCCATTAGCCGCAGCAATCGCCAGAAGCTCATCGAGATGGAGGGTGTCAAGTGGCTGGATTTGGACACAGGGAAGTGCTTCTTCCATCCATGCTCTCCCCACCATAGTCATTTGAGCCCCTGAGTCGAGCAACATTTGAAGAGGGACTCCATTAATAGCACATGAGACCATACATCGTTTTCCTATGAGCTGTGCTAGGTGCTTTCTTGTTAGTGGGTGGCACTGTGTGTTTGCTTATACAGAGCTGGTTGTTTTAGAGGGGCTGGCTTGTGCTGGGGGCTCCTCAGTTGTCACGGTCACTGGCTGCCCCTCTCCAGTGACCTCAACCCATTTCCCGACGCCTTTCTTTGAAGACAGCCAATGGCGCAATGTCCAGCTTGGCCACACACAAAACAGTGAGGGCAGCTCACCTTGCTCTGCTGTACACAGTTGCTGCATCTGCCTCAGGCTTCAGATGTTCGTGACTGAGGATGGGCTGCAGTTGATCAGAGGTCCCCCGGTGTTGCTTTGTCAGTGGGTCTTACTACCTGGGCTAGGTGTTTGGTCAGGGAGGACACCTGTGCAGTCAGTTCTCTAATAGCAGCAAAATTAGCCTGTAATTCAATGTCAACCGTAATTTGCTTAGCTGGGTCACTACTGTCAAGCTGAGCAGGGCTTACAGTCACTGGTCAGTGTTTAGCTACTGTGCTAAGGTGTTTTAATCTTTCTGCCTCCACACTAGTAGACTTAATGATTTGATCTAAGAGAAAGTCATCACTAACCTGCAAATCTGTGAGAAGAGGTTTAAGATCATGTCGAACATGGTTGCTTTTCTCATTTAACCCTTGGTAAAATGTGTGGAGAAAGGTGCCCTGAACAAGCTTTTTGTCATAGCTAAACTCTGCACCAGGCTGTTGAGACTCAAACAAAACACGCTGCTTTAAACCCATTATTTTGTACAAAAATTGCTGTGGGCTCTCTTTGTCTTGCTGTTTAGCATTACTTAGCTCTTGAAAAAATTCAGTACTACTTTTGTCTCTGATGTGTGCATGGAGAAACCTCTTGAGCTCATCAACAGTTAAGTCACTTTTGTTTGATAACATCTCTCTAAATGTAGGGGAGAGTGGGGAGGAGTGAGCCATGGGGAGAAGTGAACCACTTAAAATTTTTCTAAATTTAGCCAGGGTTTATCCCAGTTAACTTGTCATATGAAGTCACCAGGGAATTCCCCTGACTTCAACCCACAGTGGATGGAAGCCTGGCACCCTGCTCACAACAGGAGAACAAAAGTCTAAAATTCAAGGTAGTAAGTAAATATTTCACTTAACATGTTTTTTCATGGGCGGCACGGTGGTGTAGTGGTTAGCGCTGTCGCCTCACAGCAAGAAGGTCCTGGGTTTGAGCCCCGGGGCTGGCGAGGGCCTTTCTGTGTGGAGTTTGCATGTTCTCCCCGTGTCCGCGTGGGTTTCTTCCGGGTGCTCCAGTTTCCCCCACAGTCCAAAGACATGCAGGTTAGGTTAACTCTAAACTCTAGGTAGGACTCTAAATTGACCGTAGGTGTGAATGTGAGTGTGAATGGTTGTCTGTGTCTATGTGTCAGCCCTGTGATGACCTGGCGACTTGTCCAGGGTGTACCCCGCCTTTCGCCCGTAGTCAGCTGGGATAGGCTCCAGCTTGCCTGCGACCCTGTAGAAGGATAAAGCGGCTACAGATAATGAGATGAGATGTTTTTTCATCCTATTGTCTAATAAACCAAGATAACAATCACATTGTTGTTGTTGTTTATTAGGCATGTACTATGGTATTGTGTGATGACATAACCTGGGCCACATCCTTCCGTTCAAATGTAGGTCGACATCAGAAGCAATGGCGGGTTGTTTTGGGAGGAGTGAGCCACACAGTGCATGGGAGGAGTGAGCCTAGGCTCACTCCTCCCTTCAGTGGCCCACTCCTCCCTTAACTAATCTTGTGTCATGGTGATACATCTCATCTCATCTCATTATCTCTAGCCGCTTTATCCTTCTACAGGGTCGCAGGCAAGCTGGAGCCTATCCCAGCTGACTATGGGCGAAAGGCGGGGTACACCCTGGACAAGTCGCCAGGTCATCACAGGGCTGACACATAGACACAGACAACCATTCACACTCACATTCACACCTACGGTCAATTTAGAGTCACCAGTTAACCTAACCTGCATGTCTTTGGACTGTGGGGGAAACCGGAGCACCCGGAGGAAACCCACGCGGACACGGGGAGAACATGCAAACTCCGCACAGAAAGGCCCTCGCCGGCCCCGGGGCTCGAACCCAGGACCTTCTTGCTGTGAGGCGACAGCGCTAACCACTACACCGTGCCGCCATGGTGATACATTACCGTACTAATACTTTTACATGTAATTAAGGTATGGGGCTATAATCAACAGATTACCAATAATCCTACCAACCAGTCATTGGCATCAAACGTACTTTAGACCAGTTCATGTTTGATGTGGTCTTTTAACACGTTCATTTTTGTATGCTGGGATGGCATACGAGGTTTGTATTTCATGACTTCTGTTGTTGGCTTTAAGAAGCCTTGAGTTCCAATTTCAGGTTAGTTGGTTATTTGGCTAAGCGTGCCCATTACTAGTATCTCATTTCAGATTATTTTGGTGTTTCGGCTAAAGACAGGCCTCAGGTTTAATTATGTTTTATAGACTGTAATGCTGCTGTGCAAACACGTGTTCCTACAAAAAAAAAATTATAATAGCTGGACTTTTTTTGTTAAGATTTTAGATTTTTTTTGATATCTTTACTGTTTTACAAGTTTTACAGTCTGATTTGTTTTTTTAATACATTTCATTTGTTACAGTTCAAATAAAAGTTTGTATTTCATGACAAATGTCATTTGTTCATGATTTCAAGCCAGTGGTCCAGTCCTCCCCATGGGGTGGTTCACACCTCCCTTAGATCGGGAGGAGTGAGCCATAAAATTAACAGGCTTTTTCTCCCATCTGTAGAACTGATGGTTGCACGATTAGTTGTACAACTTGGTTCGTGTTGCAACTACTCTGAATACCTTTCATTTGCATAGGATCATTTTAACTTCAGCCCTTTTATTTTGGCTAGGGGTCCAAAAATAAAAAAAGCGGCTCACTCCTCCCCACTCTCCCCTACCTGGTTTTATGACCTTGATTACATTGCGAATTACCTCTGACTCAGTAAAACCTTCATCTATTTGTTTACAAAGATTGCTGTATGACACATCAGAACCAACATCAGAAATTTGTCCACCATGTAGCTTAAACTCCCTGCGTGGAAGCAGAGCTGCAACATCATTAACCCTCAGTACCTGATCTCCTAAGCTGGGAGACAGACTCACTCTGCCATGGGAAATGCCACCAATGCCCGCTGTGAGTGGCCTGGTTGATGCAGAAGTGGCAAAATTCCAAGCCAGCAGACCATTGTCTCCTCCTGGAGGTGCTGGGAGTGTGTGAATGTCTCTGTTCATCTGGGATGGCTGTGTGGAAGTGTCTGTAGTGGGTGTGAGTGGATGTCTGTCTGAATGGTTGTGGTCAGGGTGAGGTAGAGTGGAGTACTGCTCTCAATGGGCTGTTGAATCTCCAGTCACCTGTCCCGTCTTAGGTGCAGTCTGACCATCTCCACTTCCCCAGACATCTGGAGCCAGCAGGTCGGTCAGCCTGTCGTCGAGGAGGAGGAGTTGGCTCATGCCTTCGTCTTCCATAGCACCCAATTTCTCGCTTCTCAGGTAGTCAACGATCAGGTCATACAGTTCTGGTTCACTTAATTCAGCAACATTGTGAGTTGCGCTGCCATCTTCGATCCAACTCACAACTGCCAATAGCTGGTTGGCACTCAAATACGAAAGACTATTCTGGATCTTGTAGATCAGCATCCGCAGTGGGGTGACAGTGGCCATCATGACGTTACACTGGTGTCTTCCACTCTCTGGATGACGCACGGGCTTGCAGCCTTCCCTGAAGCTGTAGGCGCAGGCTCACGTCGTCTCGGCACTCACTTCACCCAGCAGTAGCACTAGAACGATCCCGGACGAGCCCCCAATTGTTACCGGCACCAGACCTAGGGGAAACCTGGACCGGCAGCACGGGTTACTCAGGCTAGGAAGCACTACGTAGCCGGTATATACATAAACTACAGTTAGGTCCATAAATATTTGGACAGAGACAACATTTTTTCTAATTTCGGTTCTGTACATTACCACAATGAATTTTGAACAAAACAATTCAGATGCAGTTGAAGTTCAGACTTTCAGCTTTAATTCAGTGGGTTGAACAAAATGATTGCATAAAAATGTGAGGAACTAAAGCATTTTTTTCAAACACAATCCCATCATTTCAGGGGCTCAAAAGTAATTGGACAAATTAAATAATTGTAAATAAAATGTTCATTTCTAATACTTGGTTGAAAACCCTTTGTTGGCAATGACTGCTTGAAGTCTTGAACTCATGGACATCACCAGATGCTGTATTTCCTCCTTTTTAATGCTCTGCCAGGCCTTTACTGCAGCGGTTTTCAGTTGCTGTTTGTTTGTGGGGCTTTCTGTCTGAAGTTTAGTCTTTAACAAGTGAAATGCATGCTCAATTGGGTTGAGATCAGATGACTGACTTGGCCATTCAAGAATATTCCACTTCTTTGCTTTAATAAACTACTGGGTTGCTTTGGCTTTATGTTTTGGGTCATTGTCCATCTGTATTATGAAACGCCGACCAATCAGTTTGGCTGCATTTGGCTGGATTTGAGCACACAGTATGTCTCTGAATACCTCAGAATTCATCCGGCTGCTTCTGTCCTGTGTCACATCATCAATAAACACTAGTGACCCAGTGCCACTGGCAGCCATGCATGCCCAAGCCATCACACTGCCTCCGCCGTGTTTTACAGATGATGTGGTATGCTTTGGATCATGAGCTGTACCACGCCTTTGCCATACTTTTTTCTTTCCATCATTCTGGTAGAGGTTGAGCTTGGTTTCATCTGTCCAAAGAATGTTCTTGCAGAACTGTGCTGGCTTTTTTACATGGTTTTTAGCAAAGTCCAATCTAGCCTTTTTATTCTTGAGGCTTATGAGTGGCTTGCACCGTGCAGTGAACCCTCTGTATTTACTTTCATGCAGTCTTCTCTTTATGGTAGATTTGGATATGGATATGCCTACTTCCTGGAGAGTGTTGTTCACTTGGTTGGCTGTTGTGAAGGGGTTTCTCTTCACCATGGAAATTATTCTGTGATCATCCACCACTGTTGTCGTCTGTGGGCGTCCAGGTCTTTTTGCATTGATGAGTTCACCAGTGCTTTCTTTCTTTCTCAGGATGTACCAAACTGTAGATTTTGCCACTCTTAATATTGTAGCAATTTCACGGATGGGTTTTTTCTGTTTTCGCAGCTTAAGGATGGCTTGTTTCAACTGCATGGAGAGCTCCTTTGACCGCATGTTTTCTTCACAGCAAAATCTTCCAAATGCAAGCACCACACCTCAAATCAACTCCAGGCCTTTTATCTGCTTAATTGAGAATGACATAACGAAGGAATTGCCCACACCTGCCCATGAAATAGCCTTTGAGTCAATTGTCCAATTACTTTTGGTCCCTTTAAAAACAGGGTGGCACATGTTAAGGAGCTGAAACTCCTAAACCCTTCATCCAATTTTAATGTGAATACCCTCAAATGAAAGCTGAAAGTCTGGACTTTATGTCCGTTATATAACTATAACTTGAATATGTTTCAGTAAACAGGTTAAAAAACAAAATTTGTGTCAGTGTCCAAATATATATGGACCTAACTGTGTGTCTGTGACTCACTGTGAATCAATGAGAGAGAGAACCGAAGTTAGCGTCTCACTTATGCCTGAACTTATTTATTCCAAGCTACAATTATAAACAATTCACAATCACATTGCATCTTAACTCTGAATGTAAACTCATAGCCACAATATATAATGCAATAAAATAAAAAAGACAGTGTAACCAAACTAATAATAAAGAATAAAACATTTTGCCAAAATAAATATAACTGCACATAAATTCTATATACCATCCTGCTTAAACTCCTTTTACACTACCATCATACAACAAAACATTTCTGCAATATTCCTTTTGGTTATGATCTTGCGCTCGCTCACGTCCTCTTTCTCTCTCGCTCATGCACCTGCGCGTGCTCCTTTAAGAACAGCACTTAACAAAATGGCGATATCGCGCCGGGAACATGAATATAATTTGAACGTCACATTTCACTTAACACCGCATACGCACTGCTAACAGATCCTCTTAATAATAGTTCAACACATTTTCTCATGTTACTGAAAACTGTTACTTAAACTCATACTAACACTATTACAGTGAAAACAGGGGTTCATACGAGCAATTCAGCTCGCCGACACGTCGGGTCAATTAACTACAAAACGAGCTTAGTATACATGCTTCGTGTCTCAAAATCATGTCGCAACATTACTAAACAATTTTTAAAGCATTCACATTATATGCTGAACCATAGTCAATGCAGAAAAATCAGTTTTACTGTATTTGTGAATCAATAAGAGAGAGAACCGAAGTTAGCGTCTTGCTCATGCCTGAACTTATTTATTCCGAGCTACGCGTGAGCAAAACTGGGTAGCTAGAGTCTCCCTAATGAATTCACAGCAGTGCAAGAGAGCACCATCTACTGGCGTGAATGTGTATTACCTTGCGGTAAAACTATGCATGAATCTGGATGTCTGTGTAAAATGTTAGTTAGGATGAATGTTAGTACAGTTCAATTATCAAAAATTAGGGGGGTGCCTGTTTACATAGAAAACTAAATATGCAGCATTTTCAACCTACTACAATAACAAGGGGCCCCAAATGGTTTTCCTTTTATGCTGCAGCAATTTGCCAGTCAATGGCATATCATATTTTTAATGCATATATATTTATAGCATGCTGTGGAATGTCAACAAAAAAGGTTTTGATCACTTACATTGTACTCTAAAACCTACATAATGCCATGATCACATTTTAGAGTGTAATGTAAGTGATTTAAACCTTTTTTGTTGACGTTCCACAGCATGATATAAACATATATGCATTAAAAATATGATATGCCATTGACTGGCAAATTGCTGCGGCATAAAAGGAAAACAAATTGGGTAACTAGATAAATAATGGCAGATTTATGTTTGAAATATGTGAATAAATATCTCATCTCTCATCTCAAGCCGCTTTATCCTGTCCTACAGGGTCGCAGGCAAGCTGGAGCCTATCCCAGCTGACTACGGGTGAAAGGTGGAGTACACCCTGGACAAGTCGCCAGGTCATCACAGGGCTGACACATAGACACAGACAACCATTCACACTCACATTCACACCTACAGTCAATTTAGAGTCACCAGTTAACCTAACCTGCATGTCTTTGGACTGTGGGGGAAACCGGAGGACCCGGAGGAAACCCACGCGGACACGGGGAGAACATGCAAACTCCGCACAGAAAGGCCCTCGCTGGCCACGGGGCTCGAACCCGGACCTTCTTGCTGTGAGGCGACAGCACTAACCACTACACCACCGTGCCGCCCGTGAATAAATATATGAAATAAAAATATGTGTGAAATATGTAAATAAATATTTGAAATACTTAATTTATTCGACTAAGGTGAAAATTATACACTTTTGTAAAATCTACATAATGATATTGCCCACCTTACTACAATAAATTAAACATGCTGACTACGAAGTCATCTGAAATTTTGCATGGCATCTGAAATCGTGCATGGCATTTTCCTGTGTCTCACAAGAACAATATCATGTGGACGAGATGTGATCATTTTGATGTGCTGAGGGTCGCTTTTCTCCATTTTGGGACTAAGGTGGGGTTTACATTAGACCGTATCAGCGGATCATCAGATTAACGTTTTTAAAACGATTAGTGTGCACACAGCAACGCCAATACACGATTCGCGTGCACATAGCAACGCCAATACACGGATACGCTCGGCTCCGCAGGCATCCTGCGCTCCAAATCACTCCGCCCTGAACAGCGAGTGCCCTCTGGAGGGTGCGCACTCCGGCCCTGCGCAGCTCACAGAGCGCGCGAGTATAGCGCACGAGCAGTGATTTGGGACTGAGCCGCTGTGTGTGTGATCTCAGTGCATGTCGGGCATGCGCGTCACTTACCACTTGCAAGTGGAAGGATGGCAAGCCTAAAGACAATCATAACTACACAATGGGCAGTATTTGCATCAGTATTTGCAGTATTTTCATACTTTTATACTCTTTAATGTAAGGTGATACAAGGCGGAAGTCCGCGCCGTTTTTCAGCAGTCGTGTCACATGACCAACGCCAGTGAATCAGGAAGGTGGATGTCACAGTGACGTTGTCCAATGACGATGCCAGCTAGAGCTCAGCACAGCGTATCCGCGTATTCTCAATGTTTACACAGCACCGGACCAGACACGATCTGGATTGAATACGTGGACCCTGGCGGATTCCCGTTTCCCGGCGTTTCCAGGCATTTTAATGTAAACGGACAGTGCATCCACGAAGAAAACAAGACAGATACGGTCTAATGTAAACTTGGCCTAATAAATATCCTACCTCTTGAAGTGAACAATATGGCGCTATGGAAACAGCTGAACGTGAGGAGCTTTAACTAATTAGCATAACTATGGAACTGCGTCACACCAAGATGGCGACGCGCAGAAAACATTGTGACTCTGCATCAGTCTCGGAGAGTTTTGAGTCACGGGTATATAATTTGTGGTTGACATTCGCGAATAGATCTGTGACACAAAACAGGAATATATTTTTTCTCTGTTACTGCTTTTATGTTATCATTTCTTTCTCTGTAAGATCAAAACATTAGGTGTATAACTCTATACTCGCTACTGTGGAGTCGAGCCCATGCATAGCTAAGTGCTAGCTAGAATAATTTAGTTATCTGTCCAGAAAAATGACGTCATCTAACCTCACTCTATCTTGCAGTTGCACTCACTAGGCAGGCTTTCCTTTTCTTTTCCGCTGGCTTTTAGCTGGTGGGAGAGCTGAGTCCGCCATGTTTGCCCATGCCGACTTGTTTTGGTCAAAAGTAGGTTAAACACGCCCCATGTTGATCACATGATATTGCTGCTCACTTGCTTCGGCAATCTCCGGAATTGTAAAACGTGGGACGCATTTCATCTCGGCACAACATTTACACATAGCATACACGGTGTGTGCAGCAGCGACACATCTCAAAACTCCAACAGCAACAGAAATAGAACATTTTGCCCAGAATTGAACTTTGCAGTCAGCACCTTTAATTTTGTAAATGTACATATTTCTAATTTTAATGAGTTGACCATAAACCTGATGTTATTTAGCTATTTATTCTACCTTATATTTTGAAATGTTTTTTATCATAATTAGTGTGCTTGCTCAAGCACACTATTGTTCTTCTTAAGTTTACTTATTCTGCCTTATTCCGACATGTTTTTTGGATCCACTACTCCTCCTAGGGTGTTTGAGATAGAGACACCATTCCAACTCTGAGACGTCTGGCCCAAAGTGGTGTAGTGTGCTTGTATACAGCTTTTGGATCAACGTGCCCGTTCTCTTGTTCTTGTTGTTTTTCTTTTGGTTTTTTCCCATAGAGAATGAATAGGGCTCATGAATCGAATCGTCCTACTCGGATACGCTCCATCGCAGATACACCAAACCTCATGTGATACTTCAGGCCAACTCCCCCGACACATACATGCAATCGGTTCTGACCCGCACTCATATTTTTCCTTTCTTTTTGCTCATCCCTTTTTCCTCCATAGGCTTGCATTGATTTTTGGCCCCATTGAAAATGAATGGTGTTTCAAGAGAAGAACTTTCACTCTCCATCAATTTTTTTAACCAAGTGACCAAACTTCAAGAAACTTCACTTGATGCCTCAGGCCAAGTCCCTGCACAGATCCATCCCCTCATCTGTGACCTGCACTCATCTTTTCCTTGGTTTTCACGCATCTCTTTTTACCTCCATAGGCTTCCATTGATTTTTGGCCCCATTCAAATGAATGGAGTTTTGCTCAGTAACACTTCACCACACATCCACCAAACTTCATATGGCACCTCAGGCCAAATCACCCATCACACACATGATATCGGTTCTGACCCACACTCGTCTTTGTCTTGCCTTTCATCAGTCCATTTTTTCTCCATTTTGCCACTAATCAATGGAAGCTTGACTGAGTCATTCCTCCCTTCCCCCATAGGTGATGATGCATTTGGCAAGGATCTGCTCATTTGAGACTTTGACAGCAAATCAACTTCAACTCAATGGCCACTTTATTAGGAATATTTACACGCACACACAATAGCAATTAGCATATAAGCATTCACGTGTTACCATGCTAGCTGTTAGCATGTTACCCATTACGATATCATGCCTGCTGTTAGCTCGCGAGTTGTTAGCATGTTCACCATTAGCATGTTATCATGAGAGCTGTTAACATGTTAGGATTAGCATGGTAGCATGCAGAGTTCACATGTTTGCTGTTAGCGAGTTCGCCTGAGCATGTTAGCATGCTAACTGTTAGCATGTCACCCTCAGCATGTTAGCATGCTAAAAGTTAACATACTAGCCATTAGCATGTTAGCCTGTTAGCTGTTAGCATGATAGCTGTCAGCATATTAGCCTTAAAGTGTTAGAATTTTAACAAATAGCATGTTAATCATTAGCATGTTAGAATGGTAGCTGTTAGCATGTTATCTATTAGCATGTTAGCATTAACATGTTAACATGCTAGCTGTTAGCATGTTAACATGCTAGCTGTTAGCATGTTAGTATGGCAACTGTTAGCATGTTAGTATGCTAACTGTTAGCATGCTAGTTGTTAGCCTGTTGGCATTAGCATGTTGGCATGCTAGCTTTTAGCATGCTAGCATAATAGCTGTTCTGCTACAGCTCAGCAAGCACACTGCATTTTCTCTGCGGAAATGCAGTCTAGTTTAAATATATTGATCTACGATTTTTTTTTGTTCAGTGTATAGCAGCTCAATAATCATCTGCTCAAGTTCTCTCAAAGTCTTGAACAAAAAAGTCACAACTTTACCTCTGACCATTACAAAGTGTTGACAGTGGAGACTTCTTCCAAAAATGTTAAATAAACATCTCCTTATCGAAAGCTTAATCACATCACAATGATAAGTTTTTCTCTTTTAAATGAGATGTTTTAAACATGTGCTTACCAATAAGAGTTTGATTACATGGCGCATAGCCATAGCCGTCACTGTGTAGGTTTTAGCTGTTACTGTAGAAAAATATTGTGTTTGTAAAATGAGCACATTAATATAAACCTCTGAATAGAACTGCTATTATAGAAATTAATCAACACTTTTTGACCAATCAGATTTGAGAATTCAAAAGCGCTGTGCTTATAAAGGCTGAGTCAACAAGATTGTGTTGTAAGTTTGTCACATACTTAATAATAATTTATGTATGTTTTAGTTTAAAATGGTAGACATTTATTTATTATTAAAAAATTTGAAATGTATTTATAATTTAGAAATGTTTAGAACTCTCGAAAGACAATAAACGTATGTGGTTAAAATCAGTACAATTCATTACCTAAGTTGCCATATTTAGATTGCATTAATTTCACAAAACTTGCTTTTAGGTATATTAAAAGTATTATAATAGTTTAATAATATTGCTTTTAAACAAAAATTTTATATTACAGTTCAAAGTCTATCATGTGTTTGTTTTGCCAGGAAACCCCCCTGATGCAGTCATACTTGAAGGTGCTTTCATAGATGTAAACATACCAGATGGAGTTCCCCATCCTTTCACCTGGGTAGGTAATGATCTGGGTCTTTCAGATATCACTATGATTTAAAAAAAAAATGCATTGTATATAGTGTAAGTGCATTGTAGTAGTTCAGAAATGCATTTCATGATAACACATGTGTACAGTATGTGCTTGTGGACATATCCTATAAAACAGCATGTCCACTCCCATCTTCTTTTTTTCTTAGTTTTACTGGAGATTTCCATACATACAATACTACTTTTCCCTGGACTCAATTAAAGCAAATACATTCGTAATGTCCAATGTGGAAAAGTAAGTGTACAGGAATATTTAAACATTTGAAATAAAAAAGAAAAACAAAATACAGTAGACTTCAAAATGTATGCCAGACACATTACAGGGCTGAGGATATTTTATTTTGCTCTAGCTTGAAAAAAATGAGGACGCCTCTTATGATCCTTCATTCTAAAGATGACCACCTTACTCCTTTCTGGATGGCTGAAGAGGTATGAAATAAACAGACAGACAGACAGACTATTCTATAATTGCAGGTACATTTCAAGTGTTGATTCTGTTAGTCATTGTCAATTCTGTTATGGTTAAACTGGGCAATCCGTTAACAGAATTGATAACAGAGTTGACATTTTCCACCATTTTGTGTCTTAACTCCACATGCGAACCTCAAACTACCTACCAAATGACCTGTATAAAAACAGAATGTTATGGATTTTAATCATATTATCGTTTATAAAAATGAATGAGAGATTCTCTCCAATATCACAATAACAGATTTGACGAATAATTAACCTACTGTTGGTGTATCCTCAACGTTTTGTTCAAATTAATGAGAGAAGAAACATAACATACCTCACTGCCTTTCTAAAGTTTCCTGCCAGAGGAAGTGATATCTCTCGGTGCAGGTGTCATGTGTATTATTAAGTCTTTGTGGATTTTATGCAGTTTTACAACAGAGTTAACAAGAACATTAGGACAGATAAAAAAAAATTACTGAAATTTCACATAATACAGAATATAGACTTTCGATGCAATTGATTTTATAACAGTTAATAGAATAAGACCCAAAAAACAGATTGTAAGACTGAATCACTTCATGTTTATTCAAGTTGAATGTATGAATCAGTAGTCAAAGACAGCCAATAATGTGGGGGGTGGGAGTCATTTAGCTAATGTTTTATGGATAAATTGGGTTTAAAGGCAAGGCAAGGCAAGTTTATTTATATAGCACATTTCATACACAGTGGCAGTTCAATGTGCTTTACAGAAGTAAAAGCAAAACAGTAAACAATAGAAAATAAAATTACATAAAATAAATGGGGAAGAAAAATAATAAGAATTAAACAATAGTAGAAATAAAATAAAATGAAGTAAAAATTCAGTTAAAAAAACAGCAGAATAAAATAGAATAAGGGGCGGCACGGTGGTGTAGTGGTTAGCGCTGTCACCTCACAGCAAGAAGGTCCTGGGTTCGAGCCCCGGGGCCGGCGAGGGCTTTTCTGTGTGGAGTTTGCATGTTCTCCCCGTGTCCACGTGGGTTTCCTCCGGGTGCTCCGGTTTCCCCCACAGTCCAAAGACATGCAGGTTAGGTTAACTGGGGACTCTAAATTGACCGTAGGTGTGAATGTGAGTGTGAATGGTTGTCTGTGTCTATGTGTCAGCTCTGTGATGACCTGGCGACTTGTCCAGGATGTACCCCGCCTTTCGCCCGTGGTCAGCTGGGATAGGCTCCAGCTTGCCTGCGACCCTGTAGAAGGATAAAGCGGCTAGAGATAATGAGAGATGAGAAAATAGAATAAAAGTTAAGTAAAGTTTAAAACATGCAGAGACTGTAAAAGTTATGAAAGTTTAAAACATGTAAAGATGACAATATTAATCAGTTAGCAGAAAGCATCTGAGAACAGCTTGGTCTTTAGTCTAGATTTGAAGCTGCCAACAGCAGGAGCATTTTTAATGTCCTCTGGGAGTTGGTTCCATAGCTGTACTGC
This sequence comes from Neoarius graeffei, assembly GCF_027579695.1. Classification (NCBI taxonomy): domain Eukaryota; kingdom Metazoa; phylum Chordata; class Actinopteri; order Siluriformes; family Ariidae; genus Neoarius; species Neoarius graeffei. The sequence goes on along the minus strand of NC_083575.1, from coordinate 65,896,611 downwards.
ATAGTAGCTAAAAGCTGCTTCACCACACTTTGTTTTAACAACAGGTTTTACCAGTAAATTGTGCTGCTGCGATCTGGTAGATCTGATTGGGTTAGGCCGCTGCAACATATCAGAGAGGTAATTGGGCCCTGTACTGTACCATTTAGAGATTTGTACACCAGCAGCAATACTTTAAAGTCAATTCTGTAGCTTACTGGAAGCCAGTGAAGGGACCTTAGAATTGGAGTAATGTGCTCTGTTCCTTTTGTTCGTGTGAGAACCCTAGCCGCTGCATTTTGAATCACCTGAAGTCGTTTGATGGTCTTTTTTGGCAGGCCTGTGAAAAGGCCATTGCAGTAATCAACCCTACTAGAGATGAAGGCATGTATAAGTTTTTCCAGATCATATTTTGACACAAGTCCTCTTAGTTTGGAAATGTTTTTAGGTGATAAAATGCCGTTTTAGTGATTGCTTTCATGTGACTGTCAAAATTTAGCTCGCTGTCAATGAAAACACCAAGATTTTTAACCATATCTTTTGTTTTAATCCCCTTTGTGTCAAGAATAGTGGTAATCCTGAGTCTTTCATCTTTTTTCCCAAATAGAATTACTTCTGTTTTATGTGTTCAGCTGAAGAAAATTTTGTGACATCCAGTTGTTGATTTGGTCGATACACTGGTAGAGACATTCAAGGGGGGCATAATCATTAGGTGATAGAGCAAAATAAATTTGGGTGTCATCTGCATAGCAGTGATACAAAATTGAGTTGTTCTTGATAATTTGTCCAAGTGGGAGCATATAAAGGTTGAATAGTAATGGTCCAAGAATCGACCCCTGGGGGACACCACAGGTCAAGGACATTGATGTTGAGGTACAATTTCCCATGGTAACAAAGAAACTTCTATCTTTTAACCTCCTAGGGCTTAGCGATCACATACGTGGACAGCACTTTTTAGAAATTCGGAACAAGAATCCACATATGTGGACATACTTTTTCTCTAAAAGTACATCTTATCAAAAGATGATGCTTAGTTTTTATTCTAATCAGGTTCTAATAAGCCCAAATAGCAAAGAGAAATAAAAAATGCATGTAAAAAAACAGCTTGGGCCTTAGGAGGTTAAGTATGATTTTAACCAATCGATAACTTTACCAGTCAACCCAACCCAGTGTTCAAGTCGATATAGCAGTATGTTGTGATCAACAGTATCAAAAGCTGCACTGAGGTCCAGTAACACCAGGACCAATGTTTTGCCTGCATCAGGATTAAGACGTATGTCATTTATAACTTTAATCAGCGCTGTTTCAGTGCTATGATTGGCACGAAATCCTGACTGAAAGTTATCAAAACAGCTGTTTGATATCAAGAAGGCAGTTAATTGATTGAAGACAATTTTTTCAAGGATTTTCCCGATGAATGGTAGATTTGATATTGGCCTGTAGTTCTTTAATACTGAAGCATCCAGATTATTCTTTTTAAGTAGGGGCTTTACAACGGCTTTTTTCAGGGACACAGGAACAATGCCAGTCTCTAGGGATGTATTTATGGTCTGAAGCACATCTGTAATTATAAGGTGAAGAACAGTATGTACATCAAGCATTGCTATTGGTGAAAGTTTGTCATAATTTGCATTACTGTTCAAAACTGATTCAATAAAGATTTATTTTGTGGAAAATAACAAAAGGTGGGGCGGCACGGTGGTGTAGTGGTTAGCGCTGTCGCCTCACAGCAAGAAGGTCCTGGGTTCGAGCCCCGGGGCCGGTGAGGGCCTTTCTGTGCGGAGTTTGCATGTTCTCCCCGTGTCCGCGTGGGTTTCCTCCGGGTGCTCCGGTTTCCCCCAAAGACATGCAGGTTAGGTTAACTGGTGACTCTAAATTGACCGTAGGTGTGAATGTGAGTGTGAATGGTTGTCTGTGTCTATGCGTCAGCCCTGTGATGACCTGGCGACTTGTCCAGGGTGTACCCCGCCTTTCGCCCGTAGTCAGCTGGGATAGGCTCCAGCTTGCCTGCGACCCTGTAGAAGGATAAAGCGGCTAGAGATAATGAGATGAGTGATGAGATAACAAAAGGTTTATCTCAGAGACACGAAATGTACCCTGAATTCTAGAATGGCCCATATGTATATGTGTGTATGTACAGTATATGCCATACACACACAGAGTCATAAGCCATATTTCCCTGTGTAGCTTTACAACACTGCTAAAAGTGTGCTGAAGCCAGAGGAAAAAGTCAGACTGGTGGCATTTGATGCATCCCTTGGATATCTTCATAATGGACTTTATAGAGATCCTGGTTTGCCAAATTTTATAAGGTAAAGAAATCTGTTCTTGTTTAGTTTATTTATTTTGTTGTAAGGCAAAAAAAAAATATTCTTGATTACCACTGTAAAGTTGATTGCTACTTAGTTTTTGCTACATACTACATCTGTTTACCAACAAGTACATTTTTTTTATTTATTAATGAAGGACACTTCATTTTTATCCATTTCTAATTTCATTAAATGCTGTCCATGAAATAAGTTAGTTCCTGTAACATAACCACTATAAACATTAATTTCCTCATCAAACACCTCTCTCTCTCTCTCTCTCTCTCTCTCATGTAATGCATTAATTTAAATCTGTGACTTGCTGTGTTATAGAAAACCAGTCTGATTCAAAAATTCAACAGTGATGTGGTGCAATAATAATGCCATTATTTCCATTACAGAGAGTTTGTTACAGATAATCTGAAGGCTTCAAAGGTTGGGCCAAGTTAAGCCTTCACATACAGCTGTGATCAGAAATGTACATGGGCATGAATATCATGACAATATTGGAATTTGGTGCACAAGTTTAATTGTATTTTGGGTTTTCTGAAATCAACACAGGGTCAAAATGATACACATACCCACTTAGATTATTAATTCAGTGGTATTCATTTGTGTGCTGTGAATATCCATAGGATCTTAAAAGACCATAATGATGATGATGATGATGATGATGATGAATACAAAGAATAAACATTAAAGTACCTGGCTATGCTTCTTCTGTTCTTTATGTAAGTAATAGTGTTGTATGGAGAAATGTGCAGATATTTTGTGTTGTAAAGTATATATCCGTATTATCTAGTAATTCTTTTTCTATTTTTCTTTCTCTGTTTTCACTTCTTTAAACAAATATACATGCACTAGCGATGGATAATTGCCTATTACAATAGCATTATAAACAAAAGTATTCATCATAAGCAGGGGTTACATTAGGACTTTTTGATTTGCAAATGTCCGTAGTTTTTGACGAAGAAATTCTGAACCCATGCTGTTTTTTTTTTTTAAACATGAATAAACAATTTTTTTTAATGAATATGTAGTTCCGTCTTCCGTTCTTCCAGTGTGTGTGTGTGCGCTTGCGTGCGCGCGCGCGCTCTCAGATGACGTGGCTGAAGGTGGCGGAACGCCGCTGCACTGGTGTTTCACAGCACACCGCAGGCTCAGCGCTGCGCCATATCATTGGCTGAAAGTCTCCATGTGAGAGTTTTCAGCCAATCAGAGCCAAGTGCGGTGACTCCTCGAAAAACGCTTTACGACATATCCGTACAGAGCATCCTGAGACGACCACTGTCATAGAACCAGGAAGAAGGAAGGTGGGATAGCTTAAAAAGGCTATTATCCCGGAACGATCGGAGAACTTTCCTTGAAAATGATGAGGTCGGCTAGGTGGAAGTGTGTATCGCTGGTGTTATTGCCTCTTATATGTTTACTGTTACCGGCCCGGGCGGATGAGCACGATCACACGGTAAGGAAATGTTTTCGGGCCGAGAAGCCTTATGCGGTGTGCCTTTAGCCCGACGGAGTAACTGATTGGGGTCTAATAAATACATGCGGATTAATCCGGTATTCATAGGTGCATATGAGGATAAATCTATCGAAAGCTGCAGGTGTCATGTTGAAGTGATTCAGCTATATTACATAGTAGTAGTCCATTCTTTTCCTGATGCTAATGCTAAAGCCAAGTGAGTAGCTAATTAGCTAGCTAGCTAGCGTAGCCGTAGCTACGTGGTCTAGAGGCCAAGTCCTAAATTGATCCTTTTTGAAGATATTAGGCACTACATAGGGTATGGCAGCCATGCTAGACACACATATTCGTCCCTTTATGTAGGGAGTGAGGAGTGGTTTGGGATTAACTCCAGTTGATAAACGTACGCTAGAGAAATAGCTGTCAGTTGTATAATGCGGACAAACGACACTTTACGTGCAATTTGATGTGAAGTAAAATCAATACACAGGTTTTTGCACTCAAAATAGCGCATGGGGATTCAGTACAAGAATCGCTGAAGTGCACAAATCGTATTTAGCTAGCTAGCTTAAGGTTAGCATGCTGTTTAAAATGTCTATGTACACAGGCATGTCCGGTTGGTGCAGGCCTGTCATTCAGGACTTCAGACCCAAGCTACAAATTGTCCTTTAATCACAGCAGTTGTTAATGTCCTGTACTACTGGTCACAGTGGAAGTTTTTATTAGGTAGCCAACTTGGTCAGCTCTGGTTATTTTCTATCAAAAACATTGCTGGACTCGAGTCAAAGCTGAAAAAAAGCTGCTAAAAGTGATTTATAGTATTAAGAGGTAACAGGAAGTGTTTCAGTTTCTAATAACATTGGTATATTTATTGATTTGTAACATTTTAAGTTTGACCATTTTTTTTCTTTCATGGTGCTTTTTACCATACCCGTCTCAAGGTCTGTTGTTGTTCACAGTACTCTGAACACTGAGTGTATTGTGACCCATCAGTTAGAGGTTTTCAGTTACACCCTGACAACTAACTGATTGTGGCTCAAAGGCGATCTACTAATTATCCATCAATATTATCTTCTAGAGAAAAGATGGAATACCTGTACTCGGTGTCATGTTTGTACCAGAACCCAAATTAACTTTATTTATGTGAACCGTTTCTGTCTAGCGCCGTACTGCAGGAATGTTCAGCTAAAAAGCATCAACATGACTGAACATTACCTTTTAATGTTTAACCGTAACCATGAGGAATTAGTTCATGGCTATAAATCAGACCTACGAATTAAACATCATTAGGTTTTGACGCTTCAGGGTACTACTTTTAACTAGAGTTATGGGCTCTGAACAGATCAGACACCTGTTTTGTACTTGAAGCAGAGAATACACACCTGGTAGGCCTTTTAAAGCTTATGTTTGCCTTTTTGTGGCTACTACCTCATAGGGGTGAAACTAGTCTGGCTAACGCGACTTCAAAGCTCTGCGAGCATTTGGTCTGGCAAAGATATTAAGCCCAACCGTTTCCCAAAGTGCGTGGTTGACCCGCCTCCCTGAAATGCCTCAGTTTGCTACTGGACGAAGCTTAAACCAATCACATCACTCTTTCCTCTGACGTATGTGACGCGACGGGGCTAACTGGTAGATTAAACTCTTTCCGAAGCCGGTCGGGAGCAAGGCGAAAACGTCCTTCCTTTCAATAAATACCTCCAGGGCTGCTCTTTGCTCCGTTTTCAATGAGAACTTGCTCCATGTTCGTAATGTTTCTAGTGAATGAAGCGCTTCCGGCCTAGATTCTGTAAACAATCTGTGGCTTCCGGTCGCAGTTCTACTACGTCAGTGCCTTGAACACGCCTCTACCCAGGGCCGTTGGAGATGCTCAAAGTTGATTGGCTCCCGATTTTTCGGGAGCTTGGAAGAGCTGTAGATAGCTTGCCTGGCCAGACTAAGCTCGCAACAGGCCCTCGTGTTGCGTCATGCTTAGGATGGGCGGGCCCAGGCTAGGGTGAAACCACTGTCATCGTGTTGTAACGATAATGCACCACGCGTGTCCACACGAGCATTAGAATCACCAGAATGGCGAATCGTGCCCTTGCGTTATCAAAGGTACACAAGAACAAGTGTAAGAATGAGTGCAACAATAGCGAAAGTTTTTTGTAACCAGTCAGCACTTATCCTGATCAAGTTTGATTACCTGTTCCATTTCTTGATAAACTTCGGAACCAGTCAGAACCAGAAATGAAATCAGAGAAACCTCGTCATAACTTTGTAGTATCAGAAGATAATCGGCAGATAAAAAGAGAAACGAAATTCACCTCGTGGTTCGCCAAGGCTACTGATTCAATATCAAGTAAGTGGTGTTTAGGCCATCCTTAAAAAAAAAAATCCGTTTCCTGTCCACCGGGTGAGCAAAAAAATTTTCAGTTGGGAGGGAGGGATTTATATATGAGAGAGATAGATAGATAAGAAATTGCAGTACTGTTTGCTTTTTCTTTCAGTACTTTTTTATTACAAAAGCAGACACATTTAATAAAATGACAGTTTAATCAACTGAAACTTGTACAAAAACTTTAAGTTAGCATTTTAAATGCTGACTGCAACATTTGCAAAACTTACAAAGGTACTTAAAATGTCCGACACACGGACTTTATGTAGTTCTAAATCGACCGTTAGGCCTAGTTCGGATAAAATTACACTATTAAAATGATCACTGAATTATTTGTTTTTCTGAATCTTTACTATTTTGTTGTTCGCTAGAATACCATTTTGTGATTTCACACTTAAGCAAATGTTTGAAAACTCCGGATCTCCTTCCTTCATGGTGGCTGCCATTTTTTTGTGCCGCACGGCGCATGCGCAGAGCTGATTCAGTTCAGAGTGCGCGCGCACTCGGCGGAGGCAGTAGTGTGTCAGGGCCGTCGGAGGGAACAGAAGCAGAGAACGCTTATTTTGTCTCCGGTAAACTTTTTTGTTTGGTCCTTCTCTCGTTCAATTACGTGCTGGCATCAAACGACACCGTTGGTTGTAAATGAAACCAAACTGAGTGGTTGGAGTGTATTTTCATACACAAATGGAGAAATGTTTGCTGAGTGTTTAATTGTGTAGCCCCACTGCAGACCGCTGTCGTTGTTAATTCATAGCATGCTCAGTTGCGTGAATGTGTCACGCACCGAAAATAAGAGATTTACAAGCCAGGAACGCCTCATGATGCAATACGCAAGAAAAGAAAGAAGATTTACTGCCACTTTACTTTGTATTTGAGTAAAGTGAATAAATAAATGGTCTGTGGAAAATACATTTAATCCTGGGAACTGCGTGCACAGGAGTTTTTGTTTTTACCCACCCCCACCCCCCCCCCCCCCCCGGCTGGCTACTTATTTGTCATGGCTGGCTAGTATGAGCCTTAGTGGAAAGCCCTGGGAATGCGTAAATGTCAAGTTCGATTTTAGATTTATGAACCCGAAAAAAATGTCGAAAAACCGGCGCTAAAAAAAATTTCAACCGCACAAACGGCACTCACCCGGCCGGTGGACCGGAAACAGAACATTTTTTAATAATGGCCTTATTTTAAGAAAAATTTACCTTCTGATTTATCACAGCTTTTGTTTGGTCCTTCTGACAGGTCAAATGAAAGGTTTTGTAGGTTTAAAGCTTTTTGGCAGATATTTACGCTAAGGATTCCAGCCATTCAACAAACTCGAAGGCAGCGAAGATAACATTAGAATCTTTTGAGTGACCCGCTTGGTTTGCAATTACAAAAGTCCCATGTGGGAATAAATCGGCTCGTTCGGGGGATAATTGAGCCCTTTCGAGGGATTATTTATTTTAGAGTCTTTACACTACACTTGTGAAACAAAATATGCTCATTAGTATTAAATAATGGTTCTAAGACAATTCATGAACAAGTGCTTTCTTACTCTTTTTTTTGAAAATATAGTTCACAGCACTGTATTTTGAATAAAACACAGTAAACAAATTTAGTAGCCAAAATACTACAAGGCCCTGATGCTGCTCACAGCTTGATGCTTGCAAGAGGTGAGGCGAGTATAATTAATGTGTGTGTATATGTTATATTGCCCTGTGATGACCTGGCGACTTGTCTGGGGTGTACCCCGCCTTTCGCCCGTAGTCAGCTGGGATAGGCTCCAGCTTGCCTGCTTGCCTGCGACCCTGTAGAACAGGATAAAGCGGCTAGAGATAATGAGATGAGACATATTATATTTACTGTATGGACATGGTATCAGAGATTTTTATTTATAAGCAGTAGCCACATGTACCCACAGGGTACTTTTTTTTTTTTTTTTTTTTAAATGTGGGCCATGTTGGCACTTCACTAATGAGATTAGTGCAACAGTGGATTCTGAGCCTATCCCAAGGACGGGACCTTGGGTCCCCAGTATGTTTCTGGGAGATCTGAAGTAAGCAGAGAACCTGGCAGAAACCCACAGACATCAGGAAGAATGTCAGACTGTACACAGAGATGTACAGTGACCAGAGCTGCAGGTGTAGAGTCCAGTAGTGTTTCAGGATGCCTTGTAAAAAAAAAAAGACTCGGTGCTCAGAAGTGTTTGTGAGTGTATAACTGTTAAGTATAGAAAGTCGTTTTTGGAGCTGGTTAACAGAGTGCTGTGGCACGAAAGGAAAAGTGAAATGATTTTATTTAGAGGCTTGTTTTTTGAAGACTATGCCCAACACTCTTCATGTTTCCCCTGCTTCGCTGCCCACTGTGTAACTGTGCTGCGGTCGAGGCTAACCCAGGCTGTTTGCTGTCTAGGCTGGGGTTAGCTGTTCGAGTTTTCTGTTTAGTTGCACTCTGTATGGTTGGTTTGTTTCCTTGATTGTTTGCTAAGTATTGACTTCTACAGAATATTACACTGTTGTTGTCACTTGTTCAGTTGGCACGAGAACATTCTTGTCTAAAAGATCAACACTTCTTGTACCTGACTCTTGCAGTCGTTGTATGTTGCTCTGGATAAGGGCGTCTGCTAAACGCCATGTGTTGTAGCGTAACGTGTCCTTATCCTGGAATTATACAGGTCTTGTAAAGACACTGACTACAGCTAGTTATCCTTTTCGATGATGTGCTTTCGTGTTACCTTGCCCTTGTAGTTATCTAGAATTGACTTGTAGGTTATTGGTGGTTGAGTTGTTGAAGTGGCCTGGTTGGAGATCGCATATCCACAGGTTGGATGTCCTTGAAGTTGTTTCCTTTTTTGTGGGAAGTATGTCGTTATTTTATCTCTGGCTGGCGCACACACTCTTCACTCACGTGCTGACGAATGTCTACCACGTGAATGCAGTCTGTCAATTGTCATGGCTGGGATGTCTATGAAAAGCCTTTGGTTAAGTTCCAGAGTGAAAGATTTTATCTTGGTGTAGTGATGCCATGAGAGAGTTATGGTCTGAATGTGCTGTTCTAGAATGACCAGCATTTTAAGGACCGTTCCAAATGATAGAATGTACAAAAACTTTTTTTTTTTTTTAAATTTTTTTTTTTTTAAGATAAATTATTTCCAGTAATGGTGTTTTATATGGCAGTGTTCGAAATACCCGTCTGCATTTTTGCAGAATGATTTTCAAGATTGCAGAAGAAAAATGAAACAACCTGCAGTTTTGCAGAATGAAAAAATCAGGCTCGGGATTCAATGGTTCTCAATTTAGCAAACTAGCGGCGCTGTAAATAAACTGAAACCTGCACCGCGCGAACCTGACGGCATTTTCCAGGTCGAAGTTGAGCAATATTTACGTAATACCGACGACAACCAAATAAGGGCAGTTGCCATTTTCCGATGTAAGATTTTGTCACTCTTAATACCCGCTGGGAAGACCCGACAACTACCTCGGCAGTGTTTGGCAGTTTCTGCCATGCATCTCCCAGAATTCAATGAGGTACAACAAACATGGCTCCCAAGTAGAGGATTGTTTCTTCGGGGCAAGAGTCCGACAAAAACGCCAAGAAAACAAGGACGATTTTGTCGTATCTTGGCAAAACCGGCAGTCAGCGTGACTCCAACAGCGACAGATTGCGCATCTGCGAGGGGGACAAAAATGAAGACGGTCGCTGTTATAGTATTGTTGAATCATGCAAAATTATACTGATATTATATCCCTTTTGAAGACAGCAACAGTATTTTACCTTTATTCATAGATACTTTTGAATATTTTGTTTTCTCATACCAAGCTACACTAATGCATGTTTTGTGTACATCTCATCTCATTATCTGTAGCCGCTTTATCCTTCTACAGGGTCGCAGGCAAGCTGGAGCCTATCCCAGCTGACTATGGGCGAAAGGCGGGATACACCCTGGACAAGTCGCCAGGTCATCACAGGGCTGACACATAGACACAGACAACCATTCACACTCACATTCACACCTACGGTCAATTTAGAGTCACCAGTTAACCTAACCTGCATGTCTTTGGACTGTGGGGGAAACCGGAGCACCCGGAGGAAACCCACGCGGACACGGGGAGAACATGCAGACTCCACACAGAAAGGCCCTCGCCGGCCACAGGGCTCGAACCCGGACCTTCTTGCTGTGAGGCGACAGCGCTAACCACTACACCACCGTGCCGCCTTTTGTGTACATGTTCCTTTTTTTTTTTTTACTAGTGCTGTCTTGCCTGTGGTGCAGAATAGCACAAAGTAAAACAGTTGCCCTGTAAGACAAAGCTCATAGGTTCAGTTCTGTAGCTCTCAGTTCTGCCATGATTAGTTTGTACCCAGTTCTCTGTTAGTTTAGAGCAGTGAAGCCCCTGCAGTCATTCTCAGTTCAGTTCATGACCTTGCTTGCACTTTAGAAGCCAGGCAAACACAATGAACCCAAACGTCTTTCCATTTGCCAGTTGGGTTTTATTCCTTAATGGCATCAATTCTTTGCATCGTTGTAAGATGTAACAGAGTGTAGAATTGAAACCTTGCTTTCAATTTAAAACTACAGGTTGCAGATGCAAACACTGTGAATGAAGTACATTTTGGGTAACAATCTATTGTTCAAGCTAGAAACCTAATTTTGACAAAATGTAACATGACGTGTAACATGAAAATGAATGTTTTGTTTCTTGAACAGTTGTGTTCTATTTTTTATTGTGGTGATACCTTTATTAGTATGTTGTGTGGAAGGATAATGTGTGGGTGTGATAACTAGTACATTTATGAATTAGTTGGTATACTTCGAGTTGTAGTAGCCCGTAGTGTCAGGGCGAGGGGGATGAAAGACCTGTGGAGGGATCATGGAATGATAACTTTTGCTGCAGAGAAGGATCTGTGAAGACTGAAATTAAAAATAGTGAGAGAATAAAGAATTACAGTAATGCTATGAGGTTGTAAAGCGAGATATGATGTAAATATAGGCATTATTAGGTTGAGAAGGGCGTAGTATGGAGGCTTGTGCATTTGCAGAAAATATTTCCAAATTGCAGAACAAAATTGACATTCTGCAACATTGCAGAACACTGGAAAAAAGTATTTCGACCACTGTATGGTGTCATCTGGTTGGTCACGTTCATACCCACATAGGCGGTCTTTCCATTGGGCAAAGTCGGGCAATTGCCCTGAGCCTCGTCCAATCAGGGGCCTCGTCGTCGCGTTACGGTATTCCTGTTTTCCTGCATGCTATACATCATTTACTATGTAATAATTCATTGTGATTATACATATATTTTCCACTCTACATGAACCACATTGCTACGAAAATAATAAAAGCAATAAAGTATGATTCGCGTGTAATCCTACAGCTAGATTCACAAGCAAAACCACCAGTATGTGACGTGATGTCCCGCATGCAGCTATCTGGCTTCGCTCTTTCTCAGAGCCGTAGTGTCTGAAGTAACCTAGGCAACGATGCGAGCGGGCTGAATACATGCACCACCATCTAGCTCTAGCTGCAGAGCCCTCGTAAAAATTTTTTTGTTAAAGTAAAATCAGAATAAAACGATTTCTAAGTGGCAGTGAGAAAAGGAAGAGGAAAAAGGATAGCGAGCAGTTTGTTGAAAAGCTACCGAAATTAACAACCTTCTTCCACACAAGTTCTTCCACCGAAGAAGAACCCAGGGCCAGCACATCTAATGAGCTGGGTTTTGCCAACAGCAATGCTAGCTGCAGTGGTAGTCGTAGAGATAATATCGATATTATACCACCAGCATCACAAATTAACTCGTCTCGCAACGAGCATGAACCAGACTGATAGATGGGCACACCGACAGCAGCACACATAGACAGACAGGCGCACACACACACACTCCTCTACTGACACACACAGCTTATATTCAGATATTTAGTTATCTTTATTGGGGTTTTTTTCAATCATTTCCATGTGTTCACAATAAATATTGTTCGTCAGTACGTATGATTCATCATATTATTATTATTATTATTATTATTATTATTATTATTATTACTACAGATGTTGGGGTTGAGGGGGGGCCTCCAAATTGTCCTTTGCCCAGAGCCTCAGATTTCCTAAAACCGCCCCTGCATACCCACAATGCACTGCAAGCAAGTACGAGCAAGCAGCATGTTGGTTTAGAAATGTAACATTTCAAATGTGTAATGAAAGAAAACACAACTTTATCACGCCCTCTGTAGCACTTCATCTTTAGTGGCCCGGTTCCCTAAAACATGCTGTTTAAAGTTTTCTTGATGGTAGCTTCTATCAAACTTGAGCATTGAGACTGAAGACTGAGGTTCTGTGCTGTGGTTAGGAGAGAGACTGTCACACAATTACACAACTGTGTCACTCCACTGTCACACGATTACACAATGAGCTGTCCATTTACTGTAGCTCAGCAAGCTGTTTATAACGATGTATTATAATCGTAACTAAGAACAAGCAATTGTGGTTCCTGACAATGAATATTTTAAGTGACTTTATTTTGGCAATAATGTTGCAAGTATTGTTGCCTGCGAATCGTGAATAAATGTTTTGTAGAATGTGATGAGGTGCAAATGTTTACACGGTTGCACTTTTTGACTAGACAGCATAGTGATAGAAGAGAAATGACTTCTCAGCTCGGGATATCCGGTGTGCCCCCAGAGGAAAAGGAGTTACCTTTTGAGTCTGGTAGCTCTCAGGGTTTCATATTGTCTGAGTTTTTCGTTGCCGCTGTCGCCTCTGGCTTGTTCGTTAGGGACACATTTTATAAATGTAAAATGTATAGCCGGAATTAATATAAAGCTGCTTTGTGACTGTTCACTGTTAAAAGCGCCATACAGATAAAATTGATTTGATAAAATGTACCATGATGTGACAGGGTTTTGAATAGTTTGTTGGTTGTCAATATGTAGGAAGGTTTTTTTTTTTTGTTTATTTATTTTGGGGGGTGAGGAGATCCAGCCTTGTAATATTTAAAAATGTACTCATGACTGACATGGTGATGGAAGTAGGGTTGGGCGGTATCCAAATTTTGATACCTTTAAACTGTCTGTGTTTTCCCGGGGTATACGGTATTACCGAGAAAAAAATATTTTGTTTCGGCCTACTGTGTAACGTGCGCCTATGCCTCAAATGTACTATTTAAAAGCAGCATAGCGAATTGTGTGCATTGTGGTATGGATTAAGCAGCAAAGCGAATTTTGTGCATTGATGAATGGATTAAGAGATATTTCAAAGCATCACGCAACTCTTCCTTCATCTTGAAAATAGCATTCAGCTGTTGTTTACACATGTCTGCGTTGAAACGCCATTTGCAGCGCACTTTCACCTACTCCATCAAAAAAAAGTACACGATGAGCAGGATCATACCCTTTCAAGCATGGGAAACAAAAAAAAAGAAAAAGAATCAACCAACACCCAAGTCCGTTTAGACTGCGCGATAAACCATATTCTTCAGCGCAAATGAGGCGAACCTAATTCAAATACGTGATAGCTGCACAAGGCAAAATCATATGGGCCCACGTCATGACATGGCGGGGAAATTAATAATCAAATGGCCTTACCTTGCTTAAAACGTTGTCTTGATCACATAACTCCTTACAATTATTCCACTTAAATCCATATGGTTTAACACACCCAACAAAGATAGCAAGCGCATTGCTAATTCCCACCAGAAACCTAACAGTTTACGCTACGATGTTTTCTTCCGTTTCTTCAGTAGATGACATTTCAAACGTTTATTACCCACATCCCAAATGTCATACGTTATGTTATTTTACCTTGTTGTTACTCAAAACACAACTCATTGGAGAGATCTCGTGGAAGTGGAGTACCCCAGGCTATGGTGTGCCTTAGGGGACATATTAGATTTTTCGTTTGGTTTGAAACCAAAATACTGCCACACTGCCGATGTTGTATTTTTTTTTGCCACTAACTCGTTATCTTGACTTGCCATCTTTCAACCGCGGTCTCAGTCTCTTTTTTTTTTTTTTTTTTTTTTTAGATAGGACAGTATAGAGAGACAGGAAATGAGCGGGGGAGAGAGAGAGACGGGATCGGGAAATAACCTCGGGTCGGAATCGAACCCGGGTCCCCGGATTTATGGTACGGTGCCTTAGCCATCTGAGCCATGACACCCCCGGTCTCAGTCTCTTGCGAAGCTTTCTGTCAGACTCCAAATGTCACGCAGGGTTGCCATGGTAACGACATAAACAACCCTGCACGCGATGAGAACTTCTTTAGGAAATTGATAGAATTAGTGAAAATACGATCACACAGTTATTCGGGATGATCTTCAATTTATTATTTTATATTATGACCTCATGTACTCCATATTTATTTAGATATTATATATTTTTTTTAAATGACGGTAATGAGACCGATACCGTTGGTACTTTTGGATACCTCGGGATACCTTCTTACCGTAATACCGCCCAACCCTAGATGGAAGTCTAATGTATGTCAAAGTGTATCAAAATCTAGTCCGAGAAGCAGACAGAATATAAGATGCGACCAAAATAATTGATGTACTGCGTTGCTAAGATGAAAGAAACTGCTGCAAAATGCTATTTGGACCACTGAGCACTATAGAGATCTTGCATGTGACGTCACAGCCGATCCAGATTGTGACAGACGCCATCTTGTCGGTCAAACGCCATATTTCCACCTTCTACTTCTACCTTTTCTTCTGGAAAACCCTACTATATACAATTCTACTACAACGGCTGCGGCTACAAGCTCTCCCTACCTGTGCACGTTTTTTATGTGTATTTTTGCGTGTTGTTCGTCTGTATCGGACATCAATATCCACTACAACCGTATGGACTTACTGGACATTGGTTTCCAGCAGAAAATGACAGTTTGTAGCGATTTCCATTGCATGCACAACATTCCGGACGAGATAGCGAGACCAGCGGGGTCTCCGTGGATTGTTATCGGAAGCAAAGTGAAGGAGGCGGTGTCGGGAGCGGAAGCAAAAGCGAGGCTGCAGAGCCGGTCTGTTGACTAAGCTCAGAAAACAGCCACTCAAATCTCCACTGCTAAGCCTTTACCTCTCCAACGCCAGATCCATGGTAAACAAGACGGACGATGTGGAATTACAGCTGGAATTACCTTATTCTATAATCGGCTGGTCAGTGCAGTACTAGTAATACTTAAGTGACTTACCCGTCCAATGAGGATTGTTATTTTCTTGTTTACAAGATGCCACATCTGAGTCGCTGACAAATCCTGAATTTCTGTAAAGTTAACTGTCCAGAGATTTATAAGCACGCAGTGCTTCACCACTGAACAGCGAGGGAAAGTTAATGAGGTAATTATACACGTCTGGGTATTCCGCTGGCAGTTCAAAATCCACTGACACGGTCGTGAAAACTACGTCCGGTAAGCCATAAGGGTCACTAATCTGTAGATCGTTTATTTTAGACATGTATCTAATTATCTGTTCATTAGAAAAATGAGCCATGTAGTCCGTCAGTTGAAATTGATCCATTCTGTACACGAGTGCAGCAGTATTCAGCTGTGTTTTTTACCGACAAGATGGCGGCTGTTAACTTTCTGGTCACGTGACTGCAAGATCTCTATAGTAGTTACTTTTGCTTAGTTGATTTGTGAAGGGAAGCCTGCAGGTCATAGTTTAGTGCAGCATGGCTATATGTCAAGGTAGATCTCGGCAGAAACTTGGAGAGAATGCGACAAGAGGGAAAGCAGTGTTCCTGCTTTCAGTCTTTTGAGTTGAACAAAAACTTTTTTTTTTTTTTTAAATGGCTGGGTTGCTTTCCTGACCTGATAAACTGATGAGGCGATTTTCTTTGGCTAATCAGACACAAGGTATGCCACCACACTTGCCGGAGCAGTTGGGGGTTAGGTGCCTTGCTCAGGGCACTTCAGCCAGTCTTGTTAGTCCAGGGAATTGAACTAGCAACCTTTTGGTCCCAAAGCTGTTTCTC
Source organism: Neoarius graeffei (assembly GCF_027579695.1). Taxonomy (NCBI): domain Eukaryota; kingdom Metazoa; phylum Chordata; class Actinopteri; order Siluriformes; family Ariidae; genus Neoarius; species Neoarius graeffei. The sequence goes on along the minus strand of NC_083575.1, from coordinate 65,880,554 downwards.
TAACCATTAGGCCATGGCCTAAAAATACTTGAAGATTCTATACTTGATGCTAATATTAACTTCTTGAAATGAACGTCATATTGTTACTGATGTATACAGGGCTCAACGTTAACTATTTATTTATTTTAAATCCACTTGTCCAGTCCAACAAGCGGTAAGATTTTTTCATTGTTCTGACCATAACATTTTTATTACTATGTATTTAGTAGTCCAATGAAAGGAAAGTGATCATAACTATACCTGCTTTTTGATAAACTTTGTGAATCATTATGCTTTAAAGTGCATATTCTGGACCAATTTGTTGTTGTTTTTTTAAATATATGAAAGTATGTCCCTTTACACACTCATCCAGAAGGGTCATTTTGCACAAAATTTGTAGACATCTGTCGACAGCAGAAAAAAAATAAAATAAAACGTGTCTGGAAAAATCCCAAGGGAGTCTGGAGCCAGATTCGTGACGTTACCTGCGGAAGCGCCAGCAGGCTGCGAGAGCTTGCACGGTTTCAGTGCACAGCCTGTGTAGACCAAGCACTCCCATTTCTCTCTCATTGTCCAGTCTTTTGGGAAACGATGAGTACTAATCCCATCAAGATTGGTGTTGCTACACCCTCCTACGATACATCTGTTAACCATTTTAATAATTACGTGATAACGTTGAAGAAATTTGCAGAAAATTACCAGGTCGTCCCACATGCGACGTCACGAAAATCAATGTTTGCCGGGAAATCCAAATGCCAAGTTTTTTCAGAGGCGGACCAATTCGCCTCAAATGGCTTGATTTCAACTGAATTTTTCTGGTATTGCGCAAGGTAAAAAAAAATTGCAGAGAATGCAGAATGTTACAGATATTTGACCAAAGTTTAATATAAAATGGGAGAATTGCATTGATCTTGCTCCTGAATTTACCCGTGATATGCACTTTAATGATTTTTTTTTTTTTTTAATTGAAAAAAAATCAAACTGTAACAATAAACAATCTATCTATTGTCCCGTTATGGTGCATGTGATGTTACCTGATCTGCAGTTTTAAGTTAGAGAAACCTAAATTCAAAGCTTCTGGAGGAAATGAAGTTAAATCTTGATTAATCCAGTAAAGCTAAGTATAAGTTAATTTAAAGAAATAAAACCGAATGGAAGAAAAAGTTGGACGTGATAAAGCTGACAATCACGTTGGGAATGAAAACAAACCGTAAGTGAGTAGGGCACTGTCGTAAAATTCCCATTAAACATTTTGACGTGATAGTTAATGTACAAAATACGATGAATTTTTTTGAATGAAATGAAGATCCACCACAGATATTTATTTTATTGAGGTATTTCATCGCAATTTCTCTGATGCCGACGAATTCGAAGTCTAATAATCTATAATTAGTAGTGATGAAAGTGTTCTGGAATTTCCCGGAATTCCGGGTTTTTAGATTTTCCGCTGGATTTTTTCTGCTAAGGACCCGGAAATACGGATATTTGACAAAACTCTTGAAAATCTCCGGTTTTCCGAATGGAGTAATTTTATTTTTCGGATTTTTCGCGTTTCTAGACGCGGTGTAATACTTTGCATCGTCCTTGCATGGGCGCAGTCCTTAAATAGCCCAAACATAGTTCATTGATTAAAGACAGGTGTTCTTTGTTAACGGCGCGTGTGCCGAAGCTCGTTAGGCGCGCGCGCGCCAAGGCATGCCTTCAGGTGCACGAGCTAAGGCGCACAGGACTGACACCGTTCTGCGCAAGCGCAACACAATCGCACTAGAAAGCATGTTCAAGCTGCCAGTGTAGCTGCAGTCTTTTTAGTTGCAAATTACAAGTATTTCCTCTTGTTAATAATTCGCCATGTCAAAACAAGCAAAACTTTCCTCCTCCTTTTAGAATTTTCCACTCCAACAGTTAGAAGTTGATCGTGCTTCCATTTGCGGTCTTTCTGTTACGCAAGTGATCTGTTCGGATGTTATCACTGAAAAGGTGAGTTTTGACCAATTTTTTTTTTTTTTTTTTAATTTTGTTTTAGTCTTGCAGTATAAGGCAATAGAATGTTTCTTTTTCATCTTACTTTCATATTTCGTAGTGTTTGCGTATTTTGGGCCAATATTTTGCAACCATGCTCAATTTAGATCGAACTTTTGATAGAATCTACGGCCAGTCATTTTGTCCCACCCCCGCTCCGTCAGGTGCGGTAGTGATGTCCCGTTGCTCGCGCGCCTCAGCAGAGACCCGCGCGACCTTCAGCCGGTACAGCCGCTGTTCTTTTACCACCGCCGTTATTCTCATCTTTCCGGTGTGTTCTTGATTTTTCCATTGTGTCCCATTTTGCCATGTCAAATACTCAAAATGTATCATATTATTCATATTTAAGTGAATAATCAATTCAGTCATCATAACTTGGCATTTTTAACCCAAGCAATCAAAGAGGAAATTTATTCAATATTTTCACTCGTCTGTGAAGGAGGGGCTTTAATTCTTCATAATGTAGTTATTTTATATGTAAATCAATTTTACAAAATCATTTGAATTGTAATAAAAAATTTTCCACAGTGGAGGCCAGATAAAGCAAGATACTATCTTTATTCTTATTAAACATGACAAAAGAAACATTGAGAGTTAGGTAAATGCAAAAAAAATAGTAAAATTAGAAAGTTATTTTTTTGACCATAATGTCCCAAATGAGAGACCAATTTCTGAGACGGACCCATATAATTTTTTTTCCCCCCATCTTCCAAGTAGTATCTTTATGTGGATTCTTTCCTCAGTTAAAAACAAAACAAAAAGCAAAAAAAAAAAGTGCTCTGGATGTCATGTTTTGTTGTCCAGATTCATTCTTATTGGTAGTGATGGCACTTATGTTTTATTTTTTTTTTTACTGATAAGGATGCTTGAGTATCAGCTGGCTCATATACCCATCCAATATTGTTTTCTTCAAAGACTGCTAAACTTTAAAATGTCTGTGGGTGGAAACTTTATTTTTTGGACATCTCATCTCTCATTATCTCTAGCCGCTTTATCCTGTTCTACAGGGTCGCAGGCAAGCTGGAGCCTATCCCAGCTGACTACGGGCGAGAGGCGGGGTACACCCTGGACAAGTCGCCAGGTCATCACAGGGCTGACACACAGACACAGACAACCATTCACACTCACATTCACACCTACGGTCAATTTAGAGTCACCAGTTAACCTAACCTGCATGTCTTTGGACTGTGGGGGAAACCGGAGCACCCGGAGGAAACCCATGGGGAGAACATGCAAACTCCGCACAGAAAGGCCCTCGCCGGCCACAGGGCTCGAACCTGGACCTTCTTACTGTAAGGTGACTGCGCTAACCACTACACCACCGTGCCGCCCCAAATCGCTTACTTAATACAGTATAATAAAATTAATCATAACAAAAGGGGGAAAAAATCAAGTCTTACTATTCAATTTTAAATATTTTCCAGTTCCAAAAATTTATTTTCCAAATCCAGTTCCTATCTTTGCCATTTGTCATAGGAGCCTTTAGCCAATATGGTTGGTTTAGATTGGCGCCGTCTCGTTTGCCAAGTTACCTTAATTGCAGTGTTGCTTGTTTTTCTAGAGATTGATAAGCCTTAATCTTTTTCGCTGTGTTCTCTGCACCATGTTACCAGTGTGACCAGTTTGAATTCTGTGACGACCTGAAGAGCCATAACCTGTTCTTTGGTGCCCCACCCTGACTTATTACATAATATGACTTCAGGGATATATGTAAAATTTACATAAAGGATATATAAATTGTACCTCAAAAGATATACATATAACAAACCTTTTTTAAATGTTACTCATATTTGGTCTAAATGACGTACCAATGCTGGGCTAAACAGTTTCACTCTTGCTGAAGGCTGTTCTTGTATTTAAAGAATTTGAATACATCTTGAAACTCTTAGATATATGCCCCCCTGCTCAATATGGACAGTGTGTTCCTGTAAGTCTTGTATAATGTATTCAAACAAACCAAAAACCTACCTTTTCTCCAGTTTTTGTTGCTGTACCAGTTGTTTACGGTTTCTTCTCCAACAGGTTTTTAGCTTGGGTGTGTACATGTCTGGAAAGGTTATGCTACGTTTTGCCTTCTATAAAATGACCAGTAGAAATAACTTCAGGCAATGTATATCCCGTCCAGATTTACTTTGTGGTTCCTTAATATTCAGCAGGGGTAGATATTGTGCTTTTTCAATATAAAAACATTCCAAGAAGCATTAGGGTTAGGGTCTTTTCTGTTGCCTCCTGCTGAAACCAAAAAGAGAACCAGATATTAACAAAATCTAGATGATTTAACACTTTTCAGAGAAGCAATTTATTCTGGGGGATTTGGGGTAAGTTACTGAGTTCCTAGTACAGGTTTAGCCTACATGCACGTGATGGCTAAAAATATGCAGACACGCCGCCTCCTAATTATTGAGTTCAGGTGTTTCAGCCACACCCGTTGCTAATAGGTGCATAAAATCAAGTACATATCGAGGTAATCGCCAAGCAAGCACTGGCAGAAGTAGGCTTGGGTATTGAAAGGGTTTCATTTGATACCGGTGCCAAATTGATACTTTCAAAACGGTGCTGGTTCCTAAACGGTATTTAAATCGGTACTTTCAAAAAAAAAAAAGCAGCGCACACACACAATTTGTAATGAAGCAATGATTTTTTATTCCTAAGGCAAAGTCCAAGGTCAAATTGAACAACAACAGATTACTTTAAATCCCTTAAATAATAAATAAAAAAGATAAAATAAATCAAATTCACATTGTACTGTACTTCAACAATTGTACACAACTGTACAGTAACTTTTTTTTTTGGGGGGGGGGCTTTTTTTTACCTTTTATTGGATAGGACAGTGTAGAGACAGGAAATGAGCGGGAGAGAGAGAGATGGGGAGGGATCGGGAAATGACCTCGGGCCGGAATCGAACCCGGGTCCTCGGATTTATGGTATGGCGCCTTATCCACCTGAGCCACGATGCCCCTTGCATTAACTTATTCTAATGACTAGCAATGCCAGTGCACATGGAACAGGATAATGAAATGCCAAATGTTCCATGAAATGAAAGACGTAACTAGAAAGACCACAAAATATAAATTCATTTAAAATATCAATTTATTTTGAACATGCCACGTAATGCTGTTCTCATAAACTCCGCGTTTAGGACTATCGTTATTCATATGCTAAGCTGTTTTTTGCTACCGACTAAACGGCAACATTTCATAGGCTTGCAACCAGAGTTGAACGCATTTAATGCGATTGATTCGTTGTGCCTTCTTAACGTGTACAACACTTGCTCATGACAAACGCATTTTCACACAAGCTGTGAGACTGCATCTGTGCTACTCGAAACATTTACGCCTACGTTTAACAATAGGAATTAGCATGCATCAATTGTTTAGCAGTGTTTAAAAAAAGATACTCACTTGAAGAGCAAATGCTGCTATTATCATCATCCAGTATGTCCACGCTAGCTGGGCTGGGAGCTCCATCGCTTGGGCTGGGCATAGGGACTCCCACGTTGGATGCTTCCGATGTACTTGCTATAGGGTCACGTTCACGGAGGCTGTCAAAAACGGTGCAAGCTTCGGCCATGTGTGACCAAATGTTTCATTAAATTTGACGTGTTCCCGCTTTTGCACGAAAATGTCCTCAAACGTTTGTTGCACGTGGAAGTTTCAGTATCCTTTCTTGTAAAATGTAACCATACTTTGGAACGTTTTGCTTGAGACATCTTGACCTTTCTGCCTGCTGAGTGTGTAGGCCTACTGAATAGGGTGCTGCTGTTAACAGTGAACACCAGAGGGCGCAGCTGTGTATTTTGTGGCACCGAAACGAGGCACCGAAATTCATGTTGTATTTCAGACTGATTACTACCGTTGATGTTTGCCCCGGTGCCATACCTGTACCGAGTTTCGGTACCCAACCCTAGGCAGAAGAATGGGTCATGGTGATGAGTTCGGTGACTTTAAACATGGCATTGTCGTAAGATGCCATCTTTACCACAAGTCAGTTTGTAAAACTTCTGCCATGTTAAATCTGCCCCAGTCAAAAATAAGTGATTATTGTGAAATGGAAGCATCTTGGAGCAACCACACGTTAGCCATGAAGTGGGAGACTGCACAAACTCTCGGAGCAGGGCCAGCAAATACTGAAGCACATACAGTAGCATGTAAAAATGGCCTATTTTCTCTTGCATCACTCACTGCAGATTTCCAAACTGCCTCTGGAAGCAAAATCAGCACAAGAAATGTGCATTGGGAGCTTCTTGAAATGGGTTTCCGTGGCCAAGCAGTTGCACCCAAAGGTCACTGTGTACAACATGGAGTGTTGGCTAGAAAGGTGTAAAGCACACCGGTACTGAACTCTTGAGAAATGAGAACATTGTTCTGCTTCTCTGTCTGATGGAGGAGTGTGGATTTGGTGAATACTAGAACACTACCTACTACATGATGCATAGTGCCAATAGTAAGGTTTGGTGGAGGAAGGGTAATGGTCTTGGGCCCCCTCCCCCTTTTTGCCTCCTTTTCCCTTTTTCTCTCTCTTGCCAAGGTTTGGGCCCCATATTAACGCTAATGGTTTTTGGAATGGGATGTCCTCATATAGGTGTGATTGTCAGGTGTCCATGTACCTTTGGTCATCTAAAGCAGGTTATGGCCTACTTAAAAAAAAGTAAAGTGCACAGCCACAAGCCCTACAACAAGCAGTTATAAGAAAAGTCAAAGCAATTAGGGTGTGTGGGTGCGGTTTGTTGTGTGTGGTTTTTTTTTTTTTTTTTTGCGCGTGCACAGTTCAGTTGGAAATTTTAGTGTGACAACCGTGTGTACGTCATGAAGGCACTCCCATGTCTTTCATTTATACAGAGCTCTCTTATCTCCTCATTCTATCATCATTGCAGGCATCCTCCGGGAACATTTACTGAGCATTCTGGAAATTGTATCTGGTCTGATAGTACTTCATATGCTGACCTATCTGTCCTAGCATGAGGATGTTATGATGGAGACTGCAAAGCACTTTTGTAAATCACTCTGGATAAGGGTGTCTGCCAAATGCTGCAAATGTGAATGTCGACATGCCTGCTTATTTTCACTCCATTGGTCTTGACAGTGGGATGGTGATCGAAGTATAAACCTAAGGAAACTATATATAGTAATGCACAGCACAGTCTGTGAGCAAAAATAATTAAGGTCACGGTACTGAAAAACCTTTTTGATGAGTCATTCGGCTCTTGTGGGTGTGACTGTTTGACCAATAAGTGTTGAACATTCTTCTTGAGCTGTTTGTCCAAGGTGTGTTGCTGGTTTATTGCTTTTGTTGATTTAAAACGCCAGCAGCACTTTCTCTGGAAGAGTTTCATAATGTGTGTGACTGTGGAGTCTTGCCTTAACTATAGGGAAATGACCAAAAAAAAAAATGGAGTCAAGGAAAAGTGCGGTGGTTTTTTAAATTTAAATAAATAAAGCTTTTATACCATGACCAATGTAGTTAAATGTGATTTGATCTAATGATGGAGTATACAATGTAGCTCTATTCATTATTACATTAATGGGTAGTGTGTGTATAGTATTGTATTAATTGTGTACTGTCTTGGTTTTCCCTTGCAAATGTTAGTTTGTTAAACTAGTGTTTTGTGTGAATACAGCAAATGATCTACAGTTAGGAAACTGATTTGCTTTCTTTTCCAGTATGACGACAAAGAGGAGGTGGTTCTATGGATGAACACAGTGGGGCCGTATCACAACAGGCAGGAGACGTATAAATACTTCTCACTTCCTTTCTGTGTGGGCGCCAAGAAGACCATCAGCCACTACCACGAGACGTTGGGAGAAGCTCTCCAGGGAGTCGAACTGGAGTTCAGTGGCCTAGACATCAAGTTTAAAGGTAACCAAGGTCTTTTTGGCATTAGTGCATCCACTGTTTGCTTTCAGAAATACTAACAGTATCTTGGTTTAAAATGGGGTCTGTATAATCCATCATTGGGAGATTGAGTTTAAATCCCAATAATGACAGCCATACATTACCAGGAGTCCATGATGGCATAACTGGCCATGCACTGTGAGTGGGAGGAATAGTGTTACTCTGTCAATCGGAGCAGCACAAACCAAATATGGTCATCGGTAAGCTAATGTGTGTATGGAAGAGGATGGATAGTCAACTTGGGTGGTATCCCTTTTTAAGCCTTCATACCAGCTTGACAATTCAATAGGGTATATGGCAGTATTTTTGTGTGTGTAAAGAAAAAAAAAAGCCCAAGCTGCTGCTGATAGACGTCATTGTAGCATGTAGTACCTATGGTCCATAGAATAATGAATAGATAGAAAATAACCGCCCTTTCTTCCATAGATTGAACGACAAATATCAACACATCAGTGGGCTGAATGGAGAGGAGTGTAGCAGACAGGCAGTTGAATAAAATCATGTGGCTAATAAAGTGCTTTTGTAGTTGGAAGTCCTTTCAAGATGAAAATATTGCCATGTCAAACTTTTGATTTTCATATCTAGTTTTATTCTATCCATATTTACTGGATATGAGCAGTAATGTGCTCTGATTGGCTACTGTACTACTAGGCTATCAGCTCATCTACAGTGAGTAGAGAAAAACAAAATGGCAGAGCGTGTTGCTGAACCAACTGAGGACGAAATAAAAACTACCTGAAAACAAAACCACAAGCAACAAAATATGGAATGAAAGTATTTGATGGTAAGAACATATCCTAAACCCCCCCCCCCCCCCAAAAAAAAAAAGCATTCTCGCATCTTTCACAAATTGCTACTGTCATTTTGCTGGTCTGTTTAGATTCTTTAAATATTAAAATTACACGTGTGCAATTTGTCACGTGTCTGCTAAGCAGAATTATTTTTTTTTTTTTTAATTTCTTAACTAACCATGCTGGAACCTGTATCACATGATCGTGGATCGTTGGTGTGTTTCAGGAGGGTCAAATTATTGTACTGCATCAAGCAAAGAAAACAACTAAAGAGATTGCTGAGGTTACTGCAATTGAGCTAAGATCTGGTCAACACGTTATTAAAACCTGGAAGGATAGTGGTGAACTGTCAAATAATACGGAAAAAAAATGTGGTTGGGGGGGAAAAAAAAATCTTGACTGACTGTGATCGGAGATCACTTAAACACTTGGAAGTTGAATCTTAAAAAAATCAACAGTCAAACTGCTGGCTGTTTAACCCTCTGGGGTCTGAGGGTATTTTCTGGTACTCTAATGATTTTGGTATGCTCTGATTTTGTCAATTTCAACAAATCTAAGCAGTATTTTCAAAGTCATATGACTTTTTTTTTTTTGTGTGTGTGTGTGTATTCAGCATAAGTTCAGTGACAATATCCATGTAGTATGTATGTCATGTTTTTTTTACTTTATTTTTTTTTAAACAGCTAAATGAAGGTGTAGTAAAACAGTTTTAGAACAGTGTTGGAATGTGTGTGGAGGGGACTTTACCCATTGTGATGAACCGTTTTGGTCACTTGAGGTGATTCTGTTCAGTCTTAGGAATGTATCAAGCACAAACTTAAATCTGCTCCAATGATTTGGACAATTAACTGGCTATCAAAAAAAGTATTTCCTATTGTTTTGGGATAGAGTTGGCGGTGGGAGGGGTATTCAATGAGAAGGGTAAAAATTTCCATTCCCTTCCATGAGAAGAGTGAAAACCCCTCCCACTGCCATCTCTTAATCCCATCAGGTCAAGTCACAATGGGTAAGGTAATGTTTTTTTCCCACACATTCCAACACCGTTTTAAAACTGTTTTTTAAAACATGTTCATTTATCTGGTATTTTATTTTGGTATTTGACTCTTCAGTGTGTCTTGAAATTAACTCTTGTACTATTTTTACTCAGTTCAGAGCCACAATCAACTGTTACACAATTACCCTGTAATTTTGCTCCAACTCCAAATTTTACGCTCTAAACTGAAAATAGAGCAAAATTAACTATTTTTGAGAAATACTTCAAAATTTGGAAAACCTGCTCAGTCATTTTACCTGTGTATGCAAAACATGTGCACGCAGATCAACCAATCTGCTCATAACAAATAGAAATATTTACAGGCGCTCGAGTTGATCTTTGGCTGGATTGAGTCAAAGTTATTATTTAAGAAAAAAAAGGGGGGCAGCACCGCTGATCAGTGTTGCAGTTCTCAAGATTGAACTGAATTGCTGTCCTGAATCATGAATTGATCAGCTGTCCTGAAATTGAATTGTTGTCCTGAATCATCCGAAGTGCATAAACAAGTTTTACCTCCAAATAGTCTAAACTTTGACAGGTTTTTATCCTGTTTACGATGGGCGTTCCCACCGCGAAAGAGAAACCAGTCGAAACTGAAAGAGTGAGTGATTTATCGTACTGTTACCATGTGAATAGTCTTTTATGGGTGCGTAAGTGGGAGCTCAGCGCTCCGACTCCAGTGTGACCTGAGTAAGGTGACAAGTTTTATGTTTCACCTAACTTAGGTTACTTAAATATATTATTTGGCAGTGGGCACATAGGACAGTGTGAAGTTTGTCAATATATTTATCATGCTTGTATGATTTTAAAAACGCGTGAAAATATTTATCTAAATACATGACCGCCTCATTCTAAACCTGCTGAGCTTCGCTGATGGAGCTCTTGACCCCAGAGGGTTAATAGTGAAAGTAAGAGCATTTCCACACTCGCAATGTGATAACTCTCAGGATTGGGACTAAACAGCTGTGTGACCAGAAGAAAACCACTTGTTAATGAGACGAATCAGAAGAAGAGGCTTCCAAATGTGAGGAAGCACAAAGATTGGACTCTGGAGGAATGGGAAAAGGTCACATGGTCTGAGTCCAGATTTACTACATTTCAGAATGATGTGCATGTCAGGGTAAGAAGGGAAGCGCGTGAAGCAATACATCCATCATGCACAGTGGCCACTGTACAAGCCTCTGGAGACAGTGTTATGATCTGGGGTTGCTTTAATTGGTCAGGTCAAGGCTCAGCCATGTTATAGGACAATAAAATAGTTGGCTGAGTTACCTGAATGACCAGGTTGTCCCATCAATGGACACCCTCCGATGGCAAGGATATAAAATTGGTGGTTCAGGGAGCTGGAGAAATCATTTACACACAGGAATTGGCCACCAGAGTCCTGAACTTAACCCCACTGAAAGTCTTTGGGATGTGCTGGAGAAGACTTTACAGAGTGGTTCAACTCTCCCATAATCAAGAAAAGATCTCTGTGAAAAATTCCTGCAACTCTGGCTGGAAATAAATGTGATGTTGCATAAGGTTGTTGAAACAATGCCCCAGTGAATGTGTGCCATAATCAAAGCTAAAGGCGTTCCAATGGTGCATCAGTGGAGGGTTTTTTTTTTTTTTGGTGGGTTTTTTTTTGGGGGGGGGGTGTAGCTAGACCAATTACATACACTGTCGACTTTATTAGAAACACCTATGCACATGCTCATTTATGCAGTTATCCAATCAGCCAATCATTTGGCAGCAGCACAATGCATAGAATCATGCAGATATAGGTCAAGAACTTAATTTAATGTTCACATCAAACATCAAGATGGGTGGATGACTCTAACCATGGTTGTGTTTGGTTGTTGGTATCAGATGGGCTGGTTTGAGTATGAGTATTTCAGAAACTGGTGATCTTCTGAGAAGTTCACACACACAACAGTCTCAAGAATTTACTCTGAATGGTCCAGTAAAAATAAACATGAATTCATGGACCCAACCTGTCTTGTATCAACAGTCCAGGCTAATGGAGGTGGTGTAATGGTGTGAGAAATTTTTTTTTTTTTTTTTTTTTCTTGACACACTTTGGGCCTGTTAATATCCATCAGTTTCTGCTTGAATTCCACAGCCTATTTGAGTATTGTTCTGACCATGTGATGCACTTCATGGCCACAATTTACCCATCTTCCTAATGGCTACTTCTAGCATGATGATGCACCACGTCCCAAAGCAAAAGCCATCTCAGACTGGTTTCATGAACATGACACTGAGCTCCATGTTCTTCAGTGACCTTCCCAGTCACCGGATCGGAAAAGGACACCTTTGGGATGTGGTAGAACAGGAGATTTGCAGCATGATGAAAGTGCAGCTGAAAAATCTGCAGTATAGGAATGTTTTCAACATTGTGAAATCTACACCACACAGAGTTGAAGCCGTTTTGAGAGAAAAGGGAGGCCCTACCGAATATTTACAGTGGTGCTTGAAAGTTTGTGAACCCTTTAGAATTTTCTATATTTCTGCATAAATATGACCTAAAACATCAGATTTTCACACAAGTCCTAAAAGTAGACAAATAGAACCCAGTTAAACAAATGAGACAAAAATATTATACTTGGTCATTTATTTATTGAGGAAAATGATCCAATATTACATATCTGTGAGTGGCAAAAGTATGTGAACCTTTGCTTTCAGTATCTGGTGTGATCCCCTTGTGCAGCAATAACTGCAACTAAACGTTTGCGGTAACTGTTGATCAGTCCTGCACACCGGCTTGGAGGAATTTTAGCCCGTTCCTCCGTACAGAACAGCTTCAACTCTGGGATGTTGGTGGGTTTCCTCACATGAACTGCTCGCTTCAGGTCCTTCCACAACATGTTCGATTGGATTAAGGTCAGGACTTTGACTTGGCCATTCCAAAACATGAACTTTATTATTCTTTAACCATTCTTTGGTAGAACAACTTGTGTGCTTAGGGTCGTTGTCTTGGTGCATGACCCACCTTCTCTTGAGATTCAGTTCATGGTCAGATGTCCTGACATTTTCCTTTAGAATTTGCCAGTATAATTCAGAATTCATTGTTCCATCAATGATGGCAAGCCGTCCTAGCCCAGATGCAGCAAAACAGGCCCTATGTTTCACAGATGGGATAAGGTTCTTATGCTGGAATGCAGTGTTTTCCTTTCTCCAAACATAACGCTTCTCATTTAAACCAAAAAGTTCTATTTTGGTCTCATCCGTCCACAAAACATTTTTCCAATAGCCTTCTGGCTTGTCCACGTGATCTTTAGCAAACTGCAGATGAGCAGCAATGTTCTTTTTCGAGAGCAGTGACTTTCTCCTTGCAACCCTGCCATGCACACCATTGTTGTTCAGTGTTCTCCTGATGGTGGACTCATGAACATTAGCCAATATGAGAGAGGCCTTCAGTTGCTTAGAAGTTACCCTGGGGTCCTTTGTGACCTTGCCGACTATTACACGCCTTGCTCTTGGAGTGATCTTTGTTGGTCGACCACTCCTGGGGAGGGTAACAATGGTCTTGAATTTCCTCCATTTGTACACAATCTGTCTGACTGTGGATTGGTGGAGTCCAAACTCTTTAGAGATGGTTTTGTAACCTTTTCCCGCCTGATGAGCATCAACAACGCTTTTTCTGAGGTCCTCAGAAATCTCCTTTGTTCGTGCCATGATACACTTCCATAAACGTGTTGTGAAGATCAGACTTTGATAGATCCCTGTTCTTTAAATAAAACAGGGTGCCCACTCACACCTGATTGTCATCCCATTGATTGAAAACACCTGACTCTAATTTCACCTTCAAATCAACTGCAAATCCTAGAGGTTCACATACTTTTGCCACTCACAGATATGTAATATTGGATCATTTTCCTCAATAAATAAATAAAGTATAATTTTTCTCATTTGTTTAACTAGGTTCTCTTTATCTACTTTAGGACTTGTGTGAAAATCTGATGTTTTAGGTCACATTTATGCAGAAATATAGAAAATTCTAAAGGGTTCACAAACCTTTCAAGCACCTCTGTATTTAGTCCTATAAAGTACTCAGTGAGTGTAAATAAATAATGAACAGCCTCTGATATTTATTTTCATGGTCACATAGTTGTTTGAAGTATTTTTCCTGAGGAAAACATTACCAAGCTGAAACGTGTTGGTGCTGCCTGTCTAAAAAGTTGTTAATAATTAAAGATATTTGGAGTCTAGAGTGCTTTAGTGTTCCACCAGAACTATTTTATTTTTAATATCCAGAGTACTTTTTTTTAACTATTTATTTATTTGAATTTCTAAAAACACCCGTTTTGTTGTAGGATGGGGCAGCCCCCCATATACATGATATTTTTGTATGAAAATAAAGTGCACCAGCCTTTTTTAATTTTTTTAAATCCTCATATAGCTCTGGACATACAACCTCAGTACATCACGATAAAGTATACGACTGCCATACTGTAGTAATAAATGCAGTCATAGATATTGATTTTAGGTCCGGGGTATTCAGCTCATGTTGAAAGTGCTGCTATTCAAAGTGTTTCAGTACAGTATTCATTCAGGTACAATTGAGAATCCTTCCATTGTTTTCCCCTAAATTTACTGGGTTTTGTTTTGTTTTTGTTGTTTTTTTTTTGGGGGGGGTGGATGAGGATGGTCACCTGCTGGACCCCTCCTTGCGGCTCCTGTTACAGAGCATTTGGACCAGATCAGACAGTTAAGAGTCATATTTTAAGTTTTCACATTTTATTTTAGAACAATAATTTGAATAGGTTTTGCAATAGAACTGTACCCTCCTCTTCAGACCATAAACTGTGGGTGTATGGTTGGGTTGGGGGGGAGGGGGTGCTCTTCCAATATAATGGGAGAGGAAATGCTGCCTCCAGTGGAAGAATTCAGTACAATGAGTGAATTTGTTGGTGGGTGGTGGTTAAACTGTAACTGGGATTTCTCCTTTGTAGATGAAGTGATGCAGACGACATACTGTGAAATTGAGCTGGACAAAGCTAAAAGAGATGCCTTTGTCTACGCTATCAAGAACCACTACTGGTACCAAATGTACATCGATGACCTGCCAATCTGGGGTGAGTAGTCCAGGAATTCTGTACTAAGCAAAGTCTCATGAAAAGCCTTAATATTCAGTACCACTGAGCTCTCAGCTAGTCCTCACTAGTTTTATTTGTGAGGAGCCTGTGTTTAAATATTTCTGATCTTATGGCTTTTCTAATCTTATTTTGTTGTAATTCTTTGGAAAGCCCATATTTTATTTATTGTACATTTACTGTGCAGTTTTTTTTTAAATATTCCTTTGTTTCAGTAATTTGCTAACTCTACAAGCCTCTCAATACATTACCTGATTTGTAAAATCATATTATTGTTTGCATCTCAGGGATTGTTGGTGAGGCAGATGAGAACGGGGAAGACCATTACCTCTGGACTTACAAAAAGTTGGAAATTGGCTTCAATGGGAACAGAATTGTGGACGTTAACTTGACCAGCGAGGGCAAAGTCAAACTCGTGCCGAACACAAGAATCGCCATGTCCTACTCGGTGAGTAATTTTACACCACTCCTGATAAAACCTCTGAATACTGTTGAACGTTGATATTAAAGCATTAAACAAGCCTTTGTCTCCTTTTCATTACTTTAGGTGAAGTGGAAAAAGTCTGATGTGAAATTTGAAGATCGTTTTGACAAATACCTTGATCCATCTTTCTTTCAACACAGAGTAAGAACTGTTAAAGTGGTACAAATTTAAGTACCGTATTTTCTGGACTATAAGCCGCTACTTTTTTCCTAGGTTTTGAACCATGCGGCTTATACAAAGGTGCGGCTATTCTGTGGATTTTTCTTCCACCGCTAGGGGCGCTCTAACCGGAAGTAGAATCAAAAATAAGATAGACGAAAAATCAATGCAAAGAAGAATTAGCAGATCTTTAGCAGATAGAACACGCACGACAAATTACTAACTGGTAATTATTTTCAAATCCAGCTAAGATGATTAAAGTGACTTGTGGTTTCATACACAGGAGAAATGAAGGTAAATAAATACCAGTTATTTTCTCTTGGTTCTGTTCCGTTTTAATCAGCAAAGTTGCTGCTGTGTTAAAAGGCACTGTTCGGAAAGAATCTGTTCAGGTACATACATGTACATTTACAGTACAAAATCGTTCTGTACATGCAGTAAAATATCTAATTTTTCAACATGGATATCTGCGGCTTATAGCCCGGTGCGGCTTGTATATCTTTTTTTTTTTTTTTTTTTTTTTTTTTAAAAATAGAGCGGATGCGGCTTATATACAGGTGCGCTCTATAGTCCAGAAAATACGGTACATTGTACTTGCGGTGTTCTTAATCTGAAGATTGTTCTTGAGGTTGTGGATAACCAGTACTGTGGTGCATAATGAAGGAAGGTTTTTCTCACTGTTTGTTCATTTTTTCCTTCGACTGACAGATTCACTGGTTCTCCATATTTAACTCCTTCATGATGGTGATCTTCTTGGTGGGCTTGGTGTCTATGATCTTGATGAGGACTCTGAGGAAAGACTATGCCAGATACAGCAAAGAAGAGGAAATGGACGATATGGTGAGTCCAAATAAACCACACTATCTACTGTCTAAGGTGGTGTTTACATTAGACTGTATCCGTCTCGTTTTCGTCGCGGATGCACTGTACGTTCACATTAAAACGCCGGGAAACGACTCCACAGGCGGAACAACTTGAATCCGCCAGGGCCCACGTATTCAATCCATTACGTATCTGATCCGGTGCTGTGTAAACATTGAGATATGAGGAAACGTTGTGCTGAGCTCTAGCTGACGTCGTCATTGGACAACGTCACTGTGACATCCACCTTCCTGATTCGCTGGCGTTGGTCATGCCACGTTGGTCATGTGACGCGACTGCTGAAAAACGGCGTGGACTTTCACTTCCTGCTATTTGTCCCGAATCACTGCTCGTGCGCTTCGCTCGTGCGCTTCACTCGCGCGCTCTGTGAGCTGCGCAGGGCCGGAGTGCACACCCTCCAGAGGGCGCTCGCTGTTCAGGGCGGAGTGATTTGGAGCGCAGGATGCCTGCGGAGCCGAGCGTATCCGTGTATTGGCGTTGCTGTG
This sequence comes from Neoarius graeffei, assembly GCF_027579695.1. Classification (NCBI taxonomy): domain Eukaryota; kingdom Metazoa; phylum Chordata; class Actinopteri; order Siluriformes; family Ariidae; genus Neoarius; species Neoarius graeffei. The sequence goes on along the minus strand of NC_083575.1, from coordinate 65,863,752 downwards.
TGCACGCGAATCGTTTTAAAAGCGTTAATCTGATGATCCGCTGATACGGTCTAATGTGGTGATAAAGGTCTTGATGGATGAAATCATCTCAATGGCTGAGTTGTAGTGTGATGGATGAGGGGAAACATCACAGTGCGTGATGCATCAGAAGTAAGGAGTAAAAAACAGCATGTGCTGCTTTAGGAAGATAATCGGAGGCATTGTGGTGTGACCTCAAAGTTGATTGTGATTATCTAATAACGGCACATTCCAAAGTGGTTTATTCCTCTTGTACCACAGCCGTTACTAATAATCTTATTTATTTAATAAATTGTCACATGTTTTCTTAGTTTTGTTTAATTTTGTGGAAGGTCCATGAAGCAAATTCCTTTTATCACTTGTGTTGCAGCAGCTATAAACAATCGTTCCATCACGACCCTTCTCCCCCCCCCCCCCCCCACACACACACACACGCACACACTTCTCCTCTCCCCTCTCTCTCTTGAAGTTGGCAAGGCAAAGAGAAACAGATTTTCATGTTTTCAAGAAACTGAAAAGCTTTCCCATATTGGGAAAAAAATTTAAAGGAACAGCAAAATAAACTGGGGCGGCACGGTAGTGTAGTGGTTAGCGCTGTCGCCTCACAGCAAGAAGGTCCGGGTTCGATCCCCGTGGCCGGCGAGGGCCTTTCTGTGCGGAGTTTGCATGTTCTCCCCGTGTCCGCGTGGGTTTCCTCCGGGTGCTCTGGTTTCCCCCACAGTCCAAAGACATGCAGGTTAGGTTAACTGGTGACTCTAAATTGACCGTAGGTGTGAATGTGAGTGTGAATGGTTGTCTGTGTCTATGTGTCAGCCCTGTGATGACCTGGCGACTTGTCCAGGGTGTACCCCGCCTTTCGCCCGTAGTCAGCTGGGATAGGCTCCAGCTTGCCTGTGACCCTGTAGAAGGATAAAGCGGCTAGAGATAATGAGATGAGATGAGCAAAATAAACTCTAACTCCTTCCATCAATGTTAAATCAATGTCTCCTCGCACAAAATGTTGCCGTATCACAGGCCTGCTGTTAGGAATTATGGACAGGGGGACAAAGCATTCCAAATTGGGTCCCTCATCCTCACACGCTCCAACACCGCCACCACCCACCCACCCACCCACCCTTTGCTCTGATACCCACATGGTCAATTTCAAATAAGCTCTTAGCCATTATTAGTTTCAGAGATGGAGTCTGTAACAACCATTTCTAAATCAAATATTATCGACCCATCCAGGCCATGCTCTCTCTTGCATACATTTATGCTCAATATGATTTATAAAGCACAAAAGGTCGTCAGTTATTTAAAAAAAAGGCAAGTTAGACTGTGACAGTAATATTCATACGATTTACCTTAAAGTGCATATCACAGGTAAATTCAGGAGCAAGATCAGTGTAATTCTCCTATTTTTATATTAAACTTTGGTCAAATATCGGTCACATTTTGCATTTTGTGCAATTTTTTTTTTTTTTTTTTAAACCTTGCGCAATACCAGAAAAATTCAGTTGAAATCAAGCCATTTGAGGTGAATTGGTCCACCTCTGAAAAAAACTTGGCATTTGAATTTCCCGGGAAACACTGACGTCACATGCGGGACGCCTCCCTCTGAATCCTACGTCCGCGCTGGTTTATGAGAAAACGACCTGGTGGTTTTTTGCAAATTTCTTCAACATTTATCGCGTAATTATTAAAATAGTTAACAGATGTATCATAGGAGGGTGTAGCAACACCAGTCTTGATGGGATTAGTACTCATTGTTTCCCAAAAGACCGGACAATGAGAGAGAAATGGGAGCGCTTGGTGTACACAGGCTGTGCACTGAAACCGTGCAAGCTCTCGCAGCCTGCTGGCACTTCCGCAGGTAACGTCACGAATCTGGCTCCAGACTCCCTTGGGTTTTTTTTACAGGCGCCTTTTATTTTATTTTTTTCTGCTGGAGACAGATGGCCTTGTGCAAAATGACCCTTCTGGATGAGTGTGTAAAGGGACATACTTTCATATTAAAAAAAAAAAAAACGAATTTGGTCCAGGATATGCCCTTTAAAACAGGAAGAGGAGGGGGAATGCCCTGCAGTGAATCATTAGAGAAAAGTAAAATCAGACATTGATTTGAAGAAATTGCTGCAAGGCATTAAAATATGAGCAAATCTTGGGTGAACAAGTAAACGTATTCTTGTATCAAATTCAGTCAGTCTACTTGCATGCTGACATTACTTAAAAGTTCTGCTAGCTAAAGTTTCATTTGCTATTCTGCATCGCTCCTCACCTTTGCCACATTCAGTGTTATGTCATACCTTGTGGTGCTGCTTTTTTTTTTTTTGTAGTTTATTGATTTATGGGCAGGAAATATGACCATTGCCTCTCTGCTCCTTTCATTTTCTTGTTCTCTTTTTCCTCTGGCTTTTCTTCTTGAGCCCCTGATTATTGATAACTCAGCATTTTGACTTGGCTAACAGCTTGCTGCACGTGTGTTCTACATGTGGTGATGGCACCATTTTCACAATAATGGGGGGTATCATATGCAATTTGTTCATGTATTTGTATGTAAATGCATAGCAATTGTATTGTCAGTAAGTAAATTATTGTCCTCAATCCCATTTGACCTTTGCATAGGCGGACCCCCCCTTGCCCCGGGGTCATCTATACTCTTTGATAATTTGTGGATAATTATGTGAATAGAACACTAAGGTGGGGTTTACATTAGACCGTATCAGTGGATCATCAGATTAACGTTTTTAAAAACGATTAGCGTGCACACAACACCAATACACGATTCGCGTGCACACAGCAGCGCCAATACACGGATACGCTAATCACATGACTAATTAGACGGCACGTAAGTTGAAATGTGTTCTCACCGGCTCAGCTCCGCAGGCATCCTGCGCTCCAAATCACTCCGCCCTGAACAGCGAGTGCCCTCTGGAGGGTGCGCACTCCGGCCCTGCGCAGCTCACAGAGCACGCGAGTGAAGCGCGCGAGCAGTGATTCGGGACTGAGCCGCTGTGTGTGTGATCCCAGTGCATATTGGGCATGCGCGTCACTTACCACTTGCAAGTGGAAGGATGGCAAGCCTAAAGACAATCATAACTACACAATGGGCAGTATTTTCATACTTTTATACTCTTTAATGAAAGGTGATACAAGGCGGAAGTCCGCGCCGTTTTTCAGCAGTCGCGTCATATGACCAACGCCAGCGAATCAGGAAGGTGGATGTCACAGTGACGTTGTCCAATGACGACGTCAGCTAGAGCTCAGCACAGCGTATCCGCGTATCCTCAATGTTTACACAGCACCGGATCACATACGAACTGGATTGAATACGTGGGCCCTGGCGGATTCCCGTTTCCCGGCGTTTTAATGTAAACGGACAGTGCATCCGCGAAGAAAACGAGACCGATACGGTCTAATGTAAACTTGGCCTAAATGTTCTCTTGGTATTTGCGCAGTATGTATATGCTTAACATGCATGGAGTCTGTCTGTCTGTATGCAGGACCGGGATCTCGGGGATGAGTACGGCTGGAAGCAAGTCCATGGTGATGTGTTCAGACCCTCTAGTCACCCTCTGATCTTCTCCTCCCTAATTGGTTCTGGTTGTCAGATCTTCTCGGTGTCCCTTATTGTTATCATCGTGGCCATGCTTGAGGATCTGTACACTGAGTAAGTCTCAAAGGCAGTTGTATTTGTTCCCAAATGATTTAGCAGGCAAAAGAATTTTACTGATGGGTCCCCCTCCCCCCTCCCGCTTTTAGGAGAGGGTCGATGCTGAGCACGGCCATATTTGTATATGCAGCCACTTCCCCGGTAAATGGTTACTTTGGCGGAAGCCTGTATGCAAAACAAGGGGGTAAGAGTATTCTAACTATATATAACTTTTTAATTCTGTTAAGTCAGGACATGAATAACCCTCACACAGAGGAAAGGCAGATACTGTTACAGAGGCATGAGAAGCAGTCCTTTATCCTCATATGCAACATCAATTCATATCATTAACTCAGATTAATGCAAGAGACTGAACTGCGTGCGTCAGCCCCTTTTTTTTCCATTTTAATTACCTGAGTGTAGTGTTTGCTCAGCCATGTGGTTGTTTCGTGTGTGTTTGAGCAGGGAGGAGATGGATAAAGCAGATGTTTATTGGTGCGTTCCTGATCCCAGCTATGGTTTGTGGCACAGCATTCTTTATCAACTTTATTGCTATTTACTACCACGCCTCCAGAGCCATCCCATTTGGTACCATGGTGAGTTCTTGATCAGCTCTGTGCACTTTTTTTTTTTTTAACTGGCATTTCAATATGTCTTTTGTAACAGAAATGTTATTTTACCCGTTCAGTTGCCTTATGGGTAAGCAAACTATAGTAAACAACTGATTTCACAAAGGTCAGTCAAAACATGGCCAGCCAAGTTCTTATTGGCAGGCCCCCCCCCCCCTTTTTTTTTTTTTTAAATAAATACTCCTCGCTTCTCCACGTCTTTCAACCTGCGACCTGGATATTGATTGAAGTCCGCCACTATGAGGGGTATGGGTCATTCCTATCATTCGGTGCCATTTGAGTCCCCACGACATTATATGGTATATTTTGTTTAAAAAAGATTCTAATCTTTTATTTCAAAAATCACATTTTAAATGGTAAGCCCCCTTCTACCATAAAACACAATAATGTGTAAAAAGGATGAATTAATTAAAAATTATTTATCTGATTTTATAGCAAATAGGCCAAATTGATGTCCCCATGCATGTTTGCTCAACTACAGTTACAATTCTAAGCAATAAAAACTAAAATTCTAAATTTTTCATTATTGTCTAATCTTATTTGTCAAATTTATGAATAAATGCAGTTTAATATTAATAGTTTTTTGGGTTTTTTTTTTATGCTTTAAAGACTTCAAAATTATTTATGTCCGTGTTGACTGCCAAACCCCCCCCCGGAATGGATATCCCTTCAAATACACCCACTGACTATTCCTCTAGTCACATGATCCCCAGGAAGTAGCAGAGATTTTTGGAGGGAAATCTTCAAGAAGCAAAGTATCACTCTTCAATCTACTCTTTTTCAGCCTTTTTAAATGGCTCACTGATGCGGCAAAGCATAACATGTCCACTCTGTTACATCGTTTTATTGTTGAAACTGATAAGGCTTTGCAAATTTTAAAATATGGTTAGTAAATGTTATAAATCTTCCTCTGTGGTCACCAAGTACCAGCATGTTGCTCATCCCATGAGTAGTAATGGCTAACTTTAGCCAAAAATGTCCACCCTGTTACCATTTTGCACAGTAACAGGGTGGACTTAAGAAGGCTATATGAATAAATATTTTCAGCATTCATTGGCATTTTTTCCCTTTCTTCCTATAATTTATTATACTTTTTTTTTAAATATACTTTCAAAATGACTGATTTAAAACAACATGCATGTTTTTGTCAGTGAATGGCACCGCTGTCTGCTGCAGAAAAGCAGCGGCGCTACAGGGCACGGTGTGATGCAGACCCTGAAAAACGGGCAAAATACCTAAATAGAGAGGTGGCGAAGGGACACAGAGGAAGGAAGAAAAAGGAAAGTGTCAGACCTCCGTGAAGGAGAGAAAAGGACACAGAGAAAGAAATGGCGAGAAAAGAAGAGAAAGCGTAAGATCCAGGACAACCTTTCAGTTAACTCCTCCTTCAAGTCCACAAAGTTCCCCCAGAGCCAGAAAATGCCCCCCAACCAGGGCTCTCTAGGTTAGAAGAAAGTTTTACCTTGAGCCTTTTAAGAAAGGCTCCAAAGAAATCAGCTGGAAATTTTTTGAGGCCAACCATGGAAAGGGGGCTCCAGATGGTGTTGGGGGTGCCCTTAAAAGGTCAGCTGACAAAATTGTCCGCCATGGAGGGGATATCCCCAATGCAGAGGCCATGTTCAAACAGTTAAACATGGGGACTTCAGTGGAACTTTTTTTTTTGTAAACGATAATGATGTTGAGAGGAAAGTCCAAGAAATGAGAGATGTGCCCCCACTTGTGCCAGTCAAAGGAACAATGAAAATCCACCAAGTCATCAGTTTCTCTCCAGGGAAAATTTAAATATCGAGACATAACTTTCCTTTGCCAGGCAGACAAAAGTGTTCTTGACTGTGTGCACTATGGGCTGAAGGAGGTGAACCTGGGAGAAGAGGAAAGCCCATATTGTACTGATGAACCATCACAGCCTGAGGTCATCAAGCGAGAAAATATCGGGCAATGGTGCATAGTGAACTATGATGATGAACCTTACCTGGGAATCATCATGGATGTTGAAGATGTAAAAGTGAAACGTATGCATAAGAATGGAACCAACAAGTTCTACTGGCCAAGTCCGAGAGAGGATATTAGCTGGTACAGGGATGACCAGGTTGTGTACCTCATGAGAGCGCCACAACCTGTAAACAAAAGATCCATCGAGTTGGATAAAAAGGTGTGGAATTTCATCGAAAAACAAATGGGTTAAAGGTTCAAATATAAAACTGGTGCGTTCATCAGTGTTCCTGATGTTTGTGTTGGGTGTGCATTATGGTGTGGTGTGACAAACTAACTGAATTGCCTTTTTTAAATGAAATGTATTTTTATATTCTGTTGTAATGTCCATCCTGTTACTGCTGTGTCCACCCTGTTACCCCGTTTTTGTTTTTTTTTAAATATTAATTAAATAAAATTGAATAATTTTTTGCTTGACTTTGTGGTTACTAACACAGTGAATCAATTGAAAAACTCAAATCACTGGATAGTAGGAATGACCTGTATATCAATACTTGTACTGTTTTTGGAGGAATTGAGGAGGGAGGAGGCTTTCGGAGTTTTTTTTTTTTTTTTTTTTTTTTTTTTTAAATATATATAAAAAGTTCAAATGCAAAATGAATGCGTAAATGCAAAAACAATAGGTTACAAATTGTTGGATTAAAGTGGCTTAAAATGTGGTTTGACTTTTATAGAACGTGTCTGCATTAGAGGTCCGTCCATGATGGTCTTAGATGGGATAGAATGTCAACATGTAAGCATGTGATGTAGTGTGAATAGAGTTTATCAGTCCCTCCCCCCCCCAATTCAGTTTTGGCTTTATGCTGAGTGTCTGGTCATACAGATGTGTAGTCAATACTCAAGAGATGACACTGGTTTAGAAACACTTCACTGCTGGTCTAAAGCTAGCGTCGTTGTGTTTAGTCCATCATGAGAGTAATGCCACACTCAACCTGCCGTAAGTGCTTTAGACACGCACGGGTCGGAGGGTTTGGTAGCTCGCAGCCATGCCGCAGGGTCGCGGTGAACCCTGGGGAAAGTTTGGGGGAGGAGTACAGGCAAAGTACTTAAGTACAGGTTGCACACCTGACTTCCTTGAGGTGTGGGAAAATTTGTGCCATTTAGCCCGTGGGAAGCGCATGTCTGATGCATGTAGTCAGTGAGTGTGGCGCGCGTGTGACTTGCATTTTACCAGTTTCCTGCGCTAGGAGTACGGGCTGCGCTTGTGAAGCATGTGTGACACATGTGACGATCACTCATGACTTGCAGGTGACGCAAGCCAGGAGTGGGTATAAAAACAGCTTGTCTGCAGCATTCTGCATCTGTCTTTCAGCTGAAGAACAATATAGCTTCATGCTGCTCCTCAGCTTCTATCACCTGGCTATAAGGGTCCCACTCCCTCAGTCTTTGTGGCGGTATGGCGACGGCCATCTTCTTCCCTTCTACAATGCTACACGTTACATGATCGGTTCCTCCCCCAGAGTTTTGCCCCTCGTGTCGCCTGCAGGTCGCATGCGCTGCGTGCACGCTACACATAGGGGTAGAAAGTGAGATGTACTTCTGTCTTGGGGGCCGCACAAATGGCAAGCGTGGAGTACTTGTGTAGTACTTCCGAGGCACGTCACTCGTACAATGGCCGTGTGTCACTCGTGCATCTTACGGTCATCGCAAAGCTCTTACTAGCCGCGCTGCTGACTTGGTTCAGGCGTACAAGAGGAGTACGGGTCCTGTACGTAGTGTATGCGTTCTTGATTTTTCACAAGACCTGTAGAATTTGCATGTGCTGGACCAAAAGTCTCCACGGCCAGTCTGCGACCTTCCTTCTACGGTGCTGAACGCACAAGTGTCGCACAAGTCTCAAGCATGGCTTTGCCAAATTTTTTACCGTAGTAGCACGCATGGCGGGTTGCGAGTGAGCCTTTAGCTATACTTCGATGTCAGCATCATTTACTGTAAATACATTATCCATGGCAGTTCAGCAAAAAATAATTTCACTTTCAATTCAGAAATAGAAATATCAGTCCTATTTGGAGTTGATGGTTAAAATAATTTTCTACTCCAGCACTATTGAATTCTCATCTGACTGGTCAGAAGGTGCCGATTGAATTTTCTGTAGCAGCAGTTTGGACAATGCGGACGCAGGGTTATACAAATGCTTATTTACATTAATGTTTATGCTTACTGTACGTGTTCTAGGTTGCAGTGTGCTGCATCTGCTTCTTCGTGATCCTCCCTCTAAACCTGGTGGGGACGATCTTGGGTCGGAACCTTTCAGGACAGCCCAACTTTCCCTGCAGGGTAAACGCTGTGCCCAGGCCCATCCCAGAGAAGAAATGGTATGTTCTTCCTTTTCTTATTCTTAATACAACTTACTATCTACACGTGCACTTTTATTTATTTTCTTTCCTCCCTCGGTTTGATTATCAGGTTTATGGAACCTGCAGTCATTGTGTGTCTGGGTGGCATCCTGCCATTCGGGTCTATATTTATTGAGATGTAAGTATGTTAATTTCTCCCTCCTTGCTCCTTTTTACATGATGGATGTGCAATTACTGGAATTGCAGTTGTTTTTCTCGCTTTCTCCTTTTTGTAGGTATTTTATTTTCACATCATTCTGGGCTTATAAGATTTATTATGTGTACGGATTCATGATGCTCGTGTTGGTGATCTTGTGCATTGTGACTGTGTGCGTGACCATCGTCTGTACCTACTTCCTCCTCAATGCTGAAGACTACAGATGGTGAGAAAAGAACTTTTTTTAAATGCTAGTTTTGAGAGGGAGAATTTTTCCACATCTTAGATTTGTTCTTTTAAATAGGAAAGATTACGAGAGAAACATTACTAGCTGTAGCATTTGAAAGATGTACAGTACAGCTGCAATCAGAAATATTCAACCCCCTCATCTCAAAAGACATTATAGTGATGTGGATGAAAGATAATGACAATAAATGACACACCTCATTAAACAACAAATATTTATTGATACATATGAGCAGGGCCGCGTTAACCCTTGCCGAGGCCCTGGGCAGACACACCCCTGAGGCCCCGCCCCCGCCTGTTGTCAACTGCGCTCAGCAAATTCACCCCCTCAGACGTGCCTGTCTAACTAGACACAGAAACTTAAATGATGACAGTGGCACAATTAGAAATACTATTGAACGATAAAACTTTATATCCATCAACGCCTATTTAATCGAGAAAAAGCAATGGTGAAAAAATCCATCAGACATCACGGTTAACAAGTCTGGTTAACTAAAGTTTAGCCTCAAGAAGCCTTTGAATGAGTGAGTCAATGAACAACATGTCAAGAACATAACCTAGGCCTACAACAGTTTCTTTAGTATTCAGAACAAGAACATTCATTTGGTACACTACCGTTCAAAAGTTTGGGGTCATCCAGACAATTTTGTGTTTTCCATGAAAAGTCACACTTTTATTTACCACCATAAGTTGTAAAATGAATAGAAAATATAGTCAAGACATTTTTCTGGCCATTTTGAGCATTTAATCGACCCCACAAATGTGATGCTCCAGAAACTCAATCTGCTCAAAGGAAGGTCAGTTTTATAGCTTCTCTAAAGAGCTCAACTGTTTTCAGCTGTGCTAACATGATTGTACAAGGGTTTTCTAATCATCCATTAGCCTTCTGAGGCAATGAGCAAACACATTGTACCATTAGAACACTGGAGTGCGAGTTGCTGGAAATGGGCCTCTATACACCTATGGAGATATTGCACCAAAAACCAGACATTTGCAGCTAGAATAGTCATTTACCACATTAGCAATGTATAGAGTGGATTTCTGATTAGTTTAAAGTGATCTTCATTGAAAAGAACAGTGCTTTTCTTTCAAAAATAAGGACATTTCAAAGTGACCCCAAACTTTTGAATGGTAGTGTATATAACCATTCGTTTTCATTTTGGAATCCAGGCGACTTTTAACTTGTGAAAACAAAGAGCGATGATAAAGAAAGAAAAATATAGATCTCGCTTCTCAGAAATAAATCTCAAAATGTTAGGCTATGTGAAACATTTCATCCTTTCACACACGTAATGTCCCAAACAGCAGTGGCACACAGCTTTGCGCATTCAGTTTGACAGCCATGGGTCAACTTACAAGGGCACTTTCCTACTTTTCTGGAAAGCGAAGTCATTAATTAAATCATTGAACTCAAGCTGGCGTAGCGTGTGAAGACGTGGTGGACAGTGATCATACTGACAATGACAGGTGATTTATGCGACAGGACAAGGTGGGCTTCCTTACGGGTGGCGAAATGCATCAAAAATGTTATCAATATGATCAAAACTTCTGAAAATATTGTTTCATATTTTCCGATCTCGCTACCACCGAGGCCCTGGGCAGCTGCCCATGAAGCCCATTAGGATAACGCGTCCTTGCATACGAGTTATTTTGACAACAGAAATTGACTTAACTTTGAAGTTCAAATGAAAATTTTCATCTTTTAACACACATGCATGTGCACTATTATTCAACCCCCAGCTTCAATACTTTGTGGCGCATCCTTTAGCTTTTATAACTTCTCGCAAACGTTTTCGGTAAGTGCTGACAAGCTTCTTACACCTCTCGAGTGGAATCTTTGCCCATTCTTCACGTGCAAAAGCCTCTAGCTTGGTGATGTTTGATGGCTTCCGTGCTGCAACTGCCTTCTTTAAATCCCACCAAAGATTTTCAATCGGATTTAAATCTGGTGACTGAGAAGGCCACTCCAGGACGTTCCAGGATCTTTTTCTCAACCAAGCTTTGGTGTGCTTAGGATCATTGTCTTGCTAGAAAGTCCATTGATCCCCAAGGTTTAATTTGTCAATAGAAGGCATCACGTTCCTCTTTAAAATGGCCCGGTATTTCTGGGAATCCATGATGCCAGGTACACGATCAAGATTGCCAGTTCCTGCCGCAGAAAAACAGCCCCACGTCATCAATGACCCACCTCCATGCTTGACTGTGGGAATGGTATTCTTCTGGTCATAAGCCTGGCCTTTCGCATGCCAGACATACCACTGGTCCATATGTCCAAACAGTTCCAGTTTGGTTTCATCAGTCCATAGAACCGTCTCCCAAAACTCTGTAGTCTTATCCAAATTCCTCCTGGCATATTCTAGTCGACTTTTGATGTTCCTTGTGGTCAAGAGTGGAGTGCATCTTGGAGTCTGGCCATGAAATCCTTGTTTATTCAGTGCACGTCTTATAGTTGCCACTGAAGCACTTGTACCAGCCTTCATCATGTCATCCTGTAGGTGTCTTGCACTCACATGGGCGTTTTTCTTAGTTGTCCTGACTAAGGGCCCTTGATGAAATTTTGGGCTTTCTTCCATGGCCAGGCAGATTTGCAGCTGGTTCATTAGTTTTAAACTTCCTTATAATGGTGTCTCTTGGAATGTTAAATTTTTTTTATTTATTTTTTGAGAAATCTGATACCCAAGGCCCTTTAGGTGTGATGAGATAATCTCCTCTCTCAGCTTTTGTGGAAGCTCCTTTGTCTTTCCCATGATTGCAACTGACCTTGAATACTTTCATGGGTGGGGTTTATATATGCATCATAGCTGAAGCAAATGAAGGATCATTATAGAGTTCCCAAAGGCTTAATTATGTTTCAACTCCACTTTAGGCCATAAAAACTGTCAGAAAGCTTTAAAAACAACAGTATTATATAGGGGTTGAATAATTGTGACATGGCTATCTTAACAAAATATACTGTTACACACAAATACTACATCATGCATTTTCTGTGTTGATTTTATGCATCACTCAACTCAGAAGTCATCCAAAGCAGAATCTTGCTCTTTGGAAAAACTTTAATTGATGATAAATCCTTAAAATCTTTGGCGGGGTTGAATATTTCTGATTGCAACTGTGTGTGTGTTTTTATATATATAAAATTTTAACGACCCCTTACTGTAGCTTGGTGCACAAGTATCATCCAGCTACACTTGTGTTCAAAATAATAGCAGTCCAACACGACTAACCAGATCAATCACTGTTTTTGGTGGAAATTATATTTATTACTACATGGCAAATAATTTACCAGTAGGTGTAGTAGAGTCATAGAAAACCAACAGACCCAACATTCATGATGTGCATGCTCCTGAGTCTGTGTAATCGAATAATTAAGTGAAAGGGACGTGTTCAAAATAATAGCAGTGTGGAGTTTAATTAGTGAGATCATTCATTCTGTGAAAAAACAGATGTCAGTCAGGTGGCCCTAATTTAAGGATGAAGCCAGCACATGTTGTACATGCATTTCTCTCTGAAAACCTGAGAAACATGGGTCGTTCCAGACATTGTTCAGAAGAACAGCGTGCTTTGATTAAAACGTTGATTGGAGAGGTAAAACGTATACTGTAAAGAAGTGCAGAAAATGATGGGCTGCTGGGCTAAAATGATCTCCAGTGCTTTAAAATGGACAGCAAAGCCAGAGAGACGTGGAAGAAAACAGAAGACTACCATTCGAATGGATCGAAGAATAGCCAGAATGGCAAAGACTCAGCCAATGATCAGCTCCAGGGTGATCAAAGACGGTCTGAAGTTACCTGTGAGTACTGTGACAATTAGAAGATGCCTGTGTGAAGCTAATCTATCGGCAAGAAGCTCCCGCAAAGTTCCACTGTTAAAAAAAAAAGACGTGCTGAAGAGGATACAATTTGCCAAAGAACACATCGACTGGCCTAAAGAGAAATGGAAAAACATTTTGTGGACTGATGAAAGTAAAATTGTTCTTTTTGGGTCCAAGAGCCGCAGACAGTTTTTCAGACGACCCCCAAACACTGAATTCAAGCCACAGTACACTCTGAAGACAGTGAAGCATGGTGGTGCAAGCATCATGATATGGGAATGTTTCTCTTACTGTGGTGTCGGGCCTATTTATCACATACCAGGGATCATGGATCAGTTTGCATATATCAAAATACTTGAAGAGGTCATGTTGCCTTATGCTGAAGAGGAAATGCCCTTGAAATGGGTGTTTCAACAAGACAACGACCCCAAACACACCAGTAAGCGAGCAGCATCAGGGTTCAAGACCAACAAAATGAAAGTTATGCAGTGGCCAGCCCAATCCCCGGACCTTAATCCGATAGAAAACTTGTGGGGTGACATCAAAAATGCTGTTTCTGAGGCAAAACCAAGAAATGCAGAGGAATTGTGGAATGTTGTCAAATCATCCCGGGCTGGAATACCTGTTCACAGGTGCCAGAAGTTCTCAGAAACCGTGGTTATACAACTAAATATTAGTTTAGTGATTCACAGGAATACTAAGATTTTTTTCAGTTTATACAGTAAATATTTGGAGTTTGTAATGAAAAATGCAGACACTGCTATTTTTTTGAACAGCCCAATGTTCATTTTTCTTCATTTTCTGTAAAGTAATTAAAATATTCATACATTTTTCTTCATGTTTTGATGTAGAATATAATGTGCATTGTTCCCAATGCATGGAAATAAAAACTATTATAAGGATTTTGAGCTTTACTCACGTTTTTAAACACACTATTTTGAACACAACTGTACATGCCCTAGGGTTGTGTTTTTAGGGATTGCTCTCCCCTATCCACTACCAAACAGGGAGGGGGATTTTAACTTCCTTAAAATCACGTGAAGCCAGCAAACCACATATTTCATAAGACTGCTCATGCTGCTTCACATGGCAATGTAACACACTTGGAGGAAAGTGCTATTTACCCTCTTCTGCATACAGGAGCTCAGACACCTACTATTAACTAGTGTCACTATAAGAGAGGGCACACTACCCCTCCCACACACTAATTCTTCTCTGTTGGCTCCCAGCCACAGATAGCTGTGGCAACATTGGGATTCAAATTTACGAGCTCGTGATCCTGACAATAGGTCACCTAGAAATTTCTCTTTAGCAACGTTGGTGCCTTTTGCATTACTTACAACTCAATAAACAGAGAGAAATTCAATTTGTCCTGAAGTAAGAAATTATTCAGAGCAAATGGAAAGCAAGTAATGAACCGAAAACTGATTTTAATTTTATCGTTCTTTTCCAGGCAGTGGACAAGCTTCCTTTCTGCCGCTTCCACGGCAGTTTATGTTTACATGTATTCCTTTTACTACTATTTCTTCAAAACAAAGTGAGTTTGTTTGGTTTTTTTATTTTCTCTCAGCTCTGTGGATGTTCACTTATTAATGACTGTCTGTCTGTAAATTTACTTGGAAAGCAACCATACATTTTCTTCTGTGTGGTGGTGATCATATTACTGGATTAAACGGCCGCTTCACTGATGAATGTTGTCTTTTTCTTCTGCAGGATGTACGGTTTGTTTCAGACATCATTCTATTTCGGCTACATGGCAGTGTTCAGTACAGCTCTGGGTATAATGTGTGGTGTGTATCGCTATCCGTTTATTTAGAGAATTTATCGTACTTGTGGATTTCAGCCTGCATATAGACTGACTTGGGGTGTTCTTAATTTCATATGTCCTTCCAGGAGCCGTTGGTTACATGGGAACAAGTGCCTTTGTGAGAAAGATCTACACAAACGTGAAGATTGACTAGCCAGGCTATGGCATCTGTGCAATCGGCTGACGTTTCCCAGCAGCGGCGGACACGAGTCTTTGTTCCTTTTTTGCAAGAAGAGATTGTGATCTTATCTTGTATAAATCTAGTTTTCCATTTTCTCAACAAATTCAAGGTTGCAAGGGTGTGTACGTACACAGGCAAATAATGGAAGATGAAATAAACACGAGTTTTATTTTTTTTTTTTAATCAACTTTCATTTCTTTCCTCTGGAGCAAATGTGTAGACTGACTTTTTTTTTTTTTTTTGCAGTTTAAATACTTTGGTTCTCCTCTGATAACTCTGTCCCACCCAGCATGAGTGAACGTAGACCTTTATCGATGGAGTAGTCTAGCTCTCTTCAGTGAAGAGGCCGAAGTACATGGAGAGCCTTTGTTCTGTTGTAGGAGAATATTGGAGAGTTGCGATTGTGTCCATGCTCCGACTGTCTGTCTGTCTTTTTGTATTGTCAAGTTGAGTGGTGATGTATTGTTTGAAACACTTTGTTTCCATTCACCCAGAGCGTAGTGTAACTTTGCGTTCAAAAGACGAAAGAAAAAAATGTTGGTTACTAGCTTTTCTGCCACCGGTCTTAACAACCCATCACTTTACACTACATGGTTCAGATTATCATACAGGACCGAAATGAGGCATGAATCACTCCGTTCCAGATCCAGGTCACAGATTAACGTACGGTCCAGTCATCTGCAACAAGCGTGGATGTTTTTAAATTCGTTGTTTCATAGTGGTCTTGTGTTTTCCAGATTAGTCTTACTTTTAATATCGGGATTTAAATGAAGTTGAGTGTGCAGATTATAAACGGATGGGGGTAAACCTGTATATAACCTTAACGTAACTGTAGAAGTAGATTTCAAAATGTATTTTGGTTGTACAGATATTACATTTTTTTTAAAAATTCAGCTGAATGATTTTGTCTCTTTATTTTGGGAGCTTGGGGTGGGTGGCACCTTCACATTTTGCCTGTTAATGCATGACATTTTCATCTTGTATAACTTTTTTTTACCTGCTTTCTTTGGCTTTTTCTTTGCTGTGTGACTCCTGACACATGCTCAAGTACAGCGTTGTGTAACTGTTCAAAAAAAAAAAATCTGGAGTGCTGCTTGTAGAGGAAATGACCATCGTATCCATTTTTTTTTCCTTTTTATTTATGATTTAAAGCTTTAAATGGCTCTCCGTGTGCTGAACAGCCGCCTCCCTCCCTCCCTCTTGTTAACTTCCCCATTCATTACCAGAAGCAGCATTGTGAATGTTGGACACATGCAGAGTTTCTGCGAGCATACTGTAATGGGCGACTTGTACTTTTTATTTGATGTTTTCCTAACTACAGGAAGTGCCACAGGAGCACTCTGGCAAAGCTCGTATTTTTCGTTCTGCTGTATACAGTATGTAACTAAAGATGTCTGAGACATAGCAAATTTTTTCCTTTTTCTAATCCCCTCAAATGCCAGATGATTTATGGCCCCTCATGTCATGAACCTTGTGATGTCGGAAAAGACATTTTAAAACACGCTATACTTGTTGTAAAAAGGAAAAAAATAAACAAATGTTTATGTACAGAGGTTATATAGGTATGGTTTGAATTCTGACAGTGAAGCACAATCTTCTTGGTTTTTTCCTTCTAGATTTCAAAACAAGGAAGGAATAAGAATGATACTCTATTCCACTTTCACGTGATTTCATACACACTCGCCCATCCTCTTTCTGACTCATACCTACAATTATCCACTCAGCAGTGTGATGTATAAAAGCATACAAGGGCTTTGATGTCAGAATAGGGAGGGAAATGTGATCACAGTGACTTTGGCTGCTTTGAGTATTTCCAAATTTGCTCATCTAGAATTTTCAGACACAAATGTTTGGTGGGAACTGCCTCGGTAGGGTGAAAGGTCAGAGGATGATGACCAGGCTCACAGGAAGTCTACAGCAATTTTTTTTGGCAGCTGAACAAGGGTGGGTTTCCTAAAAGCGTTGTGGCACAAAGAGCATCACGAACACTCTTTCTACTTAAGATGCTCTTCACATTAAGAGGCTTCTGGGAAACCCACCCCTAGGAAAGCATCTTCGGAAACAAACTGTCATCAACAGCAGGACAAGGCATCACTCCTGCCAGCTAGGAACTGGAATCCAAAGCTACGGTTCAAGATCAGAAAGATGGCACCAAGTCTATAGGGTATTCTTACCAGAAAGTAGAACAGAATTTTAACAAGAAAACGCTTGCTTTTAGGGAAAAAAAAAAAACCTAATGATTCACCAACAGCAGTGTCACTTTTATTTGTATCCATGGCAAACGTTCTATACAGATCACTGAAATCATTTTCTGTTGAAGTATTTGGGTAGTGCAATTCCAAGTCAGACTAAATATTGTGTATGATCTACAAGAAGCAAATTTGACATGAGTTCCTTTCAGTTGACTTTTTCAAAGTACTCCTTGGACCCCTCTGGAGTTGGCTTTATCTGAAATACAAAATTCATTTATAAAATGTCAACTTTTTTTGGTACCAACCTCAAATCAATCTGATTTTTTTTTTCTCCATAAAATGTTTACCGTGGGTGATTTTGGGGTCCAGCTGGCCGGGCAAACCTCTCCATGGCTCTCCACAAACTGGAAAGCCTTAACGAGGCGCAGCGTCTCATCAACAGAGCGGCCTACTGGAAGGTCATTGATGCTCATGTGTTTGACGACACCATTGGGATCGATGATAAACAGCCCCCTACATAGGGATAGATTCAGTTATTGGAAAAGCATCTTAAACTTTTTTTTTTAAACATTTATGCTCATGAATACATACTTTTTTGTTCATGTTTGTACATCAGATACAGACAGATCTTACACAGAAGTGTTTTACTAGGAAATATGCCACTCGTATTTTTCATACGTGCTACATCTGGGACATGGAGATCCACAACTATGACATCTCTATACGTCACTTGTGAGGATATTGAATTATTTTGATAAATTGGGGTACTTTTTGTTTGTGAATGTGTCAATATAATAAGATGATCATACAGCAGTTTGAAGATATAAAGTTTATCTTCTTGTGTTGAAAAATAGTTCGCTCCGCTCACTTGATATATACACACATTCACCACTCAAAGATAAACTTCATATCTTCACGCCACTGTGTAACATCCTCTATGTATGCACTAGAAGTATATTTAAAAAAAAAAGGAAAGAGAGACCTGTGTAGGTCTGAGCACAGCCTTTTTCTGATTGGGGGATAGAAGCTACGGTACATAAATAGGAAAAAAAAAAATAGCCCGCCCAGAAATACAATGACGCCAGGATTTGAACAGACGTTGCAAAACCTGTTCCTTTCCTAGCTAGTGCTCTAGACCACACAGAAGTATGTCACAAAGTGAGGTTATGTAACACGGCGTGTCTGTAGTCAGTACGCATTGGTGCCACACCACGACTGTGGAATCACTACCTGAGGCCAGCACGCCAATTATATTCTTAAACATGCTTGAACTCGGTTTAAAAAAAAAAAAAACCCCACACAGGTGCCTCTACTAGACTGGTACCAAAATTAAAAAAAAAAAAAAAAAAAAGTGCTTATTTAAGGAGTTAAAGGCATTTTTGAGACAAAGTCGGCAAACAGTCTTATTTTGTCAATTTGGGTGTGCCGAATTCAAATCTGCCGAGCTCTATCTGACCTCTGTTGACCTCTAGAGGTCATTGAACTTTGGGCCTGTAAACGTCTCAGCTGAACCCAGTTTCTCAGCTTTCTAAGGAATGAAATGTACTAAAATGATTAATGAAGTTAGCAAATGGCCTGGTTTGTTAAATGTTTAGGTGCTGAATTCATTTTTCATTTGTAAAACGACATATGACCTCTGATAACCTCAAGGTCATTAAACTTGGCCTATAGGCCTATGCATTTAACGGCATTTTTAAACTGACTTTACTCCCCCAAAAAGAATATGAACAGACAAAAAACAAATAGAAAGGAACAAATACAACATTAAATGCCAGTCCATGTACATGTGACTTACTTTTCACAATGAGAATGCCGAGGCGATCACCTTACATAACACCGCATTACATTTAGCGGTTATTGTTTATACAAAGCTACTGAAAAAAGGACAGATTCAGCAGCATACAAAATGTGGGGGCATACAGGGTATACAGGTTAATCAGGGTTAGTATATATGAGAGTTTTTTTCTTTGTTTTTTGTAAAGGCTTTACCCCATTTAAAACAAAAAAAACAACAAAGAAAAAAACTCTCATATATACTAACCCTGATTAAGCTGTATACCCTGTATACCCCCACATTTTGTATGCTGCTGAATCTGTCCTTTTTTCAGTAGCTTTGTATAAACAATAACCGCTAAATGTAATGCGGTGTTATGTAAGGTGATCGCCTCGGCATTCTCATTGTGAAAAGTAAGTCACATGTACATGGACTGGCATTTAATGTTGTATTTGTTCCTTTCTATTTGTTTTTTGTGTCTGTTCATATTCTTTTTGGGGGAGTAAAGTCAGTTTAAAAATGCCGTTAAATGCATAGGCCTATAGAGATCTTGCAGTCACGTGACCGGAAAGTACACAACCGCCATCGTGTCGGTCAAAAACACCGCTGAATACTGCTGCACTCGTGTACAGAATGGATCAATTTCAACCGACGGACTACACGGCTCATTTTTCTAATGAACAGATAACTAGATACATGTCTAAAATAAACGATCTACAGATTTGTGACCCTTATGGCTTTCCGGACGGAGTTTTCACGACCGGATTTTGAACTGCCAGCGGAATACCCGGACGTGTATGATTACCTCATCAACTTTCTCTCGCTGTTCAGTGGTGAAGCACTGCGTGCCTATAAATCTCTGGACAGTTTTCTTTACAGAAATTCAGGATTTGTCAGCGACTCAGATGTGGCATCTTGTAAGCAAGAAAATGATCCTCACTGGATGGGTAAGTCACTTAAGTATTGAGTATAGCACTGACCAGCCAATTATAGAATAAGGTAATTCCAAATCGTCCGTCTTGTTTACATGGATCTGGCGTTGGAGAGGTAGAGGCTTGGCAGTGGAGATTTGAGTAGCTGTTTTCTGAGCTTAGTCAACAGGCCGGCTCTGCCTGTAGCCTCGCTTTTGCTTCCGCTCCCGGCGCCGCCTCCTTCGCTTTGCTTCCGATAACAATCCACGGAGACCCCGCTGGTCTCGCTATCTGGTCTTGTCCGGAATGTTTTGTTTTTTTTCTCGTCCGGAATGTTGTGCATGCGATGGAAATCGCTACAAACCGTCATTTTCTGCTGGAAACCAATGTCCAGTAAGTCCATACGGTTGTAGTGGATATTGAAGTCCGGTACAGACGAACAACGCGCAAAAATACACACAAAAAACATAAAAACCGTGCACAGGTAGGGAGAGCTTGTAGCCGCAGCCGTTGTAGTAGAATTGTATATAGTAGGGTTTTCCAGAAGAAAAGGTAGAAGTAAAAGCAGAAGTAGAACCAGAAGTAGAAGGCGGAATATGGCGTTTGACCGACAAGATGGCGTCTGTCACAATCTGGATCGGCTGTGACGTCACATGCAAGATCTCTATAGGCCAAGTTTAGTGACCATGAGGTTATCAGAGGTCATATGTCGTTTTACAAATGAAAAATGAATTCAGCACCCAAACATTTAACAAACAAGGCCATTTGCTAACTTCATTAATCATTTTAGAACATTTCATTCCTTAGAAAGCTGAGAAACTGGGTTCAGCTGAGACGTTTACAGGCCCAAAGTTCAATGACCTCTAGAGGTCAACAGAGGTCGGATAGAGCTCGGCATATTGCAGATTTGAATTCGGCACACCCAAATTGACAAAATAAGACTGTTTGCCGACTTTGTCTCAAAAATGCCTTTGGGTGTCACAATTCTGGATTTTGGTACCAGTCTATACAGGCTTCAGCCAAAAACAAAAGTGACCAAATATGTATTAACCCCACTGGAGTTTATAAGGAATACTTTGTGTTAAATACAATAATAATACAATTTGTAGTTAAATATGGTTTTCTAAATAATGAATTTATTTAACAAGGATAATATAAATACCTCAGTGCTATTCCTGGCCCCTCCAGTAGCACTCCATAGTCTCTGGACACCTGCTTGTTGAGATCAGACAGCAAGGGGATGTGGATTTTTCCCAATCCTCCACTCTACAGGCAAACAAGAGAGAGGCCAAAGTTCACCAGAGCATTATCACCCGCCTCAGCAATTTCTCTCCTGAAGCTCATTTGGATGCAAAACCAGTGTTTATATGGAAAAAGTGCATTATTCACCGTCATTGGTGTCATTGTGGCTGAATGTTTCTACCTTTCGAGGGGTGTTGGTCCAGGCCAGGTGAGTAAAGTGAGAGTCCACAGACACGCCCACCACCTTACAGTTGATATCATGGAATTCGCTGGCTTTGTCACTGAATGCGATGATTTCTGTAGGGCAGACGAATGTACTGCAAAAAGAACAATGAAAAATCACGCCACACCATAGTTGATTATTTTCACCGTCATATTGTAATCTTGACTTAGTCATTCAATAATGCAACATAGGCTGAACAGCAGCATTTACCTATTCAACACAGTTGAGTTTTTTTTTTTTTTTTAACCTTATTTTATTATTTTTAAATAACAAGCAGTACAGGAAAAGTAACAAAGAAAAAAACATCAAAAACAAGAACAATAACAAATTAACAAATTGGGGAAGATGATCCATATTTATATTCGTTTTCCTTTCAAGTCAGTCGGGGCTGGGATTTGTCCTTGAATGCAGTCCATTTCTGCCATTTTTGTTCAAAGTCCCCTTCTCTGACCCTTAGGCAAAAAGTTTTTCCATGGTGTAGATTTCCTTGACAATGTCCAGCCATTGTCTTCGTCTTGGTGGGGAGATGTGTTGCATTTCAGCCAGTTCCTTGTCATGGCTTTTTCAATAGCGAGTATCAATATTTTAAAGAGGTCAGTGTCTTTTCTATTGCCCCCACAGGTATTAGCCCGAGGTACACAATCCAGGGGTCCATCGGGACTTTTTGGTTTAATATTTCCTCCATTATTTGAATGACATTTTTCCAAAACAGTTGTATTTTTGCACAGGACCAAAAGATATGCGAGTGACCAGCATCCATATGTCCACAATGAATTGGTTGAAGAATGTTGTGTGCAACACATGGAATGCCAGTCACTCTCAGACACTGATATTGAATTCTTGTTCCCACTTTGATTTAACATATAATGAATTAATTCCATTACATTTTTGGAAACCTCTATAAAAAAGTTTAGATACAATCTTTGGAGTTTGTTTATAAGCATCTGTTAGAATTACGATTATCTCATTAACATCTGCTGATAGGAACTTGACTTCTTTGTCGTAAAAGTGTCGTAGCTGTAGATAGCGGTAGAAATCTTTGTTTTTCAAAATTTTTGAAGGTTTTCCCTTCAGTTATGCCTTGGTCACAACCGGCCATACGTGCTCCTATGGCCGGTCTACATGCAAAAACGCACGCGTGCGACGTGCTGATTTTCGAGCCGTGGACTGGCCACAGAGGTTCGTCATGTCAAACAAACTCTACGGGCGCTTACGTTTTTTTCAGGTTGCAAGACAAACTTACGGCCAATGCGTGTCTTTCTCCATGAAAAAAATAAATAAATAAAACGCAGCGATTTGGGAAACGCCAAAAATCGCACGGCCAAAAAATCGTACATCCGGTTGTGATCTAGGCTTTAGTGTGCAAACAGCTGTTATTCCCCTTTCTCTCCACTTCATAAAAGTGTCAGCTGACTGTGCAGGACCAAACTTGGGTGTTTGAGAGGGCCATATTAGTAGTTTGCTGTCACCCTCCATATTGTTTTTCTTGACAATCTCAAACCATGTTTTCAAAGTGTCTCCTATAATAGCATTGTTTTCCTCATGATCTATATATTCTTTTCCCCCTAGCTTAGCAGGGGGTTGCAATCTACTTGCATTCAATTCAATATGTTTCCTCTTTGCTTGGTATGTTGGGGAACACCAGTAGACAGTCAGTGCGTTTACATGCACATAGAGAAAATCGAATTTCTGCTGTAGCTCGACTGAAATCGAAGTTCTAAATGCCATGGAAACACCTTAGCTCGGCTGAAATCGAACCGAACTGGATTTCTCGTAATCGAGCTACGCGACCTAGATTATGCGATTGTAGCCGAGCTACTTAGTGCATGTAAACCCTATCGAGCTACGTAGTCGAGCTACTTACTTCAGCACTGCCCCTTCCGGAAGTGACGAGTGACGAGACCACAAGCGGGAAACACAACAGCCTCGGTCGGCATGACAACAGTAGTAGTAGCGAGCAGCAGAAGAGGTCAGGAGGAACAAGGAGAACGAACGAACGAACGAAGAGAAAATGGCGAGCAGAACACGGAACTGATAACTTTGTTTATACTCTTGAATAGCTCTTCTTCATGACGACAACCGGAAGTGTACCAACACGATGGGGCGTGTAGCGCCACCTGTGGCTCGGGTGCACAATGTACCTCACACAATAGCTCGATTTCCTTGCGTGCATGTAGGATTGGATTTCTCTGGCACCCCTGCTGGGACCCTTAGCTCGATTACCGACAGTAGCTCGATTTGGATGTGCATGTAAACGCATTGAGTGTCTCTCAGTTGAGACTTGTAATAATATTGTTTTAGGTTTGGCAGGGCTAGGCCTCCTTGTTCTTTATCTAGCTGCAGAGTTTTGAATTTTACCTCTGGCTTTGCACCTGCCTAGATGAATCTGGATATCAGCTTGTCCCATGATGTAAACTGGGATTTTAACAGGAAGTGAGAGCAAGACATATAGTAATCTGGGCAATACATTCATCTTTATCACCTCTATCCTTGAACTGAAATCCAATATTGATGTTGACCATCGCGTTATACCTTTCTGAATTCTATTGTTTAAAGTACCATAATTAGTCTCATACAAATCATTTAAGTTCTGTGTGATTATTACACCTAAATATTTTATACATTGTGTCCCACTTTAGTTTATATTTATTCCTGATTTTGCTATTTGGTATGTAATTTAAACAGAGTACCTGTGTTTTTGTGATGTTCAGTTTGTACCCCGACATCTGTCCAAAACTTTCCAAAGTTTAGGGAATGTTAAGTTTGGGATTTTTAAGTAAGTGACGACATCATCTGCAAATAGTCATACCTTATGTTCCTCTGTTGATATGGTAATCCCTTCCAGTTCATGATTTTGTCTAATATCTTGGGCTAACGGTTCAATGAATAATATGAAGGCAACAGCCCTGTCGTGTGCCTCTGTAAAGTTTGAAACTGCCTATCAGAGAGCCATTTATCCTCAACCTGGCAGATGGGTCACTATATAAAAGCTTTTATGCAACTGATGAATTGGTTATTAAAGCCGAATCTTTCCAGCACTTTATAGAGGAAAGGCCAGCTGGCTCTATCAAATGCCTTCTCGGCGTCGAGGCTGATCAAGGCTGCACTCAGATGTTGGTTTTTAACTTGTTCTAGAATATGTAGTGTACGTCTAATATTGTCCTGCATTTGTCGGCCTTTAATGAATCCAGTTTGATCTTCATTTATTAGGTCTGGAAGATTTTCCAGTCTTTTAGAAATTATGGAAGTGAATAATTTACAGTCTACATGGACTATGGAGATTGGCTGATAAGATTCGCATAACTTTTTTTTTTTTTGCACGCCTTCTTTTGGTATCACTGCTTCTTTCCATGACGGGGGTATTCTAGCATATTTTAGAGTCCAATTCAGAGATTCCAGCAAAGATTCTCTTCGTGCTCTCATGGAAGGTGGTCGCATTTCTCTGCTCTCCTCTCCCTTATCTTCCCTGCTTATGCTCCTCTTGTCTCGTCTGTCTACTGTCTATGCTTTTGAGAGACTCTCTCCGCACTGCTCTCCAAACTAAAAAAATCATGGAATTGATAAACTGGTCTCTTAACGAAAATGACAGTTTTCTCGACAAGAAGCCTGGGCTCGGGGGAACCCGCCTGTCCTGCCGGAACGTTCGCGGCTGGCTACACGATGGATGCGTGGGAGCAGTGGCGGGTCGTGCGCCTGGCGATTCTTTCTGTGGAGGACATTGAAGACATCTACCTATTCGGAACCATGATTACAGGACTTTTGCTGATTGGATTAGGCATTGCCCTGGTTTATCGAGGAAATCAGAAAACGGTGACCGCTGTTCAAAGCCCCATAAAGCTGCCCGACATGATTGAAGCGGTGGGCAGAGCTGTTGGCACTCATACTGTGGCTATTCAGAACTTGAACCGCAACATAGATGACATCATTGAGAAGCTTTCGGCTTTGCAAAGGAAATGGATTGATTCGGAGACCAGAATGGACAAACAGAGTGGTCGTCTAAAAGAATGCGTCTACTCGCCCCAAGACCAAACAATCCCAATCTTATCTGCTTTCGGCTCCCTCAGACAGCACCGACCTCGTCCAAGGCTGTTGCTGGGACAACAACTCCCCCTGAAGGTCACTGCTGGGAGACGCTCTCGCATTCCTTCCCCCACTTCCCGCGGTCACCACTTTTACCCCCAGTGTGACAAGCGGGTGCACAACCAGCGCCGTCATGGCTGCAGGAACGGACGGCTGCTTGCTTGCGCTGGGTTACTTCTACCTCCCACCCCGATCGCCCCCTCCCCCCTCAAGTCCCGAGTTTATGTTGTAAAGTGTACTTGTGTTATTTTGTGCTTATGTGCTGAGGTTTTTTTTTTTTAATGTTCCCACACTGTACTCCTCACAGGAGCATAGTGTGGGGGTTGCTTTTTTTCTCCTCATGTTACTCTGTATTTTTCTTTTCATCCCTGTCTTCCTGTCCTGTCTACTCTACTCTCCCTCTGTCAATTGTGTGTATGTAAGGACAGGTTGATGGTCAATTGCGCTGGTACTTGTGACTAGTGACAGTAAAGGGTTCATTCAAAAAAAAAAAAAGTGGGTGCAAGGTCCTCTCTTTAAAAAAAAAAAAAAAAAAAAAAAACTTATACCACTCATTTGGGAATCCATCGCTCCCTGGGCACTTACTGTTTTTCAAATTACTGATAGCGCTATCTAATTCCTTTTTTGTGATTGGGGTGGACAATGATTTGTTTTGTACTTCTCCTACGTGGGGAAGATCCAGTGATAAATATTTATCAACTGATTCCTCATTTATTAGGTCTGGTTGTGAGTATAATGTCCTATAATATTCCTTGAAGCAGTTTTCTTTTCCCTGAGGTTCGAGTACTACTACATTACTTAATGGGTCTATAATCTATAGTTTTGTTGAGTTCTAAGGTGTCTTGCTAATGCCTTTGTTGCTTTTGGGCCCGATTCGTAACAAGTTGTTTTATAAATCTCAATTTCTTTTCCAAGTCATCTGTCACCATTGCATCTATTTGTTTTCTAACTTCTTTTAACTGGTCTGTTAATCTTATATATTTGTTTCTCTAATTTTCTCAATTCCTCCTCTAATTTATCATCCGTTATTCTCCTCATCTTATTAACGTGAGCAGTCCTTGAGATCAGATTCCCTCTCATAACTGGCTTAACTGTATCCCAAATTATTGCTGGTTCTATTTCACTATTCTTGTTATCTTCAATACAATCCCTAATTTCTCTTTATTTCATTCACGGTCGTTTGGTTATTCAGGATTCCGATATTCATTCTCCATAATGTGTTTTTACGTCCGTCATTTAAGTGTATAGTTAAATAGATTGTGTTATGATCTGATACATCTGCTATTCCTATAGAGCATTCTTTCACCTTATGTCTGTCTGAGATATTCACCAGAAAATAATCTATTCGTGAGTGTATCTGATGAGTAGCCGAATAACATGTGAAGTCCTTCTCAAGAGGATGGAGATTCCTCCAGACATCAAACATCAGTTTTAATCAAAGAGACCATACAGTCTCTTTGATTGAGATTTTTTGACATATGCGATTTATGTTGTTTTTTGCTAGTCGTGTCTATTGAGTAATTCAAAGTTGTGTTCCAGTCTCCAGCACAGGTTAATATCCCTTCACTTAAAGCAATAATTTTGTCAAAGAGCAGAGTGAGAAGTTTATCACTTTCTGGAAGAACATATATACAGGCAAATGTGACCAGGACATTATCAAGTCTTCCTTTAACTATGCTGTACCTCCCCTCTTTATCTCCTCCTTCCTTAATTAGTTCAAAATTCAGAGGGTTAGACACGAGAATAGCCACTCCTATTTTTCTACTATTTTTACAAGAGCTGTAAAAATAATTCAAGTATCCAAACATTTTCAACTTATTGTGTTCTTTATTCGACGCGTGTTTCCTGAAGCATTACAACCTGTGATTTATCTTTTTTTTTTTTTTAGCTTTGCGAATACTCTGCGTCTCTTAATTGGATTTCTTAGGCCATTTACATTCAAAGATACGATCTTCAAGTTATGTGACCCTGCCATATGTATCACATGAAATATTGGTGTCCCCCAAGAGAAGAAAAAAAAAAACAAAAAACAGTAATAACAGTAACTATGCTACCAAAGAGAACATAAAACGTAGGCCTCCAGGTGAGGAGGAGATCTATCTCCCCGAGTGACCCTGTTGGAAGGTCGAAGGTAAAGCCTCCCATAAAAAGAGGGCCCAATATTAGAGATGGTTATTAAGTCTGGCAAAATAACTATCGCCATCCTATGAGTCCAACATATGTCCTAATTGAAACCACTCTTACCATATACAAGATGATTAAACAATGTGGCCAAAGGGTCATTCAAATGAAATATTCAAACATTGTAAGTTACCACAAACTTATTTGTCAGAGCGTAGCAGAGAAGCCTTGGGTGTTTTCCTCTGTGTTATCTCTCTGGAACTCCTGCAGTTTCTTCCTCGCTCTCTGTGCGGCGGAGGCCCCCCTGACGGTCTGCTCCCATCCAAGCAGATCAGCCAAGCGTGTGTCCAGGGCGGGCTCTCGCTCGCTCACCTGCGGCAGCTCCGCTTCATATCCCCGTCTCTGTAGCTCTCGCCATGCCACCTCTGCGCTGCTACAAGTTCAGACCCCGGTGTCCCAGTAGATCCTCATGCTGGTGTAAGGCGTTTGAAAACGGATTCCTTTCCCCTTTAGTTCTTTCTTGACTGGTGTTGTACTCCTTACGTTTAACGATCTCAGCCGCGTAGTCATGATCGAAGTAAATCGCCCTGTTGTCATGCAGTATTTTGCCCCTTTTCCAGGCCTCCCTTAACACCAATTCCTTGGTAGTGAACTCCTGGAAGGTGACAATTATTGGCCTGGGTGGGTCTTCGGCTCGGGGTTTCTGTGCCAGGGAACGGTGCGCTTGCTGAATTTTCAAATCTTAATCCTGCGGCAGAGGCATCTCATGTCTGAGGAGAGTTGTGATGAATGATAATACGGAGCTTTCCTCCTCGCCCTCAGACGCCGAATATGTGGATGTTATTACGTCTGGATCAGGACTCCAGGTCCGTTAATTTAGCTTGGATAATCTTTTGCTGTTTGACACAGGCTGAAAGCACCTCATTTACCTCCACTGCCCAATCCTCCACACGCCCCACCCGGGTCTCTGCTTCGCCTACTCGGCTGGACAGGCTTTGCATCTCTTTTGTAAAGTTGTCGAGTTTATCGTTAATTCCTTGACCCAAGAGGTTGATTTTCTGTATCAGGGAATCATTACCTCCATTCAGATCAGATTTAAGTTCCTTAATTGCTGCCATTAAGTCAGTTGAGTTTATGGCCAAGTTTACATTAGCCCGTATCTGTCTCGTTTTCTTCGCGGATGCACTGTCCGTTTACATTAAAACGCCTGGAAACGGGAATCCGCCAGGGTCCATGTATTCAATACAGATCGTGTCTGGTCCGGTGCTGTGTAAACATTGAGAATACGCGGATACGCTGTGCTGAGCTCTAGCTGGCGTCGTCATTGGACAACGTCACTGTGACATCCACCTTCCTGATTCGCTGGCGTTGGTCATGTGACGCGACTGCTGAAAAACGGCGCAGACTTCCGCCTTGTATCACCTTTCATTAAAGAGTATAAAAGTATGAAAATACTGCAAATACTGATGCAAATACTGCCCATTGTGTAGTTATGATTGTCTTTAGGCTTGCCATCCTTCCACTTGCAAGTGGTAAGTGACGCGCATGCCCGATATGCACTGAGATCACACACACAGCGGCTCAGTCCCGAATCACTGCTCGTGTGCTTCACTCGCGCACTCTGTGAGCTGCGCAGGGCCGGAGTGCGCACCCTCCAGAGGGCACTCACTGTTCAGGGCGGAGTGATTTGGAGCGCAGGATGCCTGCGGAGCCGAGCGTATCCGTGTATTGGCGTTGCTGTGTGCACGCAAATCGTGTATTGGCGTTGCTGTGTGCACGCTAATCGTTTTAAAAACGTTAATCTGATGATCCGCTGATACGGTCTAATGTAAACCCCACCCATGTTTCCTCCAGTTTTCATGGCCTCATCCGCGCCGCCGCTCATCTGCTGCGCCTCGGGGTTGCTAGTTTTGTATGTTCGACACAAAATCTAATTAACGAGTTTTTAAAGCGGGAAAACAAACTTTTCTGGGAGAATGGTCACATGCACGTCTAATCACTCCATAAGCTAACTGGAAGTCCCTATTCAGCACAGTTTTAAACTGCAACTACAGAAGTCAGGATGAAACAGCTTAAATCACACATGTTTGATTATTATGCTTTCACCAGTCTGTTCACAACACACACTATGACCGAACGTATACAACCCCTGGCAGCAGCAAAAAAAAAAAAAAAAAACTACTCTGGAAGATACTTGTCGCAAAAAATCAATTTCACAGGTATGACACAGTTATTTTTGTTTAACAGCTGAACATAAAAACATACCTCAAAAACAAATTACATTGTAATTAATAGCACGTTTTTCCTGATCAAGTAGAGGAAAAAAAAAGAATTATGGAAATCACCTTGTAATCTGCATTTCTAAAACAAATACCTGCACAAATCTAAATATGCTAATTAATCTGCAGTTAAGAGACCTGAATGAGTTGTTGCACCTGGCTGATTGAAAGGAAGCATGGCCCCAACAAGAGAGCCGTCAAACAATGCAAAAGGATTATAAAACTCCTTCAAGAAGGTGATTTAACATTCAGTACGTTTACACGCACATCCAAATCGAGCTGCTGTCGGTAATTGAGCTAAGGGTCCCAGCAGGGGTGCCAGAGAAATCCAATCCTACATGCACACAAGGAAATCGAGCTATTGTGTGAGGTACATTGTGCACCCGAGCCACAGGTGGCGCTACATGCCCCATCGTGTTGGTACACTTCCGGTTGTCGTCATGAAGAGCTATTCAAGAGCATAAACAAAGTTATCAGTTCTGTGTTCACAAGAAGAACGACGACAAGGACAGCAACATCGAGATATATATTTAACTCCTTAAGCTGAATGAGCATGAACTCTATCTCCTCATTGCTCCAGAAGTGCACGTTTCTACTACTGTTGTCATGCCGACCGAGGCTGTTGTGTTTCCCGCTTGTGGTCTCGTCACTTCCGGAAGGGGCAGTGCTGAAGTAAGTAGCTCGACTACGTAGCTCGATAGGGTTACATGCACCAAGTAGCTCGGCTAAAAATCGCATAATCTAGGTCGCGTAGCTCGATTACGAAAAATCCAGTTCAGTTTGATTTCAGCCGAGCTAAGGCGTTTCCATGGCATTTAGAACTTCAATTTCAGTCGAGCTACGGCAAAAATTCGATTTTCTCTATGTGCATGTAAACGCACCGAGTGTGTGACAAAAGATGCTGGTTGTTCCCCGTCAGCTGTGTTTAAAATTTGGAGCAAGTACAAACCAAATGGGAAGGTTGTAAAGACATATGGGTAGACCACAGAAGACGTCAAAGTGTCAGGACAGGAAACTGAAAGCAATATGCCTCGAGAATATAAAATGCAATACAAAACAAATGAAAAATAAATGGGCAGAAACAGAAGTCAGTGTTTGTGATTGAACTGTCCGAAATGGGATTTACATCCAGAAAAGTCAAACGAAACCCGTCATGAACACCTAAACAGAAGAGAACAAGGTTACAGTGGGCTGAAGAGAAGTTATAGACCGCGGATGATTGGATGAAGTGATGTTCAGTGATGAATCTGCATTGGCCGAGGAGAAGATGCTGGAACTTTTGTCTGGTGCTGTTCCAGTGAAACATATAAAGATAACTGCCTGAAGAAAACAAGCAAATTTCGGGGGCGCTGTGGGAGTGAGGTAGATGTAGGACGTGTTTCGCACAGGCTCCGCTGGAATGTGACTTTTTTTTTTTACACTTTTATATTATACTTATTTGTTTTGCCAGCGTTAAGCTCTATTATTGCAGCCTTTCACTTTATGTAAACTTTTTTCGCTTGTGGGCACTCCATGATGGCAAGCCATGGGAGAGGCGACGCTACTAAAGCAGGCCGCAGCAAGTCCCGGCTATCACCTCAACCACAATCCCCAGATCAGCCAGATGCTAATGCCACCTTGTTGTTGAATATGAGGGAGATGATGGATGAAACGCGCTCGGACATCCTCAGCAAGTTTGAAACCACCGTCTCGGCAGCAGTTAAAAGAGAGACTGCGGTGGCTTTGGAGCCCTTTGAGAACAGACTCGCTTCATATGGCGAAGCGATCACGGACCTCGAGCGCTCGGCGAATGCTAACGACAGGGAGCTATCCGACCTCTGAGCTAACATTAGCAAGCAACCACTGTTGACTCCCTGTCAAAGAAGTGCGAGGACCTGGAGAGTCGTTCAAGGTGGAATAATGTTCGCCTAGTGGGCCTGCCTGAGGGTTCAGAGGGTCCTCGTCCCACCGAGTTCACGGCCCAGCTCCTACAAGACATACTCGGTCTTGACAATAAACCTATGCTGGACCGGGCTCATCGCACTCTACGTGCCAAGCCTAAGGATGGCGAGCCCCCTCGTCCACTCGTTATTCGGGTGAGCCCGTTTCAAGCCCGGAACCAAATTCTACGCCGAGCTGGAGAAGCTTCCTCTCTTTCCTACATGGGCAGGAGGATCTCGATCTTCCCCGACGGTGGCTAAGAAGCGGGCCACCTTTGCTGCAGTAAAAAAGGAGCTCCATTCCTGCCCGAACGTCAGGTTTGGTCTTCTTTACCCAGCAATGCTACGGATCACTCTGCCCAGCGGACAGACCCACAGGTTTGAGGATCCGACATTGGCGCTGAACTTCATTGAAAAGAATATTAAAAAGGGAGTCACCCCGGACACTATTTAGCTGACATGTTAACTTGCTGTTTTGCTGTTATTGCTGCTGGCCTTGAGGACTACATTTGCCCCTCACCAGGGTTGCCTTGGTTTCTTAATGTGTTCAGTGAGCTACAGTTGAGGTGACACTGATTTTGTTTTCTTATTTACTCCTTGCTTTCTCAATTCTCCCTAACTTGGCTTATGGTGGCTATTTGACTGGAATACAGGAATCATACCTGCAAACTCATGAGGGTTGAAAAAGGTGACAAACTACCGGTAACCCCCCGGCCCCCTTAAACAGCGCGCGATCAAGGAAAATAAAGGGAAAAGACAACATTTAAAACAAAGACAAGATTTATTAATTTTTAGCTTTGCAATTTTCAGTTTTGGATCTGACACCTCATTACATTACCATTAAGGAAGGAAAAGTATAAAAAGTAAAATTTGAATTTAAAAAAAAAGTAATTTTTGAAGTGTGACACTGGAAACTTTCTTCAGCAGACCAGTTTATCATTTTTTAGACCTTTTGGCCCGAACAAGCTGTTCAAGGGCACGTTTATGCTGCTCTGCCATGTGCCTCTTTCGCGCCATGCTATCCTTCTTCACCACCTCTGCCCCATTACCAGCAGCACACCAAATTCAGCCCTCCTTTCCTTCAGTGCTGCCAAATTCATGGTGTGAGAGTGTGTGTGTGTGTGTGTGAGAGAGAGATTCTCTCTCTCTCACACACACACACACACACTCTCTCTCCCTCACATGCACAACTAACTGGTTCTCTGAATACAACCGAGATCAACACATATTACGTTATAATTGACAATCCCACCAATAGTTTCACATAAAAATTATTTCTCTTACCCAAAACACGCGTTTATAGATCCTTATGTTCAACAAAAAAATGACTATTCAAACTGATTTGACATTTTTTTCTGTTTTGTTTCAGCCCACAGAAACATCTTCCGTGTCGCGCGTTCGGTTCAAACGTAACAGCCCCGCCCCTTGCGTCTTACGTCATAAAAACGCGACTCTCAGACCACCAAATCACAGGTACCAAAAAAAAAAAAAACACCCTAAAGCCTCTTTAAATCGCACTCATCGTAACACAGCTTTCTCCGCATACTAAAAATGTTTTTCCGTCTCCAGATGTAATATAGAGTTCCGGAAAAAAAATCAGAAAATATGATTCCGTGAGCTGTTTTCAAGACTCAGTGTCCCGTTCTGCATTGCGTTTGGATGATCTCTGCCATCCTCCTATACACACCCGTATTCAAGAAAACCCCGCCTCTATTCAGTTACAATTCGGGGATACTGTCCAGCGTTCTGTAAGACTGTTGGCTCGTTGGAATGTCATCCAATCAGAGAGACGTTTGAAGTATGAAGAAGGCGGAAATGGTCTGAATGTGGGTGTGAGGAGAAAAGTAGTAGT
This sequence comes from Neoarius graeffei, assembly GCF_027579695.1. Lineage (NCBI taxonomy): Eukaryota > Metazoa > Chordata > Actinopteri > Siluriformes > Ariidae > Neoarius > Neoarius graeffei. The sequence goes on along the minus strand of NC_083575.1, from coordinate 65,830,351 downwards.
AGTACTTTGAAGTAGTAGTACATTGAAACCGAATGTTCGGCAACGTAGCCTCCCCCCCCAAAAAAAAAAAACCTTCGGATCTACACGATTCACACAAGTGACCTATTTTGGGATCAAAACGGCAAATTTCGCCGAAAAGTGACTAGTTTGCAGGTATGAGGAATACCTCAGGTAAAAACTGTAGCACCGTAGGTGCCCTTTTGATTTATCACAATTGATTGTGAGATGCTGCAAGTTTTTTGTGTTTGTTTGTCTCTTTTCTTCACATTATCATTTGAGAAAACAAGCAAATTTCCACAATCATTGGTAATATGGGGTTGCATGTCGGTAAAGCACCAGGGAAGATGGCAATCACTACCTCTACAGTAAATGTGCAGGTGTATACTGAAATTTTGGACACTTTTCTCATTTCATCATAACGAATCATTTTGCCACAGAGGAAAGAGCATTAAGACTTTTCTTCAGGAAAGGCAGATCAACTCAGTGACATGACTGGATCGCAATCCGATTGAAAATTGACAGTGGAAATTGGGGGAAAAAAAAAAAGGACCCATGACAAGGTTCCATCCTGCAAAGCTGATCTGTCAACCACTATATGAGAAAAGGTAGAACCTGACTGATGAAGAATATTGTTTTTCATTAGTGAAGTCCATCCATTATCTGTAACCGCTTATCCTGTGCAGGGTCGCAGGTAAGGGTAGTATCTCACTGGGCTGCGACAGCCTGCGACTAGTTGGAGACGCAACAACTGCGATAAAATATGCGAATTAGCGACAATTTTCACTTGGAATCACGCTGAATTGATATTCACACATTTTATCGCAATTGCTGTGTCTCCAACCAGTCGCAGGCTGTCGCAGCCCAGCAAGATACTGTCTCGCACTTCCTGTCTCACGGAAACTGACCTGAGAAGGGTTCGTGACGGCTTTGCAACACCAGCGATGCATTTGCGGCTATTTTGAGAGAAAATTTTGCCGCACAAATTTTTTGAACATGTTCAAAATTTCAGCAACAAAGGAGCGACACTTTGCGACTAACGCGAGGAAATTGAGAAGCCCCGCGAATGTTTCAAGACACTTTTGAAATTCTCTCGCGAATGACGTTCGCAATTTGTCACAAGCTGTCGCAGCCCAATGAGATACTGGCTTAAGCTGGAGCCTATCCCAGCTGACTATGGGCAAGCGGTGGGGTACACCCTGAACAAGTCATCACAGAGCTGACACAGAGACAAACAATCAATCACACTCACATTTACACCTACGGTCAATTTAGAGTCACCAATTAACCTAATCTACATGTCTGCCGGAGGAAACCCACACGGACACAGGGAGAAAATGCAAACTGCACACAGAAAGGCCCCTGTCAGTCGCTGGGCTTGAACCCAGAACCTTCTTGCTGTAAGGCAACAGCGCTAACCACTACACCACCGTGCTGGCCTAGTGAAGTCCATGACTCAAAAATTTCAAGCTATCATACAAGCACGAGAAGGTGTAACAAAATTTTTTGGGGGTTGATGATTCCATAATTTTTCTCTCACTATTGAGCGATTTCATTTTTTCCCCTCTACTCGATCAGGAAAATAATATACCATTATGATAATTTAATTTTTTTGAGGTATGTTTTACAAAGGGTGGCACGGTGGTGTAGTGGTTAGCGCTGTTGCCTCACAGCAAGAAGGTCCGGGTTCGAGCCCCGTGGCCGGCGAGGGCCTTTCTGTGTGGAGTTTGCATGTTCTCCCCGTGTCCGCGTGGGTTTCCTCCGGGTGCTCCGGTTTCCCCCACAGTCCAAAGACATGCAGGTTAGGTTAACTGGTGACTCTAAATTGACCGTAGGTGTGAATGTGAGTGTGAATGGTTGTCTGTGTCTATGTGTCAGCCCTGTGATGACCTGGCGACTTGTCCAGGGTGTACCCCGCCTTTCGCCCGTAGTCAGCTGGGATAGGTTCCAGCTTGCCTGCGACCCTGTAGAACAGGATAAAGCGGCTACAGATAATGAGATGAGATTAAAAGTTTGTGACGGAGTCAAAGGCCTTTGAATAATCAGTATATACTGCATGGACCTGGTTTCTCTTATCAGTCTCATCTGTTATAAAATGTGTAAGTTTTACCCCTTGTGCAACATAATTGGGACCAATAGCATGACCAGGGCCATATCATAAACTTATGAAGATGTTCGTAGTGGAAGCAGAGGTGGCTCCGGGTGCTCCGGTTTCCCCCACAGTCCAAAGACATGCAGGTTAGGTTAACTGGTGACTCTAAATTGACTGTAGGTGTGAATGTGAGGTGGTGTTTACATTAGACCGTATCAGCGGATCATCAGATTAACGTTTTTAAAACGATTAGCGTGCACACAGCAACGCCAATACACGGATACGCTCGGCTCCGCAGGCATCCTGCGCTCCAAATCACTCCGCCCTGAACAGCGAGTGCCCTCTGGAGGGTGCGCACTCCGGCCCTGCGCAGCTCACAGAGCGCGCGAGTGAAGTGCACAAGCAGTGATTCGGGACTGAGCCGCTGTGTGTGTGATCCCAGCGCATATCACTTACCACTTGCAAGTGGAAGGATGGCAAGCCTAAAGACAATCATAACTACACAATGGGCAGTATTTGCATCAGTATTTGCAGTATTTTCATACTTTTATACTCTTTAATGAAAGATGATACAAGGCGGAAGCCCGCGCCGTTTTTCAGCAGTCGCGTCACATGACCAACGCCAGCGAATCAGGAAGGTGGATGTCACAGTGACGTTGTCCAATGATGACGCCAGCTAGAGCTCAGCACAGCGTATCTGCATATTCTCAATGTTTACACAGCACCAGACCAGACACGATCTGGATTGAATACGTGGACCCTGGCGGATTCCCGTTTCCCGGCGTTTTAATGTAAACGGACAGTGCATCCGCGAAGAAAACGAGACAGATACGGTCTAATGTAAACTTGGCCTGAGTGGGAATGGTTGTCTGTGTCTATGTGTCGACCCTGTGATGACCTGGCGACTTGTCCAGGGTGTACCCCGCCTTTCGCCTGTAGTCAGCTGGGATAGGCTCCAGCTTGCCTGCGACCCTGTAGAACAGGATAAAGCGGCTAGAGATAATGAGATGAGAAACAAAAATAGTTTTGTGTCATACCTGTGAATTGTGGTTTTTTGCTACAAAGTAAAAAAATCTGAATGAACATCCTCCAAAGTGTAGTGATTCCAGATTTTTTTTTTTTTTTACCAGGGGTTGTACAATATAAAGTCATAAAAACTTCATTCAAGACGACTGTACAAATTCACTTACAAATCGAGTGGGTAGAAAAACAGAACTAGGTATTTGCCCTTGTAGTCATCAAGGCTGATCTCTTTGAATTCTCCATTTTGGACAGCTGTACCCTTGAAGTGTGGAGCATGCTGGGTAACTGCTGGAACCCATCTAGAAGTGCCTGGCGTTTGGAATACACAAAATGGCCAATATTATTAATTTTGTACTTCATCTAAAAGTTCATGTGTGCAAACTTTTTTTTTTTTAAACATACTGATAGAGAAGCAGGCTCTCGGTGCAGCAGTTCTGATCCCAGATGGAGCTGCGGTTAGTGACGTTCCACTCCTCAGCGCACTCACTGCTGCTCTGGTTGCCTGAAGTTAGAGATCAAGGATAGACCGAGCTGACCTCCATGTTCAACCTCAAAATTGTGTAAATAAGTTGCAAGATTCACTGAAAATTTTAACAAGTCATACAGCACAAAACCAAGATCCGCACTCCCCCCAACTATTCTCAAGTTCTCAGTGACTGGTGATTAAGGTTTAACGTAATTCTTAACCTGGACGTCATCCAGGACCCTCAACACCACGTCAGCTTTATCTGGGTTTGCACTCAAGGGCGCAACTTTAGTTTTAGACAGTGGGGTGGGGGGCGTTTTAGCACTATGACTTGCAAAGTGTCTTGTCTGCACAAGTTTAACATCAGTGAGATAGTTTGCTTATCATGTCATGGAAATATTCAAAAAGAAGATATTCTTGAACAGATTGCAAATAAACAGCAGTTCATCAGTGCTATGGGTGTCACTCTGCACATGGTGTAACTGCTGTATTTATTTTTTTATATACTACACACACGACTAGATTGTTAGGTATAAATAGAAAGAACAAGCACAAATATAGTTTCAAAAAGTTTTTTTTTTTAATACTGAGAAAAGTCTAGTATTGTGTCATCATAACCGTCATTCTGAATAAAACTGTAAATTAAAATTACTGTTATGAAAACCATGGCATTGTATGTCTCTGCAAAACACACCATCAATCGTCTTATTAAGGTATTAGGCAGAGACCCGTCCACCCGTAAATTTGACGGGCGATTGCCGATTTCAACGGGCAAGTATACACACAGACGGATACTGAAACGGACGATAATGCCGAAAATTTTCGCACATGAATACTCCCACATGTCATCCGATAAATCCAGTTATGTTCCGCCCACACACGGACTGGCCATCGGGAGTAGCGGGAGTTTTCCCGGTGGGCTGGTGGTTCAGCGTGGGCCGGCGGAGAAAAAAAAAAAAAAACAGTTGCGCGCTGGCCTTTAATATGATAAGCAATGTTAACAGTTTCTTTAACAAACTGTTAACATTGCTTATTACAGTTGCGCGCTGGCCTTTAATATGATAAGCAATGTTAACAGTTTGTTAAAGAAACTGTTAACATTGCTTATCATATTAAAGGCCAGCGCGCAACTGTTTTTTTTTTTTTCTCCGCTGGCCCACACTGAACCACCGGCCCACTGGGAAAACTCCCGCTACTCCCGATGGCCAGTCCGTGTGTGGTTCCGCCATCATTTACAAATCGTAAGAAACACAGTTTAATACGAAAAATACTGAAAACTTGAAATGAAAAATCAGAATATTTCATAGTTTCCGCCATTTTGGCCCGCACTGAATCTTGTAACATGCGGACTGCATAAATCGCGAATTCTGATTGGTCGAAAATTGCCAAACACCCTGCGTTGTAGTTTCCTCTTTCTTGGCGGGAGAACCGCATTTTTTTTTGCTGACTCACTCTTCTGGATCAAGATGAATCCCAACAAACGCCCCAAATTGAATGTGACAAAAACTGATTCGTTTTTCCACAAAAAGACAGAAAAGGTATGTGTGATACATTGATTAACAAGGGGGTTTCATTGGGGTATGGTAAAATAGAATACTGTTGGTTTTTTTTTTTTTTTTATTAAATACTGTAACTAGATCAAAAGATTATATACAATTCATTGTTGTTTATTTTCTTTTCACTTTTGTTACCAAATCAAACACCATACATACATCTGATACATTCAGGAGTGAAACTGAAAAAAATACAAAGTAAAAATATGCAATATTTCTGATCAAAAATTACACGCCATTTCACCCTGAAAATGTCCTAGAATGCAGGAAATGAAGTCTAAATTTCAAAAATTTTCTGGGGGGGCATGCCCCCAGACCCCCCTAGAGGGACTTCGCGCCTGCGGCGCTCGTCTTCGCACCTGCGGCGCTTATCAGGATTATATAAAATATTATTTTTGACTGGTAAATTTCTTTTTCTGCCTAATACCCTACGTCTTATACTGATGTAAGAAAGACGTCTTTGTATTTGAATTGGTGGAAGTGAAGCAGATGGCATATTTTAAAAAAAAAAAAAAAAAAAAAAAAAAAACCACTTAGGATTGCAATGTTTCAAGAGATAACCTGTGGGACACATACCGTCTCAGCACCAAATCACAAGAATCTTTAAATAACTTGGGCTCTTGGGATTTTTTTGTGCATGTTTATTTTAATTACTAGCAAAATTTTCTTTAAGGAATTGTTTTTAAAAACCAAGTATTAAAGAAGAATCATTAATGGATGTCTTTTGGATACATCTTTATCCTGATCATTTAGATTTTACGATATTTGATTTAGTGAATAAAACTAAGATTGATAGCATTTATACATGTTTAAAGTGGAGAATGGCCACTTTGTAAAATGTATACTCTAACTTAAAGTTAAAGAAAATATGTTGAATAACTGGAAATCTGAATCACGAAAAGAAAAAAAAAATAGTATCTGGAAATATTGGTTAAAACACTGATTTATAGGAGGTTTTGCAAAATCATGCAAGGTATAAATTCTGTATATTTAAATGCAGCAAACTATAAAAACCTACTAATGGAAAATGCCAATTTATGAACAACAACAAAAAAAAAATGCTTGCTACAATCTGAAAAACTATATCAGAGACCTAATACAGAGCAAAGCGTACATTTCATAAGTGATTCTCTCTTAGGGTCACAGATTCCTTTTGTAAGGCTGACATTTACAGAAGCCCGTTTCTGCCACCATAATAACGAGAAGATTTCTTATAATAATGACAATGTGCCATAATAATGAGAACTTACTCATAATTATGACTTTCTCTCATAATGACTGTCCACACGGCAACGGATTCAGGTGACTCCGATACAACTGCTTATCGTTTAGGCCTGGCGTCCACACGGCACCGGCGTTTTGGGTGCCCAAAACGCAATCTTTTTGAGAACGGGTTCCAGAGTGGAAAGATCTGGCAACGTTGCCGTTGTGAAGTCGTCTGGATGAGTAGAACGGATTTGTTTACGATGACGTCACAACCACATGACTGTCAGTGCTTCACGCCGGGTAGAAGTGTAACGAACTCGATGCGAGTTGTCAACAAATCCTATAACTTGGTTCATGAAACGCGCTTACAAAATATTTTCACTGTGAATATTTATTGTGTAATGGTGCAAAGTGAGAGAGAGAGAGAGAGAGAGAGAGAGAGACACTCTGCCCTTAGGGCAGAGTCAATCCCGCCAGCAAAAATAGGGAAAAAAAAAGGAGCGATCTCACCTCTTCATATGTTGGTTTAAGTCCTACAATACATTCCTCAAAAAGGGCGTAGAAGAGCAAATTAATCCAACAACATGTAGCATTCAATTTATTCCGGACCATTAAAGACGCCGCCTTCCGCATAGAATCATACGTCATCCTCACCGCCATATTGGATAGGTCAAAGCAGAGAATAAAGATTCATGTGCTGCGTTTAACTGTACCAACAGGTTTACCATCCAAACGAGATCACGTGGGATTACCTTTCACAGGTGAGAAACAACAAATTAATCCATCAACGTGTAGCATTCAATTTATTCCGGACCATTAAAGACCCCGCCTTCCGCGTAGAATCATACGTCATCCTCGCCACCATATTGGAGAGGTCAAAGCGGAGAATAAAGATTAGCTGCGTTTAACTGTACCAACAGGTTTGCCGTCCAAACGAGATCACATGGGATTACCTTTCACAAGTGAGACTGGAAAAATACTTTTCATTGTATTTGGTCATTATAATGTAATTTTACGAACAGATTTTCCTGACTTTGTGGCTAATATGAAGTCTCGCGCATAATAGTTTATGCGCATGCGTCCTTACTTCTATTGTTCTGGTGTCTCCAAAGGGACCATCTTACAGCGCCCCTAGAGGTGCGGCATGTGTATTGCATCGTTTTCAGCAAGCGTTGCGTTGCCATATGGACCTGATATTTTACTGATCGTTGCCCATTTGGACGCGATATATTTTTAAATAACATCTCGTTGCCGTGTGGATGTAGCCTTAGTATCTCAGATTTGACTTCTCAATATTAAGATCCTATCTAGTATCTCAATTATGACTTAATATCTCAATTATAACTTGGTATCTCATAACATTAAGATCCTATCTAGTATCTCATTATTATGGCTTCTCCCTGTTAAGATCCTGTTTAGTATCTCATAATAATTTAATATCTCTTAGGATCATAACATTTAGCAAGCCAAAATGCTATCTAGTATATCATGACTTAGGATCTCATAATGTTAAGATACAAGGTAGTATCTATTAATTATGACTTAGTATCTGTTATGACTTGCTATCTCAATGTTAAGATCCTAAGCTAGTATCTCAATTATAACAATTATGAGTATGACTTAGTATCTCATAAACATACTCAATGTTAAGATCCTATCTAATATCTTAATTATAACATACTACCTCAATTAACATAATATCTCAATGTTAAGAGCCTATATATATTATCTATTTTTTAAAATCTATATTTTTTCTTAATTTTTATCTCCCTCATATATATATTAGGGCTGTAACAATACACCCAACTCACGATTCGATTTGTATCGCGATTTTTGACCCACGATTCGATACGCCCACGATTTTTTTTTTAAATGTTTTTTTAAAGTAGTAAATTTGACTTAACATTTACTTACTTACATTAACTATTTAATAACACATAATTCAGACCACTGCAGAGAATGAGCAATATGTATGCAAAAATGAACAAATGTATATCCAAAGATTGTTTTATTTCTCAAAATAATACTGTTGAGCCGGAAGCTCTGTTTTTTTTCGGTTCTGAAAAAGTCATTTTTCCAAATCGTGTAAATCCGTTAAGATTTTTTTTTTTTTTTTTTTGGGGGGGGGGGGCTCTCTCACGGTCTCACTCTCATAGGGCCAATGGTTTTCTGTGATCGCGGAAAACAGATGGAAATTATGGAATTTTTATAGTGAAACATTGCTCGCGTGTCAAAATGTAACTACCGCAGAAGGCTTCCGCCCAAGCAGACACTTTCCAGTCAAGTGATTGTGATTGGCTTGTGGCACACCTAGCCAGCCAATGAGCTGCTTGTTTACAGATTCGCTCCCCGCATCGCAACCAGAATGGCGACCGCTTAAAAGAAATGAATGCTCTGCCAGTGGCGAGTGTGGACGTTGCGTGACTCGCAGAAGATCGTCGCAGGTCGGCGAAAAAACGACTTACTAATAGATATAAAAAAATAAAAGTAATTTAAGTAAGTTTAAAATGTAATTTAAATAAAAAGTATTCATAAATTGAAGTTTGGAAGCACCTCTGTTTTTGGGCTGAGGAGAAGTTTGAAAGGGTGTACCGCGATTCTGCCTTCTTGTATCGCGATACGGATCGTGGCTCTGCGTATCGCGATTTCGATATGCATTTTTTTATATATATATATATATATATATATATATATATATATATATATATATATATATATATATATATATGTGTGTGTATATATATATATATATATATATATATATATATATATATATATATATATATATATATATATATACACACACACACATACACATGCGTATCGCGATTTCGATATATATGAGTGATTCCACGCTTATGGGTACTGAAATGGGGACATGAACTTATTCACCTAAAACCATTTCTTTTTTTACCATCAGGTCACAAAACATGTAATCTTTAATGAATGATATGTTAAAAGATAACTTTAATTTTCTGAGATGTAATAAAAACATATTTATATGCCAAAGTCAAGCCTATGAGTTCCAAAATGATGTCTGTTACATTACTTCTGCTACGATTGTCCATCTCGCGTCTGTTACAAATTAATTACAATCTAGCTATATACCATGTTAATCTTATTGAAAGAATGTGTATGTTTATTCTACTACACATGTTTATTAATTATATTTGCTAAAACATCACCTTCCTATGTTTCAAAAAGTAATTCTACATTGTTAAAATTGAGAATATATATGTCCACAACATTTCTGTTACGTTCTGACTTTGGCATATGAGTGATTCCACGCTTATGGGTACTGAAATGGGGACATGAACTTATTTTTAAAAATTCACCTAAAACCATTTTTTTTTTTACCATCAGGTCACAAAACATGTCATCTTTAATGAATGATATGTTAAAAGATAACTTTAATTTTCTGAGATGTAATAAAAACATTTATATGCCAAAGTCAGAACGTAACAGAAGTGTTGTGGACATATATATTCTCAATTTTAACAATGTAGAATTACTTTTTGAAACATAGGAAGGTGATGTTTTAGCAAATATAATTAATTAATTAATATAATTAATTAATTATGAGATAGTATATTATAACTGACATACTAGATAGGATCTTAACATTGAGATACTACCTATAATTATGACTTAGTATTTATGACTTGCTATCTCAATGTTAAGCTCCTAATCTAGCATTTCAATTATAACATACTCATAATTATGACTTAGTATCTCAAACATTCTCAATGTTAACATACTACCTCATAATTATGACCTAGTATCTCATAATTAACACAGTATCTCAATGTTAAGAGCCTATGTTAATTATGAGATACTAACTCAATTATGAGATAGTATGTTATAATTAAGATAGGACTTTAACATTGAGATACTATCTAGTATCTTAATTATAACACTCAATTATGACTTGGTATCTCAAAACATACTCATGTTAAGAGCCTATGTTAATTATGAGACACTAGATAGGATCTTAATAACACTCAATTATGACTTAGTATCTCATAATATACTCATGTTAAGAGCCTCTCAATTAACATAACATTGAGATACTATGTTAATGAGATAGTATCTCATAACATACTCATGTTAAGAGCCTAAATCATAATTGAGTGTTATAATTGAGATCCTATCTAGTATCCCATAATAAAAATGTTAATTATGAGATACTAGATAGGCTCTCTCTCGCGGCGTACTCTCACGCCAAGAGACTCTCTCGCGGCGTACTCTCGCGCCAAGAGCCTCTCTAATAACTAACAGTGTTAATTATGAGATACTAGATAGGATCTCAATTACGACTTAGTATCTCATAACTGGAATAAACTCCAAAACACTTTAAATCTAGAATCACTTCCATCTTTCGATACTTTTAAAAACCTTTTAATGTCAACTCTGACTGAACAGTGTAATTGTTTTTAACTAGGTGCCCTTTAAGTTGTGTGTCTGTATTAGCTTATTTGTCATATTAAGTGTGATGCCGGGTGGCACGGTGGTGTAGTGGTTAGCGCTGTCGCCTCACAGCAAGAAGGTCCTGGGTTCGAGCCCCGTGGCCGGCGAGGGGCTTTCTGTGCGGAGTTTGCATGTTCTCCCCGTGTCCGCGTGGGTTTCCTCCGGGTGCTCCGGTTTCCCCCACAGTCCAAAGACATGCAGGTTAGGTTAACTGGTGACTCTAAATTGACCGTAGGTGTGAATGTGAGTGTGAATGGTTGTCTGTGTCTATGTGTCAGCCCTGTGATGACCTGGCGACTTGTCCAGGGTGTACCCCGCCTTTCGCCCGTAGTCAGCTGGGATAGGCTCCAGCTAGCCTGCGACCCTGTAGAACAGGATGAAGTGGCTAGAGATAACAAGATGAGATGAGGTGAGGTGTAATGCCTTGTTTGTGTTTTAGTATGGGATTTGTAACTTTGTCTTGTTTTTTGAAACTTTTTGCCGCCAGTCTTGGCCAGGACTCCCTGGGAGAAGAGAGTTATTGTAACGCAATGGGACTTTTCCAGGTTAAATAAAATAAAATAAAAATACTCTTATGTTAAGAGCCTCTCTAATACCTTATAATTATGAACTAGTAAGGTCATAATTTTGAAAAAAATGCTCTCATTACTATAAAATAGTAAGCCATTATTTATGATAAGGGTTGTTTTACAATCAGGGTACGCAAGCTAAAAATCACATTTAACACTTATCTTCAATATCAAAAGGCTTGACTAAATAAACTTGGTTGTTTATTGTAGCCCTGTGATAGCTCTATTTACCATGCCAAAAAAAAAATTTGGTGATAACGTTATTTTTGGTGAATGTATGGCAATGTGTGTCATATTTAGCAAAATTACTCGTGTCATTTAGAAAAAGTGCTTTTTTGACCACAGGTAGCTCCAAAAGGGATGCACTTAAATCATTCTTTATACCATAAAACACATATTTGGTTCCATATCATTGGAAACATAGTTAAGTTTTAAATGTTGAATGCCAGTAAGTTTTCAGACTATTTTGATCAAATTAGTATGTAATTGTGTCAAAAAAAAAAAGTCCTCTCCGAGACAGATAATTTTTCAATATAAAATAACACATCTAAAATAATTATTTTCATCCTAAAATGTGGTCAAGATATTGGGACATAAATATTAGAGACAACTAACACAAAGCTTACAGCCTTATATTTAAAAGCACTATGGAAGTAGTGGATTCTGAATTATCAAAAAAAAAAAGTCCTCTCCGAGAATCACTTCATTTGTTTCTCCCATCTTATAGCAGATTACACAAAACTACCATACACACGTCAAAAAATTACCTGAAATCTGTTCTTTAACTTGACCTTCACTTAAAAACTGGTACAAGAACCAGTTTGAATCAATTTGAATTTTGGACCCCTGGGACACAAACTTTGTACCCTGATTCTTGAAGTCGGACATCCGGGGTCACTGGTCATGTGACTTCCATGACAACCCAGCCGCCGTATTGGTTTAGGTGAAAGGGAGGGAGAAGCCTGTTTGTGTATTGTAGCAATTTAGTTCAAATTTGAGAGTTTATGCTATTAGCATGCCTAAAGGGTGTTGTGTAGCAGGCTGTACAGCCAATTCAATAAAAAATGAAGGTTTAAAGTTTCATATGATACCATTATCGGGTAAAAGGAGAGAAAAATGGTTGAGGGCTGTAAACAGGTGTGAAGTGAGAGCTGATGGATCTGTTAACTATGGAAAGTTATGGGAACCCAAATCTAACTATACATATGTATGTGGTCGTCATTTCATCAATGGTAAGTGAAGAAAAGAATTTATAATAGACATGAGTTTTTAGTGATAGTAACAGCTCTGTTATTGTATGAGTTAATTGCCGACAAATGAGCAGTAATGAGTGCTTCGAGGTCAGCGCGAACCCAGCGGCGGCCATATTGGAAGTCAAAGGTCGCTGTGTCAGTGCATTGTTGTTGTTCAGCGAAGCAAAAAGGGGTGACAATGCCGAATACGTGTCATTGTTGGCTGTAGTAGCCGGGGGAAAAGGGTGGCAAAAGCTTCCACAGACTCCCTAAAGTTGTGACTAACCAGGGAATTGCAGCACAGGAGAAAAGCGAGCGGAGGAGATGACAGTGGCTGGCTGCCATCAACCGATCAAATTTAGGACAACTTGACTGTATCCAGATTTGTTCTGATCACTTTGTGACAGGTAGGTTAATATTGTCTTGAATTTCATAGTTACTAAAATAAATGTGATACAAACTATTATCTTTTCTATGTCCTTTCAGCAATGATTAATGGATGTGTGTCACATTAGGTAGCTTATGTCTACTGCAGTGCATTGTTGCATCAAATGGCATTTAAGATCTAGGCCTAGTAATGTTTATGTACACATGCTGTTAGTACAAGTTACATACTAGGCCTACATTTTATTCACTGACAAATAATTGATAATTATAATAGTTTTTCAAACATTATTTAGATGTTGGCTTCCATACTCTTGTAGTTCTGGAAATCCTTTAGTTCACAAAATGGACTTGATGAAACACTAGATAGTTCACAAGATCGATGTATGTCACATGCGGCAACAAGCTGGGGTCAGCTTTCCATTCCTTCTCACTAACAGTGTATGGATCTACATTCCCAATGAAACGTACCTTCTCAGCATAACGCTCCCGTGCCTGCTTATCCAAACTTTCACAGTAGTGCTCCATCACTTCAGATGTCTAAATTCTTAAAAAAAATCCAAGCTTCTACCTTCAAGTCCCTCTAAAGGCCTCTGCATGCTCTTGCGACAAGGCTTTCGCAGATAGCTTTTCGCAGACAGTTGTAATTTATCGTTGAGCGGGGAGTAATAGGCGTGCGCGATGTTATTCACCGCCACAACGCAAGGGGGCGTGAAGTCGCGAAATCGCTAGGAGTAGTTGGTGGGTGTGGTTAGTGGAGTGTTTATCCTCCGGTTACTTATAATGACTAGAACTGGAGTCGTATAGATGTACGTACTTCCTCGATCAACTGCTCTTCGTGCTGCTCCATCTTCGCTCGTGTTTTTAAAAATGGCGGTCGTGAAAACAAACCAAACCGGGAAAGTAGGGAAGCGGAAGTGCGTGTACAGCGGATGTAGAGTGGACCAATCAGAGCCCTCTTGTCTGCGAGGCTTCTGCGGTGGTCAGGGAGGTGCGCGCAGAGCGTCTGCGAAGGTGGGGGGGGGGGGCTACGCAGACGCTGTCTGCGACGCTATCTGCGAGGACTGGGTTGTCAGCATAAATTGGCCTTAACGCGGAAACGAATCAGTGAATGTGTACTCTATAGGCCTCTGCATGCTCTTGCGACAAGGCTTTCGCAGATAGCTTTTCGCAGACAGTTGTAATTTATCGTTGAGCAGGGAGTAATAGGCGTGCGTGATGTTATTCACCGCCACAACGCAAGGGGGCGCGAAGTCGCTAGGAGTAGTTGGTGGGTGTGGTTAGTGGAGTGTTTATCCTCCGGTTACTTATAATGACTAGAACTTTTTTTTTTTTATAATGACTAGAACTGGAGCCGTATAGATGTACGTACTTCCTCACTTCCTCGATCAACCGCTCTTCGTGCTGCTCCATCTTCGCTCGTGTTTTTAAAAATGCCGGTCGTGAAAACAAAACAAACCGGGAAAGTAGGGAAGCGGAAGTGCGTGTACAGCGGATGTAGAGTGGACCAATCAGAGCCCTCTTGTCTGCGAGGCTTCTGCGGTGGTCAGGGAGGTGCGCGCAGAGCGTCTGCGAAGGTGGGGGGGGGCTACGCAGACGCTGTCTGCGACGCTATCTGCGAGGACTGGGTTGTCAGCATAAATTGGCCTTAACGCGGAAACGAATCAGTGAATGTGTACTCTATAGGCCTCTGCATGCTCTTGCGACAAGGCTTTCGCAGATAGCTTTTCGCAGACAGTTGTAATTTATCGTTGAGCAGGGAGTAATAGGCGTGCGCGATGTTATTCACCACCACAACGCAAGGGGGCGCGAAGTCGCTAGGAGTAGTTGGTGGGTGTGGTTAGTGGAGTGTTTATCCTCCGGTTACTTATAATGACTAGAACTTTTTTTTTTTTTATAATGACTAGAACTGGAGCCGTATAGATGTACGTACGTACTTCCTCACTTCCTCGATCAACCGCTCTTCGTGCTGCTCCATCTTCGCTCGTGTTTTTAAAAATGCCGGTCGTGAAAACAAAACAAACCGGGAAAGTAGGGAAGCGGAAGTGCGTGTACAGCGGATGTAGAGTGGACCAATCAGAGCCCTCTTGTCTGCGAGGCTTCTGCGGTGGTCAGGGAGGTGCGCGCAGAGCGTCTGCGAAGGTGGGGGGGGGCTACGCAGACGCTGTCTGCGACGCTATCTGCGAGGACTGGGTTGTCAGCATAAATTGGCCTTAACGCGGAAACGAATCAGTGAATGTGTACTCTATAGGCCTCTGCATGCTCTTGCGACAAGGCTTTCGCAGATAGCTTTTCGCAGACAGTTGTAATTTATCGTTGAGCAGGGAGTAATAGGCGTGCGCGATGTTATTCACCGCCACAACGCAAGGGGGCGCGAAGTCGCTAGGAGTAGTTGGTGGGTGTGGTTAGTGGAGTGTTTATCCTCCGGTTACTTATAATGACTAGAACTTTTTTTTTTTTTATAATGACTAGAACTGGAGCCGTATAGATGTACGTACGTACTTCCTCACTTCCTCGATCAACCGCTCTTCGTGCTGCTCCATCTTCGCTCGTGTTTTTAAAAATGCCGGTCGTGAAAACAAAACAAACCGGGAAAGTAGGGAAGCGGAAGTGCGTGTACAGCGGATGTACTGTAGAGTGGACCAATCAGAGCCCTCTTGTCTGCGACGCTGTCTGCGAGGCTTCTGCGGTGGTCACAATTTTTGGGAGGTGCGCGCAGAGCGTCTGCGAAGGTGGGGGGGCTACGCAGACACTGTCTGTGACACCGTCTGCGAGGACTGCGTTGTCAGCATAAATTGGCCTTAAGATGTGTACTCTATGAGCGCTCTGGAGCGAGTGACTTCCAAGATGGCCGCGCAGACCGCAGTGTTACCATTTTTAGAAACATCCTGAAAACTTGCTGACGCTTCATAATATAAATCTGTCTGCAAAAACCCATAAGTCACCATTGTTTTGACACCTGTCCCACCCTTGCTTGTACGGACATAACTCCAGTCCAACAACACTGATTTTCAATTTATAACGAGCTAGATCCCCGGCAGCTAAACTATCTTGATACTGCTAGGACATTCTACGAGTATATTAAGCTAAAACTAACAAAATCTTACTAAAATCTTAGTAAAACAATGAACACTAACAAACTTGGGTAAAACATGTTTTCACCCAGTCAAATATGGCGCCTGTTGTCATGTGTTCGTGACGTCACGCCGACTACAAGAATTGTAAAACAACCCATAAGCATTTAACACAGCATGTTGAAATTTGGTCACAGTGCTTTGCTTGCTCATTCTCCTAAAGATATGAAGCAAATAAAACTCTAGTAATTTCTAAAAACTCATCCGCGAATAAATCTACCGGCTTAACGAATACAGCCGCCAGCGGGTGCAGGAGAAACCCAGAAAGCAGCGCTGAGAGAGAGGAAGGTTAAAGTCCAGCAGATTCCCTGCGACCTCCTACAGCCTTAACGATGGGATATGAACATGCAGTAATCTCAAAGTTACCATGAAAATCATACAAATCGCAAATTAATCGAGTGCAAACCGTTTGAACAGGCTGTTTCACACGCTCAAAACTCACAGGAGTCCTAAGGAGTCTTCCAAAGGTGGCTGCCATGTTGAAAGTGTGTCAATGTGCTGCAGTTTGAGCGTCAAAAGGGCGCACTGACTGCGCAGGCGTACGTTGCGTAATGTCACGTGACACACCCGGAAGTCTTTAGTGCTCTCGGTTATGTAGGCATGTGTTAGCCATGGTGTTACCCGAATGACCTCGATCGCTGTGATTCACGGTTTTCTACTGCAGGCAGTTTTAATCTGGGCTTAAAATAAACCATTACGCTGTGATCACTTCAATGGATCCCAATTTGGAATACTGGCATAACAACGGGAAGGTGATTGATATGTGCATTACAGTAATATTATGGACTTATTCTAATTTAAACGTGATTATTTTATAACATCTGTGTCATCCTGTTTCATGCAATATATTCTGTAGTCTTTCCTAAGCAGACTTCGCATCTGGTTGAATATTCTTGACCCCAGCTCTATCCTGTCCTCTGATGTGAGTATAGGATCCACTCTGTTGCATCAAGCATCAGTGTCAACATTGTGTCTGTTGCATTTTGTTTTTTCTTTATAATCACAAGGTCTAACAGTGAAATGTATTTAGAGGTCTCTCTTTCCATTGCATCAGGCAAGTGAAAAAATAAACTCTCCAGTCCACCATTTATCCCCCATTAAATGTCCACCAATCATGCATAGTATAATTCTAAGACTATAATTACAGAGTTATTTAGGTTTAGTTAGGTCAAGTCAGGTAGAATTTTATTTTTGCCTTATCCACATGTATTGGAACAAAATGTATATCTTGGCTGTTACAATGTAGAACACTTGAGGAGCACAGTGTTGGAGAAATTTCCCTGTTCCCCAAATAAAACCAGCAGACAGTCTTCTAGAGAAGTTTTCTCTTCCTCTGCAAAGGGAACAGACTTCATCAATACAGCAGCAATGAGTTATCGTTTCGGCTATACAACAGGGCTGAGCCCACAATCAGAGGAGCCATAGTTCTTTTAGACTGAGGTGTAAACTCAAAACAATTTCTACAAAATAATGAATTTTCATAATTGTATAGAAAGGACATATCCAAGTTCCTACATCTCCTTAGTAGGTAATAACGAGGGTGGTTTCCTATAACCTTAAGTAACTAATCTGCACAGGAACTCTTATTGATAGAATTCCATCCATTATCTCTAGCTGTTTTATCCTGTTCTACAGGGTCGCAGGCAAGCTGGAGCCTATCCCAGGTGACTACGGGCGAAAGGCGGGGTACACCCTGGACAAGTCGCCAGGTCATCACAGGGCTGACACACAGAGACGAACAACCATTCACACTCACATTCACACCTACGGTCAATTTAGAGCCACCATTTAACCTAACTGCATGTCTCTGGACTACGGGGGAAACCGGAGCACCCGGAGGAAACCCACGCAGACACTAGGAGAGCATGCAAACTCCGCACAGAAAGGCCCTCGCTGGGCTCGAACCCAGGACTTTCTTGCTGTGAGGCGACAGTACTAACCACTACACCACCGTGCCACCCCTATTGATAGAATCATCTCATCTCATTATCTCTAGCCACTTTATCCTTCTACAGGGTCGCAGGCAAGCTGGAGCCTATCCCAGCTGACTACGGGCGAAAGGCGGGGTACACCCTGGACAAGTCGCCAGGTCATCACAGGGCTGACACACAGAGACGAACAACCGTTCACACTCGCATTCACACCTACGGTCAATTTAGAGCCACCATTTAACCTAACTGCATGTCTTTGGACTACGGGGGAAACCGGAGCACCCGGAGGAAACCCACGCAGACACTAGGAGAGCATGCAAACTCCGCACAGAAAGGCCCTCGCTAGGCTCGAACCCAGGACTTTCTTGCTGTGAGGCGACAGTACTAACCACTACACCACCGTGCCACCCCTATTGATAGAATCATCTCATCTCATTATCTCTAGCCACTTTATCCTTCTACAGGGTCGCAGGCAAGCTGGAGCCTATCCCAGCTGACTACGGGCGAAAGGCGGGGTACACCCTGGACAAGTCGCCAGGTCATCACAGGGCTGACACACAGAGACGAACAACCGTTCACACTCGCATTCACACCTACGGTCAATTTAGAGCCACCATTTAACCTAACTGCATGTCTTTGGACTACGGGGGAAACCGGAGCACCCGGAGGAAACCCACGCAGACACTAGGAGAGCATGCAAACTCCGCACAGAAAGGCCCTCGCTGGGCTCGAACCCAGGACTTTCTTGCTGTGAGGCGACAGTACTAACCACTACACCACCGTGCCACCCCTATTGATAGAATCATCTCATCTCATTATCTCTAGCCACTTTATCCTTCTACAGGGTCACAGGCAAGCTGGAGCCTATCCCAGCTGACTACGGGCGAAAGGCGGGGTACACCCTGGACAAGTCGCCAGGTCATCACAGGGCTGACACACAGAGATGAACAACCGTTCACACTCGCATTCACACCTACGGTCAATTTAGAGCCACCATTTAACCTAACTGCATGTCTTTGGACTATGGGGGAAACCGGAGCACCCGGAGGAAACCCACGCAGACACTAGGAGAACATGCAAACTCCGCACAGAAAGGCCCTCGCTGGGCTCGAACCCAGGACTTTCTTGCTGTGAGGCGACAGTACAGAGACAAACAACCTCACGGTTTCCCCCGTAGTCCAAAGACATGCAGTTAGGTTAAATGGTGGCTCTAAATTGACCGTATGGGTGTAAATGCGAGTGTGAACGGTTGTTCGTCTCTGTACTGTCGCCTCAGAAAGTCCACTACACCACCGTGCCACCCCTATTGATAGAATCATGTTATAAAAAAGTGATTAAAGAGATAATACAGAGCAGCAAAATTCTCCGATAGAGCGCAAGGGATGAGACGATATACAAGACAATGCAGCACAGTACAACAAAAGGAGTACACTACAATAAATACAGTGGACAGTGCATGGGACAACATACAGTAACTATGCAGGTAAACGGGAATGTCATTTAGATGAACTAGATGGCATATTCGCACCATAAAAAAAAATTGCATCGTTAAGGAAATGTACTGTATACAGTCCAGAAGATGGCATTGTGTTATAAAGTACAGCTGCATTCAGTTTATTTTAGATGAGGCTTATTCCTAATATTTAATGTAGATTATGCTTTGTGAACTTTTCCAAAAAGCATAGGAGGTTTTTGTTCCACTTTTCACAACAGTGTACATCATTTAGAACATTTAATTGGAGTTTGTCATTAAATTGCCTGATATTCGGATCTGGTACTGATGCTTTTGTTGTTCTGAAATGCCACAAATATGGTCTTAAAGTGTTTTAGGTGCAACTTCTAAAGATAGGAAATTTTCATTCGGTATCTTGTGCATTAGCATTCGTTTTCTGTACAATGCTGTATTGGGTTACTGATTGAAAGGCTGTGAGTTCAAATCCCAGCAAAACTCCATGGTTGGACCCTTGAGCAAGAGCCATAAACGTCACATTCTCAGTTATACCCTATCTCAAGGACGCATTATCCTAATGGGCTTCATGGGCAGCTGCCCAGGGCCTCGGCGGTAGCGAGATCGGAAAATATCTCATCTCATCTCATTATCTGTAGCCGCTTTATCCTTCTACAGGGTCGCAGGCAAGCTGGAGCCTATCCCAGCTGACTACGGGCGAAAGGCGGGGTATCGGAAAATATGAAATGATATTTTCAGAAGTTTTGATCATATTGATAACATTTTTGATGCATTTCGCCACCCGTAAGGAAGCGCACCTTGTCCCGTCGCATAAATCACCCGTCATTGTCAATATGATCACTGTCCACCATGTCTTCACACGCTACGCCAGCTTGAGTTCAATGATTTAATTAATGACTTCGCTTTCCAGAAAAGTAGGAAAGTGCCCTTGTAAGTTGACCCATGGCTGTCAAACTGAATGCGCAAAGCTGTGTGCCACTGCTGTTTGGGACATTACGTGTGTGAAAGGATGAAATGTTTCACATAGCCTAACATTTTGAGATTTATTTTTGAGAAGCAAGATATTTTTCTTTCTTTGTTATCGCTCTTTGTTTTCACAAGTTAAAAGTCGCCTGGATTCCAAAATGAAAACGAACGGTTATATACCAAATGAACGTTCTTGTTCTGAATACTAAAGAAATTGTTGTAGGCCTAGGTTATGTTCTTGACATGTTGTTCATTGACTCACTCATTCAAAGGCTTCTTGAGGTTTAAACTTTAGTTAACCAGACTTGTTAACCGTGATGTCTGATGGATTTTTTCACCATTGCTTTTTCGCGATCAAATAGGTGTTGATGGATATAAAGTTTTATCGTTCAATAGTATTTCTAATTGTGCCACTGTCATTATTTAAGTTTCTGTGTCTAGTTAGACAGGCACGTCTGAGGGGGTGAATTTGCTGAGTGCAGTTGACAACAGGCAGGGGTGGGGCCTTGGGGGGGTGTCTGCCCAGGGCCTCGGCAAGGGTTAACGCGGCCCTGCCCTATCTTAGTTGTAAGTTGCACTGGATAAAAGTGTCTGCCAGTTGAGCAAATACAAATGTAACACAGAAAATCATAATAATGTTTTTTTTTTTTCATTTTTCAAACTTTATTTAGCATTACTTCCTTGTTTATGTAAGTGGCAGCTTGAGCAAGAAGGAATAACAACTGATTTCCTCTAATATAGTATACACAATTATATTACAATGTGATGTATTATAAATCCAAAAGTTCGACTTGTGTTCACAAGTGTTTTTGCTTTTAGGTTGAAATTGAAAATGCTCGTTCTCTGGTCAGAAGGGAAGGGAATCAGCTGAAGAATGAAAAGGTAGGTATAAGCTGTTTAGTATGAGAACGTAGGAATCTTATTTTCCTCTTATTCTTGATTTTTTTTTCTACATTTATCTCTCTCTTTTTTTTTTTTTTCTTCCTAGGTCTCCAATGCCTGGAAGCTTTCTCTTGTAAGCTGCTATTGCTTTCCTGTACTTTCATAATGTAATGTGCTTGAGTCAAATTTGTTTGTCAGAGTAATCCCTTACAGACATCAAGTAGATTAAGAAATAAAAAAAAGAGTAATCTTCAATGACAGAATTACTGTTATTATATTTCAAAAATAAAACTTAACTGTATTTTGTCCTGCGTAGTGTTCTGTGCATGCTGATACTGGAGAGACAATTTCCCTGTTGTTTCGTCCACAAGGTAACAGTCACTCATAGGTGTTATTAATACTTTGCTCTGTAAATGCCCAAACTGGGGATGGATGGATTGATTTAACTGTATTCTTAACAATTTATTGTATCTTTGCTAAATTTCTGTCATGATCTCATGGTAAGTTTCTGTAATCTTGGTTCTCAGCTTTTCTGCCTGCATCAGCTCCTTTGGTGAGTATTGGTACTTGGTACTGTTCATATACAGTTTTGGGATTTTGGGACCAAAAGATCACTGGTTCAATTCCCAGGACTGGCAGGAAAAAAAAAAGTGTGGGTGGAGGGAATGAACAGCACTTTCCCCTCCCCTCTATATCTATGGCTGAAGTGCCCTTGAGCAAGGCACCTAACCTTGGGTGCTGCACCACAGCTGCCTACTGCTCTGGGTATGGGTGTGTTAAATGCACAGAAAGAATTTCACTGTGATATATATATATATATATATATATATATATATATATCTCATCTCATTATCTGTAGCCGCTTTATCCTGTTCTACAGGGTCGCAGGCAAGCTGGAGCCTATCCCAGCTGACTACGGGCGAAAGGCGGGGTACACCCTGGACAAGTCGCCAGGTCATCACAGGGCTGACACATAGACACAGACAACCATTCACACTCACATTCACACCTACGGTCAATTTAGAGTCACCAGTTAACCTAACCTGCATGTCTTTGGACTGTGGGGGAAACCGGAGCACCCGGAGGAAACCCACGCGGACACGGGGAGAACATGCAAACTCCGCACAGAAAGGCCCTCGCCGGCCACGGGGCTCGAACCCGGACCTTCTTGCTGTGAGGCGACAGCGCTAACCACTACACCACCGTGCCACCCCATATATAAAAAAAAAAAAAAACAATTATTCCACAAAATCAAGTCGTACATGAGCTGATGGCCGACAAGGCGCGTCGCTTCGAGTTGCCTGTAAGCCATGTACGATGAGATTGAGTGGAATAACTGTTTTATTCTATCCACATTCACTGGATTTTGAGAAATAGAGCATTTTTATTTTTTGCAAATTCAATAAATAAAAGCTTCATCCAAAACTTCAATCATTTCTGCTTAGAATGTAAACAAACTGGTGAAATGGGCAGCACGGTGGTGTAGTGGTTAGCACGGTCGCCTCACAGTAAGAAGGTTCCGGGTTTGAACCCAGCAGCTGGCGAGGGCCTTTCTGTGTGGAGTTTGCATGTTCTCCCCGTGTCTGCGTGGGTTTCCTCCAAGTGCTCCGGTTTCCCCCACAATCCAAAGACATGCAGTTAGGTTGACGTGGGGTGGCCTTGGGCTGAGGTGCCCTTGAGCAAGGTACCTGACCCCTGACTGCTCCCCGGGCGCTGTAGTGTGGCTGCCCACTGCTCTGAGTGTGTGCGTGTGTGTTCACTGCTTCAGATGGGTTAAATGCAGAGGATGAATTTCACTGTGCTTGAAGTGTGCATGTGACGAATAAAGGTTTCTTCTTCTAAAAATGACACTAGTAATTTGTGAAAAATGCTATAATAATAATTCTTGAAAAATAAAGATACGTTCTTGCCATCAAATCCTTTTATTCCATATTTTGTAGCTTTTTTTGGGGGGGGGGTTGTTTTCAAGTAGAGTTTTTATGTCGTCCTCGGTTGGTTCAGGAACACGCTCCGCCATTTTGTTTTTCTCTACTCACAGTATACAGTATGAGCTGATACTCTAGTAGTAGAGTAGCCAATCAGAGCGTGCGATTGCTCATATCCGGTGAATGTGGATAGAATATATCTGTATGTATGTGAAAAATAAATGCTGCTTCTTCTGCGTCTTCTACACTCCTAGAAAAAGGCTACTAAACTGATTGCATGTGTCACTCAAATTGTACCTCTTTCCTACCATAGCATTTCATCAGAGAAAGCAATTGCAGTGTGCATTTAAAACTAATTTAAGCTACATACATGTACGTTGAGGAACAAATATGGATGGGTTCAATCTCACTTTTTTTGGAAGTATATTATTAAAAAATCTTAATTCATTCTTTCTCTCCTGTCCTATAGGTCATAGCAAGTTTTTTGCCACATAAAGGAGTGACACCTGCCCTGTTTTGGCAGGTAATGCTGTTGCAGTACTTGCGTTCTATAGTTATTATTTGGAAAATTCATCCTCTTTTCAGGACTGAAAGCATGTTCAAACCCCTATCTGCAGTTTATGTTGCAGAGCTACTGTGCAGGTTTCAACCAGGCCAACAGAAATGCAACAGCCACACCGGTAATCAAGAATGTTTTCTCCCTGCATTGAACTGCAACTTCACATCACTATAATGCACCAATTGTATCCCTCACATACCTGAATGGAATTTTGTCAGGTTTTCGAGAATAAATTGGAATAATGTCTTTGGCCATAGAACATATAGAGCAGAACTTAACACGCCTTTGGATTTTGTTAAGGAGAACAAGCCCTCGGTGAAACAGGCTTTTCTCATCACTGGAACAGTAACATATTCAACGTTTGCAGGGGTGAGATGTTCTTTATTCAATAATTGTAGACATTTTACAAAATAACCTGTTTAAAAGTCCCAGAAACCTGAGATGCACAGACTATATAGTATATCCTCTGATGCATATCGTATTTTTTAATTTTTAGGCCCTTCCTCAAATTATAATCCAGCGTCTGGCAGTCAGCAGTAGTTCAGCTCAGGCCTTCTATAGGTCAGTGCTGCCTGTTCCTCTGTCAGGTAGGTAAGGCAGTTGACTGTCTCTTCTCAATTTCCTGTGTTATACTAGAAAAAGAAAGAAACCTTTATTTGTCACATGCACACTTCAAGCACAGTGAAATTCATCCTCTACATTTAACCCATCCGAAGCAGTGAACACACATGCGCACACACCCAGAGCAGTGGGCAGCCACACTAGAGCGCCCGGGGAGCAGTCAGGGGTTAGATACCTTGCTCAAGCGCACCTCAGTCCAAGGCCGCACCATGTTAACCTAACTGCATGTCTTTGGACTGTGGGGGAAACCGGAGCACCCGGAGGAAACCCACGCAGACATGGGGAGAATATGCAAACTCCGCACAGAAAGGCCCTCGCCAGCCGCTGGGTTCGAACCCGGAACCTTCTTGCTATGAGGTGACCGTGCTAACCACTACACCACTTAGTCACAGTAGTTTCTACTGCTCTTTCACTTCTGTAACTCATTTTGTTCCAAACTAGCTACTAATCACTGCTTTTCACTGAGTATACACGCACTGGCTATGGGCAAAATCACTGAGATCATTTTTCCCTCTCATTCTGATGTTTGGTGTGAAGCTCTTGACATGTACCTGCATGATTTTTCGCATTGCACTGCTGCAACATGACACTGACTGATTGGATGTATGCATGAATGTTCAAGTGTTCTTAATAAAGTGGCCTGTGAGATGTATTTACATCCAAACCCATAACGTAGCTATTATTCTATTTCAGCAGCTTTCACATTATTCAAATGAACAGCAAGTAAACAGCACACCATAGTACAAGCATTAATTGGGATTAAGGTTGTTAATGAATGTTAAGAGGTCTGGATCAAATACTTACGACCCCGTTTCCAAAAATGTTGGGATGCTATGTTAAATGTAAATAATAACAGAATGCTATGATTCGCAAATCATAGAAACCCTGTATTGCATTGAAAATAGTACAAAGACAACATATCAAATGTTGAAACTGAAAGATCTTGTGGGGTTTTTTTTGTTTTGTTTTAAATTTTGACATTACACAGCTTTTCCCAGTCTTTTGTTGCCCCGTCTCAACATTTTTTGTAATGTGTCACTGGCACTAAATTCAAAACAAGCGCACATTAAAAAAATTTTTTCAAAAAAAATGTATACATTTGGGCGGCACGGTGGTGTAGTGGTTAGCGCTGTCGCCTCACAGCAAGAAGGTCCTGGGTTCGAGCCCCAGGGCCAGCGAGGGCCTTTCTGTGTGGAGTTTGCATGTTCTCCCCGTGTCCGCGTGGGTTTCCTCCGGGTGCTCCGGTTTCCCCCACAGTCCAAAGACATGCAGGTTAGGTTAACTGGTGACTCTAAATTGACCGTAGGTGTGAATGTGAGTGTGAATGGTTGTCTGTGTCTATGTGTCAGCCCTGTGATGACCTGGCGACTTGTCCAGGGTGTACCCTGCCTTTCGCCCGTAGTCAGCTGGGATAGGCTCCAGCTTGCCTGCGACCCTGTAGAAGGATAAAGCGGCTACAGATAATGAGATGAGATGTATACATTTTTCAGTTTGGACATTGGATATGTTGTTTTTGTTCTATTTTCAATGAAATATAAGGTTTCCATGATTCACAAATCATTGCATTCTGTTTTTATGTACATTTTATACAGCGTCCCAACTTTTTTGGTTTTGGGGTTGTGTTATAAAACACAGTTTCAGTTCTAAGCCATTATTCTGGCCATAGAATGCACGTTTATCATTTTGCCGCTGTAGAAATTACATTACAGACGCTCTGGATAAGGGTGACATGCAATATACCCAGAGCAGCCTGGGGAGCAGTTGGGGGTGAGGTGCCTTGCTCAAGGGCACTTCAGCCATTCTTGCTGGTCCAGGGAATTGACCCAGGCACCTTTTGGTCCAAAAGCTGCTTCTCAAACCTTTCTCCCATGGCCATTAGAAAACTGTTGAAATGGTAAAGGCTCTGGAGTGTTTGATTTGATATTGACAGTAATCACGTAGTAATTATGGTAAAAGGATGTTTACTTTCCAGCTTGTTTGGCTGCCTTCAGCGTCTTCATAGTGAGAAGTGAGGAATCAGAGAATGGAATAAAAGTCTTTGACTCCAATGGGAATACAGTCGGTGTCTCAAAGGAAGCTGGATTCAAGGTGGGAATATTGTAGCGAGTGACAGGTTTTATTCAACTGAATTTCTTGAGTATATATGGTTGTAACATTTGGATAGAAAAGGTAAAGGCTCTGGAGTGTTTGACTTGATATTGGCAGTGTTGGTGAATTAGGAGGAGTGTGTTGAACAGTGAGTTTATTTGCAATACTCAAACACAGTATTGAATATTATGACATTACACTGTCAGTAGTTATGAAGAGCTAAAATGCCATACATTACTCTATCAGGCATACAAAATACCAGACATTTGAAGTGTCCGATTGGAAGTCTTACCGTATTTCACACAACCGTTATTTAACCATTTCTTCTGTCTCAGGCTGTAAAGGAGACTGCCATATCTCGAGCAACTCTTTTTGGTACCACTGCAGTTGTTCCTAATCTACTGGTCCGCCTTCTCAAGAGGTAATGACCAACTCCTTAGTCTTATTTCAGCAGATATACGATATGACCAAAAGTATGTGGACACCTGACCATCACACTATGCGCTTTTTGAACGTGCCATTCCAGATTCAGTCTCCCTTTGTGTAATAACCTCCACTCTTCTGGAAAAGCCTTGCATTAGATTTTGGAGCATGAGTCTGGGGACTTGTGCTCATTCAGCCACAAGAGCATTGGAGAGGCTGAGTACTGATTTTGGACAAAGAGGCTTGGCGTGTAGTTGCCGTTCCAGTTCATCCCGAAGGTGTTCAGTGGGGTTGAGGTCAGGGTTTGATGCAGGACACTTGTTCTTCTACACCAGCCTTAGCAAATCATGTCTTCATGGATCTCGGTTTGGACATAAGGGTCATCGTCATGCTGGAACAGGTTTGGGCCTATTATTTTCACTAATGGGAAATTGTAATGCTACAAAATTCAAAGACATTCTAGGCAATTGTGTGCTTCCAATTTTGTGGCAACAGTTTGGGGAAGAATCACATACAGGTGCAATGGTCAGATGTCCCAAACTTTTACCCATATAGTGTATTTTAATCAGAGCTCATTCATGCTCTCTATCCTGGAAGAATCTGCATGAATGGTTCCCCCCCTCTCGATTGCAGGGCAAAGTTGGCCCAAAGAAACCCAATGATGCTTGCTCCTGTTAGACACATCAGCACTGCCGTTGTCCTTGGCTTGATGATTCCTGTATCCTTCAGTCTCTTTCCACAATTTGGCAAGGTAATGCATAATCAAACTGTCACGATAGTTGGTGCACAATTCTGCACTCGTCATTATTTACTCGTATAACTTGGGTTGTCAGTCTATGGATATCTATACACTTTTTGCGTACGGAACTTTTTAAACCCAAGGCTGCATTTTACGAGAGCTGTGCTAAGTTGATTTTTAAATCCCACTCCAGCTTGCTTCCAGCTTAAATCATAAACTCCTGCAGAACGTTTGAGCAACTCTGGCAGTTATCTCTGCTTGCATCGGTCAAGATATTTTCAAACAACCCTTGTATATTTCCCCAAAATAATAAGTTAGTCATTTAAACCATGATAAGGGTCATCAGAATAAAGTAGATCCTGAAGCTGAACAAAACGTACCATTCAACACAAACACCCAGTCATTAGCCATGCTCATTCACACCAGTTATTCTTTGTCCCATGACCTTCATATCTGACCTCTCGCTCCTGTTTGTTTTTGTTTTTTTGTTGGGTCCCATAGGACCCTAGTCCTGATACACACATCTATGTAATACAATTACAATAGTGATAACTGGTTTTGGAATAAGCCAAATGCCACTTGCTTTGTGTGTGTGTTTTCTTTTTTTAGATTAAAAAGGAACATGTAGAAAAGGAGCTGCAAAGCTTAACAGATGAGGGGGAGCTGTTTTACCACAGAGGACTCTAAGCGTCACCTTAAAACCCAACACTCATCATATAGCCTGTTCCTCAAAAGGTTATTAACTTCCGAGCTTCTATATGGAAACCTATCTGAAAGGTGTGGAGGAGTTCTCCAGCAGGACAAAAGAAGAACTATTTTAAGTAATATGTGTACACTCGTCACTCCCAGAGTATATTACTGCATTTATACCAGTTTTATCTGCTCAAGGACCGAAGCGTGCACTTTTCTCAGCACTGCAGATGAACTGTAAAGGACACTGCTCTCCTACAGACATACTCACGATAACAACATCATACAGGTTGCATTTAATAAAACCATACCATTTAGTAAATGGAACAGATTCATACTTAAATTTAAGTGCATTTTAACTGTTGCAATTGTGAAATTATCAATAATAACATTGAAATAATTTAGAGAATTTTACACTGGGTTTTAATTTTTATGTCATTAGAAATCAGGCATATATAATTGTTAAAGGACAACAGCATTTAAGAAGACATTACATGTGAATATAAAAGTGCACATGGAACATTTTTGGCACAAGCACTCCTTTTAGGCAGATGATGACTGACTGATGCAGGGGAAGGGGAAAAAAAATGTGTTTAATAAGAAGATTGAGGGCGGCACGGTGGTGTAGTGGTTAGCGCTGTCGCCTCACAGCAAGAAGGTCCTGGGTTCGAACCCCGGGTCCGGCGAGGGCCTTTCTGTGTGGAGTTTGCATGTTCTCCCCGTGTCCGCGTGGGTTTCCTCCGGGTGCTCCGGTTTCCCCCACAGTCCAAAGACATGCAGGTTAGGTTAACTGGTGACTCTAAATTGACCGTAGGTGTGAATGTGAGTGTGAATGGTTGTCTGTGTCTATGTGTCAGCCCTGTGATGACCTGGCGACTTGTCCAGGGTGTACCCCGCCTTTCGCCCGTAGTCAGCTGGGATAGGCTCCAGCTTGCCTGCGACCCTGTAGAAGGATAAAGCGGCTAGAGATAATGTGATGTGATGTGAAGAAGATTGAGCTAGTCAGGACCACAGGGAACAAGTGAACTCTTTATGCTTTCGAAACTCTTAATCTAGTGCTATTGCTGCAACTGAATCGCCACCAAATAAGATTTCAGTGGCAGCAAAATAGTGTTCTCTCCTTTGATATTATTCATGGTTATTTATTTTGGCAAAAAAAAAAGTCTTAATTTTCAAAACTACAGTGGATATAAAAGTATACACAACCTGTTAAAATGATAGGTTTTTCTGATGTAAAAAAAAAAAAGACCACGATAAATAATTTCTAAACTTTTCCCACCTTTAACATGACCTATAACCTGTACAATTAAATTGAAAAAAAAAAAAGGGGGGGGGGGGGGGACAAGAAATGTACAAGAAGCTGGTTGCATAAGTGTGTACACCCTTAAACTAATACTTTGTTGAAGCACCTTTTGATTTAATTACAGCATTGTCTTTTGGGTCGGAGTCTATCAGCCTGCCACATCTAGACTTGGCAATATTTGCCCACTCTTCCTTGCAAAAGCACTCCAAACCTGTTAGATTTTGATGGCATCTCTTGTGCACAGCCCTCTTCAGGTCACCCCACAGATTTTCAATGGGATTTAGGTCTGGGCTCTGGCTGGGCCGTTCCAAAACATTTTGGAGGTCATTGTTGTGCTGAAAGATGAAATTCCTCTTCAGCTTTCTAGCAGACACTTGAAGGTTTTGGGCCAAAATTGACTGGCATTTCAAATTGTTCATAATTCCCTCCCTTGACTAAAGCCCCTGTTCCAGCTGAAGAAGAAAACAACCCCAAAACATGATGCTGCCACCACCATGCTTCACCGTGGGTATGGTGTTCTTTTGGTGATTTTCTTTAGGTGTTTGCTCCAAATATACCTTTTGGAATTGTGGCCAAAAAGTTCAACCTTGGTTTCATCAGACCATAACACATCTTCCCACATGCTTTTGGGAGAATTGATTTTTTTTTTTTGCAAAATTTAGCCGGGCCTGGATGTTTTCCTTTTACCCTACCTCATAGTCCAGACATATGGAGAATACGGGAGATTGTCACATGCAGTACACAACCAGTACTTGCCAGAAATTCCTGCAGCTCCTTCAGTGTTGCTGTCGGCCTCTCGGCAGCCTCCCTGACCAGTTTCGTCTTGTCTTTTCATCAATTTTGGAGGGATGTCAGGTTCTCTTTAATGTCACGGTTGTCCCATATTTTCTCCACTTCTTGATGACCATCTTCACTGTTCTCCATGGTATATCTAATGGCGTGGAAATGTTTTTGTCCCCTTCTCCTGACTGATACCTTTCAACAATGAGATCCCTTTGATGCTTTGTAAGCTCTCTGTGAACGCTGGCTTTTGCTGGAGGATGCAACGGAGTAAATGTCTGAACTTTATTTGGGGTTAATGAGAGTCATTTTAATTGATGGCAGGTGTGAACCCAAAAAGACTGAATGCTGTAATTAAATCAAAAGGTGCTTCAACAAAGTATTAGTTTAAGGGTGTGCACACTTACACAACCAGCTTATTGTACTTATTTTTTGTCCTCTCCTCCAACAGATTTGTTTTTCAATTCAATTGTACAGGTTATAAGTCACATTAAAGGTGCGAAAAGTTTTGAAATTATGTCTCGTGGTCTTAGGTTTTTCTGATGGGGGGGAAAAAAAATTATATATATATATATATATATATATATATATATATATATATATATATATATATATATATATATATATATATGACTTTAACGGGGTGTGTACCCTTTTTTTTTTTTTATTATATCCACTGCATTTCATGAAGTGCTACCATAAAATACTCTCCAGTTAGACTGCATTGGTGATACTGTACAAATGTAAAAGTACATTATCCATCCATACCTGTATATTTGTCAAGTAATTTTAAGTGCTTCCTAAGAAGAACTTGCCTGGAAAACAGAGTAGCATACACAATAGTCTTGGTCACTGAATGCGTCTAGCACATCATAAAATCTCTATAAATCTTTGTAAATTTATCTTTGCATTTAGATACATTTATAAGTGATCACAGTGATTTCCTTCGTTAGGCTCTCCTTGGTCTCATAGGATCATGGGGGACTTGGATTATTTAGATCTTCAGGAGCTGCTCAGCAGCAGCTAAGTGGAAGAGGAAGTTCTCGGTTGCTGGAGGAAGGTGACGTCGTTTCAGTGTGTCCAGCGTCAGCTTTGCGTCATCCCCTTCCTCAGCAAGGGACACCAAGTTACTAAGGATCTCCTTGGTCTTTACTGAGATATCCTAATTAAAAAAAGGCAAAAGACTTAATGTTGAACAACAGCTACCATTCTTCCCCCGGTGTCGTTTTCATACCTTGATAACTTGAGCATCTGTGCGATCAGTGTCCTCTGCAGACTGGACGATCAAGTGGCCGATCTCTTTATGCAGTTTTCCCATAACCATGGCCTCTGCAGAAAGCAAATCATTCAATCTAAAACACAGAATTTCTTAACAAAATATACTGGTATGATATCAATGTACACCCATTACTCCAGATCAGAATAAACAGAACGGTGTATATAGAGTTGCAGGTTAATTTTTTCAAGGCTTACCTTTTGCATGTTGACCTATGGTGATCTCATTGTCTGGAAGATTCACGAAAACATCGAAGAGATCTGATCTGTTGATAACCTCAGGATCTACAAAGCCTGCCACATATCCTGAGCACATATAAAGGGAGGAAATTGATTATTGGATTCTTAGAGTAATTTAATTGGCGACAGAAGGTTCTGTAAAAAATCCCCTTCGTTGGATAACAAGTCAGGCTGCAGTACCCACTGTTAAAGATGAATAAGCCCATTATATACATCATCACCCTTGTTACAGTGTATAATGTAATATTGTGGATTACACAATGATGGGTACGCATAAATCATCTCTGTAACCAAGGTCCAGTCTGGGTCTCAGCTTTTGGGTTAAATCAACAATATGAGCAGAAAACAGGAACATCAACATAGACAACATGGTATAGAATAAAGAATATGAATAAAATCATGCTGTACATTGAGTGTAGCGAAATGTAATATAAACCCTAAAGGCAATTTCAAGTCAGCAGCGCACATCCTTGCAATATCCTTAGCTCAAGAATTACACTCGGAGAACACTTTAGTCCTGCACATAGTATTAAAAAAAAAAAAGAAAAACCATTTTCTTTTAGTCTACCACTGCATTTTCAGTAGAACTACAGTGGTGCTTGAAAGTTTGTGAACCCTTTAGAATTTTCTATATTTCTGCATAAATATGACCTAAAACATCTTCAGATTTTCACACAAGTCCTAAAAGTAGATAGAGAACCCAGTTAAACAAATGAGACAAAAATATTATACTTGGTCATTTATTTATTGAGGAAAATGATCCAATATTACATATCTGTGAGTGGCAAAAGTATGTGAACCTCTAGGATTAGCAGTTGATTTGAAGGTGAAATTAGAGTCAGGTGTTTTCAATCCATGGGATGACAATCAGGTGTGAGTGGGCACTCTGTTTTATTTAAAGAACAGGGATCTATCAAAGTCTGATCTTCACAACACATGTTTGTGGAAGCGTATCATGACACGAACAAAGGAGATTTATGAGGACCTCAGAAAAAGCATTGTTGATGCTCATCAGGCTGGAAAACGTTACAAAACCATCTCTAAAGAGTTTGGACTCCACCAATCCACAGTCGTACAAATGGAGGAAATTCAAGACCACTTGTTACCCTCCCCAGGAGTGGTCGACCAACAAAGATCACTCCAAGAGTAAGGTGTGTAATAGTCAGCGAGGTCACAAAGGACCCCAGGGTAACTTCTAAGCAACTGAAGGCCTCTCTCACATTGGCTAATGTTAAACGTTCATGAATCCACCATCAGGAGAACACTGAACGACAATGGTGTGCATGGCAGGGTTGCAAGGAGAAAGCCACTGCTCTCCAAAAAAGAGCACTGCTACTCGTCTGCAGATTGCTAAAGGTCACGTGGACAAGCCAGAAGGCTATTGGAAAAATGTTTTGTGGATGGATGAGACCAAAATAGAACTTTTTGCTTTAAATGAGAAGCGTTATATTTGGAGAAGGGAAAACACTCCATTCCAGCATAAGAACCTTATCCCATCTGTGAAACATGGTGGTGGTATCATCATGGTTTGGGCCCGTTTTGCTGCATCTGGGCCAGGACGGCTTGCCATCATTGATGGAACAATGAATTCTGAATTATACCAGCGAATTCTAAAGGAAAATGTCAGGACATCTGTCCATGAACTGAATCTCAAGAGAAGGTGGGTCATGCAGCAAGACAACGACCCTAAGCACACAAGTCGTTCTACCAAAGAATGGTTAAAGAAGAATAAAGTTAATGTTTTGGAATGGCCAAGTCAAAGTCCTGACCTTAATCCAATGGAAATGTTGTGGAAGGACCTGAAGCGAGCACTTCATGTGAGGAAACCCACCAACATCCCAGAGTTGAAGCTGTTCTGTACGGAGGAATGGGCTAAAATTCCTCCAAGCTGGTGTGCAGGACTGATCAACAGTTACTGGAAACGTTTAGTTGCAGTTATTGCTGCACAAGGGGGTCACACCAGATACTGAAAGCAAAGGTTCACATACTTTTACCACTCACAGATATGTAATATTGGATCATTTTCCTCGATAAATAAATGACCAAGTATAATATTTTTGTCTCATTTGCTTAACTGGGTTCTCTTTATCTATTTTTACGACTTGTGTGGACATCTGATGTTGTTTTAGGTCATACTTATGCAGAAATATAGAAAATTCTAAAGGGTTCACAAACTTTCAAGGACTACTGTAGGTATTTAAGCTGATCATGACCAGAGGAGTAAATAACCACACTGGCTGAGATACAACTATATTCGTCAGAGCATAGAATATAGAAAACAATACAGCATCACCTATTCTATCCTGGACACGTCACGTTCTGACACTGCTCATACATGTATCCCCCAGCACACAACAGCTACCTGAGGCTGTGGTATCATCGGGATTTGAACTTCAACTCCTAACCATAGGGCAAACACTTTCCTGTGATGCAACATTTCCTCATCTTTACCTGTGCATGATCTGAGGTTGTCCAACTCCCTGTCCTCCAGATGGACATAAGGGTGGAGAATGGACCAGTCTTTCCTGTGCCATGTCAGGGCTGGAAGTGCTCTAGTGTTAAAAGCAAAAATATGATTTGTTGGACAGGAAGGGTAGAATTCCCACTATTGGTCCATTTTTCCCCCCTCTTTCACTACAAAAATATTTTGCAGAATAGGATCCTGTATTTTCCATGTGCAGTTTATTAAAAACACCTGATATTCATAGATTTGACTACAAATAATCTATATTCCCAACAGAGATCCCCATGTGTAAAGGCTTGTGAGCATTTAAAAACATGGAATAAAAGTCATTTTTGCCATATTCAGTGCAAATCAACGGCAAATCCATCACTTGCAATATTTTTTGCCCACAGAGGAGAGAAACAGTGCTATTAATCTCCAGCAGGTACTCTGAAGCCGTCTGAATTCTGCAAATCAGAGCAAGAATCTTGACTCTCTCGTAAAGGTTAAGAATATTTCTCTTACAAAAACATTATGAATGGATCCAATTCACTGCTTGTAGAGGATGATGTGCTTTCAAAGCAAGTGAAACACACATATATATATATATATATATATATATATATATATATATATATATATATATATATGTATGATATTAATGGCATTTAGCAGACGTTCTTATCCAGAGCGATGTACAACATACCCTGAGCAGTTTGGGGTTAGGTGCCTTGCTCAAGGGCACTTCAGCCATTCCTGCTGGTCCAGGGAATCGAACCGGTGACCTTTTGGTCCCAAATCTGCTTCTCTAACCGTTAGGTCATGGCTTCCCCATGAATATAACCTGTGAATCTTAAAAGTAGCACTCATCATAATGAGCACCTTGTGAACTCTAGCAGAGCCTCGACACGAGGATGGTAGATCACAATCCTTTTCTTCAGCATCAGTGCTGTGTACAGGATGATGGTCTCCATTCCAAACTGAGACACCACGTCTGGATTAAACACACAAATACAAGTCACTTCTCTGACTTGAAGTCCAACATTAATCCAACCTTATCTGATGTTTTCCAAGTGAATTATTGTGGAGTGACAAACATTCTACATTAAAAAGGTCTTACAAATAATAATTTAAAAAAAAAATGCAGCTAATAATAATATTATATACGTAGTGGACTCAACAAATATTGGATTTACTATCTGAGTGAGACGTGCTCATATGTTACCTTTGATGGATCCAGCCAAATAGGCTTTCCTAACATCGTAGTCCTTGATGAGGAAGGAGCCGTTCTCATCGCTTTGACAGATGCCCTTTGTTAGGACAGCAATGTAGCCCTCCATCATCTTCACTGGACTGCCATGCTTCATGTACATCCTGATAAGTGTTTTGACAAACGTATATGATAAAACAGTATGGCAGGTAAATGACTCTTTGCTAATCTTGCGTAAATATTTCAATTTTTAAAAATAACATTATTATACACCTTACCTACACAGAACTCTGCTTAATGCAGCATACTTTTCAGGGTTGAAATCCTTTGCTGTAATAACTATAGAGAAATGTGTAACCTACAGCAAAAGAAAAGGAAAAAAAAATAATCTCCGTCAAATTTGGACGTACAGTACCTACTCATCCATAGGTTTTTCTGTATTTTGACTATTTTCTACATTGTAGAACAATACTGAAGACGTCAACACTATGAAATAACATACGGCACTTATATGGAATTATGTGATAAACAAAAAAAAAAAGTGTTAAAAAACAATTTCATATTTTAGATTCTTCAACATATCCAGTGTTTGCCTTGACGCTTTGCACACTACTGACATTATCTAAACCAGCTTCATAAGGTAGTCACCTGGAATGCTTTTGTGTGCCTCGTCAAAAGTTAATTAGTGCAATTTCTTGCCTTCTTAATGCATTTGAGATCAAACAGTAATTAGTAAATAATCAAGATACCGTAAATAGCCTTATTCCATAACTGTAGTCATCTATATTAGTATGTCGAGAACCGCTCAACTAAGTAAAGAGAAACGATGGTCCATTATTACTTATAAAATACATGGAGTGTCAATTAATAAAACATTTTTAAAAATAAAAAATTGAATTAGGTGTCCAAACTTTTGACTGGCACGATATAAATTAAAAAGGAAAATTACTTTGTTCTAATATTCACAAAGGTACGATCCAGCATTTTTCACCCTAATCTCCATCTACCACATCTGTAGCATATCTGATTATCACTAATAAGAATTTTGTGTTTCCCTGCAATTTAAAAAAAAAAATAAAAATTAGAAACCTATTCACTTCAAACTCTCATCTAACGGAAATCGATATCTCAAGGTTCAACAGTTTTTCACACCACACACAGAAAAAACAAAACGAAAAACTTTACAGATGTTGGGTATAATACCACCTAGAAAATCACTACAAAGCTAATCTAGCTAGGTGACAAAACTATCTGGAAAATTCATCCTTTCTAAACTGCTGATCATCTGGAATTTTTACACACACACACACACACACACACACACACGTCTCTAGAGTTCACAAATAATGATGTGAAAAACAAAGAACATTCAGCGAATGGCAGTTCTATGGTCAGAAACCCCTCGATGAGGAACGTCAGAGGGGAATGGCCAGGGGTGGGTTTCCCAAAAGCCTCTTAAACCTAAGAGCATCTTAACTAGGAGAGAGGGAGTGTTCTTTGTGCTGCGATGCTTTTGGGAAACTCAGGCCAGACTGGTTAGTGTTGACATAAAAGCTACAGTAACTCAACTGCTCTTTAAAACCATGATGAACAGAAAAGCATCTCTGAATGCAAAACACAGTTCCTTGAGGTGAATGGGCTTCAACAGCAGAAGACCACATCAGGTTCCACATCTGTCCGCCAGGAACTAAAATCTGAGGCTCCAGTGAGTGGGTACAGGCTCACTGAAACCGGACAGCTGAAGACTGAAGAAAAAGAAAAATGCCACCTGCTCTCATCAGGTATCATTCGAATCCCAGAGCCTACCATTGGCTACTTTCAACATGATAATATGCCACACAAAGCACATATAGTTTACAAAGTAAACTGGTTCCATGTACATAAGTACATTTCAGTGGCCTCCCCAGTCACCAAAACTCAATCCAAGATTTACAGCATGAATGCGTTACTGACAAATCTGCAGCAATTATATGACACAATCATGTCAACACAGACCAGAATCTTGAAGTACAATAACACCTTTAGAATACAGACTAAAATACACAAAAAAAAGACACTGGACTAAAAAAAAAAAGTGGATGGAATTCTCTCTTTAAACGTCATTTTATTTTTAGGTTTTGTGGTGAGATGTGAGACTCCCATGTAGTGGCAAATAATCTTGGATGGTTTATCAACTGCCATTTCATTAATATTAATGGTAGAGGTAGAGAGTTTCAGAGAAATCAAAAAGGTCCTCCTGAATGCAGCTTAGCATGAACATGGCCTATATATATATATATATATATATATATATATATATATATATATTTTAGTTGCTACAAACATAAGCAACTTTCATAAGCACACTGCATTTTAAAAAAAATAAATACAACCCTGATTCCAAAAAAGTTGGGACAAAGTGCAAATTGTAAATAAAAACAGAATGCAATGATGTGGAAGTTTCAAAAGTCCATATTTTATTCAGAATAGAACATAGATGACATATCAAATGTTTAAACTGAGAAAATGTATCATTTAAAGAGAAAAATTAGGTGATTTTAAATTTCATGACAACAACACATCTCAAAAAAGTTGGGACAAGGTCATGTGTGAGACATCCCCTTTTCTCTTTACAACAGTCTGTAAACGTCTGGGGACTGAGGAGACAAGTTGCTCAAGTTTAGGGATAGGAATGTTAACCCATTCTTGTCTAATGTAGGATTCTAGTTGCTCAACTGTCTTAGGTCTTTTTTGTCGTATCTTCCGTTTTATGATGCACCAAATGTTTTCTATGGGTGAAAGATCTGGACTGCAGCCTGGCCAGTTCAGTACCCGGACCCTTCTTCTACGCAGCCATGATGCTGTAATTGATACAGTATGTGGTTTGGCATTGCCATGTTGGAAAATGCAAGGTCTTCCCTGAAAGAGACGTCGTCTGGATGGGAGCATATGTTGCTCTAGAACCTGGATATACCTTTCAGCATTGATGGTGTCTTTCCAGATGTGTAAGCTGCCCATGCCACACGCACTAATGCAACCCCATACCATCAGAGATGCAGGCTTCTGAACTGAGCGCTGATAACAACTTGGGTCGTCCTTCTCCTCTTTAGTCCGAATGACACGGCGTCCCTGATTTCCATAAAGAACTTCACATTTTGATTCGTCTGACCACAGAACAGTTTTCCACTTTGCCACAGTCCATTTTAAATGAGCCTTGGCCCAGAGAAGACGTCTGCGCTTCTGGATCATGTTTAGATACGGCTTCTTCTTTGAACTATAGAGTTTTAGCTGGCAACGGCGGATGGCACGGTGAATTGTGTTCACAGATAATGTTCTCTGGAAATGTTCCTGAGCCCATTTTGTGATTTCCAATACAGAAGCATGCCTGTATGTGATGCAGTGCCGTCTAAGGGCCCGAAGATCACGGGCACCCAGTATGGTTTTCCGGCCTTGACCCTTACCCACAGAGATTCTTCCAGATTCTCAGAATCTTTTGATGATATTATGCACTGTAGATGATGATATGTCCAAACTCTTTGCAATTTTACACTGTCGAACTCCTTTCTGATATTGCTCCACTGTTTGTCGGCGCAGAATTAGGGGGATTGGTGATCCTCTTCCCATCTTTACTTCTGAGAGCCGCTGCCACTCCAAGATGCTCTTTTTATACCCAGTCATGTTAATGACCTATTGCCAATTGACCTAATGAGTTGCAATTTGGTCCTCCAGCTGTTCCTTTTTTGTACCTTTAACTTTTCCAGCCTCTTATTGCCCCTGTCCCAACTTTTTTGAGATGTGTTGCGGTCATGAAATTTCAAATGAGCCAATATTTGGCATGAAATTTCAAAATGTCTCACTTTCGACATTTGATATGTTGTCTATGTTCAATTGTGAATACAATATCAGTTTGAGATTTGTAAATTATTGCATTCCGTTTTTATTTACAATTTGTACTTTATCCCAACTTTTTTGGAATCGGGGTTGTAAAAAAGACACACACACGCGCACACACACACACACAGAGAGAGAGATCAAAACTACAGAAGCCCGTTTCCAGCACTTGGGGAGGAGGAAAAAAGTTAGAGTATGAACATATGATCGAACCTGCCTGATCCATCCTGATGCCCTACACCTGGCTGGAGTCTCATCACATTGCTCCTGTGGAGGATGACCCCATACGGACAGTCGAAAGACACTTAGAGCATGGCTCTGGACACTTACAGTTTTGCTACGATGGCTGAGGACTACAATTGACATAACTTAATGACTGCAGTTGTCATGAACAGTCTTGCACTCAAGTCTCTATCAATAAACAGTTGATAACTTCAACAAAATGCTAAAACTTCAACGAATTTCCTGGTTACACAGTTGTACTTTGTGACTGTATAGGACACAGTTATTTAGAATCACGCTATTGGCGATCGCCCAGATGAGGATGGGTTCCCTTTGAGTTTGGTTCCTCTCAAGGGTTCTTCCTCATATCATCTCAGGGAGTTTTTCCTTACCACTGTCACCACAGGCTTGCTCATCAGGGATAAATAAATGTATTAGGAATAAAATTAGCTCATATGTTTAAAAGTCTTTCATTTTCTTTAAAGCTGCTTTGCGACAATGTCTGTTGTTAAAAGCGCTATACAAAAAAAAAAAAAACTTGAATATCTGTCAAAATGATAACTTACTATTTCATAATAATGACAACATTTTCTCAATAATGATATTAAGTCACAATTATGAGGAGATACCAAGTCATGAAATACAATCTCATTATTATGAGATAGTAAGAAGAAGGAGCCTTTATTTGTCACACTCAAGCACAGCAAAATTCCTCCTCTGCATTTAATCCATCTGAAGCAGTAAAACACACACAAGTGAGCAACGAGCACACACACATACCCAGAGCAGTGGGCAGCTATGCTACAGCACCCGGGGAGCAGTTGGGGGTTAGATGCCTTACTTTAAAGCCTGGCGCACACAGGCGACTTCTCGTCACAAGTGTATTGCGATTTTTGGACGCAAGTTTCCCCTCTCGGGTAGCTGCGTGTCCGCGTTATCTGCGACCAGTGGGTGATTTGGGGAGGGGGATGCAAGTCATGTGGAAATCACATGACTACTTCGCAGGCGGGAACTGGCTTAGCCTTTGGAGGTGATCGCTTCGTTATCACAAAGACACGCAGCAATATCTCTGCAACAAGTCAGCGACTCGCGATTTTTTGTCGTAGAATATCAAGCATGTTTGATACTGCAATCTGTCGCAAGCAAAAATAAATAAATTCACCGTCGCAAATATCCACACATGAAGCAATTTTTCGCCTGCGTCAAAAAATTGCACGACCAAGCGACGGAAAATCCCTCATGTGCACCGGGCTTTAAGTGGACTTCAACCATGATACAGAGGGAGGGGAAAGTGCTGTTCATTCACTCAACTCCCCTCGTGTTTTTCCTGCTGGTCCCGGGAATCGACCCAGCAACCCTTTGGGCCCAAGGCTGCTTCTCTAACCTTCAGACCAGGGCTGCCCATATCATTATGTTGCCTGTCATTATTATGAAGGCATTAGGTAGGATCTCATTATTATGGTGGTGGAAACGGGCTTACACAGAAAACAGAATTAATTAAAAAGGAAAAAAACTGCCAGTACTTTTGACTCCTTCGAATCGATTCAACCAAAGAGTCATACTCAGGGAACCGATTCATCACTACTGCGGCTATTTGCAACAGATATACGATCTTATTTATTGCGATATTTTCGTGTACTCCTGGCAGAATGCCCTAAACTGAGCTGTATACCTTGCTGAGGGCGGTGGGCTCCTGGACCTCGGTGGTGGTGAGGTAGTACCAGCTCCGGCGGTACTGTCCAAACACGAAAGTGTGCAGCTCCAGAGAGTCGCGGGACAAACAGCACTTCCGCATCAAGACCTCACGCAGCTCAGCGCTGACTGCTGGGAAGCACCAGACCCACAGCGTGTCTGCGTTCACGTCCTTCTCTGAGAAGAACGAGGCAGATCATTAGAGGTCACTAACAGAACAATAAAACAAGACAGAACCGAGGATGAGTTTGCTTTACCCTGCAAAAAAAAAAAAGTTCTATAGGACTCAATGGAACTCTATAGGACTTTCTATAGAATGCCAGTGTTCTATAGGATTTCAGCATGGTTCTATAGGAGACAGTGAATTGTGTCCGATAGAACAAAAAGTTTCTATAGGCTTTTCTCAGCATTCTATAGAACTTGCTAAGTGTGTTCTTTAGGACAGAAATTTTCTATTAAAAAACTCAAATTCTATAGAAAATCTATATTTGAACATTATTTATTGGCTTGCTATTTTTGTGTCTACTCAAGAATATTTCCTTTATATGACGGTGGTGGCACCACTGTTGGGTAAACCATACTAAAGGAACTGGAGAGAACCCAGAGGACCCCAGACCATATACAACTTGGGCCATCCTTAAAAAAAAAAATCCGTTTCCTGTCCACCGGGTGAGCAAAAAAATTCAGTCGGGAGGGAGGGATTTTTTTTTTTATGGATGGATAAGAAATCGCAATGCTGTGTTTGCTTTTTCTTTCAGTACTTTTTTATTACAAAAGCAGACACATTTAATAAAATGACAGTTTAATCAACTGAAACTTGTACAAAAACTTTAAGTTAGCATTTTAAATGCTGACTGGAACATTTGCAAAGCTTTTACAAAGGTACTTAAAATGTCCGACACACGGACTTTATGTAGTTCTAAATTGACCGTTAGGCCTAGTTCGGATGAAATTACACTATTAAAATGATCACTGAATGATTTGTTTTTCTGAATCTTTACTATTTTGTTGTTCGCTAGAATACCATTTTGCGATTTCATACTTAAGCAAATGTTTGAAAACTCCGGATCTCCTTCCTTCATGGTGGCTGCCATTTTTTTGTGCCGCACGGCGCATGCGCAGAGCTGATTCAGTTCAGAGTGCGTGCGCACTCGGCGGAGGCAGTAGTGTGTCGGAGGGAACAGAAGCAGAGATAACGCTTATTTTGTCTCCGGTAAACCAGTCTTCTCTCGTTCAATTACGTGCTGGCATCAAAAGACACTGTTGGTTGTAAATGAAACCAAACTGAGTGGTTGGAGTGTATTTTCATACACAAATGGAGAAATGTTCGCTGAGCGTTTAATTGTGTAGCCGCCACTGCAGACCGCTGTCGTTGTTAATTCATAGCATGCTCAGCTGCGTGAATGTGTCACGCACCGAAAATAAGAGATTTACAAGCCAGGAACGCCTCATGATGCAATACGCAAGAAAAGAAAGAAGATTTACTGCCATTTTACTTTGTATTTGAGTAAAGTGAATAAATAAATGGTCTGTGGAAAATACATTTAATCCTGGGAACTGCGTGCACAGGAGTTTATTTTGTGTTTACTCCCCCCCCCCCGGCTGGCTACTTATTTGTCATGGCTGGCTAGTATGAGCCTTAGTGGAAAGCCCTGGGAATGCGTAAATGTCAAGTTCGATTTTAGATTTATGAACCCGAAAAAAATGTCGAAAAACCGGCGTTAAAAAAAAAAAAATTTTCAACCGCACAAACGGCACTCAACCGGCCGGTGGACCGGAAACATAACATTTTTTAATAATGGCCTTGCTGGCATGCAATATGATTTGTCTTTTTGAACTTTAGGTTGCAAGTATGGCTAAAATATC
This sequence comes from Neoarius graeffei, assembly GCF_027579695.1. NCBI lineage: Eukaryota > Metazoa > Chordata > Actinopteri > Siluriformes > Ariidae > Neoarius > Neoarius graeffei. Next base: position 65,787,035 of record NC_083575.1, on the reverse strand, counting down.
ATGACCATGTCATGAAATTTCAGTGCCTCAGCCAACTGGTTTCAACTTAACTCACCTGATCACCAGAATTATTTGGAGGCGGAAGTAGGAATTATGGTTTATTAACAAACAGGAGCTTACATGTAAGAGATGCACAAATCATGAAATGACAAGTCAAAATAAGCAAAACAACAAAAACACAACTAAAAGGAGTTACAGATGTAGGTTTATTAAATTTATACATTTGGTACTGGTTGAAACTTCACACCACCTGCAGTAACTGCGTTTTAGGGGAAATAAATAACTACATCTATCTTGATGAGTATAAATCCATTGACAGGATGCGCAATGACTGAGCTTAAAATATTTTAATAATTTTCACTCCAAAATATACTGCAAGTATTTACTAGTATGTGTATACTGAGGTGACAAATTTTAGGGATTGATCAACAGTGCAGCTTGCATGGAAGAATGCCAAAAGAACCTGTAGCAATAGTAGCTGCGGAATTGCTGGGTAAAGTGGTGCTTGAAAGTTTGTGAACCCTTTAGAATTTTCTATATTTCTGCATAAATATGACCTAAAACATCTTCAGATTTTCACACAAGTCCTAAAAGTAGATAAAGAGAACCCAGTTAAACAAATGAGACAAAAATATTATACTTGGTCATTTATTTATTGAGGAAAATGATCCAATATTACATATCTGTGAGTGGCAAAAGTATGTGAACCTCTAGGATTAGCAGTTGATTTGAAGGTGAAATTAGAGTCAGGTGTTTTCAATCAATGGGATGACAATCAGGTGTGAGTGGGCACTCTGTTTTATTTAAAGAACAGGGATCTATCAAAGTCTGATCTTCACAACATGTTTGTGGAAGTGTATCATGGCACGAACAAAGGAGATTTATGAGGACCTCAGAAAAAGTGATGTTGATGCTCATCAGGCTGGAAAAGGTTACAAAACCATCTCTAAAGAGTTTGGACTCCACCAATCCACAGTCAGACAGACTGTGTACAAATGGAGGAAATTCAAGACCATTGTTACCCTCCCCAGGAGTGGCCGACCAACAAAGATCACTCCAAGAGCAAGGCGTGTAATAGTCGGCGAGGTCACAAAGGACCCCAGGGTAACTTCTAAGCAACTGAAGGCCTCTCTCACATTGGTTAATGTTCATGAGTCCACCATCAGCAGAACACTGAACAACAATGGTGTACATGGCAGGGTTGCAAGTAGAAAGCCACTGCTCTCCCAAAAGAACATTGCTGCTCATCTGCAGTTTGCTAAAGGTCACGTGGACAAGCCAGAAGGCTATTGGAAAAATGTTTTGTGGACAGATGAAACCAAAATAGAACTTTTTGGTTTAAATGAGAAGTGATATGTTTGGAGAAAGGAAAACGCTGCATTCCAGCATAAGAACCTTATCCCGTCTGTGAAACATGGTGGTGGTAGTATCATGGTTTGGGCCTGTTTTGCTGCATCTGGGCCAGGACGACTTGCCATCATTGATGGAACAATGAGTTCTGAATTATACCAGCGAATTCTAAAGGAAAATGTCAGGACATCTGTCCATGAAGTGAATCTCAAGAGAAGGTGGGTCATGCAGCAAGACAACGACCCGAAGCACACAAGTCGTTCTACCAAAGAATGGTTAAAGAAGAATAAAGTTAATGTTTTGGAATGGCCAAGTCAAAGTCCTGACCTTAATCCAATGGAAATGTTGTGGAAGGACCTGAAGCGAGCAGTTCATGTGAGGAAACCCACCAACATCCCAGAGTTGAAGCTGTTCTGTACGGAGGAATGGGCTAAAATTCCTCCAAGCCGGTGTGCAGGACTGATCAACAGTTACCGGAAATGTTTAGTTACAGTTATTGCTGCACAAGGGGGTCACACCAGATACTGAAAGCAAAGGTTCACATACTTTTGCCACTCAGATATGTAATATTGGATCATTTTCCTCAATAAATAAATGACCAAGTATAATATTTTTGTCTCATTTGTTTAACTGGGTTCTCTTTATCTACTTTAGGACTTGTGTGAAAATCTGATGAGGTTTTAGGTCATATTTATGCAGAAATATAGAAAATTCTAAAGGGTTCACAAACTTTCAGGCACTACTGTATATGGATCTGCTCTATAGAAGAATGTGCCTATAGAACTTGAGTACTAGAGTTCTTCAGATCTTTAGCAGGGTAATAAACAAAATGCTCTCACCGATCAATCCGATGCTCAGCATGAGCTGAGTCTCAGACACTGCCATGTCCCTCACCGAGGAGAAAACTCAGTCCACTGAAGTTAATCAACAACACTGCTGTCCTGACAGTGCACTCATTAATTACCAAGTAATTAATAAATGAGTTAGTCAGGCCTTATTAAAGACACGGCCCCATGTTGAGCTACACTTCCTCAGTTCGCGCCCAGAGCAAAATAACCTGACCGTCTCTACCGTTATAACACTGCTAATTAGTTCATTAACTCGACAACCGGGTTTGAGATAATACACAGTGTAGTGCTGTACTACTTGCAAATTCACTAAATAATCACAAAAATTACTGTTTTTTCACCATAAACACCCACTAATGGTACCAACATAATGCAAATTGTACTGAAATCAGAACTAGAATCTCAAATGCATCCTTAGTTGATATGTAGTCCACTATATATTCCAGAAAAGCAATTCTATCACACCCTAGGTAGTGCAGTTATATAGGGGTCATGCAATTTTTTTAAACTTATCCAGAGGAAGCTCGCTTCTGCTTCTTCTTCTTTGGAGTTGGGAAGAATATACAACTTTAAGGTGCATTATCACCCCCTACTGTTTTGGAGCGTTGATAGCTTTGAATAATCATAATAATAATAATCAGGGTTCTCCACTTTTCAAAAATAAAAGGTGGTGGCAGGGCTTTGGGGGCCGCTTAGGCCCCCAGCGGGGTCTAGGGGCGGAGCCCCGGTGGGGGCCCCCCCCTTTGAAGCTGATGGGCTTTTTTTGACACTGAAACTGGGCAATAAATGGATAGGAAATGCTAAATCATTGTTAAAATCTCGTCTCATCTCATTATCTCTAGCCGCTTTATCCTGTTCTACAGGGTCGCAGGCAAGCTGGAGCCTATCCCAGCTGACTACAGGCGAAAGGCAGGGTACACCCTGGACAAGTCGCCAGGTCATCACAGGGCTGACACATAGACACAGTCGGATACGGTCAATTTAGATACAGTCAATTTAGAGTCACCAGTTAATCTAACCTGCATGTCTTTGGACTGTGGGGGAAACCGGAGCACCCGGAGAGAACATGCAAACTCTGCACAGAAAGGCCCTCGCCGGCCACGGGGCTCGAACCCAGGACCTTCTTGCTGTGAGGCGACAGCGCTAACCACTACACCACCATGCCGCCTGCAGCAAAATATATAAAGAGAAAAAGATAAGGCAGTGAAAGAGTAGTGCAAAAGTACAAAGTATACAAAAAAGGATATATATAAAAGAAATAAACTACAAATTTAGAGATAAAAAATGAACAAATTTGCATAAATTAACAGGTTTGCAGATATATAGTTAACATACGTGTATTACAAAGGTGGTATTGCACAGGTATTATTACCAGTATTACCCAGATAGTATTGCACAAGTAAGTTGGTAGATTGCACAAGAGCCATTTTAACCATGTGTAGCTAGAAGTTCGCTGTAAAGTACTGATGCTGATAGTCAGTGAACACAGTATACATTCAGAGGGGTCTCTATGGATGTAGAAGTGATCTGGATAGTATTGTTCATTATTGTGAGGAGTGTCTGGTGCTGTGCTTGGTGAGGTGCCGGTTGTACAGTCTCACAGCAGTAGGGAGGAAGGAGCTGCTGTATCTCTCCTTAACACATCGCAGATGGAGGAGCCGGTCACTGAAGGAGCTGCCCCTGTGCTGCTACAGTCTCCTGCAGTGGATGGGAGGTGTTCGCCATTAAGGATGACAACTTGGCCAACATCCTCCTCTCCCCCACTACATCCACTGAGTCCAGTGCACAGCCCAGGACAGATCCTGCCTTCCTAATCAGTTTGTTCAGTTTTTTCCTCTCTGCTATTGTGATACTACTTCCCCAACAGACAACTCCACAGAATATGGCTGATGAGACCACAGAGTCATAAAAAGAGTCCAGAAGTGGACCCTGTACTCCATAGGCCCTGAGCCTCCTCAACCATAATAAATATAGGTAATTGTATGGGGCCGAGTAAAATTAAGGCTCAATTTCACTTGTGATTTCAACGACTCGGGCAATTTCAAAACTTTGAAATCACGAGTGAAATTGATCCTTAATTTTACAAGGAACCATACGATTACTTGTTTATAATATATTGGGCCAAATTCATACTTCGGAAGCCATTCAAGTTCACAACATTTGTCATTCATGTTTTCTGAACCAATCAGGGCGCAAGACTATCTTGCACGTTTGAATCAGTTTCTAAAGCATTCCTTGTTTTCGCAAATCTCTCGCTTTTCCCTCCAGGACTTTTCGTGATTCTTGAAAAGTAACATCTTTCAGGATTGATCCCGGCTATTCCTCTTGTCTCAGATGCCAATCCAATGCTGCCTGCATTACTTTAAGAGAGTCTGGTTCATAGTTTTCCCCATTTTCTTTCCTCACTTCTGCATAAAACCGCGACAGCACCAGGGCGTCATGGCTCAGGTGGATAAGGCACCATACATCCGGGGATGTGGGTTTGATCCCTCCCTGTCTCTCTCCTGCTTATTTCCTGTCTCTACACTGTCCTATCCAATAAAGGTGGAAAAAACTTGAAAAAAAAATGCAATAGCACCTTGTCAAACTCACAGCATTCATATTCCACTAGAGAGTCGTTTATTTGTCTTTCTGCGGCCCATTTCTTAAACACGGAAAGCCAAAAAGTTGTACTTTTTTTGGTATTTTCATTTTTGCTTGCAGCTTTCAACTGGTTTATCATTTCTTCGTCAAATATAGCGAAACGCGGCATTGCTGAGTCAGCAGAGTCAGCCATTTTGTTGACAAAATTTGCTAATTTTTGTAACCGTAACCAAGCAACGAACTAGCCAATAGCATTTCAGAAATACGGCCCCGCGTTAAGGAAAAAAAAAGCCCTCCTTGATTGGCCAATCAGAATTGAGTAATTTGGCCCTCTGTATTATAATAATAAAAGTTAAAGTAATTATTACAACAAAAATACTTTGTCTACAAAACAGAATACTGTATTACACTGTATTGCACGACCTGATTACATGCACATTACAGGCCTACTACATAAGACAGTGGCCATGACCCAACTAGTCCGCCTCCCTTCAGAGGGCTAGATATAGTGGCCTGTCCCCACCCACTGGAAGACACCAATTACTTTATATTACCAACATCGCATAAACCATACATTTACAGAACAATTTCAGGTCTAAGTCCATGCCAACAATCTCTATAATTCATAAACAAAATCCTCAATTACAATAAATGAATACATTTTTTTACAATACACATCGTCGCTGTCAGGTCAAAACCTGCTATGTGACATTTTTCCTTTTTTACAGGAGCTGTAAAAAACTGAATAAAACTCTGAAATAACAAGCTGAGAAGCCAGTAAAAGTTTACTTGTTCTATTATTAGCTTGGTCAGTTAAATATCCATCAAAATAGCTAATTGCAGCATTATATTAGCGTAAATTGCACAAAAAAAAATCATCCTTGAGAACACATAAGAGGTTCCCATGTCAGATATTTGCACATACTGTATAAGGTTTTAGACATGCAAAACCTCCCATGTGCAATCTGAATGACAAATGCCGCTTTTCCACTACCAACGCGGCTGAGTTGGGCTGAGCCGTGCCGTGCTGAGTTGGGCTGAGTCGAGCTGAGTGGGGCTGTTGGAGTTGCATTTCGACTACAACCGCGCCGAACCGTGCTGGCTGGAAGTGGGTGGACACATTGGGTGGAGTTAGAGAAAGTGGGTGGACGTCACGTGATGTCGTTAGGTGGCGCAAACAGTGACATCAGTGATCTTTTAAGCGGTAGTCTCACGACCCGGATAGTAAACAATAAACATGGAGTCGTTAGTGTTGCTGGTCTTGGTGCTGTGGCTTGTTGTCACTGACAACGCCAACAGATACTGGCAAGAGCGTATAGATGAGGCGAGGCGCATAAGGCTTCATAATTCTCGTAATTCTTCTTCTTCCGGGTTTACGGTGTTTACAGATCCCAGCGTGCTCGCGGGGCGTGTGTGAGCATGTGAGGACACTCCTCCTCACCAATCAGTGCACAGGGGAGTGTCTCCTCACGCCCCTAGCCCCACTCGGCTCGGTTTGGCTCGCTTCAGCCCTACTCCAAAACCGTGCGAGTTTTGAGTGCTAAGCAGGGCTGAAGCGAGCTGAGTCGTGCTGCTCTAAGGTAGTCGAAACGCGAGCCGTGTCGGGCTGAAGTGAGCTGAAAAAGGGTAGTGGAAAAGGGCCATAAGAGTATTGTGTGCAGAATCTGCTGTGTGTGCCACTAGGTGCACATAGTTGATATTGCACACAGTTTATTTGGACCCATCACATGAAAGGGTTTGAATCTAGTCTCTTCTGGATTATCCATTGGTCCTTCCATTTTCTAATTAGCATAAATGGAAGCACGAGGTCAAAACTGACCAATCAGCATAGAGAACCCAATTTGACCTAAATTGTCACATAGCAGGTTTTGAACTGACAGCGACGACATGTTTTTTTTTTTGAATTTTTTTTTTTATTTCCCAAAACATTCAAAATACAAACAAATAGAGCACCATATATATACAGATCCAAAAACATCAAAGTAGTAAAACACACACATAGCAATAAAGTAAAAAATATGAACAAGAAAGGGGTTACTTAACTATCTTTACATATGTTAATCGAGTAAATCAAAGTCATCCAAAAAGGATATGAAATAACCAACATCCTTATTTTCAACTAACTTTAAAGATTTGGCAAAAAAGCTTGAGGTCATTCTTCCAGTGTGTAACATAAGGTTTAGTTTAAAAAAAAACGACATTTGTGAATAAAGTGTTTACCTAAAAGTAGTAAATTATTAATACCATATTCAATTTTGTTATTATTTAGCGACGACATAATGTTAATTGGATGAAACCACTACAGTCCATGCACGAGCTGGTGCGCGTGCTCGTAACTGGCACCACAAAGCCACCCCGGCCTCCGTAGTTCGCGTCCTTTGACCCAGGAACCCGGAAGTCCTGCAGTAAACAAACACTGAAGCAACGGGAAAAATGCAGCACTTGCCTACACAATCACAGATACGTAAAATAAAAGACCTGAACTTAATCTGTGTGCTGTTTTATATGATTACTGTAACTGTGTGTGGTCAAAAAAGACGATAGATAAGCGTAACCGTTGCACACTATGACAATAACGCTACAAACACCTGCAAAGTTATTTAGCTGCTAGCTAACTGCAGCTTGTAGCTTCCAGCGTTACTATGTGTCAGTAGAGTGTAATGCAGGGATAGCCCCGTATGCGTGTTACATTTTTAAATTATATTAAAGCGAATACTTTGATTTATTTGGTGTATACTGATGAAGTAAGGGTGTTTTTTTTTGGCCAAGGGAAAGATGGCGGGCCAGAATTATTATTACTTGGTGTTCTCCACGGTGCGCCACTTTAAAAGCACCCGTGGAGAATACTGAGTAATAATTTCACCGAACTCTAAATTATCAGCCCAGTTTCTTTCAAATAATCGAATAGATGCCAAATACAATGTTTAGTCAAGCTCGCTTTTTTTTTTTTAAATGGCGAAACCGGTTTTGTGCCGACACTGCCCCCTAGTGGGGTGGTGGTATGGTAAAGTATTCCTGAGCGCGCTCAGTTTTATCCTGAACAATTAATGAGCGAAGTTGTGTCCAGTTCACAGGGGCGCCGCTAGGGGGGGAAAAGTTAGGACGATTCTAAGGGCCTGGCACTGACGGGGGGCCCTGTGAGGGATATTAATATTATTTTAATAGTATTGCCTTGTGTAAGTTTTTGAAATAAAATATTTCATTTCATCTGTTAAAATATGCAAATTATACATGGTTATGATTTGCTATGACATTTTTCTTGAATTATGATATTGTCATTTCACCCCTCCACCCTTTTTACTAATGGTACAGTCTGATTCTGGGCGCGGGATTAGCGCCGTTTAGAGCAGCTGTCAGTTTCTCTCTGCGCGCAACAGAGGTGAACGTTCTAGAAGTTGCTAAGCAGGAGCAGGTGTGATGAATTATGAAGTCCGGATATCACACTGTGTGTGAAAAAAAAAATCACCTTTTTTCATAGGTATCTTTATTGTATAATTAAGTCTAGATGTTTTGCCATTGTTCATGTGTGGATTTGTTGATATTGTTAAGTATTTAACTTTAATATTTTGCACATTAGCTGTGGTCAGAGATATCATTGCTATTGTTCATGTGTGGATTTATTGATACTGTTGCTAAGTATTTAACTTGAATATCTGAACATTTGCTGTGTTTTCTAATAAATGTGTGATGCCTAAAAGAAACCAAAAACACTTAGTGGATTTCTTGCAGTGCACTATGTGATTGTATCAAAAAACTATAGTTATTCATCAAGGCATACATTTGATCACATACAATAAGTCAATAAATGGAGGAAACAAAGGAATACATTTTGTAATCCTGATTATTGATGATGTTTGCTGGAGGGCTCTGGAGTATCCATAATGTGCATACAGAATGTTATAAATCCATACTGATACAGTGATGCATGCAGTTTCTCTCAACACAAACATTTGGATTGAATGAACTCCATAGGCTACTGAGTGGCCTAATAATAGTTGCTCATAAAAGAAAAAAAAAAAATATATATATATATATATCTTCCATATATATCATGGAATGTTCATTTTAAGGCAACAGTCTATTCAGTTTAATTCTGACAGTTCTGCATTTAAAATGTTCATATACCAAATAATTGTATCACCTAAACTTGCTAGGTAGCTGATCACACACGTAGTAAAGTAAAAGTGCCAGCCAAAAACAGACTTCAAATTCAGTTGCTTGAGCTTGAAAATTTTACCGGGGGGGCCCTAAATTGTAATCTTTCATAGGGCCCAAGATTTCTAGCGGCGCCCCTGCCGGTTCATATGGACAAAATGTTTGTACAGGCACAATAAGCTCTGATAAGGAATTCCTATACTTTTTTATTACACATATGGATCTGTCTCAGAAACTGGGTACTGTGGGGGTACCCCTAAATATACTCCCAGTGATAAACTATACGGTTTTGAATGGTGATGTTGGTTTTAATTTGAAATAAAATGATGAAAGAAATAATACAGATAAAACTAAATCTTTGATGTGAATACTCTATTTAGAATTTGGCAAAAATTCTGCAAATTTGTGGAAAGATGGCGGCTTGATCTGGGACATGATAAATGGTTGACTACATCGCATTCCCTTAAAAAGGTTGTAGTCCACCGAAAAGTCTACAGTTATCACTAATTGTATTTTAAGTTGTAACTTTATACACCTAAGGATTGGTGCGCTCACAGAATAATCATAACCGTAATAAAACATCATGCAAAATATTTGATCACCGCTGTAACTCCATTTTCCGCAGACCCAAAACCAATACGTGTGTTTTGATCTAAACGGAAAGCCTCAGGGTCAAGGTCACTACCTCGCCAAAAGTAGTAACTTAAAATCACTATGCCATATGAAAATTTAGTTATAAATCTGCGATTTTGTTTTTTAAAACGAAAGCTGAAAGTTAGGTATAGAATATGTTTCTTACAGAATATGTTACGATGGTAGCTGGTCTTGTATGAATTTCTGAGCTATAAAATGAGTTGTGGTCTATTTTTTACCGTAGCGTGTTATTTGTGTGCGCGGAAGGACACACATTAACAATTTGCATGTATAGAATAGAATTTTCCACTCCAACAGTTAGAAGTTGATCGTGCTTCCATTTGGGGTCTTTCTGTTACGCGAGTGATCTGTTCGGACGTTATCACTGAAAAGGTGAGTTTTGACAGTTTTATTTTGTTTTAGTCTTGCAGTATAAGGCAATAGAATGTTTCTTTTTCATCTTACTTTCATATTTCGTAGTGTTTGTGTATTTTTGGCCAATATTTTGCAACCATGGTCAATTTAGATCGAACTTTTGATAGAATCTATGGCCAGTCATTTTGCCCTGCCCCCACCCCATCCGGTGCGGTAGTGATGTCCCGTTGCTCGCGCGCCGCAGCAGAGACCCGCGCGACCTTCAGCCGGTACAGTCGCTGTTCTTTTACCACCGCCGTTATTCTCATCTTTCCGGTGTGTTCTTGATTTTTCCATTGTGTCCCATTTTGCCATATCAAATACCCAAAACATAGCCTATCATATTATTCATATTTACACTACCGTTCAAAAGTTTGGGGTCACCCAGACAATTTTGTGTTTTCCATGAAAAGTCACACTTTTATTTACCACCATAAGTTGTAAAATGAATAGAAAATATAGTCAAGACATTTTTCTGGCCATTTTGAGCATTTAATCGACCCCACAAATGTGATGCTCCAGAAACTCAATCTGCTCAAAGGAAGGTCAGTTTTATAGCTTCTCTAAAGAGCTCAACTGTTTTCAGCTGTGCTAACATGATTGTACAAGGGTTTTCTAATCATCCATTAGCCTTCTGAGGCAATGAGCAAACACATTGTACCATTAGAACACTGGAGTGAGAGTTGCTGGAAATGGGCCTCTATACACCTATGTAGATACTGCACCAAAAACCAGACATTTGCAGCTAGAATAGTCATTTACCACATTAGCAATGTATAGAGTGGATTTCTGATTAGTTTAAAGTGATCTTCATTGAAAAGAACAGTGCTTTTCTTTCAAAAATAAGGACATTTCAAAGTGACCCCAAACTTTTGAACGGTAGTGTAAGTGAATAATCAATTCAGTCATCATAACTTGGCATTTTTAACCCAAGCAATCAAAAAGAGGAAATTTATTCAATATTTTCACTCATCTGTGAAGGAGGGGCTTTAATTCTTCATGATGTAGTTATTTTATATGTAAATCAATTTTACAAAAGCATTTGAATTGTAATAAAAAAAAAAATTCCACAGTGGAGGGCAGATAAAGCTAGATACTATCTTTATTCTTATTAAACATGACAAAAGAAACATTGCGTGTTAAACATTATAAATGCAAAAAGAAAAAAAATTAAATTTGGAAAATTTATTTTTTGACCATAATGTCCCAAATGAGAGACCAGTTTCTGAGACGGACCCATATTGATAAGCAAACAGACGTGAAAAAATAAATACATCCTATGGAAAATGTAGACTTTTCTCCACATATTTAAACAAGCAAACATTTCACTATCTTTAATACAATGCCTAAAGATGATCTATTCAACAATCGACACATAAAATTGACCCTTTGTAATCATTTTCATAATTTAGACTAAAAAAAATCAGTCAAAAAAAGGACGTCCTGTAAAAAGTAAATACACCCTTAGATTTATCACACTTTCAAGTCTATAAAATTAGAATCAGGTGTTCCAGATTAGGTGCCATTGATCAGAACCTCCTGCAGGTGGAACCTTTCTTATCGAGTGACAGCAATGCAATGCATAAAATCATGTAGATATGGGCCAGCAGCTTGAGGTAATGTTCCCATCAACAATCAGAATTGGGGGATTGATCTCATTGATTTTGACTGTGGTATAATTGTTGGTGCCAGACAAGCTGGTTTGAGGATTTCTGTAACTGCTGATCTCCTGGGATTTTTATACACAACAGTCTCTAGAGTTTACTCAGAATGGTGCAATAAAGAATAGACATCTAGTGAGCAGCAGTTCTGTGGATGGAAACACCTTGTTGATGAGAGAGGTTAATGGAGAATAGCCAGACTGGTTTGAGTTGAGCGAAAGGTTACAGTAACTCATATAAGCATCTCCATATACACAACCCGCGGCACGGTGGTGTAGTGGTTAGCGCTGTCGCCTCACAGCAAGAAGGTCCTGGGTTCGAGCCCCGGGGCCGGCGAGGGCCTTTCTGTGTGGAGTTTGCATGTTCTCCCCGTGTCCGCGTGGGTTTCCTCCGGGTGCTCCGGTTTCCCCCACAGTCCAAAGACATGCAGGTTAGGTTAACTGGTGACTCTAAATTGACCGTAGGTGTGAATGTGAGTGTGAATGGTTGTCTGTGTCTATGTGTCAGCCCTGTGATGACCTGGCGACTTGTCCAGGGTGTACCCCGCCTTTCGCCCGTAGTCAGCTGGGATTGGCTCCAGCTTGCCTGCGACCCTGTAGAAGGATAAAGCGGCTAGAGATAATGAGATGAGATATACACAACCCATCGAACTGTGAGGCAGATGGGCTACCACAGAGGAAGGCCATATTAGGTTCCATTTCTCAGCCAAGAACAGAAAGCTGAGGTAGAGCCCTGCACTCCCGCGGGACTCGCGGGACCCAACGCAAAGCAGTGCGGCACGGGACAAATTTTGAAAGCTCATTGCGGGCGCGAGCGGGAGGGGGAGTGCACAATGCGGGAGCGGGCGGGAGAGGTGATAAGCTGCAGTCCCGCTAACTAAAAACGTGTTTAAAATAAAATTTATAAATTATTAATTTATGTCTATCATATATAATTTGTGCTGGATATTTTATTTGGCATTAATAAAAACATTTTAAGATGCCTAAATTTGCGGATGTCGTCTAATCTTGCGTATGTTTCCGATTCCTTTCCGCTCTTCCGTGTTTGAGCTCTCCGATCATGGCAGAAGAGCAGAGCTCCTCTAGTGAAGCTCACAATGGGTATCTCTGTAAAGCCTCAGCTGTGCATGCCGCCTGGCAACGCGCACCCTCGCTACGTGCGCTAGGTGAAGGATCGGTCAGTGGAGAGCTCAGCTAAGCTCAGCATGTTTAATTCCCCAAGCCAATGACAAGAACTTTCATGAGAAATAACGCGAACGTCTGCATCATGCGGGATTTGCGGGCGGGAGCGGGACAAAATATGGCAGGTGCGGGCGGGAGCGGGACTGAAAATCATAATTCTTTGCGGGGGCGGGCGGGAGCGGGACTGCACAATGCGGGAGTGGGCAGGAGCGGGACTGAAAATTCTGTCCCGCGCAGACCTCTAAGCTGAGGCTGCAGTGGGCACAGACTCACCAAATCTGGACAACTTATGACATAGCCTGGTATGATAAAGCTCAGTTTCTACTGAGGCACACAGATGGTAGGGTCAGAGTTTGGTACCAACAGCATGAATCCATGGATCCAACCTGCTTTGTGTCAACAGTCCAGACTGGTGAAGGTAGTGTAATGATGGGGGATGTTTCTTAGTTTTCTTGGCACATTTGGGCCCATTAATACCAATCAATCATCACTTGAATACCACAGCCTATTTGCATCCCTCCATGGTCACAATTGACCATCTTCTGATTACTACTTCCAGTATGATAATGCACCATGTCACAAAGCAAAAGTCATCTCAAACTGGTTTCATGAACATGACAATAAGTACAGGGGTGGCACGGTGGTGTAGCGGTTAGCACTGTCGCCTCACAGCAAGAAGGTCCGGGTTCGAGCCCAGCGGCCAACGAGGGCCTTTCTGTGTGGAGTTTGCATGTTCTCCCCATGTCTGCATGGGTTTCCTCTGGGTGCTCCGGTTTCCCCCACAGTCCAAAGACATGCAGGTTAGGTTAACTGGTGGCTCTAAATTGACTGTAGGTGTGAGTGTGAATGGTTGTTTGTGTCTATGTGTCAGCCCTGCGATGATCTGGCAACTTGTCCAGGGTGTATCCTGCCTCTTGCCCATAGTCAGCTGGGATAGGCTCCAGTTTGCCTGCAACCCTACACAGGATAAGCGGTTACAGATAATGGATGGACAATAAGTACGATGTTTTTCAGTGGCCTTCCCAGTCACCAGATCTGAATCCAATAGGACACCTTGGGGATGTGGTAGAATGGGAGATTCATAGCATGAAAGTGCAGCTGAAAAATCAGCTAACCCTTTTCACTAATCTTTACAAGGGGTGCCAATAATCATGAAGGGCAGTCTGTGTGTGTGTGTGTGTGTGTGTGTGTGTATGTATGTATATATATATATATATATATATATATATATATATATATATATATATATATATAGAGAGAGAGAGAGAGAGAGAGAGAGAGAGAGAGAGACAGTACTGTGCAAAGGTCTTAGGCACATGTAAAGAAATGCTGTAGACCGAAAATGGCTGAAAGTAATGAAATTAAATGTTTCAACATTAAAAATACTACAAACAGCAGTAAGCCATAATAAATGAAACAAAGTCAATATTTAGTGTGAGACGATCCTTTGCTTTAAAAAAATAAAAAATAGTAGTCTCAGGTACAATGAGTGCAGTTTTATAAGGAAATGAGCTGTAGGTTTTACTGAGCGTCTTAGAGAACCAGTTCTTCTGGACACATTGACTGTCACACTCGCTTCTTAATTTTGCAACAAAACCCAGTAGCCTTCATTATGTTTTCTTTTTTAACCTGAAAAATAGTCTCTTCTGTTATATGCTGCTCAGATGATGATGGCTGCTGTATGTCTTGACAGACAATAGCATAGCACCACCGAAAAGTTAAAATATTAAAATGTTGTGTGTAGTGTATGAAAAAAAAACACTAGGCAGAAGAACCGGTTCTCAACCTGCAAGAATCTGTTTTGTGCTGCCAACGCTCAAGATGATGCTGTTCGCAAACCTTGGCTCCCAGACTTAAAGCCTTTCTGCATTTGCCCCGATCTTTTCAGACATGTAAACTCAAAACTGCTTAGTGCATCCTTGTTTGTATTTTTGTTTTGTTTACTTTTGTTTTGATTTTGATATTATATTATTATTGCCGGGCGGCATGGCGGTGTAGTGGTTAGCGCTGTTGCCTCACAGCAAGAAGGTATGGGTTCGAGCCCCGTGGCCGACGAGGACCTTTCTGTGCGGAGTTTGCGTGTTCTCCCCGTGTCCGTGTGGGTTTCCTCCGGGTGCTCCGGTTTCCCCCACAGTCCAAAGACATGCAGGTTAGAGGTCTGCGCGGGACAGAATTTTCAGTCCTGCTCCCGCCCGCTCCCGCATTGTGCAGTCCCGCTCCCGCAAAGAATTATGATTTTCAGTCCCACTCCCGCCCGCGCCTGCCATATTTTGTCCCGCTCCCACCCGCAAATCCTGCATGATGCAGACGTTCGCGTTATTTCTCACAAAAGTTCTTGTCATTGGCTTGGGGAATTAAACATGCTGAGCTTAGCTGAGCTCTCCACTGACCGATCCTTCACCTAGCGCACGTAGCGAGGGTGCGCGTTGCCAGGTGGCATGCGCAGCTGAGGCTTTACAGAGATACCCATTGTGAGCTTCACTAGAGGAGCTCTGCTCTTCTGCCATGATCGGAGATCTCAAACACGGAAGAGCGGAAAGGAATCGGAAATGTACGCAAGATTAGACCACATCCGCAAATTTAGGCATCTTAAAATGTTTTTATTAATGCCAAATAAAATATCCAGCACAAATTATATATGATAGACATAAATTAATAATTTATAAATTTTATTTTAAACACGTTTTTAGTTAGCGGGACTGCAGCTTATCACCTCTCCCGCCCGCTCCCGCATTGTGCACTCCCCCTCCCGCTCGCGCCCGCAATGAGCTTTCAAAATTTGTCCCGCGCCGCACTGCTTTGCGTCGGGTCCCGCGGGACTCCCGCGGGAGTGCAGGGCTCTAATGCAGGTTAGGTTAACTGGTGACTCTAAATTGACCGTAGGTGTGAATGTGAGTGTGAATGGTTGTCTGTGTCTATGTGTCAGCCCTGTGATGACCTGGCGACTTGTCCAGGGTGTACCCCGCCTTTCGCCCGTAGTCAGCTGGGATAGGCTCCAGCTTGCCTGCAACCCTGTAGAACAGGATAAAGCGGCTAGAGATAATGAGATGAGATGAGATTATTATTACCTATATTATTTATGGTTTATTTTCTAATTTAGTGGCTTTTTACGTGTTCTTGTTGCAAATGCTGTTTTGCTTTTCTTGTTTTCTGCTTATTTATTCATTGTTTGTTTACATGTTCGAAATAAACTATCATCAAATCAAATCAAATCAAATCTTCTGCGACTACTTCCCAAGATGTAGATGGGATTTGAAACTCTTTCAAGTTGCGCTTGCAGACGTCTTTGAACCTTAGTAGGGGTCCACCTTTGGCCCTAGCACCAGTCAGCAGCTCGCCATACAAGAGATCTTTGGGTATCCTTCCATCTTCCATACGGTGAACATTGCCTAGCCAATGGAGGCGACGATGTGCAAGGATGGAATGGAGTGTCTTGCTCTTTGTTCTCTCCAGGACCTCTTGGTTGGGCATCTTATCCCTTCATGTCACTCCGAGAATTCGCCGCAAGCACCGCATGTGGAACGAGTTGAACCTGTTTTCTTGCTCTGCATACATAGGCCAGCTCTCCGATCCGTATAGAAGGATACTGAGAACAGGCATTGTATACCTTCACTTTTGTGCTGGTTGTGGGCAGGTGGTTCTCCCTGACTTGTTTTGAGCGGCGGGCCAGTGTTGTTGAAGCCTTTCCAATGCGTTTGGCTATTTCTCAGTCGAGGGACAGGTTGTCAGAGATGATAGAGCCCAGGTAAGTAAATTCGCTGACCACATCAAGGATAGTGTTATCTATGGTGATACTCGGTTCTGCGTTGCATCTTGGGTTCTGCACTGATACTTGGGTCTTCTTCAGACTGATGGTAAGGCCAAATTCTTTGCATGCGTTGGAGAAAAGGTCCACCAGCCTTTGCAAGCCTTCCTCAGATTGTGCTATGAGGGCAGCATCATCAGCAAACAGAAGCTCTCTGATCAACACTCACCATACTTTGGTCTTGGCTCTCAACCGTGCAATATTGAAAGGCTGCCGTCAGATCTGGTGTCGACGTAGACACCTTCATCGGTCAAGTGGAAAGCAAGTTGTAGAAGGAGTGAGAAGAAGATACCAACCTTGCTTTACTCTGCTTTTGATGGGAAAGGGATCAGAAAGGGATCCGTCATAGAAGATCCTTGTCTTCATGTCATCGTGGAACGACTTGATGATCCTCAGTAGGGTTGGGGGACAGCCAATTCTTTCAAGGAGCACAAATAACCCTTCACGGCTTACAAGGTCAAAGGCCTTGGTCAGGTCAATGAACGCAAGGCAGAGTGGCATGTTCTGCTCCCGGCTCTTTTCTTGTAACTGTCTGAGGGAAAAGATCATGTTGACAGTGGAATGACGTGCTCTGAATCCACACTGCAACTTGGGGTACACTCGGTCTGCTAGGATTTGGAGGAGTTTCAGGGCTACTCTTGCAAACACTTTCCCAATGATTGACAATAGGGATATGCCTCTGTAATTGTTGCAGTTGGAACGCTCGCCTTTGTTTTTGTACAGAGTGATGATTTTGGCATCGCATAGGTCTTGTGGGACATGAACTTCCTGCCAGCATTGGATTAGCAGTTGGTGGAGGTGTTTGATCAGTGATTAGTTTTTCCCAGCTCTGATTACTTCAGGTGGTATGCCATCACTGCCTGGGGCCTTACCCATGGAGATAGAGTCAATGGCTTTGAGCAGCTCCCTCTCTGTTGGAACTTGGTCAAGCTCAGACGTAGTTGGGAAGGATTCCAGAGATTCTGTGGCTTCTCTTGCCACCTGATTCTCGGTGCTGTATAGTGCATCGTAGTGCTGAACCCATTGCTCAAGCTGCTTGATCTTGTCTGTGATGAGCTCACCAGTGAGAGACTTCAGTGGAGCAGTCTTGTTGGCAGTTGGGCCGAATGCTGTCTTGATATCCTTGAACAGCTATTTTAGGTTGCCTGTATCTGAGGATTTTTGGATCTTCTCTGCAAGGGATGACCAATAGTCATTGGCACACTTTCTGGCAATGTGTTGAGCATTGTTTCTAGCCACTCTAAAGGCGTCAAGGGAGGAGGGTGATGGACGTGCTTTGTGGTGCAGAAAGGCTTGGCGTTTGGCTTCCAGGAATGGAGTAAGGACTTTGTAGCTCTCTTCAAACCAGTCCTCTTGTTTGGGTTTCTTCTTGCCAAAGCATTCCATTGCAGTTTTGTAAGTAGCATTTCGGATGAACTCCCACATCTTTGAACTCTTATTGGAGGGGCAGTTTAGCAGGGCAGATTCCAAGGAGATCTTGAATTCCTCGCAGAGCTGCTGGTTTTTCGCTCTTGCTGCATTGATTTTGGGGGTCGTCTTCTGCCTTGTGTTGTGGAATGGCTTTGGGCATAAACAGAGGACGGAGCACACTAAGCTATGGTCTGTGTTGCAGTCTGCGCTGTGGTATGAGTGGGTGTTGTGCACACGTCGGCGTCGTTTGTTGCAGAAGAAGGTGTTTGTCACACAAAGCTGGTGATGTGTGCACATCTCAAGCAATCTCTGACCATTGTCATTGATGGCACCGACACCAAATTTGCCTATGGTAGGGCTCCAGGTTTCATAGTCAGCCCCTATGCATGCATTGAAGTCACCAAGGATGAAGATTCCTTCTGATGCAGGCGTGGTGGAAATTAGCCTAGATAGATCTTCATAGAAGCAATCTTTGTCATCATCCTCAGAGCCTAGAGTTGGAGCATAGGCAGAAATAAGGGTCAAGTTGCCTGCGGTACATGACAAACGGAGAGAGAGAATGCGTTCAGTGCCCTCAGTTGGTGGAATGACTGATGGCAGGAGACTGTTCTTCACAGCAAAGCCGACACCATGAATTCTAGGCTCGCTGGGGTCTTTACCTTTCCAAAAGAAGGTGTAGTCCTTCTCTTGCACAGTGCCATCTGAAGGGAGTCGTGTCTCTTGAAGAGCAGCAATCTCTACATTGAGCCTGGACAGCTCGTGGTTGATGATTGCAGTCTTCCTTAAGTCTGTAAGCAGGTCAGGGTCATCAACAAAACCTGGACACATAGTTTGTATGTTCCAGGTGGCAATCCGTAGCTTCTCATGGTGTGTGTGTGGTGCATGGAGGCAACCTGCTTGTCAGGATGGATCCTTAAGCTCTACGCACCCAGTAGAGCAGGCAGGTTGTGGTGGATCAGCACCCTATTAGCCAGGGGCTGCCTGGCTTAAGGTGGGCGGTAGCTGATCAGTGAGATATGGTGGTCTCTCCCACCGTTGGGGATGGCCTGTGGTGCCTGCAGTTATGCCAATCACCGCTGGCTTATAACCCGTAACTGTCATCCCCTGTGTTGTTTTGCTGTAGACGGACAGCACTGGAGTGACCTCTCCAGGGTGCAGCCTGGGCAAGGTTAAGGAGAGACTGAGTTGCCCATACTCCAGACTCCCCCATTCAGCATCCTCAGTGTAGTCCAAAGGAGTGCACGCACGACGTCTGGCACTGATTTTGCTGCAGGAGCTGCCAAAAAGCCAGCAGGATCTACAGGCTGATTGTCTAACAGGGCTCCACTCCAGTTTTTCTGTCAGGCTGTACTGCCTTAGCCTTTGTCTAAAAAGACGGAAGCCTGCAAGGCAGCAGGTGCTATTTAAGCCATAGCTGGCACCCTAACAGGTGCTACCACTCCGGGTCAGAGTGGACCTAGGAGTGGTGACAATTAAGGGGTGACTTCACGCTCCCCATAGCCCCATCCATCCCTGGTTGGAGTCTTGTCACCGGATGCAGTTTAGCCTCATGCCCAGGACATCAGATACAAACTTGTTTTCGGTAACATTTCATTTTGTGCTGGGTGTGTGTGTGTGGGGGGGCTGCCATGCCGTCGCCATAGTAATCTTCCCCCTTTCACTGTACAGCATTGAACACACCAATCCCTGTACTCGACGCCATGTTCTATCTTCACCCATTCTTCTGACTACCTGTAATGGTATTGGATACAGAGATGATGCCAGATACCAAATACAGTGACGTCACAACTGTGCTTAAAACCCATGGCGAAATCGAAATTCTTTCTCTCTGGCAGTGGGTTTCCATGCGTGAAAGAGAGACATCGTGCATCGGTGCTACAGAAGAACAAAGAATAAAGAACGAGCTATTGATACCGGACCTTTAGCCAAAGTTCAATGTATTTGACCTTTGCAGAGTTGTAATAATAACTGAACCGGTTACTTACTGCAGCCCATGCAGTATTTCAAAGAGAAAAGGCGACTGGATCCCTTTTCCCTTTCTCAACGTCGACGAACTATAAACAAGATTCCTTCCAGATCATCGGACGACCGACGGAACACCGAAGATCTTCAGCTGACGAGCTGTAAAAGTGAAAGGAACAGAACTGTTTCTCCCTGGACCTGCGCACCGCGCTGTCTTTGGATAACAGAAGGCACACTTTCAATCACCAAGCAAGAGCGATCTCAATTAAGACTGGCATCTGGGCAGTTGTTAGTCTTAGTTGTGGCTGGTTAATGTGAAGAGTGTTGTTCATTTGAATTCATTTATGGTTTAAATGTACGCATCTTGATTCACATGAAAGTCAGTCTTAGACCGCGTGTTGTTTGATTTACTTTGCTTACTATCTGTATTTAGTTAGATAGTGCATGCTCTCTCTCTCTCTCTCTCTTATGAACTCCCTCCATCGTACTACACTTCTCAACATTGGGATTTCAGGAGTAGCTAATGGTTGAGTAGAAGTTTGAGGTTTAAGGCCTAGCTGAGACTAGTTTAAACTACAGTTCCTTTGTTTCTTCTGGCACAACGCTCGTGCACTGCATTCGCATTCCATACACACAGTCACACACACACACACACACACACACACACACACACACACACACACACACACGTGATTTCCCTATTACATTTTAACATCCACTCGCTCCTACACTGTAACACTGGCATATAGCTTATTACCTCTGATCACCACTAGTGCCTTAATTATCATATACCCTACTGATTCTTATTTGTATACATTGTATCACCATTTATATTGAATTATTCCTTGGCTGCTATTGTTGCTATATCTGATCAGTATTAGTTTGCTAATTCATGTCAGCTATTTCAATAAATGGTTTCTTTGGAATAAACTGTGTCTTATTTATTGCTACAACACCCACTGAATGCCAACCTCTGCCAAATAAGTATTTTAATTGCCTTCACCCATTTGGTTGTTATATGAATGTTATAGATCTAGAGTAAACATATTACATTAGAGCTACAATACTCAAACTATAGCAACATCACCACTAAGTTATTACATTGATTTTAATAGTTTAGCTATAAACTATTAGACACTTGAATTAATGATTAATGAATTTATGAGACTGATCCCTTTTTACATGAGACTGATTTGATAAGCCTATTGCACCTACATGGAAAACAAACGTTTGGAACTCTAAAATGTTTTTGTACTGACTTGATAATGCAGAAGTTATAAAATACGTAGAAACCTATAACAAAATTCGTATGAAAAATAAAAATAGGGTGCCTAAGACTTTTGCATCTTTTATGAATATTATTTTCCTGGGATTTTGTTTTGCCTGCAGATTGCACTGTTGTTCTGTAAACTGTCTTTTTATACATAAATGGAGGCAAGCTTCTTTTTCTCTTTCCAGCTGTTTGCACACCTGTGAGTGTGTTTGTTTTGGATAGCATACAATACATTGATGAGTTTTATCAGCTTGTCAATCAAATAAGTCATGCTATTATAGTTCATGATAATGTCATGGCAGGTGATTTTATTTTAAAATTAGCTCACAATTTTTGGAGGAGAGACAGAGTGGTGAAAGCACATAACATTTGTCATATATGTTTTTTTTAAGAAAGAAAGCACAACTTTATTCATCACACACTTGTGAAATTCCTCTCTGCATTTAACCCATCTGAAGCAGTGAACACACACGTGAGCAGTTGGGAGTTAGGTGCCTCGCTCAAGGGCACCTCAGCCCAAGGCCGTCCCATATTAACCTAACCACATGTCTTTGGACTGTGGGGGAAACCGGAGCACCCGGAGGAAACCCACGCAGAGAACATGCAAACTCCACACAAAAAGGCTCCTGCTGGCCGCTGGGCTCGAATCCAGAACCTTCTTGCTGTGAGGCGACCACTTACACCACTGTGCTGATGCTCTGTTAGGGCTGTTCCAGTACTTTATTAGCTGAAGTGAATGTTTTTTTCGAAGCACAAAGTGTGTCTATGTACCTGCTTCAAGATCTTAATTTGCCAATAAAAAAAAACTGTACACAAACCACAATAACAACAAAGTAAACAATAACTAAATTGATGCAGAGAGACAACAAAAATAGATTCATTTACAGAAAGATAAGATAAGATAAGATAAGATAAGATAAGATAAGATAAGATAGCGTTTTATTATCCCACAAGGGGAAATTTGCATTGCTACAGCAGCAAAATATATAAAGAGAAAAAGATAAGGCAGTGAAGGAGTAGTGCAAAAGTACTAAGTATACAAAAAAGGATATATATAAAAGAAATAAACTACAAAATTTAGAGATAAAAAATTAACAAATTTGCATAAATTAATAGGTTTACAGATATACACTTAACATAAGTGTATTACGAAACACAAACTCTCTTGCTTTCTTGTTTCATGGAGTCGTTAAGGTTTGCATATAGCTAAGAAAATAATTTAATTACAAGTAAAACATAATTTTAATAGCTACTTTTATGACGGCTACATGTGTGACGTACTTCCGGAAAGTCAGGCGCCTGTTCAGGAAGTTAAAGTGGAGTGAGGAGTCAATTACAAGCACTTTAAAGGGAATAACACATTAATAGTCCTACATATAGCCAAGAAAATAATTTAATTACAAGTAAAATATAAATGTATATAATTTTAATATCCACTTTTATGACGGCTACATGTGTGACGTACTTCCGGAAAGTCAGGCGCTTAATTACAAGCACTTTAAAGGGAATAACACATTAATAGTCCTACATATGTACTAACACTAACACGGTGTTTTATTTAAAAAATAAAATTAAAATACCCCCCCCCCCCAGATAACTGAAACTTCATCTCACCGCTCATCTTATACTTTTCTTTCTTTTCTTTTTTAAAGCCAGGTTTTACCATGGCGAAACCTGAGCCACTCGGGTATGATGGATGATTGGTTCAGGTTGAGTCCCACTTGAGTCCTTTTTAGGCTCAAAGTGCACTACGTTGAGTTGTCGATGCAATTCTAGCGTATCCTATGTAGTGCACTTGTGTAGGGAGCGGACGTCTATTTGGGATTGAACAGAAATCATGGCGGCTAGACGGCGGTACATATGCGTTTTTGTTACCGAGTACTGAAGTATGCTGCGATGTGTTAGCCAGGCGACCCAGATAACGAGAATCCTAACTGTTTTAACACATATTTCATGTTTTCACAAACTGTGGTAAGTCGTGTGAATCTGTAATTTAAACGCCGTTATCATTGTGACAGTCACTGGACTGGCCGGTGGCTAAGCCGCCTTTAATTCTACTGACTTAGCACGCTAAGACTACTAAGCTTGTTTGCTTGCTAGCTAGCTAGCTAACTTAGTTTAGACCATTCGCTATACCTTTTAACTGCTGTTTTTATGAAATACGCAAAACCATACGCTTATAATAGTAAACAATTAACTAAACATTACTTGTTTATTGTCCATGAAATTTAGGTTCGTTAATTGTTGTTCAGTCAGTTAGCTAAATAAGCTAGATGAGTTAGCTAAATATCGGCAATGGACTCAATAATGACTCAGTAACAAAGTTGTACAGTCCTGGTTCTTGAAATGTATAGTTTTGTACACCAGAATCTTACAAATATTGTTAGCTATACCGGCGTGTGATCAGAAATGTACCTTTTTATAGTACAAGTTATTACTAAAATTTAATTTAGGGAAAAAAGTCACTATACTGGTTATTTGAGAGGAGGGGGCCAAAACTTTTGATACCGTACTCAAAGTTGAGAGATGTGCGTGTACACAAACACTACATGATGTGTAATATTAAATTACTTAAAGATTGTTAAACTTGTACTATATTGATTTTTGTTTTCAGTTTTGTTTATTTTATTTTTCTTTGTTTTTGTTAGTTAATTCGATTTATAGCAATATGAAAGTAAACCTGAAAATGTTTGATTTTTATTGATTGATTATATAAATCAGTTATACTTATGATGGGTCTTAAATTTATTTAAGTCTAGATTCGGTTCGATTCAACTTTGTCATTGTGCAAAGTATGGGTACAAAGCCAGGAGAAAGATGACAGCAGGTTGAAAAAGAAAAATAAGTAGGACTGAAAGTACGGATAGATTTTTATCCAACTAACTACTGTAGAATCAGTGTTTATACAAGTATTGACACCTGATACCGTACTCATTACTTCCAAAAAAAAGTGTCTTGTGACTTACTTGGTTGGTTTTATAGTTGTATTATGATTTTGTTGTGGCGGCACGGTGGTGTAGTGGTTAGCGCTGTCGCCTCACAGCAAGAAGGTCCGGGTTCGAGCCCCGTGGCCGGCGAGGGCCTTTCTGTGCGGAGTTTGCATGTTCTCCCCGTGTCCGCGTGGGTTTCCTCCGGGTGCTCCGGTTTCCCCCACAGTCCAAAGACATGCAGGTTAGGTTAACTGGTGACTCTAAATTGACCGTAGGTGTGAATGGTTGTCTGTGTTTATGTGTCAGCCCTGTGATGACCTGGCGACTTGTCCAGGGTGTACCCCGCCTTTCGCCCATAGTCAGCTGGGATAGGCTCCAGCTTGCCTGCGACCCTGTAGAAGGATAAAGCGGCTAGAGATAATGAGCTGAGATGATTGTTGTTTTTTTCCTTTTCTGTGTCTCTTGCGTTATTTCTTCTTTTGGTTGATCTGTTTGTTTTGTCTTTCTGTAGTGCCATTATTCTGTAAAGCGTCCTTGGGTTGGTGAAAGGTGCTACGTAAATTAAACTTGTTTCGTTTCATTGTGTTTGCACATGCTGCTATGGTAGGAAATGGTGCCAATGGATGTAAAAAAAAAAAAAACTTCAACATCAATAATTTTATGTTGTCTTATCACAACAGTAATAATCTGCAAACTGAAGACTTCAAACATAGGGATAGTTTGTGAACAGTGATGCACTTGGTATGAATGAATGACTGGTTTATTTTAAAGCAATCCAAGATTTTGTCTCTTACTCAGCAGTAAATGCAGAGTAAAACAGGACCTCTTGTTTAACATTTTTGTAATGGAGTTCACATGCGGTGGCATGGTGGTGTAGTGGTTAGCGCTGTCGCCTCACAGCAAGAAGGTCCGGGTTCGAGCCCCGTGGCCGGCGAGGGCCTTTCTGTGCGGAGTTTGCATGTTCTCCCCGTGTCCGCGTGGGTTTCCTCCGGGTGCTCCGGTTTCCCCCACAGTCCAAAGACATGCAGGTTAGGCTAACTGGTGACTCTAAATTGACCGTAGGTGTGAATGGTTGTCTGTGTCTATGTATCAGCCCTGTGATGACCTGGCGACTTGTCCAGGGTGTACCCCGCCTTTCGCCCGTAGTCAGCTGGGATAGGCTCCAGCTTGCCTGCAACCCTGTAGAACAGGATAAAGCGGCTAGAGATGATAGTTCACATGCCACACTAGTTTTTACGCTAAAGTGGAAAAGGCGTGCCATTACGAAGTCTTGCGCAACTGGTATGACGGTGTCTGAGACTGCAGGTTGTTGTGGGTGCAGTGGAGCCACCCTTTACTTCCCTGCTGCTCTTTCACGAGGTTTTCTGCTTATTATGTTCAGCACACAGTCTTGTGAAACAGTTTGGATCTTTCTTGCAGTTATGGCTGGTACAAACTGAACTGTACGGGTTTGATCTCAAGTTCTAGTGAAGAGTTAACGAAAGGGTGTCTCAGTACAATAGTCGGTTTACAAAATGTTTGTGTTCGGCATGTAACAATTCACCCAGTTCATGATTCGATTCGATTCATGATATTGGGACAGAGACTCAGATTGTTGGCGTGCCCACGTCTAAGACGCACTATTTCGAATAATGAACGCATTGTTGAGAGGGACAGGGGCCAATATGGACGCGAGCATTTTATACCCTATTTGGAACGTTTCGTGGTGTATTACTTGACTTCATGGTCTCAATATCGAAAATCTTGCACAAATATGCAACTTCCAACATAATTATCTGGATATTCAACAGATTTCAGCATCGGATGAATTTGTTTTGACCGCCGCCATATTGAATATACGTCGGACCCATTCGTGTATTTACGCCGCCCCGTTTGTAGCGTCCCAAGCGAGTAAAACCTGATCCAAGTCTTTCGCTAGGTGGCGTCTTACGGTCTATGTATGAATATTCGAAAGAGACAAGAAAACATGGATAAAAAAAAAAAAAAAAAAATCTATTTTGTCATTCTTCGGCAGAGAGTACATTCACCTGAAAAAACTGATACCCCTGATACTCAAGGTAATTAGTCATGCTAGATTTACAACAACTACTACTACTGCAACATCAACTACTACAACAGCAACCACTACTACCACTACCACTACCACTGGTGACGACTACTACTATAGACCTACACCAAACTGAAAACAAGTTAATAAAATAAATTAATGAAATTAGAAGTAGGGATGATTAGAGACAAGCAGAATTAGACTGTCACAGCATGCAAAAAAACAAACCCATTCTTGTGCTATAATTTACAAGGAGGAGATAATATAGATGTGATATATAGTGGCCTGTGGTTGAATTCCAAAATATTGCCACTGATTAAACAATATCTCAATATATTTGGTTGAAGCATTGATTTTTGTCATCTACATTGCTTCATATGGCTTCTAATACCAAAAAAAAAAAGAATTGAGAAGAAAAAAACAGCCCCTGGGTTGCCCCAGCTGTTCATTGGGCTCGCTTCGCTCACTAGGTTCGCTTCAACTGAAGGATAATCACTGGGCCCCCCATTGTAGAAATGGGCCCCTGTTTTTTCCCAGGAGGGGCCCTGTGGGCCCCTTGACCTGCAAAACAATCTGAGTAACTGTTGGGATTACCATTTGATTTTCCTACAATAATCAACAATATTTATATATCCACATTTGTTAAGGTAAAATATAAAATATAGGCCTAATATCCTATTAACTAAACTATTCCTTTTCCCACTATTATACCTTGTACCCTCTGCTGTCTAAACAATGCAGTTGCATCTAGGAAAAACTAAGATTACATAGCTTGAGAATAATCGTGGTTCGTTTTTTTCCCCCCTTGATTTGATTTGTCATAAATTTGTATCGTGTTTTATCATCACACGATATATTGTTACATGCCTAGTCTGTATTGACATGGTCTAACCGCATTGAGACGACGCCTGTTACTAACAGAATATAATGGCTGTCCAGCACTTGGAGCCATGTTTGTATGGCTGTGAATTTGACAATGCTATAAATTTAATATATTGTTGATGGTTTATATAACATGCACTGCAAACCCTGCACTGATACCTTGTCTTGTAAGCATAGCTTCAAACCTGAGAATGAGTGACACAGCAGTGAAGAGGGTGGTGAGCGACATCATTCGCTCTCCAGAAGACAAGCGGGAGTACAGAGGACTGGAGTTCACCAACGGCCTCAAAGCAATCCTGATCAGTGATCCCACTACAGACAAGTCATCAGCAGCACTCGATGTCCACATAGGTAAAGGAGAGATGGGTCATCTCATCTCATTATTGAAACGGAGATGCAAAATCAGTCTCGTATGATGCCGGTCATTTATCGAGAATACAAGTAGTGCTTAATTCATTCACGCACATCTGGCTATAAACAGTGTAACCATTTGCTTCTTCATGACCGAACATTATTGCATAATAGCTCCATGTCAATGACGCTAGCCCAGAGGTTGTTGATTCACACTCCCATAAAAGAACTTTTTTTTTTTTTAATTGTGATCTGCTTTTATAACTGTGATGTTAAAGTTACTTATTATGTCCAGTCTCCAAAGCAAGCTTTAAAACTTTTTTTTAATATATTCTGTAATTTATTCTGCAGTTTATTCTTTTTGTTCACATGTCTCTGCTTTATAACTTTCACAGGCTCGTTGTCAGATCCTCCGAACATTGCTGGGCTGGCTCATTTTTGTGAGCACATGCTGTTTTTGGGCACGAAAAAATATCCCAAAGAGAACGAGTACAGTCAGTTCCTGAGCGAGCATGCAGGGAGCTCCAACGCGTTCACTAGCGGCGAGCACACCAACTACTACTTTGACGTATCCCACGAGCATCTGCAAGGAGCGCTGGATAGGTAAGCCTATGGAAGACTGAAGAAGAAACACTCTAGGCTAAAGTACTGTGGTGAAGGCCTTGGGTTTATTTATGTCTTGGATAAATAATGTCTTTTTTTTTGCTCCGCCTACTCAAGCGAGTAGGACGCTGCTTTGCTTTGCTCCTGCTTGATCTTTATTTTATTTAACTTTTTCACTTAATTTCCACTATTCCTTCATTTTATTTTTCACCTTTACAAGATAAGTTAGCTTTTAAAACAAAATGCCAGGGGGCAAAAAATCCAGGAGATCCTGCAGAAAATGCACAGAACTAGAACAGAGGATTTCTATCCTGGAATCAAAGATTGATGCCCTGCCAAAGACGGACAAACTAAGAGAGATATCTCACGAAAGGAGTACAGAAACAGTGGCTGAGAATGCAGAGATTGCACCCCGACAGGCCGATGGCATTGCAGATCGAGTGGATGAATACATCGATCTAACAGAGCAAAATGTGAGTACAGAAAACTGGCACATGATGGGTGGCAGGCCCAAAAATAAAAACAGAAGAGTAATTATCTCAACACCAGTTCGTTCTGATACTATGCAACCCATGCTCCACAGCCATGCTATTAGAAATAGAGCCAGGTCTACAAACTACAATAGGATTTACAGTCCTATGGAAAATCCACAGCCCATAAGGCTTCAGAACAAATTTGAATGCCTCAGGGATGTGGAAGCAGAATTTTCAGGCGGACAAGCACATCATAAAAAGAGATCGCACCACAACCAAAGAGCTGTGGGAAGAGGCAAAAAGCAGCTCGTAACACCACCTGATCCCACAACCCTTGTTCTTGGTGATTCCACTGTAAGACATTTAAAAGGACATGGGATGATTATTTGCTGCCTTCCAAATGCATCCATCTCTGACACCAAAGACAGCATTTTGAAACTCATGTCCGAGCATAAAACTATCAAACGTATTGTTGTGCATGTGGGAGCAAATGATGTTTTCAGAGAACAGCTGTTTGTCCAAGATGATTTCAGAAAACTTTTTTCTGATCTCTATAAGACTGGAATACAATCTTTTATCAGTGGCCCACTCCCTGCAAGGGGAAGCTTTGCATTTACTCGACTCTTCAGTCTTAACACCTGGCTTGGAAAAACTTGTTTTTCATTTGGTATGAACTTCATAGACAATTTTAACCTTTTCTGGAATCGCAGAGAATTCTTCAAGCCAAATAGCACTGAACTCAGCCGGATTGGGACCAAAGTTTTAGCTGATCACTACAGCCTCTGTCTCCAGCATGCATTCTTTTCTCAGCCAACATTGGGCAGAACTGCTGATAAGTGCTCACAGACTGACCCAGTTACAGATATCAACAAAACCTCTGCAAAGCCAAAACAACTACCCATGCAAGCACAGAAGAGATGCTTCAACAAGGACACACAGCCATCTGGGGCAGACTGCCAAGGACCATCTGAGGCAGACTGCCAAGGACATCAACAATCACATGGAGAATGTGAGCATGTTGTTAACAATGGGCAGCCACAGATATCTGCATCGCCCATCCAGATTGAGGACCTGACCAAAGACAATCATGCCAAGGCTGCATCATCCACATCTTGACCCCATGCAAGTATCACAGAGACTGTCAGGGAGACAGTCATGGAGACACTCACAAAGACCTCACCAAAGTCCCAATCTCAGTCTCGTTCTTCTGACTTTATTGTACCATCCCTGTCTCCCCCCCTGCATGGATTTCCCTAAAAGTATGCAGAGATTGCTGCCAATGGCTGCACTTTTTTTTTTTTCCCCAGCCCAAATCATTCGCGACAAGCAGTGTACCCAGTTCATCGAAAATCAACCAACAGACTGAACTGTGTTCGCCCAGGACTTTCAGCTGGCTACCAATCTTTTTCACCATCTAAAAAATACATGACATCTCCAATCCTTCCCCCTCCCAACCTCATCGAATATACAAAGAGTCTTGTATGATGTGCTGTGGGTCCCTGCATTGGGTGTAGTTTTGAAAACAAGAAGCTGGGACCCAGTATGCCTATGCCATTCTCTATTCCTGTGTTGATAAGAAATAGAAAACATAGAGCATATTTAACCCAGGGGGTAAATCAGTCTAGTCTCCTTCCTGTTTCAAAACAACATCAGAGTGCCCAAGCGGATATTACTTCTAGACTTTCTGTAAAGCTAGCTCTTCTCAACGTTAGATCACTTTCAAACAAGTCATTTTTAATTAATGATCTTATTTGCAAACACAATCATGATTTTTTGCTTCTAACTGAAACTTGGCTGGATCAAGCAAATAGTGCTACCACCCTTATTGAAGCAGCTCCCCCAAATTTTAATTTCATGAGTGCTACCCGACATGGGAAAGGTGGAGGGATCGCAAATATATTCAAAGCCTCTTTTCAATGTAAACAGTCCTCACTCGGTGATTTTACATCCTTTGAACACTTGTGTGCACTTGTTACATGCTCTCTTAACATATTGTTATTAACTATTTGCAGGCCTCCGAGACATTCAGCCAAAGTTTTTCTGGAAGAGTTTGGTGAACTGTTGTCAGTCATTTGCTTAGAGTTTGACTGTCTTATTATATCTGGGGATTTTAACTTGCATGTAGATAATCTTGAAAACACTTATGCCAGAGAACTACTTGCACTTATTGACAACTTCAACCTAGTACAATATGTACAGGGGCCGGCCCACTCTCGTGGTCATACCCTTGACCTCGTTATCGCAAAGGGTCTTACTGTTTCTACTACTATTGTTGACCTGGCCTTATCTGATCATTTCTGTGTTTTCTCTGATGTTTCTATGTCCCCTCACATTCAGAGCAGCTCAATGACTATGGGTAGGAGAGTCATAAACGACAACACGTGTTGTCTTTGAGCAAGCTCTCTCACGGATCTCAACTAAAATGTCAGACTCTGTAGACGACTTGGTGGAAATTTTTAATTTAAATATGACCCAAATTATGGATGATGTTGCTCCATTCAAAATCAAGAGCCAATGACAAGCAGAAAGCACCATGGAAGCAATACCCAGCTTTTAAATTGCTAAAGAGAGAATGTAGGAAGACTGAAAGAAAATGGCGCAAATCTAAACTTCACATCCATTATCAAATCCATAAAGAGATGCTTTGTAAATATAATTATGAAATTGGTAAAGCAAGACAGTCTTTCTTCTCCAACATCATCAACAGGAATATGAACAATGCCCGTGTGCTATTTTCAACAGTAGAGAAGCTAACTAATCCCCCACCACAATTAGCACCTGAACTTCTCTCAGTTAATAAATGCAATGAGTTTGCATCCTTCTTCAAAGGTAAAATTGATAAAATATGGCAGAGTATTGCTCATAATATATTTCAGTTGCAAATAACTGAAAAGCTGCAATCACCAGTGACACAGACAGACAATTTCAACACAATGTCAGAATTCTGTTTGATTGATTACGAGACTCGAAAAAACTGTACAAAATCTCAGTTCCTCAACATCTGAATTGGACATTCTGCCCACCAACTTTAAGTCTGTTCTTCACCTCATAATTACAGATGTGCTTCAGATCATAAATACATCCCTAGACACTGGCATTTTTCCTGTGTCCCTGAAAAAAGCTATTGTAAAGCTCCTACTTAATAATCTTGATGCTTCAGTATTGAACAACTACAGGCCAATATCAAATCTACCATTCACCGGGAAAATCCTTGAAAAAATTGTCTTCAATCAATTGCCTTCTTGATATCAAACAGCTGTTTTGATAACTTTCAATCAGGATTTCGTGCCAATCATAGCACTGAAACAGCGCTGATTAAAGTTATAAATGACATACGTCTTAATACTGATGCAGGCAAAACATCAGTCCTGGTGTTACTGGACCTCAGTGCAGCTTTTGATACTGTTGATCACAACATACTGTTATATCGACTTGAACACTGGGTTGGGTTGACTGGTAAAGTTATCAATTGGTTAAAATCATACTTAAAAGATAGAAGCTTCTTTGTTACCATGGGAAATTGTACCTCAACATCAATGTCCTTGACCTGTGGTGTCCCCCAGGGGTCGATCCTTGGACCATTACTATTCAACCTTTATATGCTCCCACTTGGACAAATTATCAAGAACAATTCAATTTTGTATCACTGCTATGCAGATGATACCCAAATTTATTTTGCTCTATCACCTAATGATTATGCCCCCCTTGAATGTCTCTACCAGTGTATCGACCAAATCAACAACTGGATGTCACACAATTTTCTTCAGCTGAACACAGATAAAACAGAAGTAATTCTATTTGGGGGAAAAAAGATGAGAGACTCGGGATTACCACTATTCTTGACACAAAGGGGATTAAAACAAAAGATATGGTTAAAAATCTCGGTGTTTTCATTGACAGCGAGCTAAACTTTGACAGTCACATGAAGGCAATCACTAAAACAGCATTTTATCACCTAAAAAACATTTCCAAACTAAGAGGACTTGTCAAAAAATGATCTGGAAAAACTCATACATGCCTTCATCTCTAGTAAGGTTGACTACTGCAATTGCCTTTTCACAGGCCTGTCAAAAAAAGACCATCAAACGACTTCAGCTGGTTCAAAATGCAGCGGCTAGGGTTCTCACACGAACAAAAAGAACAGAGCACATTACTCCAATTCTAAGGTCCCTTCACTGGCTTCCAGTAAGCTACAGAATTGACTTTAAAGCATTGCTGCTGGTGTACAAATCTCTAAATGGTACAGTACAGGGCCCAATTACCTCTCTGATATGTTGCAGCGGCCTAACCCAATCAGATCTACCAGATCGCAGCAGCACAATTTACTGGTAAAACCTGTTGTTAAAATAAAGTGTGGTGAAGCAGCTTTTAGCTACTATGCAGTACAGCTATGGAACCAACTGCCAGAGGACATCAAAAATGCTCCTGCTGTTGGCAGCTTCAAATCTAGACTAAAGACCAAGCTGTTCTCGGATACTTTCTGCTAACTGACAAATCATCATCTTTACATGTTTTAAACTTGAACTTTTATTCTGCTGTTTTTTACTGAACTCTTACTTCATTTTATTTTATTTCTACTATTGTTTAATTCTTATTTTTTTCTCTCTTCTTCCCCCTTTATTTTATGTAATTTTATTTTCTATTGTTTACTGTTTTGCCTTTACCTCTGTAAAGCACATTGAACTGCCACTGTGTATGAAATGTGCTATATAAATTGCCTTGCCTTGCCTTGGATCACTTTCAGTAGGGCAGTTCACTTCAGTAAAGCTCATGTGATTAGACTGTTACACTGAGCAAGGACAGTAAGTGTTACTACTCTTGCCTGCTCATGTTATTCTATCTGTTAGTTTAGAGAAATGTATCTTCTGGCATGTGTATGAGGTTAAAATGGTATGGAAAGATCTTTCAACTCACTTTCTACAGACCCCAGGTGTGAAACTGTTCCTCTGTGAATTGAGTTTTGGGATCAGGTGTCTTTTGCTGGTGGTGTGTGATTACTTATTCCAGGGAGAATCATGTTGCTGTTAGGGTAGACTGTGTAAAGTCAAAAGATGGTTTCCTATTGCAGTTAATATAATATATATAATTTTTTTAATGGATTATACTACTTTTGAGTAAATAATAATAATAATAATAATAATAAATGGTTTTCATATTTTCTGTGTATCACATTTAACTTGTTTTGGACTCAAGTTGGTAAAGCTTGGGGGGGGAGGCCTCTTGGAGGAAATTATCAAATGAGTCCTCGTGTCCTCGTAATGCTCGTGCTTATGGCCGCATTGAATTATATAGCCTTGGTGGTTATTAAGAGGCTCTTCAAAATATCTTAATTCCTGAACAACCCTGTCTTAAAATGTTAATTTATTCATACCATGTGCATTTGTTATTTGCATTTACCTGCCACATAGTCACCTGCTTGATGTTTTTTTTTTTTTTACTGACTTTCTCTAGTATTTCAGCAGTTCTTATTCTCTTTGCATGGCAGTTGGACTTTAGCATTTTGCATAGCTTAATTTGCCTATATTTGACCTGTGCACGAGCGCTCCTAACACCACAACACCAGCGCAAATACAACCCGGAATGGGTTTGCTTGTTTGTTCTGCCATGTTTTATTGAGGGCGGATTGTTAATGTGAAGTGCTTTTTCTAAAGCCCAGATCATATTTGAATGATGGCCTCCCATTCAGTGTAGCATAAGATGACGGGTGGCGTTCATATTGAGAAAGCATCAAAAGATTGTAGTTTCTCATTAGTCAGTATTTCAAATGTATGAAATGCATACAATTTGATAGCTATGTTCAGAGATTAAGGTTTAAAGCGAACACCTGTGTAGGAGCAAATGCATCTTCTGTTGCACTTCCTTAGGGTGAAGTCTAGGGTCTCAAAGGAGCCTCCATAGTTCTTGAGAAATCCCTTTGGATCCAGGGCACTCTGTAAACAGAGACGATACAAAAACACAGCAGCTGTAATATAGAACAACATAATGTACAGAATTTGGGTGTAATTTTATCTCCCTGATAATCCATTAATTATGGAGAAGATTGATATTTTGCTCGACAGATTTAATGGATTATACTATTCTCTGCACAAACTTTATCGTGTTTGCAGTTCACAGGGATAAAATTTAATTTCAATCAATATAAATGACTGGCAAAAGTATTTTACAGTAGAAAGCTGTCTCTATACTCGAAGGTGTCTGTGGTCTGCATTTCTGTGCATTTGCTTATTACAGCTTTTCTGTTTAGGTTTGCCCAATTCTTTCTGTGTCCTCTGTTTGACGAGAGCTGTAAGGACCGTGAAGTGAACGCTGTGGACTCCGAGCACGAGAAGAACCTGATGAACGATGCATGGAGATTATTTCAGCTGGAGAAGGCTACTGGGAACCCTGATCATCCTTTTAGTAAATTTGGAACAGGTATCATGAAGGCATGAGACGATACACTAAAGCCACGATATGAGACACATCCTGATACAGGCTTCATGGGAGATTAATATTGGCGATGTATATCATTTTGGTTCATTTATTTTGTAATGACCGCTTAAACCATTGGAATATCAATACACTGTTGCAAGAAACATAGATCAAGATTTACAGTACAAGGTGTAACGTTCTCCTATTATTGATGTTACTTTAATCCTTTAAGATATCATAAACATTTCATGGCCGTGTTATTAGTATAGAAAGATTGTTTGACAGTGCTATAAATGATTAGGCTAAATAACAAATTGGTGTCGTCATGGCTCCTACTGCTGTCTGACACCTATCTTAAATGAACAGGTGTGCCACATTTTACAGTTTAATTGTACAGATGAGAAAAAAAACAACATCCATCCGTTTTCTGTACTGATGATCCGTTGCGGGTGTGCTGGAGCCAATCCCAGCTGACCTTGGGTGAGATGTGGGGAACACCCTGGACGGGTTCTGGTCTATCACGGGGCTCACACAGAGGAATGGCGAGCCATTCACACCTATGGGCAATATAGAGTAGCCAGTTGAATCTGCATGACTTTGGGAGGAAACCTATACAGGCTCAGGGTGAACATGCCAACTTCACACAAAAAGGCCTCAGTCGTCTGGCAGCTTTGAACCCAGAACCTGCTTGCTGTGAAGTGATGGTGCTTACCACTGCACTTATTAATTTAAAAAAAAAAAAAAAAAAATCATGATTTTATTTTGTATATTGTATCACCCCTTTGAAATTTGTTTCTAGTTACAACACAGCATGCTTTTGAATCCTTTTAGATGTGAATGTGACTTGGATCAGCGCAACACACAGGCGTTCATTTTAACCCATGTTTCAGACCACGGTCAAGCTATCTGCAGGTGAAACCAGGGTGCATGTATATGCGATGGTTTATGGTAACTGCCCTTCAGATGGCCACGCTACAGATCTACTGTGAATTTTGGATAGTGTGAAAAATTTTAGCAGTAGTATAGTATGGGCTCTTTTTTGGTATTCTTTTTCCAAGTTCATATGTGCCAAATGAAACGAATCTAGTGTCCGACATGTGTCGTCATGCTTCAGTCTGGTTTAGCTTAATATTTTTAGACTGTTTAAATAAGCATGCTTCGAGGTAGTTAGTTTCCTTACTCTCACGCTTCATGCTCTGTCTGCTACAATGCCTGGCAAAAAATTTGGAATCGCTACTCTTGGAGGATGTTCATTCAGCTCTTTGTAGCAAAAAAAAAATTTCACAGGTATGACCTAAACTATTTTTGGTTAATAGCTGAATATTCTGGCTTTGTAAAACATACATCAAACAAATGAAATAAATTAATGGTATATCTTTTTCCTGATCAAGTAGAGGAAAAAAAATTATGAAATCGCCTTGTAATTTGCATTTCTAAAACACATGCCTGCACAAGCAAATTAATCTGCAGTTAAGAGACCTGAATGAGTTGTTGCACCTGGGTGATTGAAAGGAAGCATGGTCCCAACAAGAGAGCCGTCAAACAATGCAAAAGGATTATAAAATTCCTTCAAGAATATATTTTAACCTGGAGTGTGGCAAAGCATGTTGGTTGTTCCCCATCAGCTGTGTCTAAAATTTGGAGCAAGTACAAATTAAATGGGAAGGTTATAAAAACATATGGGTAGACCACAGATGATGTCAAAGTGTCAGGACGGAAAACTCAAAACATGCCTCGAAAATATCAAATACAAAACAAATAGGCAGAAACAGAAGTCAGTGTTTGTGATTGAACTGTCCGAAATGGGATTTATATCCAGAAAAGTCAAACAAAACCCATCATGAACACCTAAACAGAAGAGAACAAGGTTACAGTGGGCTGAAGAGAAGAAGTCCTAGACCGCGGATGATTGGATGAAGTGATGTTCAGTGATGAATCTGCATTGGCCGAGGAGAAGATGCTGGAACTTTTGTCTGGTGCTGTTCCAGTGAAACATATAAAGATAACTGCCTGAAGAAAACAAGCAAATTTCCACAATCATTGGTAATATGGGGTTGCATGTCAGTAAAGCACCAGGGGAGATGGCAATCACTACCTCTACAGTAAATGCACAGGTGTATACTGAAATTTTGGACACTTTTCTCATTCCATCATAACGAATAATTTTGCCACAGAGCAAAGACTTTTTTTCTTAATGCTCAACTCAATAACATGATGCGCAAACAGTCTGGATCTCAATCTGGTTGAAAATTTATGGTGGGGGGGGGGAGGTCTATGACAAGGCTCCATCCTGCAAAGCTGATTTCTCAAACTGCAGTACGAGAAAGGTGGAACCTGACTAATGAAGAACATTGTTTTTCATTAGTGGAGTCCATGACTCAAATAATTAAAGTGGTCATACAAGCATGAGGAGGTGCAACAAAACGTTATTGTAGGGTCCCCCCCCCCCCCCCCCCCCCCCCCCCCCCCCCACTTGATCAGGAAAAAATTCCATTAATTACAACAATATAACTTGAGGTATGGTTTACAAAGCCAGAATTTTCAGCTGTTAGTGTTTTGTTTGTTTGTTTGTTTGTTTGTTTGTTTGTTTGTTTTTGTTTTTTTCTTCTTCCCCCTTTTCCCCCCCTCCATATCTGTGGGTGGGTGTTTGTGTGTGCGCTTGCATGCTACAAACTAAAAATGCAAATGAGCATCCAAGAGTAGATTCCATATTTTTGGCAGGGGTTGTACTAACTCTGGTTCTGCCACCTAGTGGGTAAGTAAAGCTAGAGCTCATGATGAATATTAAATAGAAATATCATGATGCATGTTATGAGCAGCAAATTTGTCTCACCAGTAATTTGAAATTCTGTCTCATGCCGAGTAGCTTGTCTATAAAAAAGTATTGAGAAAGTTGAGATGCTATTGTTCCAGTGCTTAAAGGAGATACACAGAGCCTTTTATTTTTCAATAAATTTCTAAGTG
Organism: Neoarius graeffei; assembly: GCF_027579695.1. Classification (NCBI taxonomy): domain Eukaryota; kingdom Metazoa; phylum Chordata; class Actinopteri; order Siluriformes; family Ariidae; genus Neoarius; species Neoarius graeffei. Next base: position 65,749,099 of record NC_083575.1, on the reverse strand, counting down.
GATAGTATCTCCATCCTTGACTCTTGTATGCTGCATAAATGGGAATTAAAAAATATATATTTTTGAGAGTTAAAATCGACTGCAAAGCTGGCGTTCGAGTTGCCCCACTGAGCCAGCCAGCCCTGAGTGTGTGACGTCACAGCGGTAACCGGTTTTAAGGCCGAGGCCTTTTACAGCTATAGACCAAAGTCATATAAATAAAACTTTCACCATAAATTAAGAAATACCGTTACCAACTTGCTCAACTCGGACTGATTTGACTTCATTGATTGTGGGTTGACTCTCATTAAAACAGGATAGGTGTTATAACTTCTGCAACAGACATGTACATGCATGCATTTTCACTGATAAAACGTAAAAGGCTAATTAAATAATCAGATGAACTGAGACAATCACATTCTGAAGCAAATTAAATAATCTTATACCGGTAACTTAAACACACAATACAAGTTACATGTATTAATCTAAATGCAGGTAAACAATTTTTCTAAAATCCAAATGAGAGTCAGAGCTTACCCGTCTGTGTTCTCGCTTCTTGAAGGCTGATTGTTTTTGAAATAGTCTGACTTTCAGTTCTTTGTTCAGTTCCCCATTCATTCATTTCCACGTAAGGGTGAGATGGCAGCATTATCCAGTTTAGAAATCAGGGCTGCTCCATTCATTCACTTTTCTTCATACTGTGTGTTCTGCCATTACTGCTCGGCTCAGACAATTACTAAAACCCGGGACGGACCAGGATGTCACCGGTTTTAGCAACAACTGCAGGGAGGTCACTGCCTGAACGATGTGTTCCGTCCCGGGTTTTAGCAACAACCCTCGGCTCACTCCAGGAGGACTGGTGCAACCAAACTCACTCCTTTAAAAATAAATAAATAAAAATAAATAAATAAAATGCTTTTTCTTTAACTGTTGGTACTGCACCCTCTTTCAATACGGGCTTTTAGCCAACACTCCTCAACAGATCAGAGGTCTCGTACGAGTCTTGAGTAAAATGAGCAGAGCAGAGGAGAGACCACTTCGTAGGTGCCCAAGTTGCCTGTGAACAACTCGCAAAACGCATCCAAATCCTTGCAGTTTGAACATTCTTGGGCCATGAATGCAACGTAAATCCACCTTCTGTCATGTTGCTGCACCGGCCAGCAACACATCTACGTGGCATGGCGATAAATTAGCTCAAAATGGAGGATCGGAGTTGCAGTCAGCTCTGTGTTTTAGTATAGCGGAAATGGCGATGAGACCGATAGACTTCCTGCTGTGACGTTACGGACGTCAAGGTCATTCACTCAGACGGCTACCTCTATAAATCACTTTAATCATAAAAATGACTATATTAGATTTATTGTTAACGCTTAAAACTATTCCTGTGCCATTCTTGAGGTCTCAAGGCATTTATAAACGAAAGTGAGGCCATGGTTCTGCGTATCTGCTTTAAGTGTTAGTCATCGTATGTAGAAGTTATTAGGGTTTCTTGAGAACTGCTTGTACACAGTCATGTTCTGTAAAATGTTAGTACAAGATCATACTTGTTTAAAGCTTTTTAAACTAAAACTGTTGAGGTTATCAACAAATGTTAAGGCAAATGCCTTTTATGTAGCTTGAGGACTTTTTTTTTTTGTGGAAAATGCATGTTTTATGAAGAATATATGAAATTAGTATAAATACCGACGTGATTATAGGAAGTCGCGGGTGCTGATTGGTCAAGAGATTCGGATTATTTCTTGATAATCACTTGGAGCGACTCGGCAAAATGGCGGCCAATCACTTTGTCACCGTAAGTGAGGAAGAATTACAAGTTATGAAAGAAAATGTTCTTAAAAGCACTGAAGATGCTACGAAATTTGGCCTAAAACTATTCAAAGGTAAGGTGGAATTGTGATTTATCTTTTTCAAAGCAAAGTATTTTATGTGACTCGGCAAAGATAAGTGACAAGTCCGCGCTCATGCTGCTTTTAAAGATTGAAATAAATTATTTTTTAAATGATTTTCTTAATTTTAAATAATCACCTGTGTATTTATATTAAAACAATTATTCGGCTCAGTGAATAATAACCAACTTCATTTCAGTTATTTTTCACCGATATTTACCTTGCCTTCGATGAATGAATAATTATTTTTTTCGCGGTCCAGATCCTGCGCTCTGATTGGCTGGCGAGCGGGTCCGTATCCTACGGTACGGACCCTGGTTACGGACCTCTGGTGACTTGTTCATTCACAACAACAAACATAGTAGCATTTTTTTGTCAACATTTATCTTTTTTATAAGATTTATTTATAAGATTATCAAAAATCTTAATTTTTGCCAGCATTTCTCAGGAGAATATCATTAATTTTACAGCATGGATAGCGATAATGACAGTCTTCACAGCGAAAGCGAGTTTTACTACCCTGAGGAAGAAGAAATAGAAGAAAACATTTCAGGAGAAAGCTAAAAACCTCTAACTGTTGCTAACGCCGAGCAAAAACATGGCTGAATCCTGAATGACCGTTTTGTATAAATAGGGGACTACATAGGTGGCAAAATGTAGTTTTTTTTTGTTTGTTTGTTTGTTTGTTTTTTAAATCTGTATGCCCCATCTGTTTTGGAGATAAAGAAATGACCGTGTTCTCACACATGGGATATTTCTTTTTTTCCCTTAAATAGGTAATAAGCTCACCTTGGAAACACGGCCATCCCAAAAAGGCATCGACATCCGTCAGGAGCTGCTGAAATTCCACTCCACGTTTTATTCTTCCAACCTGATGGGACTTTGTGTTCTTGGAAGAGGTAAGCCAGTTTACACAGTGACCCTGTTTAAGAACAATGAGTAATGATGGTGTACTTGTTATCAGTGACATGCAAGTAAGCGAAAGAACAAGATGTTAAAAAGCAAGGGAGGCATTTTCCATTTCTGATAATTGTTGACCCATCACTCAAAAATGAAACCCTGTGCCATGTATGCATTTTTCCTTTTGATTTCTAAAGGACACGACCTGCTAAAGACCAGCAGAATAAATCACAACATTAGGAAGAGACTGTGTTTTACATTGTGATGAAATTTCATATTGTAATTTGTGTTCTTGCGCTGGATGGCCACAAGTTTGCGGGCACTTGACCATCACATCTGTATGTGATCCTTCCACAAAGCTGAAAACACAATTGTATGGAGTGGTTTTTATATTCTGTAGCGTTACAACTTCCTTTCACTGGGACTAAGGGGCCCAAACAAGTTCCAGCAAGACAGTATCACTGTACACCAAGCGCTATCCATGAAGGCATGGTGTAAAGAACTCAAATGCTCTGTACAGAGCCCTGACCTCAACCCCACTAAACACTTTTGGTCTGAATTAGAGTGCTGACTGCACCCCAGGCTTCCTTACCTGACATCTGTACCTGATCTCACTATTGCTCTTGTGGTTGAATGGGCAAATCTCCACAGCCACACTCCAAAATGTAGTGGAAAGCCTTCCCAGAGGAGTGGAGTGGACTATAACAAAGAGGGACTACATCTGGAATGGGATGCTCAGAAATTACATATGGGTATGATCTGGTGTCCATGAACTTTTGGCCATGTAGTGTGTTCATTTTGAGTTGTTTAAAGGGCAAAATGTAAATTTGCAAGACCTAGTTTCCTGAACAAAATGTCTGGTGTGAGGTTGAATGAAGATTGTGAAGCTTTACCAGGCTTGTAGTACTCAAGTCCAGGACTCTGACTCAAGTCCAGCTCGTGCCCTAATTTTAAGGACACTTGACTTGGGCTTGAGCACTGATGACTCGGACTTGTGCACTAACTGCTTTTGGACTCGTAAATTTGAGACGAGGACTCGATTATTTAAAAAAAAATAATAATTTCCCTTTATTTTTTTTGTAACATGCCAGAATAATTTGGCATAAGAGATTTATATCGAACATTAATTTTTCTACTTATTTTGTGCAAGAGTGTCACATCTGCACACCTTGACGCGTGCATCAGAGAGACTCTCAGGAGCGCTCTGGACAGTGTATGTGCTGTAAACGATTCGCACCTGTACAGGATTAAGGAGCAATCAGCGCACCTATAGAGGATGTGCAGTCACGTGACCCGCACGTGTGTACTCCGCCGTATTGGACGGCATCAGGATTGTTTACCTTACGCGAGCATAATGGATCCAGGGAGTAATCCCCAAGAAAATTCGGAAAATACCCCATCTACATCGCGCGATTACTTGTCCAAGTTTGTTCAGCATCTTGAAGGTGACGTGAGGCAGCGTTACGTGGAAAAGTGTTCCAGGTTGGGGATTGCAGATCCGTACAACTTGCCGCAATCCTTGTTCAGGGAAATTCGGAGCTGCGGTGCCGGCGATTTGCCCGATCTGGCCTACCACGACATTTACAATTTTCTCGTTAATCCTGAATCGTGTTACACTGGCAAAGCCCTCAAAGCTTACAAGAGCCTGGAAGCTTATAAATATTTTGTTGCGGGATTTGTATCCCAACTATACCTCTAGAAGGTTATGAAGAAGAATGTCTACTTGGTAACCTCACGGGTAAGTGGCATTAAGACGTTTATCATAAAGAGACTATGCAGGACGTTTTATCGTAAGAATGTTCGGAATCTAAACTCAGTTCCAGATAATGACAGGGTTGTAAATATGTGTTTTTGTCTGAAAAACAGTAAATCAGAAAGCTGCGCACATTTGCGCGGAAGCTGCGCAAATGTGCGCAGCTTTCTGATTTACTGTTTTCTTCCACACATGCAAACTCCTCACCTTTCGGTGAAATTCGCCGTTTTGGTCCCAAAATAGGTCACTTGTGTGAATCGTGTAGATCCGAAGAGATTTTTTTTTGGGGGGGGGGTAGGCAGGCTACAACGCTATTGTTGCCAAACATTTCACTTACAAGGTTACAGCCAATCAAGATAAACAGTTACTAACACGCTTCTTTTCCATTGGAGTTCTGATCAGCTGGTGTACAACCCACTGCTGGTTGCCAGTCCTCGCTTACGAATATTCCACAGATTCAGACCGCAAAGTCACCTTTTTATAGAGGTATCTGGCAACCTCATCTCGCGACTGGATCTGAATACCAATGGAACAGTTTCCAGCGCGCTCGGGGGTGAATAACCATGGGCGGATCTACCGGGGTGGCATATGCCACTCTAAAAGAAAGCCTTGCCACCCCTGCTGCTACCCCAGTTGGCAGCGACGAATTCAAAGAAAAATTACGGCCAATATGACATTTACGTGCGCAAATTTCTAATGTCCGACTGCGGCGAATGCAGCACGAGATAACGCCAGAGATTGGTTGTTTTGGAAAATTGAGAGGCGCGAAGCGAGGGAGCCAGGAGTCGCGAGGAAAGGGGTAAAAGCTGATTAACTATCTATCAAAAAATGAAATTATAATGAATGAACAGTGCTAGCATAGTTGCGATGCTGATTTTGAGAGGATAAAAATCAGGTTGGAGAAGGTTATTTAGCTAACTATACATGTAAGGCAAAAAAAAAAAAAGTGTGTTTCCGGTAACCCGACCGATCGAGAATTTCCGCGTGGAAATTGCCGACCGTAAAGTTATTACAAGTTTCCCTCGATATTTTAGTGTAAGTGGCGTTAGTTTGTCATAATTTTTTGTTTCAACGCATTCAAGTTGTGAAAGAAACGATAAAAAGTAAAATGTTTTGCCACTTCTATCAGCCCTCCTGGCTGTAATGCAAATTGCTTCCTCTTCAGTATACAAGTGCACTTCCATGGCAGGGAAAAACACTACATTTTGCCGCCTATGTAGTCCCCTATTTATACAAATAGGAGTCATTCAGGATTCAGCCATGTTTTTGCTCCGTGTTTTTGCTCGACCCAAGTTCTACAGTAGGCTAGGCTAGGCCGTCTGCTTTTAATGGAAGTAGCCTAGCCTAGGACGTTAAACCATATTTTCACGTTATTTCTTGATAAGGTGTTTTCACATTATCACATGAAAATATCATGAAATAACGTGATAATTTCGTATCATGAAATTACGTGATGTTATTACATGATAAATATATTGTAAAAACGTGATAACTCTGTTAACAATATCTTTTCACGTAATTACTTGAGTCTAAGCCAATTTTTTTTTTTTGAGTGTGGCAGCAATACGCTTCCGCAGATCATAACTCGAACTCTTGCGATATTTTTTTTATTCGTTTAAAGATTTAAAACACATTTTATTATGATGTGTGGTATAAAGGATTCTGTGCCAAAATACTATTTTGTAAGATGTTTACTTGTGTTAATTTTTTCGAACAAAATAAAACAAATTAAGAAAAAAATTTCCTACCTACCGACCTTATTTTAGTATTTCATGTTACCTGAAACACACTTTTTTTTTTTTTTTTTTTTGGCCTAATGTTAGCTAGGTCTGACATTAGTTTTGTGTAAAGTCGGCCACAAAAGTTAATATTGATTCACCGTCTGTCAAGGAAAACATTGCTATTGGCTGAAGCTTATGATTCAAATATTGAGGATCTTAAACATGAGTTACATCAGACGAGGAGAGTACTAGACAGAAAAAAGGGGGAACAGGAGAGTCCTACCACTCTCATGGAGTTCACTGTTTTTGGACCCATACCAAGATGATGATGATGTTTTTTTTTGAGTTGTTCAGGTTGTGTAAAATAGCGGTTGTCTTGCCTGTGAGCAGTGCATCCTGTGAACGAAGTTTTTCATCTCTCAGGCTCATAAAGACTTATTTGCGGTTGACTATGACAGAAAAGAGATTATCAAGTTTGGCTGTACTCAGCATTGAATCAGAGCGCACAAAAGCATTAGATCTTGATAAATTTGTGAAGCGTTTTGCTGAGCAACATGGAAATCGCCACATTCAGCTGTTGTAGGCATGACAAGTTCATGTTATGCTCACTGGTGAGCCTTTACAAAGCGTGAGGAAAAAAAACTATAAAATGTGACACTGGTGTAAATGGTTTAAATCATGCTGAACTTGAAGCAGTGTTGTTATTGTTGTTTTTTAGTGTCTGTTCTTTTGCATATACAGTATAAAACTGTCCAGAAACGGTATAGACCTCATCTGAGAATGTGTGTTCTTCGTGAACAATAAAGGCATGAGATTAAGTTTATCTGTATGAGTTTGTAAATGGCAGTCTGTGCCCTTTTGTAGTGTGTACATACTATTTGTCGTCAAACTGTGATTAAATTCAGTATATATACATGTCTGTAATACGTTGCCACCCCTCAAAAATTCCTGCCCCCCTCTTGCCACCCCATAAATATTTTTCTAGATCCGCCCCTGATTTCACGTAGGTGATGTCTTTAAGAAAATTGACAGACAGGGATTGGCCAGGTGTGTCCTCTGGGGTAGGTCTGTTAGATAGCACAGGCAGTAATATATACCTTTTTGTAAATAGCCCACTGTGTTGTACACAGGGGTGAAAATTAACTTCACAAAATATCAAACTTTACCGGCCACTGACAAATAAATGGTACAATTTACCGGCCACTCAACAGTAACTTATTAAGACATGTTTATGGAAAGTTATTTTGTACTGTATTAAATTCAAGATGTCACTGGTTGCAATTTTTTTTGTAACGTAGACTACGGATTGTACTTTTGCGCGCGTGCCGTGTCCCCGTGCGTCCTTCTCGCCTTTTTCACCCCTGACCAGTTTGCATGCCTGTCTTCTCATACTTCCTATGTTTCATGGACTATAACGGCATTTGCTCATTTAGTAATTTTAATACAGAATTTACTCTGATGAAATTATTCACACTCCAACGCCCCCCCTAAAAAAAAAAAAATCGGATCTGCACGATTCAGCCGTGAAAAAGGTGCATCCGCCGTTTGCATCCTTGTTTAAACTCATAGGTTAACCGACTTTAACCGGCTAATGAGGCTCGGTGGTCGGTCAAGATTTTTTTTTTTTTAGTTTTCACCATCCCTACTATGGATTGGCCTTTCAAAGGCATATATGAGCCAAAAAGATAAAACATTGTCATAGACTAGGCCAGGGTAGTAGGGCTAGGCATAGCCATTTTAAACGTTAGAGACTGTCTAGTTTCTAAGTATGCAGTTATCATTCAATCCGAAAATCAACTTAACAGATGTACTAGGAGTATTGAATTAGAAGATTACACCTACCTGATATGAAGTGTTCACTACAAATTCGGCTGGTAGAACTGGGGTACCAGTTTTCTCTTCGCACAGCGGACACCCATTTTGCGCGTCTCTCCTCGTCTGCGGGGAATCTATAAAATGACAGGGCCAAAAGGAGGGCCTGTCTATTGGTACAACCAAATGCTGAACAAGATATAACCATTCTCGAAAGATCTACTCCCACACACTTGATAATTAGAACGGGTTCGTCTAAGTTCTATGCGTGGCCCAAGATGGCAGATAAACAAATCACGTGACGTCACGTGCACGCTCTCTATATAAAGACTGAAAACACCCTTTGCGAAGTATTGAGTTGCGTTGCTGACACATTACCAAGCCTTATTTCCTTGTTTGGTTTCCTGATCCCTGTTTCACGTTTTTGATTCTGCCTAGTCTGATGCTGATTGTTTCTGTGTGATCTTCCAGCGCATCTGTCATTATCCTTTCCAGAAAGATGTTGAAGAGTATGGGTGAGAGCAAACAACTTTGGTGGATGCCAACTGTCATGCGAAACCAGTTTCCAGTTGCCCTGTTGTAGTACACTACACTTGTTGCTCTGTTGTATAACTGTTCGATAGTTCGTACAAGGTTTGGGCTAATGTTATATTTTCTCATTGTGACCCACAATGCTTCATGCCAAACTTTGTCGAAGGCCTTTTTAAAGTCTATAAAAACCTGGTAGAGGTGTTGCTGGTGCTGTAGGTATTTTTCACACAGGATTCTGAGGTTGAATATCTGTTCTGTGGTACTCCTACCCTTTCTGAACCCTGCTTCTTGTTCTGCTATTTTTTTCGGCTTGTGGTTTTAGTCTATTCAATATTCTTTGCAGCAGCACTTTGCTGGGGTGACTGATTAGGCTTATGGTACAATAGTTGTTGCAGGTTGGTCTTTTTGGGGAGGGTGATAATGGGAGATTGTGTCCATGGTTTGGGCCATTCCCCTGTTTTCCATATCTTGTTGCCGATGTTAGTTAGTACTGTGATCGTCTCTTCTCCTGCCTGGATTAACTCAGCTGGGACATTGTTGATTCCTGCAGATTTACCTTTCAGGGCTCTTGCAGCCTGCTCTACCTCTTCTCTGAGGATTGAGTCTGTGCTGTCATCCTCGTTAATGTGCTTCCTAGGAACGTTCAGTACATGGGGATCCCCTTCTGTCTTGTTGTACAAGTCCGAACAGTATTCTGTCCATCTTCCTATTATCCATTTCTTTTCTGTTAGGCATTTCCCGTTCTTGTCCTGTATAGTGGAAACTTTGCTTTGTTTATTGCTTATAAGGTCCTTTACAAGTTGGCATGCTTTTTTTGCTATTGTTTTTATTCAGACTGTCTTCAGTGCCCTTGCACTGATCTTCTATCCATTCCTGTTTGGCTTTCTTCATTCCTTTCTTGATGCTGTTGTTCATTTCTCTGTATTTACGTGCTCCCTCAGCAGTCCCTTTGTGTTTTTTTTTTTCTTCTTCAGTCGCCGCCTTTCATCACACACATCCAGCAGTTCTGGTGTAATCCATGGCTTTTTCCTTGGTCAGTTTTCCCCCCCAAGTATTTTGGTGTCTGTTTCCACAATGGTCTTGTTAAAATTGGCAACGGTCTCCTCAATGTCAGTCTCGTCGTTAAAAATTAGGAGTGGTGCAAATTTTTCCCCCTTGAAGGTCTCCGCTACCTGTGGGTCCTTAAGTTTTTCTAATGGCCCTTTTCCACTACCCTTTTTCAGCTCACTTCAGCTCGCTTCAGCTCACTTCAGCCCGACACGGCTCGCGTTTCGACTACCAAAAAACAGCACAACTCAGCTCGCTTCAGCCCTGCTTAGCCCCTAAAACTCGCACCGTTTTGGAGTGGGGCTGAAGCGAGCCAAACCGTGCCGAGTGAGGCTGGGGGCGTGAGCAGACACTCCCCTGTGCACTGATTGGTGAGGAGGAGTGTCCTCACATGCCCACACACGCCCCGCGAGCACGCTGGGATCTGTAAACACCGCAAACCCGGAAGAATAATAATTACGAATTACGAGAATTTCTGAAGCCTTATGCGCCTCGCCTCATCTATACGCTCTTGCCAGTATCTGTCCGCGTTGTCGGTGACAACAAGCCACAGCACCAAGACCAGCAACACTAACGACTCCATGTCCTCCATGTTTATTGTTTACTATTTGGGTCGTGAGGCTACCGCTTAAAAGCTCACTGATGTCACTGTTTGCGCTGCTTAACGACATCACGTGACGTCCACCCACTTTCGCTAACTCCACCCAATGTGTCCACCCACTTCCAGCCAGCACGATTCAGCGCGGTGGTAGTCGAAATGCAACTCCAACAGCCCCGCTCAGCTCGACTCAGCACGGCACAGCTCAGCCGCGTTTGTAGTGGAAAAGCGGCATATGTTAAATCTGAGACGTGTGTATTGTGGTTTCTTGATGGTCTTCAGACAGAGACGAAAGGATAGCATCAGTAAGTCATGATCACTTCTGATGTCTGCCCCAGGAAACGTTCGGGTTCTACCAGTATTAATGCTAGCGCAAAATCGTTTCTTTACCAGAATGTAGTCAATTTGATCGTGGTGCTCACCACTTGGGCTGTGCCAAGTCCACATCCTGGATTTCTTGTGACGGCCAAGCGCATTTGCCAGGACCAGGTTGTTGTGGGTAGTGAATCCCAGAAGTCGCAGCCCTCTGTCGTTTGATTCAGAGTTGCAATGAGGCCTCTGTACACTACTCCAGTCACTGTACGTGTCCTTTTCTACTTTTGCATTCCAGTCCCCTTGTACAATGACAATGTCCTCCTTTGAAATCTCATTTAAAACTTCTTGGAGTTGGTCATAAAAATCTTCTTTGTCTTCATCGTGACCTTGTAGTTGGAGCATATACTTGGACTACAGTGATTGTTGAAGGGTGAGGCCTTCAGACGGATGGTAATAATCCTACTAGAGACTGGGCGACAGCTCATCACTGCTTTGTTTGTATCCTTATGTATTAAAAACTCAACTTCATGTTTATCCTCTCTACCGCTGTAGTATAGTTTATGCCCATCTTCACTAGATGTCTCACTGCAACCTTTCCATCTCAACTTGCTTATACAGTGCCTTAAAGTATTCATACCCCTTGAACTTTTTCACATTTTTCCACCTTACAACCACGAACTTAAGTTTTTTATTGAGATATTATGTGATAGACCAACACAGAGTAGCGCACAATTGTGAAATGAAACGAAAATGATAAACGGTCTTAAATTTTAAACAAATAAAAATCTGAAAAATGTGATGTGCATTAGTATTCAGCCCCCTGTACTCTGATGCCTCTAAATACAATCCAGTGCAATCAATTGCCTTCAGAAGTCATTTAATTAGTTAATAGAGTCCTACTGTGTGTAATTTACTCTCAGCATAAATACACTTGTTCTGTGAAGGCCTCAGTGGTTTGTTAGAGAACACTGAAGAACAAACAGCATCATGAAGACCAAAGAACTCCCCAGACAGGTCAGGGATAAAGTTCTGGAGAAGTTTAAAGCAGGGTTCGGTTATAAAAAAATATCCCAAACTCTGAACATCTCAAGAAGCACTGTTCAATCCATCATTCAAAAATGGAAAAAGTATGGCACAACTGCAAACCTACCAAGACATGGCCGTCCACCTAAACTGACAGAGCGAGCAAGGAGAGCACTGGTCAGAGAAGCAGCCAAGAGGCCCATGATCACTCTGGAGGAGCTGCAGAAATCCACAGCTCAGGTGGGAGAATCTGTGCACAGGACAACTATAAGTCGTACACTCCACAAATCTGGCCTTTTTGGAAGAGTGGCAAGAAGAAAGCCATTGTTGAAAGACAGGCATAAGAAGTCCCGTTTGCAGTTTGCCAGAAGCCATGTAGGGGACACAGCAAACATGTGGAAGAAGGTGCTTTGGTCAGATGAGACCAAAGTTGAACTTTTTGGCCTAAATGCAAAGTGCTATGTGTGGCGGAAAACTAACACTGCTCATCACCCTGCACACACCATCCCCACTGTGAAGCATGGTGGTGGCAGCATCATGCTATGGGGATGCTTTTCTTCAGCAGGGACAGGGAAGCTGGTCAGAGTTGATGGGAAGATGGATGGAACTAAATACAGGGCAATCCTGGAAGAAAACCTGTTGGAGGCTGCAAAAGACTTGAGACTGGGAAGGAGATTCACCTTCCAGCAAGACAATGACCCTAAACATACAGCCAGAGCTACAATGGAATGGTTTAGATCAAAGAATATTCATGTGTTAGAATGGCCCAGTCAAAGTCCAGACCTAAATCCTATTGAGCATCTGTGGCAAGACTTGAAAATTGCTGTTCACAGACGCTCTCCATCCAATCTGGCTGAGCTTGAGCTATTTTGCAAAGAAGAATGGGCAAAAATTTCAGTGTCTAGATGTGCAAAGCTGGTAGAGACATACCACAAAAGACTTGCAGCTGTAATTGCAGCAAAAGGTGGCTCTACAAAGTATTGACGCAGGGGGGCTGAATACTAATGCACATCACATTTTTCAGATTTTTATTTGTTTAAAATTTTGAAGACCATTTATCATTTGTGTTTCACTTCACAATTATGTGCTACTCTGTGTTGGTCTATCACATAAAATCTCAATAAAAAACTTTTAAGTTCGTGGTTGTAAGGTGGAAAAAGTTCAAGGGGTATGAATACTTTTTCAAGGCACTGTACCTTGTATATTCCAGTCATACCTATCCGTCTCGTGAATAAGTTCCTCGAGTTTTCCTGCTGCTCTCAACGTCCTTGCATTCCACGTGCCACGCACGATGTTATCCCTTATTTGTATCTTCCCAGCGGGTTGTACACCAGTAGCATATTTTTCACCTCCGTCCCGATGTCTAGCGGAAGGCGCGGCACTTGTTGACCCGGGCGGTGGCCGATCCTGTATGGATTTGGTTATGGTTTGCTTCATCATGGTGTCTTTTGGGCAGAAGAGTTTGGCGGGGCCCATTCCTCTCCAAACTGTTGGGACTCCTCCTTCTGAGGCACGCCTTGGTCCCGAACACTTGGCTGTTGACCCTCAGGGTTCCTCCGCCCTAGCCCATGGCTTCACTGGGAAGTCCACCACCTAGTGATGCAGTGTTGGCATCACCCCCTCAATGACATTTGGCTGGCCAGCTGAGACCGTTGCCCAGGGTATGGCACATGGAGCCAGTCGTGAGAGTTTAGGAGATGGATGAGGACCAGAACATGTGATATCCTGCACAGCAGGATCAGCTACCAGGCTGCCTAAGGTGCCACCTCTATCCAGAGCCCCCTATACGCTTGAAATAGTCAACCAATTTAAGTACCTAGGTGCCATCATTATAGATGAGGGCTCCAAACCTGAAGTTTTTTCTCGTATTGCCCAAGCCACTACAGCACTGACCACTAAAACCAATCTGGCGGGACAAGAACATCACCATTGGCTCAAAAATAAGACAAATGCACTCGTCACCTCAATTTTCTTATATGCCTGTGAAATATGGACACTTGCAGCAGAGCTGCAAAGACAAATAAGTGCAATGGAAATGAGATGCTGCAGGAAACTGCTAGGAATCTCGTATATGGACCATGCCATAAATGAGGAAGTGAGGAGAAAGGTTACAGAAGACATTGGCCCACACAGAGACTTGACCACAACAGTCAAAAGAAGAAAACTAACATGGTTTGGCCATGTTACCAGAAGCTCTGGCCTAGCAAAAACAGTGCTGCTAGGAACAGTAAATGGCAGCAGAAAGGGGGGGGACGACAAAAGAAGCGATGGCAGGACAACATAAGAGTGGACAGGTCACGACTTTGTAGCAGCACAGAGGCTGGCCGAAAACAGGTCAAGGTTGAAGAAACCGGTTGCAAGCTCATGGTGCCCCAACAACTCTGGGTTAAGAGAGTTGAGTCTATGATGGCCTGTTTGTGCCTCGCTCAACCTATTGCCTGTTTTACGATTTTGCCTACCATCCTGGATTGTTTACTTGTCTTCACTTGTATTAATAAATTAATACGTCATGTTCAGGAACAAACTAATGTTAATGGCGCTAAAACAGCCACCGTCAAATGGTGCGGTTGGAGTCTTGTTCAGTCATCACCCTCTGATCAATAGTGGACTCAACTCGGGGGGAGTGTTTTAATATAAATGACTTGGGCTTGACCTTAGACTTGAACACTGGGGACTTGAGGTTCACTGACTCGACTACAACACTGAGCTTAACACACATTGGAAATGTTCATTTTGTTCCCCAATCCCTCATTGTACCACAGCCATCATGCCTACTCTGTTATAGCCGTGTGGCATTCAATGCTCACTTGGAGCGCTGCTGTTCTATATTTTGTGAACTGTTCTCTTCTTGTATACTTGATGGGTGACCTCTCTTGGACTTCCTGTACCTCGTGTTTGACAAATTATGTGCTGCGTTTCTAAGTGTTTCACATTGCATCAATGAGGCCATGTCATCCAGAGAGGCAGTTTGGCTTCACTGGTGTGGGAATGGTTACTTTTCCTCTTTCCCCTTTTATTTCTTTCCTGATGATTAGTTATCTCTACCAAAGTCAAGGTGCTTCATGTTTATACAGGCTGCAAAACAAACTAGTTTTTTGCAATAATCTAGGATACAATTTTATGGGCAGTCTGGTTTTTATACACTTTCCACACTTGATGGGATTTTCTTATGTTATAGCCACTCTAAGAAATTTATTATCTGACTTAATTTAGTATCGTTAAACGTATGGTCGGTGCGTTTATTTGCTGTAGTGCTGACGTGGTGTGTGTTTGTATGACCTCATTTGGATTATAATGGCGCTACCTCCTCATGAATGACTTTCTCAGCTTTTCTCTGAAATGAGTCGGTGCAATGTTTTAGTAATTTCTTTTCAATACAAGAGACTTGAATTCAGCCAGAGGTAATCTTTAAACTTTAATGACACTTCCTTTGTATTCTGCCATCTTGATGTGGGATAATTTGTAGGCATTTTCATGGGTTTTTGGATGATTTGGTTGTGTGGGAGCAGCAGGATGTAAATGTAGTGTAACGTTGTATGAAACTATAATTTGATTTCTATTCGAGTGCCAGATGGTGAATATAAAATAATTCTTATTCATCATTTTTACTATCTTATGCCTTACTAGTAAAAAATTGTTGCTCTTAAAGCAGTATTTCCTCATGAAACTAGATAGAACTCGATGCCAATGGCGTCGATGGGGATGCCTCCGCCTGGTAGACTACATGCCTTATTAAGTTGTGATTTGGGGATGGACATTTGACCTCACAGTAATCTTGACCTGTGGCCTTTTAACCTCAAAATCTAATCAGTTCATGTTTGTCCCAAAGCGCACAAATGGTGAAAGTTTGGTGAAATTCCTTTCATTCGCCTTGGAGATATTGTGTTCACAAGGTTTTCAGACAGACATTTGCCCTCACAGTGACCTTGACCTTAGAACTTTTGATCTCAAAATCTAATCAGTTCATGTTTGTCCCCAAATGCACAAATGGTGAAAGATTTTGGTGAAATTCCTTTCATTAGTTTTTGAGATGGTGTTCACAAAGTTTGGGGATGAACATTTGATCTCTCAGTAATCTTGACCTGTGACCTTTAAACCTCAATCTAATCAGTTCATGTTTGTCCCCAAATGCACAAATGGTGAAAGTTTGGTGAAACTCCTTTCATTTGCCTTGGAGATATTGTGTTGTCAAATGTCTGTCCAAAAACCTTGTCAACACAATATCTCCAAGGCAAATGAAAGGAATTTCACCAAACTTTCACCATTTGTGCGCTTTGGGACAAACATGAACTGATTTAGATTTTGAGATCAAAAGGTCTAAGGTCAAGGTCACTGTGAGGTCAAATGTCTGTCCAAAAACCTTGTCCTCACAGTGACCTTGACCTTAGACCTTTTGATCTCAAAATCTAATCAGTTCATGTTTGTCCCAAAGCGCACAAATGGTGAAAGTTTGGTGAAATTCCTTTTATTAGTCTTTGAGATCGCATTCACAAGGTTTTGGGACGCACGCACGGACAGACGGACAACCCGAAAACATAATGCCTCCTGCACCTTAAGGTGGCGGAGGCATAAAAACACTAGCTATAATTAGGCATTGAAGGTAATATAAATGTATAAAATCTTACAGTTTAAAATAATTTTTGTGAGAATGTAAGTGCAACAATGTTGAAATGGTGCGAATTCAGACCATTTGAAGACAGAATTGCACAGCACCCAGGAATTTTTTTTGTAAATAAAAGCCATCACTAATAAAACTGAATTCCTGACCTGTCTTTCCCCTTTCTGTGTTTTTTGTCAGAATCTCTGAGTGAATTGACATCTATGGTGGTTAAACTCTTTGGAGAAGTGGAGAACAAATCTGTGCCTGTCCCAGAATTTCCGCAGCATCCCTTCCAGGAAGAGCATCTTAGGGTGAGGCCAAGCATAGACAATGGCAACATTTTCAACACGTATAACACCAACCACTAGCTATTTAAATTATACTTCAAATAAGCCATGGTTGTTTTACAGTAAGCACTTTGTTTTGTGGTAAATGTGTGTTGTATTTTGTCTTCTGCAGCAATTTTACAAGGTCGTGCCCATTAAGGACATCCGGAACCTGTATGTGACCTTCCCTATCCCTGACCTACAGAAGTACTACAAATCGAACCCTGGCCATTATCTGGGCCACTTGATAGGGCATGAGGGTCCAGGGAGCCTGCTGTCTGAGCTGAAAGCTAAAGGTGAGGATGTGGATAGAACTACTACAACTGTGCAGAATGTACCACCTACTAGCAAATGCTAAGTGCTACATTATAAGTACTACTCGTTATCATATTCAGTCTAGTATTATGTCATTTTTGTATAATGCAGTATGTGGTGTGTGGGCTTTTTTTTTTAAATCACTTAAGTTGAAAAATATATATGCTGTACGTGTCTTTTTGTTTCAGGTTGGGTAAATACTTTAGTTGGAGGCCAGAAAGAAGGAGCCCGAGGGTTCATGTTCTTCATCATTAATGTGGATTTAACAGAAGAAGGATTATGTAAGTGCTGGGAGTAATTGGTTTTGTCGCAGTTATTGTTCTTGTTTTGAAATATTTTAAGAGTATCTCCCCATTTAAGTTAACTATGTGCCTGTGTATACATTTTGATGGTGTTCACATAAGTTTCTGGCATACTGGAACCCATTAATCAACCCTATGTAAGTCAATGATCACGTGTATAGGTTTGAGTATACCTCCTTAGTTCTTTTCCTTTCATTTCAGTGCACGTAGAGGACATCATCTTTCACATGTTCCAGTACATTCAGAAGCTGCGCACAGAGGGCCCTCAGGAGTGGGTTTTCCAGGAATGTAAGGTAGGTTGGATAGCTGTCTTTAGCTTTGCCATTTGATTAAAAGATTTGTACTTTTTCTGGACTCCTTGTATTGTAAACACATTGGAATAGCGTAGAAATGACAGTAAGACAGCACCATGTGCATTCGCCTGGTTTTACAGGGCTAATATCACCCCATCTAATGGCATGAGTGTGGTATTTATCCAAGCACCTTTCCATTTAGCCCTAAGGTGTGTCGCTTCCTCATGTCATTGTGCCATAAGTTATAAAGATGATTCCCTTTATCTCTAGTGGTTAGAGTAAAATGGAACAATAGTTATAAATGTAACTATGGTTCTGTGAGCATTGTATAATATCCCTGTTTCTTGTATTCCTACACCACCTGTAGGATCAATAGAACCATAGCTGCATAAGTAAATGGTGATTTATTTGCGTGCACTCTAAAAGCATAGGAAAGCCAGCACCAGTTAGCCATAAAGAAATCAATAACTTTAACATTTACATTAACCAAGAAATCTATATTGATGTATGTTTAATAGGCATGCAACGATACACCCAGTTCATGATTTGATTCATGGTATTGGGTTTATGATTTCATTTTCCCCGTGATATTTTTGAAAAAAATAAATTGAAAAATTTTATGACCAAAAAAAAATCTTCCTATTCTTTATCAACTTATTCCTTTTGTTAAATTAAATTTAAAAAAACTTTTTCATTTTCTTAATCAACAATGATTATATACATTTGTAAAGGTTGGAGTAAAATATCATGGCCTATTAAAGTATTCCTTTTATTTAAAAAAAAAAAGTTAATAACAAATAGGCCTTTTCTTAATAAACTTTTATGAACATTTCTACCTGCATTTGCTTCTCTTTAGCTTTCAGCAGTCTGTAAAAAGATGGCTCTGATTTCTTGTTAAATCCATTTGTATAGTCTGTCACAGAACAGCTCTTGCCTATTTTAGATCTGGGTTTTGTGTATTTTCATGAAGCTGCGTTAGTGCTGTTATGTTTGCATTCGGTGAAGTAACGTGTATTCCCACTATTGTACGTTATTGCGCTCTCTGCTCAGAAACATTACGCAGCCTGATGATAATTGCGATTGATTATTTTACTTAATTCGAATCATAAATTTGTATTGCGATTCATCATTGCACAAGATATGCCTAACATTTTTTTAAAAACTTGAAAATACAAAAAAAAAAATTAAAAAAAAAGACAGCAGTCAAATAAATCAAGCTCTTGGTGAGTTCTCGCCAGCATTTGCTATTCCCATAACACAAGCAAGAAGGGGAAGGTTGTATGTGGCACTTACGAGGGAAATATCAGGAAAAGATAATTAATTAATTTTTTTTTTTTTTTGCAAGTGACCTTGGTGTCAGCTTAGTGTGCTGAACTCTTGCCTTTCTAGAATTTTTTTTTTTTTTTTTTAATCGATCAAGTAGGGTAGCTCAACAAATAAAGTAACAGTAGCAGCACAAATTACTAAATGTCTGTCTTAAATACATTCATGTATTCCTATTTATTTATTTTTTTCTGTGCAGGATTTGAACACTGTGGCTTTCAGATTTAAGGATAAAGAACGCCCACGTGGATACACATCTAAAGTAGCTGGACTTTTGCACGTAGGTACTCTCTTCAGCTCTTAAACTTTCAAAAGTTTGGAAGATCTTCATTCGGTCACGTTCAGCTACTGATGTTTGCTTGATGCCTGCCATTTTTTCCATTATTTAATTCACAATAAATTGCCAAAGATGAAGTGAATAATAACAGAGATGAAGTTGAGGTTAATTGTTTTAGTATAGTTGTTTTAGCATAAATACACAGGTGATTATTTTAAAAATTGTATTAAATTTATTTCAAAAGCGGCATGCAAGTGTAATGTGCGCATACTGGTCACTTATCTGTGCAGAGTCACATAAAATACTTTGTTTTGAAATGGATAAAATAAATCACAATTCCACCTGACCTTTGAATAGTTTTAGACCAAACTTCTTAGCGTCTTTAGTGCTTTTGAGGGAAAGCATTTTCTTTCATAATTTGTAGTTCTTCCTCACGGTGATGAAGCGATTGGCCGCCGTTTTGCCGACGCTCAAGGTAGTGATCGAAAATAGTTTCTCGACAAATCGGCGCATGATTTTTCTATAATCACCTGCGTATTTGTACTAATTCTTGTCTTTTTTTTTTTTTTTTAAACACCAGTGGTAATATATACATACACACACTTTTTAGTTATTTGGATAACAACATGTTTTACTAACACCTGTCCTTACAGTTGGGAGGAAAGCACTGTAAGCAGTCTCTCATTAAGAGCTCAAAAACATGACCTTGTTCCCATGTGGCAAGCAGTTTTAAATGGAGTGTACATGTATATTCAGTTTCCAAAACAGCTCATCATAAACTTTACAGTAATTCTCAATGCTCTAACGTAGTCTTGATGATCCATCCTAACTGGGTCACGTTAGTGTAGTTACGTGACCCTGTGTTTGAAGGGCCACATCTTTACTTGACAGAATTGATTCAGACCACACTGTCCCCATAATCCACAAAGCTTTAAATTCATACGTGTTTACATTATTTCTTTCAGTATTATCCTTTGGAGGAGGTACTTGCCGCAGAGTACATGTTGGAGGACTTCAGACCAGACCTTATTGAGATGGTTCTGGATAAGCTGAGACCAGAGAATGTCAGGTGAGTCAAATATGTAAATAGTCATTTAAACATTTTGTCAATCTAATAATTTTTTTTGACAGTATTAATGTCCTATTGATGGCCAGTATGTTCTGACAATACTAGCTCAGCCTTGCTGAATCACTACAGCCTTAACCCTCAGCCCTTCTTGTAGAAGCAAGCCTGGTGCACTTTATGTGAAAACTATAAGATTTATTTCTTCGGCACAATTCATGGCCTGAAAAGTAGGTCAGGCCAAATTGCTTCTGCTGCTTAGGGGGTGATTGAGTTTTGCCCGGGCTTTGGACAAATGCCTCGCCTTACTTCAAAGAAGCATCATGTTTTTGAACTATTTCATTTTGAATGTCAGTGAACTGTTTTTCTTCTTGCCATGTTGCTCGCAGGCAAAACAATAGTGTCTGGTTATTGCCTTGAATTCGATAGTGTGTGTGTTTTGAGAAGCAATCGGTTTTTTTTTAATATAAAATTTTTCTGACATGAGGAGCCTTGTGAATTCCTGTGAAGTTTCAAAATAGAGCTGTTCCATAATAGGAATCAAAATATGGCATTTTTATCTTCTTGAATGCATCTCGGAGAATGTTAGGTTTATATTTTGGCTTTTTCATACTTTTTTTGGTATATTTTTCTCCTCCTAAACTGAAACATTTCCCAGAGATGAAAGATTCAGGCTACAAATTTCAGGTGAAACAGACTGGGGTGTTATAACCCTGTAAGCCAGCCTATCTTAACATGCGCTCCATTCAGGTAATGTCTTGTGTCCATGTACTTATCAGTTAAGGTTGATGATCCTGCACACAATCAACCTGCGTTCTTGTATAGTTTGTCTCTTTTGGGGTTATGATGGAAGTAGAGTGTCATGTACTTTAGTTACCAGACAGAAGCTGATGAAAACGAGCTTGTCTGGAAATCCACTTGTGTGTAAACGACTCGTCCAGGGTCCAAAATTGGTTTAGCAGCCGTGTATGTTGAAAGGCAGCCTTAGGCTACATCCACACCACACGACAACGGCAACGAGATTTAAAAAAAAAAAAAATCGCGTCCACATGGGCAATGGATCAGTAAAATATCAGGTACATATGGCAACGCAACGCTTGCTGAAAACGATGCAATACACATGCCACACCTCTAGGTGCGCTGTAAGACGGTCCCATCGGAGACACCAGAATAATAGAAGTAGTAAGGACGCATGCGCATAAACTATTATGTGCGAGACTTCATATTAGCCACAGTCAGAAAAATCTGTTCGTAAAATTACATTATAATGACCAAATACAATGAAAAGTATTTTTCCAGTCTCACCTGTGAAAGGTAATCCCATGTGATCTCGTTTGGACGGCAAACCTGTTGATACAGTTAAACGCAGCACATGAATGAGGCATCTTTATTCTCCGCTTTGCCCCATCCAATATGGCGGCGAGGATGACGTATGATTCTACGCGGAAGGCGGCATCTTTAATGGTCCGGAATAAATTGAATGCTACACGTTGATGGATTAATTTGTTCTTCTACGCCCTTTTTGAGGAATGTATTGTAGGACTTAAACCAACATCTGAAGAGGTGAGATCGCTCCTTTTTTTTTTTTTTTTCCTTCCCCCTATTTTTGCTGGCGGGATTGACTCTGCCCTAAGGGCTATTCTCTCTCTCTCTCTCTCTCTCTCTCTCTCTCTCTCTCTCTCTCTCTCACTTTGCACCATTACACAATAAATATTCACAGTGAAAATATTTTGTAAGTGCGTTTCATGAACCAAGTTATAGGATTTGTTGACAACTCGCATCAAGTTCGTTACACTTCTACCCGGCGTGAAGCACATGTGGTTGTGACGACATCGTAAACAAATCCGTTCTACTCATCCAGACGACTTCGCAACGGCGCCGTTGCCAGATCTTTCCACTCTGGAACCCGTTCTCAAAAGATTTCGTTTTGGGGCACCCAAAACGCCGGTGCCGTGTGGATGCCAGGCCGAAACGATAAACAATTTTATCAGATTCACCTGAATCCGTTGCCGTGTGGACAGGGCCTTAGTGTTTATGGCTCCGTACGCTGAGTTCCAAGTCTTGTGAAAGTTGTACAGTGGTAGAAATCCATGTTAATAGTCATGGAATGAAAATGTAGGGGCAGGTTGCTTATTAGTAGTTAATCACCATTGTCATTTAAACATCCAGTTTTCTTTTCATTTTTCCAGTGGAAGAAACTTTGGACTTTATAGCATTTGGTCTTTGGATTGTATTTGGATTCACATAGTCCCTGCTCACGTCTGGAGACATCGACTGACTATTTTGGGCTCTGTTATGCAGATAATTGATTTTGGTGACTCAGAATAGCGGGTCGTTGTTCTGAAAGTCCTCCATCGATCATAGCAGCACCAGTTGCCCAGGTGCATTTCTGTCCAGATACAGAGCATCGATTCCTGTCTTGGTACTCTGGATTGAAGGTTCACTGGAAACTCAAGCTTCCCACATGTAATGCAATAATCCTGATTCTGCGAGCCATTTACTATAGAGCAGATTTGCTAAAAGCAGAATTCTGCAGTCTGGCTCCCCCAGGGAGGCTGTGAGAGATGGGAAATATCAGTGTCTGTAAACTGAGAGTGGTCTGATTTGTAGCACAGGTATTTTTGTTTGTCTATTCCTGTTCCTCTTCAGGGTCGCTGTCGTCTCCAAGTCGTTTGAAGGACAGACTGATAAGACCGAAGAGTGGTACGGAACCCAGTACAAGCAGGAATCTATATCTGATGAGGTCATTAAGGTGAGATGCTCTTCTCTTGAATTGCAAGTGGGATCAGTTAAACTAAGCTGGCTTATTTGATTGAAAAACCTTTCTATATCTTAATAACGAGCCATTTTTGATATGCACACCAGCTCAGTTTTTCCCACTTTTACTACTGTTAAGTACATTTGGATGAGTAGACTTGTGGGTGGCGATCAAATTCTGATGGCTTACTGCTAGGTTGTTTGCTGAACCCTATCACAGTTTGTTAAAAAACTGATTTTGGTCAACAGTCAAGCATGTTTTACTTTCTTGTCCTGGTCTAAACACCACAAGGGAGCGATTTTATTCTCAAAGTACTTTGGAGGATGATTTTAACAAGGTGCCACAATTAAAAAAAAAAAAAAAAAGTTTTAGGATTTTTATCTCATTTAGAAACATCTCATTTAGTTAATTGTTTACTTATGTTTATTTATGAAGAAATTTCTAATCTTTTTGAAATGATCTTGCCATGAAATACCCTTAGGTGCTGAAATGGCATTTAAAAAAAAAATCACTCCTTCACTGATTTTGGCCAATACAAGCAATAACAATAGAGGAAGGAAGATGCCATAATGTACAGTTGCCGTCTAAGAAATGGATTTTTAAACCTTAGTCTGTAATAATTCACCTTTCCATTTGTCTGGATATCTTGTTTAAAGGTCATAGGCAATGGTCCGAGGTGAAACGTAGAATATCAACTTTATTTTCTAGAAGAATAACCCAAAAAGCGAATTCAATCTTCCTGGTGTCTAATTTGCACCCTAAAACTGAATAAAACGGTTAAAATACACTGTTTTGCCCAATTTTTGAAGGTTTGTTTATATCTCACTTATGCGCACTTTCAACTCCAGGCGACAGTCATCGTGACGTCATTTAAGCCAAACAGACCGGGAGCAGCTCTGTGTTTACTTGCGAACCGAGCACACGTGTACGGACTTTGGTCGTGAGAGATTGTGTAAAATATCTGATGGCGATTTTGAAGTAGGAACTCTCCAAATTGAATATCGAGAGGTGAAACCATGTATGTATGAACCTATGGCCGTTGCGAAGCAATCTGTGAACGTGGCTCACTGGTTTGACCGTGCGGCCTCGGAATCGGACAGCGACTCTGCCGATTCTGATCGCAGTGACCCCGGACCTCAACAAGACTCGTGCCCGAACGATTTATCCTGGTAGTTATGATAAATTCCTACTTTCGTCGTAATACTAAGAGCCCTTTTGAAGAATAATTAAACCGCCCTCCTTAGTGGATATAGGTAATGATTACTTGACAGCGCGCCGGTAGGCCACATTAGCCTGCCATCTGCGGCATTATACTATTTATAGCCGACTCTAAGCGAGGAAATATCCCTTTGTCTCATTTCCACAATGATTGTACAGCATCCCTCAGGATTCTTGACTTGCCAATTGCAAGCAAAAGTAAAAATGTTTACCTCCAATCTTCTCCTTTTTGCTTGAGCATTGCTGCTCCGTTTCTTCTTTGACTGCTTGATTTTGTTTCACGCACACAATCCACTCTCTCCGCCTCTTCCGGAAAAAAAAAAACAACCCTCTGGCTTCACGCACACAATCCACTCTCTCCGCCTCTCCTCCTTTTTCAGAAAAAGCCAATCCTCTCGCTCCGCCTCTTCTCCTTTCTCGGAAAAAGGTAAAAAAACTTATTCCTGAACTGGTCCTGTTACAGTTCACTACACAACAATAAGGCATGTTTTTTTTCTTTGGAAATTCCTGAACACACGTCTGCACTCAAGCTGAACGGCAAGTTAAGTAAACGGAAGTGGACTCTACTCAAGCGGTTTGTTTGGCTTAAATGATTTCACGTGCCGAGTGGTCACGAAATTCGCCGCGATCCGCGCTAACTTATTTTAATTATTACTTATTAACAATACTTCTTGGGACCAGAAGAAAATTACAGAGGGTTTTTTTTAACATATAAAGTTTCAAATGTGCATAAAATTAAAACCGTTGCCTATGAGCTTTAATCTTCTCACTTCCACTTGGTGTGGCTTTTTAAGCCAGATGTTTTTCACTGATTGATTGATTTTGTTTCAGAACTGGCAAAATGCTGACCTCAACGGCAAGTTCAAACTGCCAATGAAGAATGAGTTCATCCCCACGAACTTTGAAATTTACCCTCTTGAAAAGGACTCTCCATCCTATCCCATTTTGATCAAGGTGTGTTTTTAACTCCATTCTTTACCCTGCTTTCCAAAACCTTTCTGTTTGTATAACTGATGGTTCCATTCTCTTCTCTTCAATTCCATTTAAATTCTCACTTTAATTTTAGTGCTTTTATTATTACTGCAGAAAGAGCTAGGAGGTGACCAGAGCGTGCCTTCTGTCTGCAGTGTAACCAAAACTGTTATGTTTCTATAGGATACTGCGATGAGTAAAGTGTGGTTCAAGCAGGATGATAAATTCTTCTTGCCCAAGGCCTGTCTAAACTTTGAATTCTTTAGGTAAGTTAATATCGTGAATCACTCGGGTTTTGAGACGTCAGCCTTAACTGTTATTGTATGCTGGAGTTGCTGGTTGGCGCTTGATTTTTTTTTTGATGCGTTGTGTTGTATCATTTTTGAAGAAGCGACAGCTGTGTCATTGCAATTTTATGTGTTTCACCCCGATTTATCCTGTGTATCTGATGGAGAGGGTGTAAACCGCCTTGGGCATTTATAATGGTATTAATCATTTTTAGATATTAATAGCCTCTCTTAATTTACATTCAGTGCTTAGCTTATGTAAGTTAAATTTTAAATTCATGAACTTGTCTGCTTGAATTTTTTTTTTTTTTTTTTTAAAAACCCTTTTCTTATTAGCCCTTTCCACCTTTACACAGCTTCTTTTAGTTACAGGTATTGCAGCATTGCTCAAAGGCTGCAGAGGAAAAAATAAATAAATAAAATTGGTGAAATGCAGAAGGCTTGGCTTTATTACTAGTGTATCAGTGACTTGCATGCCCCAGGATGCAAACCAAATATGTTTGGACTGATCACTACTGTTGTCTCCACAGCCCCTTTGCGTATGTGGACCCGTTGCACTGTAACATGGCATATTTGTACCTTGAACTTCTTAAGGACTCCCTGAACGAGTATGCATATGCAGCCGAGCTAGCTGGCTTGAACTATGACCTCCAAAATACCATCTATGGGATGTATGTAAGTATCCAGATTACCCTCGTCGCTCTCATTTTGCATCCCACTCCATGATCATACCACCATTTTATTACCCAGCTGTGCAAAGCGATCTGCCCTTCGCTTCTCTCACGAAGGCCAGATGGTGGTTTGAAAGTTTTATGAAGCTGGCTAATGTCAGCATTTACGTATAAAGCCCATACGTTTAGTATGCCGGATTTCCGATCTGGTATCAGTATGGGATTTCTGTTTAGTTGACTGCTCTTAGGTGGCTGAATCAGGTTCGATAAATTAGCTGTTTTAAACAAACGAGTAAATTTAAAAAAAAAAAAAAAACCTCCTTAGTACTGCTATACGAAAAAAAAATCTGACTACTTTTAACCTGTGTGCTAAGCTAGCTAATGTAGCTAATTTTTACTGACTGACTAAAACGGTTTGTTATTTTGGTGCATTTTCAAGGGTTTGCCTCCGGTCAAAAAAATCTCTGAGTGTCAGTTGAGATGCTGATACTGAAATCCCAGTTTTGTCTGTCTGTCTAACAAATGCAAGCTAGAAGGAGACAGTAAGCTGGCTAGCTGTTGGGAATGCCAGAAAGACACGGGCGTTTCCAAAGTGTATATTAATGCATGTTTACACATGTTTTTAAAAACTCAGGAAAGGCTGATTAATTTGATTTACCTGATTAGTTGAATCGCATGTTTATAGCTGGAAAAACATTAAAATATGCAGGACAGGAAGTACTCGAGGGCCAGTGTTGGGAACCTGTGGGGTAGATGGTAGTTTCTGCATTTGCCCTTGTTGGCTCTGCCAGTGTTGAGGCTGCATATACATACTCTTCGACACGTTTTTGGGTTCCCCCCCCCTTTTCTCTGTCTGTCTCTTGTTTTTCCTGTTTTCATCAGTCATTCATGTCTTGTTTTGACAGTTGTCACCCTTTTCCAACAAACACTTTTTTTTTTTCCCCTCCCCCTGTTTCTTTGTTAGTCGCTACCTAAGCACAGATCCCCTGCACCGCAACATGACGTACCTGTTTCTCAGGTTGTTGAAGGATGATTTAAAAGAGTATACATGTGCAGCCAGCCTGGCAGGGCTGAGCTATGGCATAGCCTCAGGAATGAATGCCATCCTTGTAAGTATGGCACGTCAGCTAACCCATCACGTGTGGCAGGGCAAAGGTGTAGGGATGCTTGAAGCTTGGTAGTGTGCTAAACTGGTTTTCTAAATCCTTTGCTTATGTCTTTGTCAGTGCGTAGAAGGTAAGTGGTGAAAACCTAACCATCTGCACAGGCTGAGTGGATGTGTCCAGCCCTGCGTAATGATGACTGCTCCTCTGCACACAAGCTTCTGTTTCTACCTTATGTGACCTTGTATCGTAGTTTTAACACGCTGACGTATCGTGCCCTTGTTTAAAGACAACTTGCAGGGACAGCCAGTTTCATTCCATCACTCATTTTCAAAAATGCACCCATCAGTATAACCTCACCAGGCAGAGGACGTTCATTTACTGTCACCTGCTGATTGGAGTCTTGCCACATTGGCTGCCGTTTTTGTGTTTTACTCTTGGATGTCTGGAAGTCCTTTAGATTAGGTTATGCATAGTAGTCTTTTAGAGCAGAGTGGTTGTTTCTGCAAAATGGCTATTAATGTTCTAATATATTTGCTGACATGAGCTATGGACCTGCAAGACGCACAAAGTTTTTGGTGAATGTTTTACATTTAATGGGTTTTTAGGTATGCACTCAAATATTCTGGGCTTTTGTAGAAATTTATATAGTATCCTTTTTTTTTTTTTTTTTTTTTTTTAGTTCTTAATTACCCTAGCTATTTAATTCACTTTTGTTGGTATCTCCCCCGAAAAAATAAATAAATAAATAAAATCTTTTTGGAGGTAAATGCCTGGAGAACACACTGGCTCATCATAATTAAATATGATAAAATTTGATAGCATAATGTATGCAGATTCATTTTACAGTCCGTATCTGCATTCTGCGCGTTTTGTCTTTGGTTTACAGGTATGATCAGATTTGTATGTTCTCACAGAGTAAAGGTCTTTACACATGCAGCGCAATGCGAATAAACGATGCAAAAAAATAATTAATGCATTTAACACACTATTCACATTAAACGAGATGTGATTATGTGAGCATTCCATGAAAATATGTGCCTGGAGTTAACGAGTGGTGATGAGCTAGTGCATATTCTTTTGAAAAAAAAAAAAAGGTAGGGGAAGAAATTTTTGGCTACATTCGGTCCTGAGCAGTAGGTTAAAATGCAGGGAGTTTCACTGCTTGATTCAGGAGTTGCTGAGACTGATGGTAAATTTCAGCACATCACAGTATAGGCTACAGACTATGGACTGTACACCCACCATTTTCATTGCCTCTCCTATCCTCTCCCCCCCCCCCCCCCCCCCCCCCCCAAAAAAAAAAAAAAAAGACATTGTCTTAAGTCATTTTCTTTATCAGTTTGGTTGCCTTTGTCAAACAGCGCTGGATTTTGAGCCACAAAATGGATGAGGCCCTGCCATGCCTGTAGCAGTGTGGTGATGAACCTGCTGTGAAAAAAATACTGTTTTTTCGCACATGAACGTTTACCTTTTGTGAAAGCGTTCATTTACCAGATAGTTGTCTGGAAAAAAAATATTGTCCGATTGTGGGGGGAAAAAAAAAAAAAGATAAAATCGCGCTGTATGTGTAACGATCCTCAATCTGAGTGTAACATTTTACAAGCATGCTTTGTGGCTAAAATATTTGGGTACAACACTTTTCAGGTCGTGTCATTAGTTTGACTGACTGGTTGAAATCCTATCAGTGAATGAGTAGCTTGGAAGTTGGTCAAGACATTCTTACGATGATTCTGTTTGTAGTGTTTTGGCAGCAGTGTTGCTAGTTCACTAGTTGAATTAAAAATGAACTCTCTCTAACCCCATAGAGTTGACGCACGTTATTGATACTATTTCCTCGGAATAAGTCAGGGCTAGCTATCGGTGCTAGCCACCAGGCTGGTTACACTCCCTAGCCGTGGGGCTTTTTAGTCTCGCCGACGAGCTGGTTAACAGCACCTAGCTGAGAATCTCACTGACATCAGCTAGCTGAGGAGACAAATTGGAAAAAATAGCTTAGAGGGAAAAGGCTTAAGAGAAGCAGACATTGTATTTTGTTACCTTGGTTAATTGTGGTGTTATTTTAGGGATAGTCAGGGATGAAGGTTGACAAACTAAGTATTTGTTGAGCTTTACATTTTCACTATTCAGGTAACAGTACAACTCGTATGAATTACATCTGTTGGCTTATATGTATGAAATCATCGATATTCTTCACAAGTGGGATAGTAATGAATCACAAACCAGCTCATGCAATTTAAACCTCACAAACGGGCGATTTCTCAGAGACAACAAGGGAAGCCGAGCTTCCCCTAAAATTCTCTCCCCAAACTGCGGCGTCTACGACGTTGAATTCTCATTAAAACAATAACTTGCATAACATAACATATGCCCAAGATTGTATTTATGTTCATAACTATCCTGTAACTTATTTGAGCGATGTCTGACGAACTTGCAGTTCGCTACGAGAATCACCTTTGCTGCCAGGCTGTAACCTTTCTTATTTCAATGGGCTCTATGGACTGGCAGCAGTGTTGCCAGATTGGGCGGTTTTAAGTGCATTTTGGCGGGTTTTGAACATATTTTGGGATGGAAAACGTCAGCAGTATCTGGCAACACTGACTGGCAGCCGGGTATCCGTTGCAGTCTACGAGACGGCTCTGAACAGCCAATTGCAGCTAGTTGTTATTGGTTAAAATCAACAAAATCGTCACTTCCAGGGAAGCCGGGCTTCTCTGGGACTAAACGAGACAGTGGGAGGGACAAGAAGCCGGGCTGATGAAGGATTATTGGAGGTAGTGTTTGAAAGACATGAGGAGGGCGGTACTTCGGCGAGGAACACAGAAGTATGATCAGTCAGTCCCTAGCGGATGTCGAGAAAGTGCAGTCGTGTGCCAAAGTGCTGTCCGAATTTCTTTTCATATAAACGTTTCTTCTCATTGATGTCTCTGTACATTACTCTGTAAATAAATGTAAATATTACTCGTTGTGCTCCGTTAACTTTCATCCATTCTATCAGTTTGATCATTCGTGAATTCACTCGTTTATTTCATTTGTAGTTCAATCTGGTTGTAGGCTAGCTTGAGCCTTATTGGGATCTGCAGTGCTAGCTGCTAACAGAAATTGGTAAAGTCTCTGGAAAGCACAACCAGCTGGTATGACAGGGTCACAGACCATTTTCTGGAAAAGGAGCGGAGGGCAGAATTTGTGTATAAATAGTGTTCATGTTCATGAATCTGAAGTGTGTATATTGTTCAGTAATGTTAAGAGAATGGTGGGCTCTGTGTTATAGGTTATACCTGGGTATAATATTCAAGGTTCTGTGTGTTGCATAGCCCACCTGCTTATGAATTTCCAGACTGTGTTGCAGAAGATGTTCAAGGATGTGTTGCACAGCTGGGTGTTGTGTTAAAGACTCTGTGTTGCCTATCAGGGTATGATGTTCAAGGCTCTTCGTTGAATAGCCAGTGATTTTTGGATGTTTGATATTTTTGATTAAGGATATGAGGCACTAGCCTGGCAAGCCAGACTATAACATGAAATGTACAAGCAAAAATACTTTCTGCCACTAGGTAGGGTTGTCTAGTTCACTGTGCTAATGGGGCACACCTTTCTATGCTTTGATATCCGGCCTACAGGTTTTACGATGAATGCGTAAAATGGGCTTCCCCTGTTTTAAAAACCAGCAGCCGCCACTGCTCACAAAGTATTTCGACACTGAGCATTTATGACTTGCATACCAAAACTGTGCTCTGCCTCCGACTGTCTTCCAGACACACAAACTGATCCTTCCAATGTTTAAGCTCCTCACCTTTACCGCACACACCTACGGTAACCATACGTGCAAAACTAGATAATTTATCACACGCATACAGAATTTAGTCTGCACGATGGAAGCATGGTTGAGAATCTAAAATTGAGATGTAATTAATGTCGTGTGATGTGGCACAAAAGTGGCATGTTGGTTCATTACACATTTTCTCATGAAGGTTAAATTGCACAATGTTTAGAATTTGAGCAATATGATTCGTACCGAAACCGTGTCCTTGTAGTTGATGTGCAAAAACTGATGCATCCAAAGCTTACAACTTTTGACTTGTTTTGCGCACACGTAAAGTAAAGGCAGTGTTTGAAAATGAGGTTTTACATGCGTTTTACCATTATATATGGAAGCAAAGGCGGCACGGTGGTGTAGTGGTCAGCGCCGTCACCTCACAGCAAGAAGGTCCTGGGTTCGAGCCCCGTGGCCGGCGAGGGCCTTTCTGTGCGGAGTTCGCATGTTCTCCCCGTGTCTGCGTGGGTTTCCTCCGGGTGCTCCGGTTTCCCCCACAGTCCAAAGACATGCAGGTTAGGTTAACTGGTGACTCTAAATTGAGCGTAGGTGTGAATGTGAGTGTGAATGGTTGTCTGTGTCTATGTGTCAGCCCTGTGATGACCTGGCGACTTGTCCAGGGTGTACCCCGCCTTTCGCCCGTAGTCAGCTGGGATAGGCTCCAGCTTGCCTGCGACCCTGTAGAACAGGATAAAGCGGCTAGAGATAATGAGATGAGATATGGAAGTAAAGAAAATTTGTCAGATGCATATTTACACAGCACATGTAAGGGGGTTATAGTACTGTTGTAGGTTACATGAACGGGTGACGTGTAAAGATTAAGCGTGTGTGTGTGTATAGTAGTTTAGCATAATGAGATGTTAAAAGGTTCTTTTTTCTTAATTTGTTTTGAATAATGATGGTTTGTTTTTGCACATGAATGTGAATAACAGTAATATTTGTTTACCAGTACTTCAGCAAGTGATTTGGCTGTGGTGTAGGTGGGAAATGTTAAGAAATTGTACATAATTTAGCCACTTTTGTAAACAAGGGCACAGCAGGGAGTTAAACCCCACTCCAGACAAGAGTCACCATGTAGGTTTATGTGGCTAGAACATGCTCGTGGTGTTAATTCACCAATACTGGGAGGCATTTCGCATGCTTTCAGAAAACAAACTTTTTTTTTTTTTTTTTTAAATTGTGTTGTGTTAATCTGATGATGGCACCAGAGGTACGAGGGCCTGTCAATGCCGCTTGTGACTGTACAACTAATGTTTTTACACCGTTGTCAAGGCTACTGAAAAAAGCATACCAGCACTCAGGATGTTCCGTTTTGACAGGCCATTAAGAAAAAACCAACAGTCCGCTTTAGCCACCGAAAAATGTCAGTCGTGGTCAAATCGCTGCGTTTCAGTGGGTTCAGGAAACTTGCAGATATGTTTATCTTTTTTTCTCGCACTTGATTTTACCTTATAAGGGCAGTTCTGTTCACCACTCCATTTGTGCTTATGATGGTTCGCTGGTTTGTTGCCATATTTGTAGAAATTGTCGAACATTCTGTTCCAGTAGGGTGGCTTCCTTCATGAACTTGCCAGTCTAACACACTAACTCTGCACTTGGACCTGCTCATGTAGACCACATTAATATTATAGCACGGTTTAGGCATTAAAAAAAAAGTGCCAGTGTCTCAGATTGATGGTACAGTGCCTTGAAAAAGTATTCATACCCCTTGAACTTTTTCACATTTTTCCACCTTACAACCACGAACTTTAAAAGTTTTTTTTTTTTTGCTCAATGGGATTTAGGTCTGGACTTTGACTGGGCCATTCTAACACATGAATATTCTTTGATCTAAACCATTCCATTGTAGCTCTGGCTGTATGTTTAGGGTCATTGTCTTGCTGGAAGGTGAATCTCCTTCCCAGTCTCAAGTCTTTTGCAGCCTCCAACAGGTTTTCTTCCAGGATTGCCCTGTATTTAGTTCCATCCATCTTCCCATCAACTCTGACCAGCTTCCCTGTCCCTGCTGAAGAAAAGCATCCCCATAGCATGATGCTGCCACCACCATGTTTCACAGTGGGGATGGTGTGTGCAGGGTGATGAGCAGTGTTAGTTTTCCACCACACATAGCACTTTGCATTTAGGCCAAAAAGTTCAACTTTGGTCTCATCTGACCGAAGCACCTTCTTCCACATGTTTGCTGTGTCCCCTACATGGCTTCTGGCAAACTGCAAACGGGACTTCTTATGCCTGTCTTTCAACAATGGCTTTCTTCTTGCCACTCTTCCAAAAAGGCCAGATTTGTGGAGTGTACGACTTATAGTTGTCCTGTGCACAGATTCTCCCACCTGAGCTGTGGATTTCTGCAGCTCCTCCAGAGTGATCATGGGCCTCTTGGCTGCTTCTCTGACCAGTGCTCTCCTTGCTCGCTCTGTCAGTTTAGGTGGACGGCCATGTCTTGGTAGGTTTGCAGTTGTGCCATACTTTTTTCCATTTTTGAATGATGGATTGAACAGTGCTTCTTGAGATGTTCAGAGCTTGGGATATTTTTTTTTTTTATAACCGAACCCTGCTTTAAACTTCTCCAGAACTTTATCCCTGACCTGTCTGGTGAGTTCTTTGGTCTTCATGATGCTGTTTGTTCTTCAGTGTTCTCTAACAAACCACTGAGGCCTTCACAGAACAAGTGTATTTATGCTGAGAGTAAATTACACACAGTAGGACTCTATTAACTAATTAGATGACTTCTGAAGGCAATTGATTGCACTGGATTGTATTTAGAGGTATCAGAGTACAGGGGGCTGAATACTAATGCACATCACATTTTTCAGATTTTTATTTGTTTAAAATTTTGAAGACCATTTTATCATTTTCGTTTCACTTCACAATTATGTGCTACTGTGTTGGTCTATCACATAAAATCTCAAACTTTTAAGTTTGTGGTTGTAAGGTGGAAAAATGTGAAAAAGTTCAAGGGGTATGAATACTTTTTCAAGGCACTGTAACTATGAATTATGATTTTTTTTATTTTTTATGTTTGGCTAACAATCTATAAATTGTTTGTAGTTTTAGTTATTGACTTGCTGAAGTGTGGTCTAAGGGAAGCCAGTCCTGTGCAGGTGAAGAGGGAATGAAGTGAATGGCATCTGTGTGTTTATGCTGACATTTTGCCGCCTGGTTGCATTACTCTTTGCTTTGCATGCTTTTCTTGTACTGCCTTGATTATTCATTATCTCGGTAGCGGTGTCATGCAAAAAATTATTAACATGCTCCCCCTTCCTCTACAGTTGGTTGAGATCAATTGGGTTTATTCTCTGTTTTTAGCTGTGTGTGTGAGTACATCTCATGGGGTTCTCCATGTAAAGACTGACATTTTAGTGAATTAAACGATTATTTTCTGGACTGTGTGCCAGTTTGGGACTCGTGGGGCTGCCAGGTGTCTTAGCTAGTTCCACATTCAGTGTTCATCTCACAGTGCTCCTATACTCTGCCCACACTTTAAGTGGGTATGAAAGATTTCTGAACTAACTTTCTGTCTCTCTGCTACAGCTGTCGGTAAAGGGTTACAATGACAAGCAGCACATCCTGCTGAAGAAGATCATTGAGAAAATGGCCACGTTTGAGATTGATGAGAAACGCTTCGACATCATCAAGGAGGCGGTGAGCAGCGCACACACATCTTGGAATTAAAACTCCTGTGTGGCACAACAGAAAAGCGTTTGCCCTATCATTTGGCGAGGTTTGAATCCTGATGATGCCACAGCCATCCGTGGCTGGGTGTGACCCGAGGGAGGAGTGGCGTACCCTAACACTTAACCAATCATGAGTATCTGTGAGCTCATGCGTCCAGAGGTGGGCGGTCCTCAGCTTTCCCTGCCACTCCTGATGTTACCAGAGTAGCAGGTTGAAAAGCTGCAGTTGGGAGGGGGAGGCTTGGAGAAAGCGTATGATGGCCTCCCCCTCCCTGAGTGGTAGATACTGTGTGACGTGGGAGGGGAATTGACCATGGCTAAATTAAAGAAGGAAAATCTGTGGAAAAACCTAATCCTAATTAATTCCTTGGGTTAAAAGCCCAGGGAAAAAAACCCAGCCAAAATTGAAACTATTGTACACATTTTAATAATGTGCCTATTTTTACTAGTACGTTTGTAAAATTTATGCAAAGTGGATTTAAAGGGATCCCCAACTATAAAAAGGTTTGACAGCCCCTGCTTTAAAGATCGATCTCTGACTTCATCCTGGTCACATTTGATTTCTCACGCCTCTAATGTAATGCTAAATATCAAAAGCTTTATCTTGGGTATGTTAAATATTTGTAGCCATAAAATAACACCGCAGCTTTAGGTTTTAGGCTACGTTCACACTGCAGGCTGAAGTGACTCAAATCCGATCTTTTCGCCCATATGTGACCTGTATCCGATCTTTTATTGATAATATGAACGACACAGATCCGATTTTTTTCAAATCCGACCCAGGCCGTTTGGATATGTGGTCCTGATTCCGATCCCTATCCGCTCTTTTCATATGCGACTTCAGTCTGAACCGCCAGGTTGCATTCATCCGACTTACACGTCATCAACAAGCCACAAACGTCACTATTCTGCGCTGAAGTAGGCGGCGGGCCTCTCAAAAAAAAGTTACAACAACATGGCGCATGACATCAATGCGAGGGACGCTTCGGGCTGTGAAGGTTCTGAATCTTCTCAATGGAAGGACGCAGAGGTTAGGGAGCTGATTTCCATTTGGGGGGATACAGCTATTTAAGCTAGATTGGATGGGTCATACCGCAACCGGGCGGTTTTATTTCCGTAAACACTGGCCATGCTCACTGTGTGTGACGTCGTCGTATCCTGCAATGCGCATGCGGAACACTTTTAGGTCGCTTTTCGTTCATACTGAGGATCACATACAAGTCGCATATATTTGTTAATGTGAACGACCTCACAAAAAAATCGGATTTCACAAAAAAATCGGAATTGAGCATTAAACCTTGCAGTGTGAACGTAGCGTTAGTAACCTGATGATTGTGTGTTCGTGTAGAACTGGCAATCCTGTCTAACATTTTTAATCTTGTTCCACAAACTGAATAGCCAACGCAATTTTTATCTGAAGAAGTTTTTCAGCAATTCTGGCTTTTGCTTTTTTTTTTTATTTTATTTTTTTAAAATGTGATCTTATGTGGTCCGTTTGCAGTATATGAGGTCTCTAAATAATTTCCGGGCAGAACAGCCTCACCAGCATGCCATGTATTACCTGAGGCTGCTCATGACTGAGGTGGCTTGGACCAAAGATGAGCTCAAAGAAGCACTGGATGGTGAGTTAAATGCATGTACACGCACCCACATAGTTGCACAAGTATGCTGTCAGGGATGAATCATTGATATGAATAGCAAGATGGATAGTGATGTTAACATGCAGCATTTAGAGCTTACTTACATAACTGTACTTAAAGCTAATCCTGGCTAAAATTTGGCACGTTATGCAACTAATAATGTTTTTGTTTTTTTTTTAAGACTTGTTTTTCTGGATGATTCAGTGTCTCAAAATGATTTTTTGGTGAAATGGGCATTTCTGAAGATAAGGCACAATAATTACTTGCCTTTGGCGTCCATATGGAGCAAGGACGTGACGGGAAAATTACTCTTAGAAACGCTGGACGCTCCATGCCTTGTGAAAGGCTATAGTGCTGTTTTGCATTTAGAAACAGATGTTTCACACATCGTTGATTTTTGTCTCATCATTGTTATCCATTTTTTCCGACTGTTCCCTTTGCCAAGGGCTGTCATAAGGTCTTTAGCTGTTAGTCAAGATCAGATTTCTCCCTCTGTCCTGTCCTTGTGTGTCAATCTCTTCATCAGGCTTTTGCCTTTAGCTTGTTAATATGACTAAAGTTCTTTCTTTCCTCCTTTCTCATTTTCTTCCCTGGTT
Source organism: Neoarius graeffei (assembly GCF_027579695.1). Taxonomy (NCBI): domain Eukaryota; kingdom Metazoa; phylum Chordata; class Actinopteri; order Siluriformes; family Ariidae; genus Neoarius; species Neoarius graeffei. The sequence goes on along the minus strand of NC_083575.1, from coordinate 65,712,308 downwards.
ATATGAGCTTTTCCTGTTTCTCGTTGATTGCTCATCTTGTGTTACTTCAGTCACTCGGCTCTGTCTGAATCTGGGTCAGATGCTGTGTGAATTTAGAGTGAACATTTCTATACCGTGTGTACACTGCTGTGAATTATTGCGAGCGGGGGAAAAAAGCTTTGTCTGTTAATTAGCGCGTTTGCGCGCATATACAAAGTAATGACACCCTGTTTTGCTGCATTGCCTAGATAATGCCTGAGAATGGCTCAGTGATTGATTTGCATATGTCTGAATCTATTTCAGATGTCACTCTGCCCCGCCTCAAGGCCTTCATACCTCAGCTGTTGTCACGGTTACACATTGAAGCCCTGCTGCATGGCAACATCACCAAACAGGTTGGTTTGAAACCTGTGACGGTTGATTGTATGTATGAGGAAGTAAGAAGAATGAGGTAGTTTTTTTACTGCATTACAAAAGGTCTCCTGAGATGTGACAGACGGGCATGTGTTCATCCCCTGAGCCAGATAAATAAGGAAGTGTTGGGCTCTGCTGCTGAAATGCTGTGTCCTCTAACCGATGTATCCCAGCACGCAAAAACCAGATGTTTAAACGATGAGCAACTCCTTGGTGGCCGATTATGAATTACGTTTACTAACATGGCACTACATTATTACTTTTATTTAACACCGACTGTGTTTTTTTGTATTAAAAATTGATTCCGAACGTCGAAGACATTTCAGAAAGTGTAGGAGCGCAGTTTGTGATCTCATGAAGCCGATCATGTCCAATATTAGTGGTGAATAAGTGATTTCATGATGATAAATCTTGAAATGTTTTGCTACTGTTAAGTAAATCTCCTGAATGCCAACTCTCACACATGCCACTTCATGGCCAAATGTTTGTGGACACCAGCCAATTACTCCCATATGTGGTTGTTAACCATTCCATCCCAAAGTTGGTTCCTCCCTTTGCTGTTATAATAATAACTTTTTGATTCATATAAATACAGAGGCGATTATAGGAAATCGCGTGCACTGGTTGATCGAGAAATTTGGATTGTTTCTCGATAGTCACCTTGATGAGCGACTCTGCAAAATGGCGGCCAATCGCTCTGTCACTGTAAGTGAGGAAGAATTACAAATTATGAAAGAAAATGTTTCTAAAAGGTGCGACAACATTTGGTCTAAAACTATTCAAAGGTAGAATTGTGATTTATTTAATCTATTTCAAAACAAGGCATTGTGAGTCGGCATAGAGAAGTGTGACAAGCCTGTGTCGAACCGTTATTACATTTGCATGCTGCTTTTGAAGTTTGAATTTTTTTTTTGGTATGATTACCTCGACTTTGTGTCAGTTATTCTTCACCGATGGTCACTTTGCCTTCGGCGAATAATTAATTTTTTTTTTGCGGTGCGGTTTCCATCAAATCCTGCGCTCTGATTGGCTAGCGAGCGGGTTCATATCCTATGGTACGGACCTCTGGCGACTCGCTCGTTCACAACAAACTTTTTTTTTTTTAAATAAGATTATCAAAAATCTTATAAATTTTTGGCAGCATTTCTCAGGAAAATAGCATTAATTTTACAGCATGGATAGCGATAATGAGTGTTCACAGCGAAAGCGAGTTTTAAGCAAGCAACTTTATTCATCACACACTTGTGAAATTTCCTCTCTGCATTTAACCCATCTGAAGCAGTGAACACACATGTGAGCAATGAGCACATACACATACCCAGAGCAGTGGGCAGCCATGCTAACAGTGCCCAGGGAGCAGTTGGGAGTTAGGTGCCTCGCTCAAGGGCACCTCAGCCCAAGGCCGTCCCATATTAACCTAACCGCATGTCTTTGGGCTGTGGGGGGAAACCCACGCAGACACGGGGAGAACATGCAAACTCCACACAGAAAGGCCCTCGCTGGCTGCTGGGCTCGAACCCAGAACCTTCTTGCTGTGAGGCGACAGCGCTAACCACTACACCACCGTGCCGCCCAGAGGGCCTCAGTCAGTACTTTCAAGACCTCCATCACGGTATTTCATGATACGGACCTTTCAGCTGGTAAATAACACGTATTCTGAAAAATACTTTCCAGTAGATTTTGGAGCATGGCTGTGGGAATTTGTGCTCATTCAGCTCCAAGAGCCTGAGTGAGGTCAGGCACTGATGTTGGGCGAGGAGGCCTGGGGTGCATTCGGCATTCCAATTCATCTCCAAGGCGTTGAGTGGGGTTGAGGTCAGGGCTCTGTGCAGGCCATTTGAGTTCCTTCATGCCAAGACATTGTCCTATAGGAACAGGTCTGGCCTATTAGTTCCAGTGAAGGGAAATTGTAAAGCTAAAACATACACAAATACATACTGTGCAGTTGTATTTTCAACTTTGCAGCAACAGTTTGGGGAAGACCCACGTAATGGGTGTGATGGTCAGGTGTCCACAAACTTTTGGCCATGTAGCATGACAAACACGATCATGTTAGCCAGCGTTTGTGGAATGGCAGGGGCACGTTTCTAACTTGCATATTTCTGATTTGTATGTCCCAGTAGATTTTATGTTTTGTTGATTAGTTGTAGTGAGAATTGACACATTTTTTGGATACTTTTCTGCCTCAAGTAACAGAAGATCAAGGTCCGTAGAAAAAGAAAGTCTTAAAATGGTTTACGTATAGTTGATGATAAATTTATGAATTCTTTATTTCTGTGGTTATTTGCAACAAAACAATGGGTAATTATAGAAGCTGATTTTGACTGAGGCCAGTAATTTGAGCAGTTCCTATATATGAATGCATTTGGATGTTCAGTACTTGTGAGCAGCTTGTGAATAATCGTCTATATCTGTGCCTGTTTCTGTAGTCTGCACTCAGTATGATGCAGATGCTGGAGGACACACTGATTGAGCATGCTCACACCAAGCCCCTCCTCCCGAGCCAGCTAATTCGCTACAGGGAGGTGCAGGTGCCAGATGGTAAGTGCTGGAAGGTCTCTTTTCCCCATGCACGTCACGCACTCTCTCTATATAACCTCACAGCAGGACGCGTGCAACCTTCACCCACATTTCAAACGTTACTGGCTAATGCTCGTGTAACGTATCCTGTAGCTGTCTCAGCTGTGTCGCCCCCCTCTAAGAGGTGAATGTTTCACAATCCAAAGTCAACATGAGCTAGACCACAAACATTTACTTTTCTTTAGCACACAGCCTCAATTGTGGATTTTCCAGGTTTGTAATTGCGAAGTGGTTTTGTTTCAAGAAAAACATTTTGCAGTAGTGTTGAATTCACAGTGGACAAAAATTATATTCCTTGAATTGTTCACTATAACACCCATGCTGCTGTCTCTGTCAACCCAGTGATGTGATTACTGTTGTTTCTTACTCGCTGGTTAATCCTGTCAACTCTTCCTGCTTTAATATTGCATTTCTGATGCTGGTTCTGAACTGCACAGGGTGCAGTGAAACAGTAGAAAATGGGCATTTAAGGCCAACGTAATGATGCAGTTGGACTTTTATGGAAAGCTGGCTGTTTCCAGTGCTAGAAGTTTACTAATTACTCAGTTTTGATGACCAGCTCCATTGTTTTAAGGTCGCTTGTTGTATTATCTTGAAAATTGCTTCAGAGTCCTATAAAATGTGTACAAAATGTCCATGATTTGTGTGTTTTGTCTTTTTTTGTGTGTGTGTCATGACTCCTTGTCTAAGTCTAGTTCTCTATGGTTATCAGGTGGCTGGTATGTGTACCAGCAGAGGAATGATGTCTATAATAACTGTGGTATAGAGATTTACTACCAGACGGACATGCAAACAACACATGACAACATGCTGTTGGAGCTCTTCTGTCAGATCATCCACGAGCCCTGCTTCAATACCCTACGCACCAAAGAACAGCTGGGTACGCGTGTCACGTGCGCGCGCACACATGAAATCAGTGTATATTGGGACATTTGGAACAAATTTCACTATTCAGATACAGTGGTGCCTGACAGTTTGTGGACCCTTTAGAATTTTCTATATTTCTGCATAAATATGACCTAAAACATCATCAGATTTTCACACAAGTCCTAAAAGTAGATAAAGAGAACCCAGTTAAACAAATGAGACAAAAATATTATACTTGGTCATTTATTTATTGAGGAAAATGATCCAATATTACATATCTGTGAATGGCAAAAGTATGTGAACCTCTAGGATTGGCAGTTAATTTGAAGGTGAAATTAGAGTCAGGTGTTTTCAATCAATGGGATGACAGTCAGGTGTGAGTGGGCACCCTGTTTTATTTAAAGAACAGGGATCTATCAAAGTCTGATCTTCACAACACGTTTGTGGAAGTGTATCATGGCACGAACAAAGGAGATTTCTGAGGACCTCAGAAAAAGTGTTGTTGATGCTCATCAGGCTGGAAAAGGTTGCAAAACCATCTCTGCAGAGTTTGGACTCTACCAATCCACAGTCATACAGATTGTGTACAAATGGAGGAAATTCAGGACCATTGTTACCCTCCCCAGGAGTGGTTGACCAACAAGGATCACTCCAAGAGCAAGGCGTGTAATAGTCGGCGAGGTCAGAAAGGGCCCCAGGGTACCTTCTAAGTAACTGAAGGCCTCTCTCACATTGGCTAATGTTAATGTTCATGAGTCCACCATCAGGAGAACGCTGAACAATAATGGTATGCATGGCAGGGTTGCAAGGAGTAAGCCACTGCTCTCCAAAAAGAACATTGCTGCTCATCTGCAGTTTGCTAAAGATCACGTGGACAAGCCAGAAGGCTATTGGAAAAATGTTTTGTGGACAGATGAGACCAAAATAGAACTTTTTGGTTGAAATGAGAAGCGTTATGTTTGGAGAAAGGAAAACGCTGCATTCCAGCATAAGAACCTTATCACATCTGTGAAACATGGTGGTGGTAGTATCATGGTTTGGGCCTGTTTTGCTGCATCTGGGCCAGGACGGCTTGCCATCATTGATGGAACAATGAATTCTGAATTATACCAGCGAATTCTAAAGGAAAATGTCAGGACATCTGTCCATGAACTGAATCTCAAGAGAAGGTGGGTCATGCAGCAAGACAACGACCCGAAGCACACAAGTCGTTCTACCAAAGAATGGTTAAAGAAGAATAAAGTGAATGTTTTGGAATGGCCAAGTCAAAGTCCTGACCTTAATCCAATGGAAATGTTGTGGAAGGACCTGAAGCGAGCAGTTCATGTGAGGAAACCCACCAACATCCCAGAGTTGAAGCTGTTCTGTACGGAGGAATGGGCTAAAATTCCTCCAAGCCGGTGTGCAGGACTGATCAACAGTTACCGGAAACGTTTAGTTGCAGTTATTGCTGCACAAGGGGGTCACACCAGATACTGAAAGCAAAGGTTCACATACTTTTACCACTCACAGATAGGTAATATTGGATCATTTTCCTCAATAAATAAATGACCAAGTATAATATTTTTGTCTCATTTGTTTAACTGGGTTCTGTTTATCTACTTTTAGGACTTGTATGAAAATCTGATGTTTGAGGTCATATTTATGCAGAAATATAGAAAATTCTAAAGGGTTCACAAACTTTCAAGCACCACTGTACCATTTGAATTGTATTGTATATTCAAAGGCAAGAAAAATCCTTTTTTGAATTTTGAAGATACCATGTTATCCTTTTTGTCAGTCTTCCCTTTGAGCTCAGCATCTCTGTTCCATCAGGCTACATTGTGTTCAGCGGTCCACGTAGGGCTAATGGCGTGCAGGGACTTCGTTTCATTATCCAGTCTGAGAAAGCCCCTCACTACCTCGAGTCACGGGTGGAGGCCTTTCTCAAGACCATGGAGAAGAATGTGGAGGAGATGAACGATGAAGCTTTCCACAAACACATCCAGGCCCTGGCCATCCGCCGCCTTGACAAGCCCAAGAAGCTGGCAGCAGAATGCGCCAAGTACTGGGGGGAGATCATATCCCAGCAGTACAATTTTGACAGGGGTGAGCAGCACACACTTAACTGCATTGCATTCAAATACACACAAATAAATATATGGAGTGGGTAACGAACTTCCTGAGGCAAAGAGCTCGCCTGTGGCTTAATGTGATGCTCTCCCAAACAGATAATATTGAAGTCGCCTATCTGAAGACATTAACGAAGGACAACATTATGCAGTTCTACAAAGTAAGTTTCTCACATTTCTTATTTGTAACAAAAGCCCCAATTTCTCAGAGTTTAGTCACAGGTGATCATCTCTGTCCCACAACAGTCTGTGAAGATCAAGGCTGTAACAAGTTTCTTCTGATGCACTTTTTTTTTTTTTTGGACTTGTGGCTCTCGAGGTAGCCAAACACGCTAACTGTTTTATCTTCTGTTTAGATGAGCCGATTTCCCTGTTGAGAGATCAAAGCCCCTTTCACATATGAAACCTGTTATTGTATGAAGTAACGAATGTTCTGAGAGCACAATCTCCCCCACTGGCAACTGTGCCATCCGTCCGTTATCTGTAGCCGCTTATCCTGTTCTAGCTGGAGCCTATCCCAGCTGACTATGGGCGAGAGGCGGGGTACACCCTGGACAAGTCGCCAGGTTATCGCAGGGCTGACATGGAGATGAACAACCATTCACACTCGCATTCACACCTACGGTCGATTTAGAGCCACCAATTAACCTAACCCATGCAGACACGGGGAGAACATGCAAACTCCATACAGAAAGGCCCTCGCCGGCCACGGGGCTCGAACCCAGGACCTTCTTGCTGTGAGGCAACAGTGCTAACCACTACGCAACTGTGCCATAACTCTGGTAAAATGTTGACTGAATTGAATGAAATTGCAATAGTTGTATTATTGACATAAAAAAAAAATTCTGTCAAGTTTCATGAAATTCCTCCAAAAATTGTGAGAGGAGTTGATTTCAGAAGCTTCCCAGGACGGATAGACGTATGTATGTACGTTGCTGCGACATAATCCCCCTTCGGGCCTTCTGGCCAGCGGGGGATTAAAAACCACATGGAATAGAGAACAAATTTTCATTCCCACTCAGTGTTCCATAACGGAAAGGTAACCGATATATCGTGTATTCCCGCTTGACTGTATTTAACAGAATGCATTGGAGCATGAACCGCCGCGAGACATGTGAACCATGCGAGACGCATCATTCACAAAGCGGCAAGTTCATTGTTGTGAAAAGCCCAAGCGGAGACCTTTGCCAGTTAGCAACAGCGTGAGTTGAGCTGCATCAAGTCTGAGTACTCTTCCTGTTTCTGAACGTTTTGTCTGAGCAAAGGCTATTTGACGTTTTTGCTTCTATCTGCCAATGTTTGTTTGTTTGCTTGCTTGTTGTTTTGAGTTTTCTGCCGATTGCTTTATATTTGAGGCAGTACAAGTAGCTCCGTCGCAATATCGCTATATTTACATCACAGCCAGCAACGTCATGACCAGGCACAAGAAGTAACCCTGATGGTACTTATTCCCATGCTGTCTTGTCACTTTTCCACAGAGGACTCTCATAAAGGCACCAACCCAAATCTAGAATTATCCATGTCCTGGTTGAGTTCCTGTGTCCGTTTTCTTACACGTACATGCCTGTGAAAGTGGGAGGAGTTATTTGGAGGTTGTGGGGCGGTGATGGCCTTTCCCTCAACACCAATCTTTTAATAGCAGTAGCTACAATGTATTTGTCCATTCAGTGGTATGCATTAATTCTAACTTCACCCATATATCCCAGTTTGTAATGCATGGTACCAGCGCAAGAAGCATAACCAAAGTATGCGAACATGATTTGGCAGTGGAAACGCTGACAATATGGGAGTGATTTGTTCCTGTGCTGTTCTGCCCTGAGTAAATTTGCTTTGGGGCTTGACGGCTGTGGCATCATCAGGATGTATGCTCGAAACAATTAGGATGTTGCCTCGAGCTGAAACTATTTTCTCTTCCATGTTGATTGCTTCATTTACATAGAACGGAGCTGCTTGGTTTCCCATCTTTTTGTGCCTCAACCAGTGCTGTAGTTATTGTTTTTGCATTGTGAGAGAGATTTCCATTAGTGATATCTTAAGAATAATGGTTTGTAGGATTTATGTAGCATTATCAGTGTAACCAGCAGCTGAACTGATTAGATTTTGGAATTGATCCAAACAAGGTTAAGGTCCCAGCAAGGTCAACTATCTGATAGGTTTTTCCTTCGTTAGATTCTTTGATGTAAGTGTGCTGTATTTTAAGGTTATTTCTGGCATATAGACAAGCAGAGACTCAGATTGTTGGCGCACCCGCGTCTAAAACGCGCTATTTCGAATAATGAACGCATTGTCGAGAGGGGCAGGGGCCAATATGGACGCGAGCATTTTATACCCTATTTGGAACGTTTCGTGGCGTATTACTTGACTTCATGGTCTCAATATCGAAAATCTTGCACAAATATGCAACTTCCAACATAATTATCTGGATATTCAACAGATTTCAGCATCGGATGAATTTGTTTTGACCGCCGCCATATTGAATATACGCCGCCCCGTTTGTAGCGTCCCAAGCGAGTTAAACCTGATCCAAGTCTTTCGCTAGGTGGCGTCTTACGGTCTATGTACGAATATTCGAAAGAGACAAGAAAACATGGACAAGGAAAAAAAGAAAAATACATCTATTTTGTCATTCTTCGGCAGAAAGAGAGTACATTCACCTGAAAAAACTGATACCCAAGGTAATTAGTCATACTAGATTTACAACAACTACTACTGCAACAGCAACCACTACTACCACTGCCACTACCACTGGTGACGACTACTACTACTAAAAACAAATCCATTCTTGTGCTATAATTTACAAGGAAGAGATAATATAGATGTGATATATAGTGGCCTGTGGTTGAATTCCAAAATATTGCTACTGATTAAACAATATCTCAATATATTTGGTTGAAGCATTGATTTTTGTCATCTGCATTGCTTCATATGGCTTCTAATACCAAAAAAAAAAAAAGAATTGAGAAGAAAAAAAACAGCCCCTGGGCTGCCCCAGCTGTTCATTGGGCTAGGTTCGCTTCAACTGAAGGATAATCACTGGGCCCCCCATTGTAGAAATGGGCCCCTGTTTTTTCCCCAGGAGGGGCCCTGTGGGCCCCTTGACCTGCAAAACAATGAGTCTATGGATAAGTAGCAAGGTGTAGACTTGACAAAGGAGGCGTTCCTGTCCAGGCTACTCGTTCTCACTGTTTTTGGTTCTCTCTTTCTCGACAGGATCTGTTGTCTGTTGATGCTCGGAAGAGGCACAAAGTGTCTGTGCACGTACTGTCTCGGGAGATGGACTCCTGTAAGTACTCGCCCAAGTTTGTTTGTGTTGCCCATGTGGACGGATAGCATTCAGGTTGTTCAATATTTGTTTCGTTTGTAATCCCAGGCCCAGTGGTGGGCGAGTTCCCAGCTCAGAATGATGTCAATCTCGCTCCTGCTCCTTCTCTGCCTCAGGTAACACATCTCTCATCAGCACTGATGTATGCGGGTGTAGCTCATTTTCTGATTCTGCACAGACATTCTGTACTCTTGTGTTTACAGCCAGTGGTGGTCCAGGACATGACTGAGTTTAAGAGGAGTCTGCCTCTCTTCCCTCTCGCTAAACCTCACATCAACTTCATGGCTGCCAAACTGTGATCCACACCATTTACAGCGCATTGCCGGGTTTGACCGAGGCGCACAGCACCCCTGAGTTTAGAGCCAATAACACCATCTTCTGACCGTGTGTAAAGTAAGAATGACTTGGCAGAGGCGTAGCAGTGATGAGTCACCATGTTGGCTACACTGCGCACTCTCAGCCCAGTCACTGAGGAGCCGTTTAAAATCACTTCTCTCACACACAGCTGTTTTTAGAGAATACAAAAATGATTTGATTGATCAGGAATAGTTCATGTAGGTTTTGCGTGCAGGGACATTTTACGTTTGTGTTTGCCTGATCATTAATGAAAGGGTTATATTTTACTTTTCAAACATGCTGGAAATATTTTCTTTACTGTGTTTCTTGAAGAAAGGGGGGGGGGGGACCCCCAAAAACATTTTAGAAATGAACTCCCCTCCCCTCCCCAGTTTACCCAGAATTTAGGCAAAGCACTTAGGTTGAACATCGTCACTTCTGAAGGAATTTGCATTTTTACTCTATTTATTACTTTTGCAAATAGATTAAGGAAAGAGGTTTCAGAATTGTTAGTTTCAACAAGCGAGACACTTTTTTTTTTTTTTTTGCTTGCTTAAATCTCACCACGTAAAGCCATCACTGATGTGCTGATGGTTTTACTGCTTTCTTCCTTTAATTTAACAGTTCTTAACTCTTTACCCCTTATAGACTGGTACCAAAATTCAAAAAAGTGCTTATTTAAGGAGTTAAAGGCATTTTTGAGACAAAGTCGGCCAACAGTCTTATTTTGTCAATTTGGGTGTGCCGAATTCAAATCTGCAATATGCCGAGCTCTATCTGACCTCTGTTGACCTCTAGAGGTCACTGAACTTTGGGCCTGTAAACGTCTCAGCTGAACCCAGTTTCTCAGCTTTCTAAGGAATGAAATGTACTAAAATGATTAATGAAGTTAGCAAATGGCCTTGTTTGTTAAATGTTTGGGTGCTGAATTCATTTGTAAAACGACATATGACCTCTGACAACCTCAAGGTCATTAAACTTGGCCTACAGATTTAACGGCATTTTTAAACTGACTTTACTCCCCCAAAAGAATATGAACAGACAAAAAACAAATAGAAAGGAACAAATACAACATTAAATGCCAGTCCATGTACATGTGACTTACTTTTCACAATGAGAATGCCGAGGCGATCACCTTACATAACATTGCATTACATTTAGCGGTTATTGTTTATACAAAGCTACTGAAAAAAGGACAGATTCAGCAGCATACAAAATGTGGGGGCATACAGGGTATACAGCTTAATCAGGGTTAGTATATATGAGAGTTTTTCTTTGTTTGTTTGTTTTGTTTTAAATGGGGTAAAGCCTTTACAAAAAACAAACTCTCATATATACTAACCCTGATTAACCTGTATACCCTGTATCCCCCCACATTTTGTATGCTGCTGAATCTGTCCTTTTTTTCAGTAGCTTTGTACAAACAATAACCGCTAAATGTAATGCAATGCTATGTAAGGTGATCGCCTCGGCATTCTCATTGTGAAAAGTAAGTCACATGTACATGGACTGGCATTTAATGTTGTATTTGTTCCTTTCTATTTGTTTTTTGTCTGTTCATATTCTTTTTGAGGAGTAAAGTCAGTTTAAAAATGCCGTTAAATGCATAGGCCTATAGGCCAAGTTTAATGACCTTGAGGTTATCAGAGGTCATATGTCGTTTTACAAATGAAAAATGAATTCAGCACCCAAACATTTAACAAACCAGGCCATTTGCTAACTTCATTAATCATTTTAGTACATTTCATTCCTTAGAAAGCTGAGAAACTGGGTTCAGCTGAGACGTTCACAGGCCCAAAGTTCAATGACCTCTAGAGGTCAACAGAGGTCGGATAGAGCTCGGCATATTGCAGATTTGAATTCGGCACACCCAAATTGACAAAATAAGCCTGTTTGCCGACTTTGTCTCAAAAATGCCTTTGGGTGTCACAATTCTGGATTTTGGTACCAGTCTATTAAAGCAGTTGCTACAGCCACCCTTGTGTATGTATATACTGTTCAGCCTTGGAACATATTTACAAGAAAAAAAAAGTCGTCAAATGTCATTATGGTGCATACACGCCGGCGTCATTATGGGATATACACGGGGTCGTCATTAAGGGGGTAAAGAGTTAAAAGACACCAATCGGGTAACGCGTGATGTGTTCATTTGAATGCGTCCTTCGGTTTTGGAACACTACAACCAGCACGTAGCGCCGTCTGGGTTAGTAAGTTCATTCTGAAGATTTGAGTTAATTACACTTTGGTGGTGTTCAAACTATACAGTGTTTCCAAATGCTGATTTTTGGTGTTTTATCAGATTTTGGGTAAATCTGGTTTACTTGCTAGAATGTTGGAGAGCCCATTCACCCAAAACTGCATCACTTTGAGTTTGAAAATGTTCATACAACAAATTGTCGACACATGGTTTCTGTACTAGAAATGTTTTGGCCTTTAAGTAAAAATATTTTAAATCCAATGAACAGGTTTTAAAAATCTGGTATTTTGTTTTGGAGGAGCTGTTTTAGGCTACTGAGTAGATAGGCATGATACAGTTTTATTAGATTGCTTTCTTAAGGATCATAACTCGGTGATGTCTGGCATTTTATTTGAAATTGAACTTTAATAAATCATTTTTAAATATAATTTTCATTGTACTAAAATGTTTTTCTTGAAAAATGAGGATTGTTTAAGTTACTGTGGTGGTTTACAGGAGGAAAATCACTCACTGGCTGTGGATTTTTGGTTTGAGTTCAGATGTGATTCCACGCTCATGCCCTTTTGTGTGGTTTCATGCGACAAACGTGCACCTTACATTTAAGAGCAATAATATCACACGGCTGAGGGCGAGTGTCTTAAACCTGACGTCCTTCAATGTGGTGTTGGGTCTCGATCAGATCAGCGATGTTGGAGTGTCAGGAAGCACTTCAGATCCGTTTTATCTGCATCCGTTTCCTGTGCATGGTGCAGTAGCTGAGCATCTCTCAGGACTTCACCAGCCTTGCCATCCCTAACCACTGCTCTGTTTTCTATTGATAGTAAAACCAGCTTTATTTCTGACCACGTGAACGTTCTCAGGCCAGCAACTGTAATGCTGCATTTAGATAAGTATACACCAGTGCACAGTCATTTTGTAGTAGAGTTATTCCTTTTAAAGATCATAACCATACTTGCTGTTTTACTATGTTTATCCACTATGATTGAGAAACTAGCGCATCTCAACCTTTTTCTAGTTTTTTTTTTTTAAATCCCCAGCTGTATAGTGTTTTAACTTTAGAACAACTTTATCTAGACTTTTTTTTGGGTACCAAAATCTGTCCAGCAGTGTCGTGTGGAATGTTTTCCTTGAACCAGTTAATTAGAGGCATTATTAATGAAGTTAACACAGAAGTACAAGATTAGTTGTTTAGCTGAACAGAATTTTACAAGCTGATAAGTGCAAAACACATGCATTTGATTTAAGGAAAAAAAATCCAACATTCACCAGCCAATGTGCGAACATCTTGCAATGCTAAAACCGCTTACACAGATGTTTGATATTTTACTGTCATTCTGCTGCGTGTGAGACTGTCAATGCAATTAAAAAATGATCAAATGAATCCTGGGTTGCTTCTTGCTAAAGATTTGGTATGTACTTTAGCTGCAACTTAATTGTATGAATGCACTTTGCCAAATATCCAACAGTCTTTAAAAAACAAAACCCACCTTGTCAAGCATTGGAAAAATACATTTATTCCCCAAATCAACCAGAAGTAAATTCAGAAGCTATGTACCGTCATACACGTGTCATTGCTGTGTGATTTCTAACGTTCAAAGAACTTGTTACACAGTAATGAAATGACTAGACTGGAAATGGCAATAACCAGTTGGGTAAGCCCATGGTTTATGAAACTAACAAGTGCTGCAACTGGTGATATTAAAACCTGCATAAAGGGCTGGCTGAGTGCATCAGGTTGTAAAAGCTGAGCACAGAGCCATCATCCTATACACAGTTAATAGTGGCATGCTATCTTCTTTGGGGGGGGAGAGAAAGCCCAAAAACGATGTAATACACTGATAGCTATAGCAACAATACATCTTATACAAGTGGCAAATCACAGAAGTTAGTAGTGATCACATGGATAGAAAAAGTCACTTAAATCCATCTCTTAAGCAGGATGAGAATCACTCAACATTAAATATAATGCAGCACTCAGGCCATGCGTCCTGTAGTGAACTATACAAGCTCATTATTGTGCCTTATTTATTCCTCATTCTTTTGGAGACCCTTTAGTTCCAGGAGAAAATCCAGCAGCAATATCCTCACCACATCAGAGGGAGAGGAGGAGTTTCAGGTGTACCATAGATTAAACACTTCCAGTTCAGTGAGGTCAGGATCACAAAGGATAAGTGAAGGTCAAGACAGTGATGCAACTCTCCCAGAAATGCTGTCCATGCATTAGAGAGTTTGATTTCTCCAACATTGCAGAGTAGAGTAAGGGACTTGGTTTCTTTTAGATCATTAAACAGCACCCTAAATTAGTCAGCTTGGAGATGTTGGTTCTAAAATCTGACCTTAAATTATTCTTTAGAAATTAAGCTTTTGGGCTGAGCAATGTGACACCTAGTCCTGTTTTTGTATCTTGCACATTTTCTCCATACATTCATCATTGTACTAAACTTATGGAGGCTTTTCAAGCTTGAAAGAAAAAGATTTTACATTAGTCATGGTGGAGATGTGACGCACCTCGTTTTTCAACCGAGACGGGTTTCTGGATGCACATTTAATACTAGTCTAAACTGAAAATAAAACTGTGTTGGTTAAAATTTTAGATTTGCTGCAACGTGCCTCCAGAAACCCAGCATTCATCACCATTAAAACAAACAATGTAGGCTGAACACGTTACAAGTATACATTTATACAGCAGTGACTGATTTATTAACATCACTGAGTCAGCACAGAGTAATCAATCAAATCACCGAAAGGCAATATTCCTAATCCATCTCATCATCAGAGTAGTGTTGATAAAATCAGTCATTTATTGATATAAAACTTGTAGAATTCCACACGTCCTGCTCTTCATTTTAAAAATGCAACCTATAAAATAAATACACAAAAGAAAACCTCTCCCGGCTCTGATTACAACAGGGGTGAGGAAGTCTGACTCTTTTACTCATACACGTGATGAGAGGAGGGGGAAGGAGAAAAAAAAAAAAAAGTCACATTCTCAGGGAGAGAAAACTGAACAGCTTATGTAAATCAGAAAATGTGTGAGAGTATGCTGCAACATCCATCACTGACCACTCCCTCTGCTCAAATACACATTCCTCAAATTGGAGCAGCATCATTCATCGCTATTTTCTCTGCGTACGTGCGTGCACACATGGTGCAGGTGACATGGAGGCCTCGGTGATGTCTCAGTCTGGAAAGGGCTGTAGACATTCGCTCTCAGCTGCTCAAGCCTCATCCTGCTCGGGGAAGTTGAGGATCTTGCGATGGGCCTGGCGGAGGTACTGCTGCTGTTTGAAGTATACCTTAAACGCACCCTTAATAGCCACAAATGCAATTCCACCCTGCAGAAAGAGGAAGCACGGTGATGCATTGGAGTGCTTATTGAGAGAAGATCCAGGTCGTTTTCATTACAGCACTGTCTAAACATTTAAGATGGTTTACTGGTCCGATTCTGCAGTAAAGCTGATCTTTATTGAAAGTCGAGGATAGGCAACATATTACAAATAAATTATGTAAGGAATAAAACTGTGTACTGTTGTAGGAAAACAATCCACAACGGGGTGGTATAATACGATCAGATACATGGCGTAATTACTGTTACCACCCCGCGGTACATTATTTTCCTGACAGCATTTCATGAAGTGGCTTCCCCCCCATACCACAGCCACGATGATGTTATAGAACCAAGTCCGTTCCTGTTCTATTACTTGTTATAGCAGCTACAAAACGGTCATTTCTCACCAGCCTCTTATTTAAGTGACCGCTTTAGAAAGCTGGGGATTCCTTCCAAAAATGATAAAAAAGGTCTTCTCATGCCTCCTTTACACATTTTTAAACATCCACTGTTGAATGCCTGCATGTCCTTGTGCAAGATGTTACTCTAGAAATGAAGTTCTTTAAAATAAACCAGTGGTTTCAGATGCAGCTTGAGTTTGAGCAGCCACAGCGGCCGCTATAGAAAATTCATCAGAATTAAACATTGATGGTGTACATCCAGGGCTCGAAATTAACTTTTTTTCTTTGTGTCCCCCAGTGGTCCCGAATTCTGTGTTGTATTGTCCTGAATGGAAGCAATCGTGTCCCCATTTTTTTCCTCTCTGAAATAACCAGTGGTTAATATTATCATATGAAGTTACTATTATATTTGTAACTATGCGATTTTATGTGTCAGCCCTGTGATGACCTGGCGACTTGTCCAGGGTGTACCCCGTCTTTCGCCCGTAGTCAGCTGGGATAGGCTCCAGCTTGCCTGCGACCCTGTAGAAGGATAAAGTGGCTACAGATAATGAGATGAGAACTAGCTCATTCAGAAAATGTTTCAACTCCCTACATCTGCAGTACACTAGTTGAAAATAAGACCCCTTTTATGTTCATTTAATCTACTTATACCTTGAACATCTGTTGGCACTTATAAGGCCAACTTATAATTTTCACCATTACCTTATCCATTTTTATGAACTTTCCGTTATCCATTACCGTTATCCATTTTTATGAACTTTCCGTTATCCATTTTTATGAATTTTCCGTTATCCATTTTATGAACTTTCACTGCCGGGTGCAAATGTTAGCACCATCAGCATAGTGGCAGGTCCGAGCCTAGTTGTGCTGCTGACTGACTAAACTTTCTGAACTAGAAAGACACCAAGAAAACTCACTTATTCTGTTGAACGGTATCTTCCGTCAATATCATCCACATCATTCCTGTTGTATTTTATAACGTGTCTAACAGTGTTCATTAAGTTCATTCAGTTGCTCACGTTGCCTGCAGACCAGGCGATGACACTTTGGATCCTGAAGGTCCCGGAGACGTTATGTCTGGGCTTTCAGTTTCTTCCCCGCGGTCGGTCCGCTTCAACCACTTCAGCATTTTTGTTCTGGCAAGAGTCGGCGCAGCGTGTGCGGTAGCAATTCCATTCCAAGTCCATATAATGCGGACTCCGGTCGAAGATTCTAGAACAGAATGCGCTGCTCTGTAGCCTACGGATGCAGGTGCATCGAAAGTGTAGCTACTATGTATTTTTCGCTGTTAACGTTTTAAAATTAAAATTGACAAATTAGGTGAATGTCTACGCATGTGTTACGGCTTTGTAAATAATATTAATGTAGAACTTTTTTTCTAGATCTATTTTTTTCCATTGTCCCGGGATTGTCCCAGATATGATAATTTTGTGTCCCGATGACATTTTTTATGGTCCCCGGGACGTCGGGACACCGTTAGTTTCGAGCGCTGTGTACATCCAATTTGCTTTTAAGTGTTGGTGTCACCATTTTCATAACACTAACCAAAATGTAGCTCATCAATTGTCTTGCGCTAAAAAATGGCCCACTGATCGTCAATTTCCTCAAGTCATTTTGCACGCCATGTTGTTCATTCTTAATAAATTCATATGGAGGAGGACTGAAAGATGTTCGAGACTCAAACACAAATCATCCTTATTTACTATTCCTAGACACTCTAGATGACCTGGATGAACATTCTAAAAATAAAATGTTTCCAGCCTACCAGGATGGTCCTCTGCAGATTGGAGTTGACACTGCTGAACATGAGCTTGCCCACGATGGTGGCAATGGTGGGAAACACCAGCGCGCCACACAGGATCCGAGTGGCTGATACATGATCGGCTAACGGACTTGCCTCGGCAGGGATTCTGGGAACTGGACAACCAATCCCTGCAAAACATGGGTGGTCCAGATTTAAAATAAATATAGCCTCAACAGTTGGAGGATGCAGTGACTGATTATAATTATGTGTTTAAGAATTTCACAATATTTCGGACAACTTGTCCGATTACCCAACATGCAGTCGTCTCGAGTATACCGTATAGGAGAGGTCTGTGCGTGGGGAGATAACACACCGACAGCTAATAAACCTAATTATACGACAGTGCTGTTGAACTCTCAAATAAGAAAGGTGTTGATTCATTTTCTATAACCGCACAGCTCAGAGAAAAGTTATTTAAAATTATACGTTTATGCAAATGCGCTGGTTCTAATAAGTTATTGTTCCGATAGTAACGGCTCACTCACAGGGGCTTGTATAACAGACCTACACAAAGCCTGAAACAGATTTTAGAAAAACAAAATGTGTAATTATGAAAGGAGTTCAGTGTGTCAGCACTCTAACAGTAAGCATTTTGTTTTATGGTAACATGACCACTAAATGGAACTATAATAGAATTTCCCCAAGATGTGGTGTTCATTTACAATTTACATTTTGTAATCACTGACGAAGCACTGTGACATAATGGGAAAGAAACAAACACTTTAGGACCTGCTGTCATAGGAAAATCATCAACAGTAATTCCACTTCATGTCAGACATCACACCACCCTGTTGTTGAATGTTTTCCTCTAACTTTTTAGGTTTGTTTACCTGACATGTTTCGACGTACGACTGTCGTCTTCCTCAGAGTGTCACCGGACAGGAAGGCCACGCCTTCGGAAACATCAGCTGATAAAAGATGTGTCACCAATAACATCC
This sequence comes from Neoarius graeffei, assembly GCF_027579695.1. NCBI lineage: Eukaryota > Metazoa > Chordata > Actinopteri > Siluriformes > Ariidae > Neoarius > Neoarius graeffei. Next base: position 65,694,028 of record NC_083575.1, on the reverse strand, counting down.
GGTGACACTCTGAGGAAGACGACAGTCGTACGTCGAAACATGTCAGGTAAACAAACCTAAAAAATTAGATGTCTGGTAAAAAAGAAAAAGCTAACAATATTCAGACATAATGAACGTAATCGAAAGAAAAAAAAAAAAGTTTTCCTCCAACATTGGTTATCATCCATGTATTAGACTACTTCTACATCTCATAATAAATAATAATTTTACAGACATATTACACCAAGTCTCAAAGCGTTTACAAAATAAAATTGTACGAATTATAATCTGTAGGCTTTGCGAAAGAAGAAAATCTTTGGTCGAGATCTAATGCTTCAGGCGTAGTGGCTTGTATCATCAATAATAATAAATAGCATCATAATAAACATTCTTCATAGCACACTTTTTATACACATCCTACATGCTACAATAGTAAGTACATACGAGTTCAGATGGTGCACTTGGAGATTTCTGTCTTATACGGTTCATTAAATGTGCGAATAATACATTTGCTCCCTTGACACTTCAATACGAAACTCCATGACAGTTGAGAACTGATGGCTGATGTAAAGAGACCTGGGCTGTTTTCGACAATACGACACACACTGACTCAGTTCCCTGTCGGACACTTAGACGATCTGCACAGCATTATTTTGGAAATATTCAGCAAGAGCGAACGCAGTCGACTTTCTCCAGGCTAGGGCTGGGCGATATGGCTGAAATCTGTATCACGATACAAGTGTTTCATATTGGTCGATATCGATAATTATTGAAACATTTTATGACCTATTTAAAATAAGGACCAGGAGGGAACAATACTAAATTCAAACATTTATTTTAAACTTAAACTTCCTCTGACAGCCAATAAGCAAGGAATGTCAACACGCATGTTCAATGTTACGATCACAACAAAAACTGAGCAATTATCAATAATAAAGTGCTTAAAAAACTCAAGTGTTATAAAAACATGAGCAAAGTGTTAAATGTAAACATAGCAAAACCTGCTATGTGAGAAGGACTGTCATAGTTTTAATTTTTTACTGCAAGTTTAGTGCAAAAAAAGTTCATCCTCTGGTGAATAACATTTAAAAACAAATAAAAATATGCAGCGCTTTATAAACATAAAAGAAATTGAGTGAAACTGAGGTAGACTTAGACTATTCTTAAACTATTCAAGTATATTTTCATTGAAGGTTTAATAAAATAAAAATAGTGTTTTGTAAACATAGAAGAAATTAAAGTAAAACTGAGGTAGACTTAAGACTTTACATCTGTAACATCTGACCTTACTGACTTTATCCACAATTTCCTCGCTCGTTCCGGCACTCATCTTTCTTTTCTTGGCCACGCTGTTTCTGGAAAAAAAATAAACACGACCACGAGACAGCGCAACCAAACGCGATACTATTACATGATTGGCTATCAGCGTGTCACTCCCTATGCGTTGCTAGGCACCAGAGGACGAGTGCCTTTGCTCATGCAACCAAGCTTGCTTCGCAACAACAGTTGATTGAAAGCGGACCTAAACCAGAGAGGGCTCTGGCTAACGCTTGTTTCTTGAAAAACGCTTGGCTAACGCTTGTTTCTATTGATATCAAGTATGTGTCTATCGCGATACGTATCGTTATCATTTTATCGCCCAGCCCTACTCCAGGCTGTACTCAGGTTTTTAGTTTAGATGCGTAGTGTAGAGAGATAATTTAGTCCAGAGCAGTGTGTTTTGGGTTCAGCACTCTTCCAAATGCAGCATTTCATCCAGTACAGATATTCTGTAAGCTACAGCAAGAAAACGGAGCAGCAGGCATGGACAGGACTCTAACCTGGGAAGATGCTGTTGAGGATCTGCAGTTTATTGGAATACTTCCTCCATAGACGCAGCACATAGTCCTCCCAACGTATCATCTTTCCCAGAATGAGCATGACTGGGATGGTGGGCAGCCCGATAAGGAGGAACAGTGGATCAGCCCTTTCCATCACGTCCAGCCCCTCCTTATGGCCAACCACCTGGCAAAACAAAAACCACAGAGTCGATTAAATCTTGCACATCCCCCCCCCCCGAATGTGAATTTAAAACAGGTGTTTCTCTCTGTGTGCTCACCTGCATCACCGTGACCGCTCCATACGTGACTGCTGTCCAGTAGATGGAGCCCACCATGATGCCAGCTGCAGCAAACGGGCACGCCTTGGAGATGAGCCTGTCTGCCAGGTCCAGCACATACACAACGGGCCCTGCACAGAGACAGTTTGTTGATCTAATCACTTCTCAAAAATTCTGCACCAAAGCCCTTTACTCAACAAATACATGGTGCAGGATTTCACTTTTCCTTGACTGTTATTTTTAAGGTGGCGTTCATTACAAATTGCTTAGCGGGACACCGAGTCCACTATTAAAAGGGCAAGTTTAGCACCACAGGTATTACATAAAGGACTAGAAAAAGATAAAATGAACTAGAAGACGGATCACAGAAGGGTCTGCCTCTCCAGCAGGGGGCAGCAAATCATTTTCTGGCATTTAGCAGTCAGCTCAGTACATCCTCTTCTCCTTGTTTACTAGCTGATGCTAAACATGCATTCTACAAACTCCGGCCCTGGCAGGAGGCAGGACTGCACAGGTCTCGCACAATCCAAACCTGCCGAAAAATACTATTCGAATTTATAATTAATGCTGCAGCGCTGGGGTTGGGAACGGAACACAACACAACAGTCACTGCCACCACTATATACTGAGCTTTTACCACAATGATCATAGAGAGCTTCTGCATTATATTTTCACTTGAGCTGATCATGTGAATATTAGGCACTCTCACTACTGCATTCCTCAGGCCAGTGGTTTCTAACCCTGCCCCTGTGTAGTTTGTGCTTTTCTGCAGTAAGACAACTGATCAGAAATACGTGCCAATTAACATCTACTGACGAAGGACACGTAGGTGTGTTAGAACACATAATGAGAAAATTGTCTGCCATTCATTACAGACGACATGTTACATTGTGATGATCCGAGTATTGAAGCAATGGGGAAACAGGGAACTCGCGTCTCTCCAGATTCCCACACGTACAATAGATGGTGAATCATTTCGAACGGAATGTAAATTTACTGGTACTGACTGCGACTGGGGAGAAGTTGATTGACTGCCGCTCCTTGATTGTCCATTATTACTTTGCAATTTATGCATAGTTATAAATGCCAGTGGAAAACCACGTTCACAGTGAAAGTCCCCAACACTTCCTCCGATACCAGTGGATGGAAAATGCCATAATGCTAAAAGCTTACTTTAAAAGGTAGGATGCATTAATGAATTCAGAACTACACTCTCGATACTTCGCTTTCTTCCTCTCCGACTCATTATTTAAGCAGCTCGGTAAGACGTGCCCCGTTACTAGCAGGCAACCTGATTTCCTCCATCCATCCAAACATTTATAACCTCTACATATGCTTTAAAAACAAACAAACAAACAAACAAACCCACAACACAGCACTAGCCTTCTCTTCACATAAAGGAGAAGTCAGGTTGGCTGTGAAATGGCTGCTGAAAGTTGGCAAAAAGTATTGGAGTATAGGTTTAACTCAAGCAAAATATTTCAGTAGCACCATTTTCAAAGCTGAATGTATTTGAGGCAGGAAGAAAAGAATTTCAGTCCAAGTCAAAGCAAGGGCATGATGTGATTTACTGAAGGACAGAGAGCTGTTAAATCTTGCGCAGGCTGGTTTGAATGAAACTCCGGCTGCTCCTTCATTTTAAAAAGCAGACCGTGTGGCACTGTTGCCATGGCACCACAGACTGGCAAGGAAAGAACCGAGCGTTCCCGACACTGGCGAGTGCCTCCCTTTCAGTTCTTATCCTTCTTTTCTCCTACAACGGTGACGAAACGGCCTGCGGCTTCGACTCCACTCACATGCACATGTTCACATTACAGGTTTAAACAGGTGTTTTCCAAGGACTGTCTACAGTGCTGCAACGACACCTATTCTCACCACCAGCCACAGTAAGAACACAAACATTCATCATGTCTAAGTGGCTAATTAGGAGCATTTACCATGAGTGGTCAAATAAACGGACTACTGCCATGAATCACTTAATATACTGGTACTGGCACGTAACTAGGAAACTATGAAAGCATGTGATTCCAAGTGGTAGAAGAGCCTTCCTTATTGAGTAATCTCAAAAAAAAAAGTCAATTTGAGCAAATAAGGAAAACCTGTATTAGGCCACCAATAAGCACAAGCGATGAACATGAAAACTCAAACGCTAACACTAATGTAATATTAACGTACTTGGAGGAGAAAGAAAAAAAACCCCATCCAATTTAATCTCCTAAGTATTTCTGAGCTTGGAGAACCTTTGCTTTTAGACACGGCCAATGCAGCCACTTTGCAGGGCAGTGCTTTTACCTTCCTGTGCCAGTCTCATCAATATCGCTCACTGGAACATCCATCCATCTCTGATGACAGTACAGGAATCTCTGCTTCTTTCTCCTTGTCTAAGCATTACAGCATGGCACTGTGGGGAGGCTGGGGGTGGGAGCCCTCCTTAATGGCTATTGGAAAAAGGAAAAGCTGAGCTATTTGTTTCTCCTGCTGGCCACAGTTTCCATAATTAAGATGGTTTTAAAAAGTGGGTGCAAAGCGAGCCACCCTGAGCTCCCGGCCTACTGGAAAAAGTGTTTCTAGTCCCTCTGTGCCAGCAGCTGGCTGTCGACAAAAACTTTTTGTCCCTGATGTTGGCCACCTGAGGACAGCTACAGGAAGCCTCAATGCCAAATTTTTAATCTGGTATAAAGCTAAACCTGACCAGAAATATGATCAAGTGACACAAATCGAGATGAAACATTAATTTGAGAAAAGAGAAATCCCCATCAGCGTTGGTCCCTTAATTCAGACTTGTGCCAAAGTCTTCATCCAGACTGGTGAGAGAAATGAGTGACTACACAGTCCACCTTGAAACTTGGTCATTAGCACAACAGGAACATTGTGAAACTTCAGTCAGGCCTTTTTTTAGCTAATTACATAGAATGGCTCTCAGAAAGTCAATACAGTTGTCACTGAGGTAGAGTGTATATCTTTCTTTAGTCAGAAGACTTGGAGCCAGGCTTCAGGAAATTTTGCAGCCAATAAATTTCACCCCCCCTCAAACATAATTTAACTATTTAAATATTAGGCTCATTTAAATGTGTACAGTAATAATTTGGCCATTTGTTGCAGCCATAGAGCTTTCTATAACCAAATTTTCCACTGACAAACCCATTCAAGCGAGCAATCAAATAGGCTAATAACCAGAAGAACTCGATAATAAATATAACTACTTATAATTAACCTGGTTTGGAGCTGGTGCCTAATCACGAACCAGTTCTTTGCATTTCGACAGCCAAAGAACCGACTCTTGGCCGGGAAAACTGGTTCGAGAGCAGTGCCAACACGTTACCGGTCTAAAACCACGAACTACTTATTTTAGGGGCGGGATCATTGTGACCAAGGTAGAAGTTGAACCAACTCCAAACTGGCATTAGCACCAGCCAGTCCGCGTTGGTGGAAAAGGGGTAGTTGAGAACCTGTGACCTGGAGGATGGATGTAGTGCATCTTTAAAATAAATTTAAACAAAGTAAGACTAAGGATTACTGTGCCTCCTTTGGTGGCCTGCTCTTGAGGTTATGTTCCTCGAGTGTGTGTGTGGTGGTAGTGGGGTAATTACCAAAACACTCCCTTTTTAATTTCACAATAGAGTAATACATAGGAAGTTAAGACACATTAATTGGGTACGTAAACTGATATGTAGTAAAGGAGAGCATCTCCGGATCTGCTGCAGCATGTTTGCTAATGAGGCGTCATACTCCAGTATTCCACTCTGTGCACACACTTAAAACCTCACTGTAGAACACTCAAATGGTACAAGGTCCATTGGTTTTAGAAACTGCGAACACTATAGAAATACTCCATCTTACAGGTGCAGTAACTGCTGCATGTACGACATCTCTAGTAATTTTTCTCGCTCAGCATCGAGTTAATGCATCGTGCAGCCTTGGCACGGGAATAAAAGCATAAAGCTGACATCACTAGATGCGGTCCTTTCTCTTTCTGTCAGCACTCTGATCAGTAAGGTCAGCTGTGTTTGCTGACTGCATGGGTGCTGCTGATTATTTTTATGCTCAAGTTTTAAGTGGTTCATCTGATCCACAGCAGTTTCATATATAGTGACTAAGCAGGAGGTGGAGTTGTTTGCCAAGATCCTTCTTGAGGTAAGTGCATTATTCCTCCTTGTTCTCCCTTCCTACAAGCGCATCTGGCTAAAAAGAAAATAAGGTGAGCAAAAATAATTGAGCCCCGTCAGTGTTTGCTTTAAGATCGCGCTTCTTTACAATTTGCTCATCAAAGCCAGTACGACTCAATTACAGTCTGGACTCGTGAAGCTGCCTCTTCTTTCATGCGTCTCCATCCACTGTGTACTCCTGCACAGCACCAGGAAATCTCCTTCAAATTCATTTCAGGTCCCAAATCAAAAATATTGACTGGCAGATATTCAAGCCAGAATGTCTGAAGAAGGAAATGTTTAATGACTTGGGAAAGCTTAACTTTGAAAAAACTAAGACAAAGGCAGCGTTGGTGCCCGCTCCGTCTCTCTCCTCTCCCCGCTGTAGACTTTCTTTTGCAAAATGAATCGGAGCACACATGCAGTGCAATTTCACAGCTGGACACAGATGACGAGGTGAAATGATACAGACAGCACTATCCAGAAATAAAGCAACATGAGCCTGACCCAGCCAGACAAGTAGACGGGAACAAAGGAATTGGAGAGAGAACAAAAAGAAGGGTTTTAGTAAGGCAATCTGAAGGTTATCCAATCCATTTGCACAGAGGCACAAAGACAGTCTCCAACACACAGAAATAAAAATTGATTGGGGGGGGGGGGGGGGGGGGGGGGGGGGATGACAAGCAGATTCAGAGTGGGGGCTTGGAATCAGAGATGACCGTTCTGTTCACTGCAGAATAAAATCCCCAGTTTGGATTTGCACAAAATATGGGAAATGAACATTCCGGTTCATCAAAGCTCTCTAGTGGATGCACAATTATATACTTCAAAATAAGTGCGTCAGTGTGTTTAAATCAACGTGAACAGCACAATAAAAGATCAATATAACCATGAATAACCGTAAAGGGCTTTACCGGTACGTCCTCAGTCCTTTGCACATATTTTAAGATTAATAATTTAGTGGGATAAAGAGCGAGCGAGACAGACACGGAGCAGCGAGGGGCCAGAGAGCGACAGACGCGGAGCAGCGAGGGGCCAGAGAGCGACAGGCGCGGAGCAGCGAGGGGCCAAAGAGCGAGAGCGACTGACACGGAGAAGGGAGGGGACAAGGAGCGAGAGCAACAGAGAGAGGCAGAGACAGACTTGGGGGGGGGGGGGGGGGGGGGGGGAGAGAGGCACAGAGAAACAAACACAGGCAGACAGAGTTAAACAGTGTGACAGAATGACCAGACTGTGTACTAGCTGCAGGTGCAAGTTGTGTCCAGCAGATACAGCACATCACGATGAGCAGCACAGCGCAAACACACACTATAAATAGCTCAGTGCCTGTTTACTGCCATAGCAGACACACAATCTACTGATCATGGCTCACACTGACCAGGAGCTGCCAATAACCTCAAAACAGCAGAGCTGAATTAGGCTACCTCGCCTGAAGCTTTAAAATTTCCTCTTCTAACTCCACTATAATCCATGAGGAAAAACAGCTCACCTATGGGTTACATGCACAGTGAGATTTTGAAAGCACTGATTTGTTGGTTGTTTGATATGAACCAGACACACCTGAAGACCTTGACGTGTCAGCAAGGCTTCACCATGGACAAAAAGGAAAGGGGGGGGGGGGGGGGGGGGACGGGACAACTTTCCTAGTTAGCTTCCATATTCCTGAACACACTGATGTGACTCATCTTAGCTGATGAATCATCCTGACAACGTGGGGAACAAATGAGGGGGGAAAAAAAGCCACCACAGGAAATAAAGAACTGAACAACATGGAAAGTCACATTTTGATTGAAGTTGAAAGGAAGAGGACTGAAGAACAATCAGGCTGCACCATGTGGACAGCAATCTTCACAAAGGATAAGGAAATGAGGCACTGGAGTGCACACAGACCTTTTTTTTTTTTTATAATCGCTAACTGACCTCCCTGTAGGAAAGACCCTGGGTCCTCAGTGGTAACGATTAGCACTTCATAACAGAGCAATATCTCATTTTGCAGAACTACGTGGTGCAACCACAGATCACATGGCCACCAGGGCTGCACGATTATGGAAAAAATGATAATCACGATCATCTTGATCAAAATTGTAATCACGATTATGCTTGATGTTAGGGAAATCACTTAAATTTTATTTCACTATATTCAAACAAACAATATGAACAGCTTTCAGTGCAGAATGAAATTTAAAAGAGAAATTCTGATTTCCAAATGACAAATAAATGAAATTTATCCAAGAAATTACCAAAGGATGAAGGAACTGAAAACTCAATTGCAACAATTACATAGCATTATACTGAGGCCTACAAGTTTTTAGCTAGAAAGACCAGCCTATCAACATGCTCTGGCTTTAAACATGAGCGAAGGCAGGTCACAACACTGCCTCCAGTGCTAAATACGCTCAATCTGTTACCTGCTATCACCCCTTGAAGAAGATACCGCCAGTATTGCCAGACACTGCTGACGTTTTCCAGCCCAAAATATGTTCAAATCCGCCAAAACCCACTTAAAACCACCCAATCTGGCAACACTGGATACCGCTGCACTGAAGCTCTGCGCACTTGGCTTGCTTGCTTATTTAGGCGGAGTAATGAAACCTTACATGCGTCGGTTCGCCCCCTAATGGTTTGGCGGAGTACTGGTCAAAAAGTGCTTGATCAGATATGCAGCAGAGCTCGCATTTTAAATGGAAATAAATTGTGATTTTCATTTAATTTAATCGTGGCAGCCAAAATCGCGATTTTTGATTAAATTCGATTAATTGTGCAGCCCTAATGGCCACTATTATTATTCTTTAAAAGTTTAGACTTGATCTGTCCATTCTTCATATTTTGGTGTTTTTCTGAGAACTGCTTTATATAATTGATAGGTACATCCTGACAAAATCATAGGATCACAGCATCAGTGTCCTTCTCGAACATGTTTTTCTCTCAAACACTGATCCCTTGCCCTTGTGACAAGATTTGCAAGGTGAATTGTCTCTCCATTCCACTATCAAAAGAATTTACTAGTTGACATATCTGGGTTTAAACTGCAGTTCAGGGCTGTACAGTGCCACACACGTTACATGTGATGAATCAATCTACCACAGTAGTACTTGTGCAATACAGTTTTGTTTGTTTGTGTGCGTGCAAGAGAGACAGGACACATTTGGGGTCAAGTGAAGGGGTGTGTGTGAGAGGTGAATCGGTGGTGCATTGCTATTCTACTTGGTAGCTGTAGTCTATTGTTCGATTAATAATCATATACCTGCCTGTACAGAGTTCATACAGCCAACACCAAATCCCACAATTCCTAGCAAACAATCCCCGTTTCTTCAGCAAGTTGAGCTAGCTAGCAGTGTTAAGCAGTAGCTTTGCTGTAAGTAATGGTGTTCCTAGTTTAACAAGAAGACAGTCATCTATATCCCCCACCCTATATACCAAGTTTCAAGATATTATGTCACATTTTTCAAGTTCTGCTGCAGGAAACCAACCCTACCTCTTTATCCTGACCTCAGCAGCCCATGGCATAAACCCACCGGACCTTTGGTCCAGGTGAGCTAAAAGTTAAAATTTCTCACATTTCTTAGTATCAAAAGGCACATATACATTACTTAATCAACACACATACCAACTTTCAAGACCGTACCACTCAGTTTTCAAGTTCTGCTCCAGAAACAAAACTGACCCCAAGACTAACCTGAGAGACTAAGTCTAAAATTGTTTCCATGGAAACATGAAAAATGAAAGGTTTTTCAAATTTCTTAGTAAGAAAAGGCACATCTGCATCACCTTGTTAACATGTATACCAAGTTTCAAATCCGTATCATGAATAGTTTTGGATATGCGCTCCGGAAACAAACACTGCTCTTAGAAACCAAGTCAAAATCCATTTATGTAAAAATATGAAAAATACTTTTTTTCAAAACCCCAAAATAGCAAAAGGCACCAGTTCACATGTTGCTTGATAGGTTTACCAAGTTTCATGAAGAGATCTTCAGTAGTTTTAAAAAAAGACATGGCCCGGAAATGAAAACGTGACTGGACAGATGGACGAATTTCACAACAATCCATAACTACGTTTTTCAGCAACATTTTCTGAATCAAACAGCTTTTCAGTTGTGAAGCTCTTTTATTGATCAGGTAGCATGGTAGTGGAAGCTACATTTTCCTGAGCATTTCTGAAGCTCAAGCAAAGCTGATCTTTCTGCTATGGTCCAAATAAAAAGGCCAAGTGTTTTATTTAATTTTGTGTCCATGTTTGTGCACATTGACTGCCCATGTACAAGGCAACGTGTAGCCATAGAAACACTTCCATATGACGGTGCCATCACATGGGGTGATTGACACTGCAAACCACTCAATGGCCATGCAAACAGGTGTGTGCGCACACATTTCATCATATGGCCCATCGGTTTTTGTTTGGTTGCCAAGCTGGTTTTGGAGCAGTGAGAGTAATGATCACAGGTTGTTGTTTAATAAACAACTGAACATTTTTCTAACCTGTGTATCCGTTTGACTGACCACGATATTGATCAGTGACACAGCACTGACTTAGCATCAGGCTGGTTCAATTAAAATAAAAAATAAAAAAGTTGCTTCTTTTGTCACGTTGGTGTAACTTGGCTTGCTCCATTTCTCTGGTGGGTCGCTTCAGTGTCATGAAACTTCATGTAATGTAATGCAGAGTAACTGGTAGCTTAGCTCACTACTCTTTCCAAGTAGCTTGCCCCAAATGAGCCCACGAGGAAGAAACTCAAGAAGCACCACCGTCAAGTGAAATTAAGGGTGAAAAATTTTTTTTTTTTTTTCCAGATATCTGAACACGTTCCTTGTTAATGTTTGGAGTCTGTGTGCCCTGTATGCAACATTCATATCCTTTGCCAGTCACATACCTGATTGAGTGATGAACTGCACTACAAGTGGTTGTTTTTAGAGCAGGTAACAGAGGTTTTATATGCATGCTACAATTTTGTGTTCTGCACTACAAAACTATTAAAGGGCTGATGACACGAACATGACTCTATGCAATTTCTTAAATAAACTATACAACATGGCAAACATGCTAGATTTCTGTTATAATTATGTGAAAAGAAGCTGTTACGCGAATATCCAACTTTTAATTGCACAGCGCAAGAAAACTGGGTCCGTGGCTCGCGGCCATGTTGTGACGTCAGCGGAAGAACACGCTGCGGTTCACTGGCTGTTCTACTCAGTGGAAATGGCGCATGAAAACGCCGGTGAACTCTCTAGCTCTTCCTCTTCTGGGAGTCTAGAATTGTGTTGTGAGTGGGATAGATCGGAAGAATCAAGTGATGACGAACACGGGTGCATCCAACCGTACAGGTTTGAACCTGTTACTGTGCAATCTGAGAGCGACTCCGACCCCGAGATGGACAGCGGACAGGCAGACAGCCCAGCATCGAACACCACAAGGTTGGATAACAAGGATTGGTAGGTCAACCCGTATTTGTTCAAAATGTTACGGAATCAATATTTTAATATTGTGTATTGTTGTCTTGCATGTGTAAACACTGCTTATATCATGTAAGCCGCATGCTACACTGAATACATAGTTCCAAATGGAGCATGCAAACGGCTAACATAATAAGCTTACGACTATGCCTGATCCGTGATACATGTAGGATAATATTGGCAGGCACGTCTTCTGGTTTATGGGTTCTTAGTTTTATCCTTGAATGAAGCAAAATATTTGATAACCTACATCAGCGTAAGCAAATGACAATCTGCAGCCTACTTGTCTGGCTAAGTTAGCTTTCCCTCAGCGTTTGCTTTGAGAAACAAATTCTTTCAACTTGGCAATAAGAGACCACAATGCAAAGGCAAAATACTACAACTGCTACTACAAATCTATCACATCAACAAACCATGAATGTGTACTCTATGATGTGTACTCTATGAGCGCTCTGGAGCGAGTCACTTCCAAGATGGCCGCGCAGACCGCATGGTTACTATTTTTAGCATCATAGAGCACTCTATAGCTCTATGTACCTTTATCTTATGTCGTTTCTCAACACATGTTCTGACAGGAGGACTGTCTTTGGAGGAGTCGCCTTGTCCCAGGCGACTGCTGGATCCGGCATAGCTACTAGTAGACCCCCCCGGAATACTGTAGGCACTGCTGATGGTAGTAACACACGTTTGTGCTGAACTGAACACCCAAGAGATTCTTTTAAGCTGGGAAGGGTGTCAAAACAATCCAAATCAAAGTGTTCAGAGCACAGGACGGATGTTGGTGAGGGCTCCCACTTGTCACAAGTGCGCCTGACTTGCTTCACCCACTTTGCATGCAGCTCGGGATCTCTGGGAAACTTGAATAAACTTACCCCATCCTTGTGGGTTTTGGAGCAAAAGCCGGCAACACAACGCGAAGGCATAATAACTATATTATAATAATGTATAATAATGTATAATAATAATACTAATAATGATAAACTGAACACCTCTCGCATCAACAACAAACTGGTAAGTTAGGAGGAAGATTCTTTTGCTGACATCATATAGCCCCTCCTCCTCTTTCGTCTCCTGGGTGCTGCAGCCCCGTCAAATTTGCTCAAATAGCCGCGTTTATCATAACTTGTAAAATAGGTGCCTTCGTGAATTAATATATGGATCATCGGGAATTACTTTTTATATTATAAAACATGGCCAAAGATGTCAAAAAAACGTGTCATCAGCACTTTAATCTCTTTAGCATCAGTGCAGGAAAGTTAACGTACAGCCCTGTAGTTTGTATGGGTCTCCAAACTGACAGAACTTTTGGCCAAAATGGAATGGCCTAAATTCCTTAAGGGGGGGACGGGACATTTTTTTTTTCCCTGCCTTCCAGCCAAGTAGCTAATGCGCATCATGTCTACTGGAAATAAAGAAAATCTTTCACTGAAGTGAACTTATCTAAGGGAGGAGAAAAAAACCCATTATGGGTAGTCAGTCATCGATGACTTCATGATTCACAGGGCTGTAAATACGAGGTGAGAGGCTGAATTCCTGTGCATTAGACTTACATTAATATATAACCCAATTTCCAGAAAAGATGGCATGCCGTGTAAAACAAGAACAGAATGCAATAATTTTCAAATACTTTTCAACTGAATACAATACAAAGACTGGCTCAGTCGTTCACAAGCAAGGATGGGGCAAGGTTCACCACTTTGTGAAAAACTGTATGGGCGGATAGTCCAGCAGTTTAACAATGTTTCTCAATGTACAATTGCAAGGAATTTAGGGATTTCACAACAATCCATAACAAAAGATTCAGAGAATCCAGAGAAGTCTCTGCACGTAAGTGAAAAGTCTGAAAACCAACACAGAATGCCTGTGCCCTTCAATCCCTCAGGCGGCACTGCATTAAAAACCTAACATGATTGTATAAAGGATATATGAGTACATGGGCTCAGGAACACTTCGCAAAACGGTAGTCAGTAAACACAGTTCATCACTGCATCTGCCACGCAAAGAAAAAGCCATATCCCAACAACATCCAGAAACACAGCTGAATTCTCTGGGCCCGAGCTCATCCGAGATGGACCGACAAAGTATGCTGTGGACTGATGAGTCCACATTTTGAACTGTTTTTGGAAAATCATGGACATTGCGTTCTCCAGGCTAAAAAAAGACCATCCAGACACCAGCACAAAGCTTAAAAGCCAGCATCTGTGATTGGGGGGGGGCCCATGGCATAGGTAGCTTGCACATCTGTGAAGGCTCCATTAATACTGAAAGGTACAGTTTTGGAGCAACATTGTCCGGATCCAGACAATGTCTTTTTCAGGGACATCCCTGCTTATTCCAGCAAGACAATGCCAAGCTACTTTCCGCAGGTTATAACAGTGTAGCTTCAAAATAAGAATGCAGGTGCTGAACTGGCCTGCCTGCCTTCCACTGAAAATGTATGGAGCATGATGAAGCTTAAAATACAACAGATACCCCAGAAATGTTAAGCAATGCATATCGGCTATCAAGAAAGAATGGGAAAGAATTTCACGTTCACAGTTTCAACAATTAGGGTCCTCAGTTCCCAAAAGCTTTGAGTGCTGCTAAAAGAAAAGGTGATGTAACACAGTGGTAAACATGGCCCCGTTTAAAATGAGACTTTAAATCAATAACAAATGTCAATGACAAATTATTGGGTATGACAGATTGCCCTGATCATTACTTTCACTTAAGCCAGCGTTTCTCAACTGGTGGGTCCACATTTGGGTTTCAGGCACTTTAAAGATTGAATTGTGGACCTCTGGGAAGGAAAAAGAAAAGATGCTAAATGCAAATGATAAAACACAGAACACCATGGAAAAATATGACAAAGCAACTGCTTTGTTAAAGCAACTTGTTTCAAAATAGGAAAAAAATAATAAAAGGAGCCCTCCCTGTTGCTATAACCAATGACCAAATTTTTCATGCCACGTTGTGAGTCCAATAAAATTTGCACGCCAATTCATCAGTACACAATCTACAGCAATCTGTAAACATCAAGAGCAAAATTCCTTCTTCCTATAAAGGGCTGGGGGGAAGGAAAGAAGAAAAAAAAAACCTACACAATGAAAACACAACTAAAACAAGCATGATTTGTGCAGGCAACAGTTAGTTTGGCAAGCTATAGAATCTATTAAAATTTATAAAAGTAGGCTAATTAGATACAAAACACTCAAGCTATAAAGATAAACCAGTCGAGTACCCCCCCCAAAAAGAAAGCAACGTGATCCGGACACATCTCAAAAATGGATCAAAAACGTGCACTGATGAGGAGCGATCACTTCACACATCATACAAACTCGACTGCTGCATTTCAAAATGCAAAAAGACTCGCACACAGTTACAGAGGCTCTCGTTTTACCCACTGCTACTGACACGACCAGAGCACACGATGACGACAAATTTATCGTAAACCAGTTGGAGAAACCCCCCCAAAAAAACATCAATGTCCAGTGACATGACACCATACGGAGGAGAATGCAAGATAAATCAGGAGAAGGTAATCTGCATTAAGGCAAGTGACTTATGTACTCAAACTAAAGGAATCACAGATGTATCCGATTGAGACACTTATAATGAAAATCACACTCACAAGTTTCCCACTGATCTGTACAGGTTATGATTTCAGCTCTGTTCTTGTTCCATCTAATTGTGTTACCAGTTGTGCATTTTTCATATGGAGCGTACAAGGTTATTTAATATTCATCCTGGTGCTTGTTTTATTTGTTACCTAAAGCTGGGCATACACTACGATTTTTTTCAATCGCGGTATTCAGCTGCTGCTCACACTGTACGAGTGAATCGCAGGGGTAAACAGCACGCAGCTTACGATTCCTGTTCTCACACTATACGATCCGATGCTCGGATGCGATCTGACTGCTTACACTGTACTTCCAGACACGACTCGTCGGATTCTTGTATCCGGAACTGCAACGTGAAGAGGAGGAGACCGGAAGTCTCCGTTTTCTCTTCCGTATCCGTGTTCGCGCATGTGTAGTGTGACAGGTTGAGGTAAATCGGCTCGTGACGCTGCTTCAACAGTGCGATAGCCTCACGATGGGCGACCAGGATTTCAAACAGGTTTGATTTTCATCCGATCGATCGGGAGGAGGTCGTGAGGTGTTAATCGCTTGTTGTTACCCCATGTATACTACACGATCCGAGACGCACGATTGAGCCAAAACTCGGCCCGATCTCCAAAATAGTCGCACGAGTGAAAATCGTGTCAAAATCAGGCCAAAAATCGCAGTGTATGCCCAGCATAAACTGGACTTACTCCAGATTGTGTATGCGCATTCATATTCATGTCATGTGAATAATTTTTTCGCACTTCATTACGTATGTGCATTGCGTCTAACAAACGGATATTTTCCACTGTATACTTACGCGGTACAACCATAACTCAACATGCAAGTTGATTTATTTCATGTCAGAGATAGTAAATGATTATCCTACTTTTTGACCTATGGAATGGATAATTAGTAATATTAACATTATTCAAAATTAACAGGCATTTATTTCCATAAAATAAACAACTTTTGTGTAGTGTTGGGTCATGACTTGATGTCGAACATAAAATGTGGGTCCTGAAGCAAAACCAATTGAGTAACACTGACTTAAGGACACCCCAATAAACACAAACAAAAAAAATCCCAGGGTAGAAGTGGCTATTCAACAGATGCGGCCCTATGTAATCTCTTGTGCCCTGAATATGGAGGATAAAACTCCATAGCAGTGTTACACATACCCAGCTTGGGGAAGACAATGAGGTACTCGGCGTTGCACTGAGGACAGGCCACACGTGCTGTGCTGTTGCCTCGCTGCTTCTCATCCACCCAGCGTTGAAGGCAGGTTTGGTGCACCCATTTGGTCGAGCCACGGCATCGGCACGGCCGCACCCACTCAGCAGTTCGGTCATCCTCATCTGTGGCAAAACACACCCAGCAACTCCTGCACAACAAAAGAGAACAATTGAGAGAACAATGAGAACTGCACATTCTGTCACAATTTCTATTCATCCATCAAAATGCTCCATTTCTGAGTACAACAGTTAGAGCAGGGATTGATTTGTCTGGTAACTGTAGCAATCTTGATATGTCGCACACAGTTTAGGGGCTTCATTTTCTGTCGAATAACAAAACGTTCAAGTTTACACCAGTGATTTTCAACTCGTAAATGTTTGAAATGACCGAGACAACTGAACACGGACGATGAAAATGCCTGCGGATAATGTTTGGCATTTATTATGAATAAGCCCAAGGTAACTGTAGCACTACACAGCCAGTTTGGGAGGAGAGTGAAAAGTACTGTCTTGTGGGTGTGTTGGTATTTTTGGCTCCTCTCCAGATGCACTAACATGAAAAAGTCCCAGTAGAACTGGACCCTAGTCCTCACCGTACATTACAAATGCCATAATTGGGGGTGGGGGTTTGGCAACATTTGCATTTTTATTTAGAAAAATTTCAGAAAATTTTTGGGAAAGCTGTATTGGCTGTCTTTACCACCTTTGAACACAATTTGTTTCAGAATAAGGCAAGAGTGAGAACTCCAAGCTGTTGGTCTGCTTTACCAGTAAAGGAAAGTCACTTTACAAGTCCAGAAAAAAATGAGTCAAGTAATGGCTCACAAGTAATTGAAATGCCATTTAACAAAAAAAATAAAAAATAAAAAACCCACCCCACCTTTTGCCACCTGCCTGCTTAAAGAAAACAAGGAAAGTAAAAGGAAAGCGAGCAAGAGCAGGAGGGAGGGAGAATGAGAGACGACAAAATAAGAATGAGAATCAGAGCGCAGCACTGGACAAACAGCCTGGCATTCTGCATCAGTGACTAAGCACAAGTTTAAAAAAAAAAATACAAAACAAAACAAATTAATCAGCTCAGCATCACAAAGAGAAACTTGATGAAATGAAAAACGAGGAGAAAGGAGGGGGAAATATACAAAGAAAAGCTTATGAAGTTAATCAAAGCAGATTTGGCAAGTACTGTGGTCTGCCACTTCATAAATGCACAATTTCCTGCCTTCTGATCAAATAGAGGTCAAACATCAATCCAGTGAAAAAAAAACAATCTACTAAAATAACCTCAAAACCACAGCTATTTTGTACAATGAGGCAACATTCCCAGCATGCTGAAGACAGGAACACACCTTCTGCAATCCTTGTACAGAGTGGCAATGAGTCAGAGACTGAACAAGCCCTCTGTCGTCACACACACCAGATATTCAAGAATTGGGAAATCTCCCAAACCCCAAATTCGCATGTTGCACTGTTGTGGGGAACTCGGAGGTAAAGTCCATTGCTTGACAAGTTTCTTGCTTCTTTAGCCCTTACACAGCCATGACGTTTGACCAACTGAATTGGATAAAGCTACAGAAAGACGTTTCACGAAGTAAGAAGCCGCCTTTGTCACATACACACTCGAGCACAGTGAAATTCATCCTCTGCATTTAACCCATCTGAAGCAGTGAAAACACACACACCCACCCACCCACCCAGTGGGGAGTTAAGGCCAATTTATGCTGACAACCCAGTCCTCGCAGACAGCGTCGCAGACAGTGTCTGCGTAGCCCCCCACCTTCGCAGACAGCGTCGCAGACAAGAGGGCTCCGATTGGTCCACTCTACATCCGCTGTACACGGACTTCCGTTCCCCTACTTTCCCGGTTTGGTTTGTTTTCACGACCGCCATTTTTAAAAACACGAGCGAAGATGGAGCAGCATGAAGAGCGGTTGATTGAGGAAGTATGTACATCTATACGACTCCAGTTCTAGTCATTATATATATAAAAAAAAAAGTTCTAGTCATTATAAGTAACCGGAGGATAAACACTCCACTAACCACACCCACCAACTACTCCTAGCGACTTCGCCCCCTTGCGTTGTGCCGGTGAATAACATCGCGCACGCCTATTACTCCCCGCTAAACGATAAATTACAACTGTCTGCGAAAAGCTATCTGCGAAAGCCTTGTCACAAGAGCATGCAGAGGCCTTTACACTACAGCACCCAAGGAGCAGTAGGAGGTTGGATGCCTTGCTCAAGCGCACTTCAGCCCCAAGTTAACTTAACCACACGTCTTTGAACTGTGGGGGAAACCGGAGCACCCGGAGGAAACCCACACAGACACAGGGAAAACATGCAAACTCCCCTGGGCTCGAACCCAGAACCTTCTTGCTGTGAGGCAACAATGTTAACCACTACACCACAGTAACCGTTTATGACTGGTAATACAAAGAAAACAAAAAGCTCTAATAAGTAAAACTATCATGAGCACAAATGAGTAAACTTAACAAAAAATTAAAGTAGTATGGAAGGTTACAGAGAAAATGGAGGGAAAAAAAATCAAAATGTTGTAGGCTAATCTTTTAACATGCATTCAACGGATGAGGTCTGAAAGCTTTACATGTCACTATAGACAACAGGGGGGGAAAAAAAAATCCATACTCTCTCATTCCACCACTGACTCGTATCTAATCCTGTCCTGTCCATCGTTTTTGCACCCATGTTCCCTAAAGGACAAGAGGCTGTTCATTAAGGTTGGTTTGAATGTCCCAGTTTCACTGTTGGTTACAGTACACAACAGGCTGATTACTTCACCACTGACATTTTCAAAATTCTGATTAAAACACACTGCCATCTATTATATCTACCTATTCTTAAAAACCTGATGTTCATCTGGCTGCGACCGCCCCAAAATCTTTGGCTATCTTTTGGCTGTCTAAATCTTTGAAATCTGCTACTGCTCTAAACACATTACATTTCTGCTGCCACTCCTTGCATGTTCATATCTTTATCATGCACAACTATCAAAAGAAGAGGAACAACAACATGGCACTGCTGCATTGCACTGCCGAGTGTTATACTGGTAAAAAAAAAAAATTTTTGGACTACATTTAAGATAACACAATTATGTGCACAGTTCACAATCTCACTGTCACCATGAACATCTTTTCAATGGGCTCCTTATACACACACACACACTATACAGTCATACACACACTAACCTAACCGCATGTCTTTGAAACTGGTAAACGTAGCAAACAGTAAAAAAAATTTATGAAGCTCACTGATATTTCCGTTTCAGAGCCGTGTGCGCATTTTGGCTGTCACTTCTCACTGGAGCTTTTTATTTTTCTCCCTTTGGTTTTCTTTTTGTGCTTGTAATAGTTAGAGGTTTTATTTATTTATTTATGTTTAAATAATGTTTTGTCTGTTGGTTGTAGCATAGCTCCGGACCCAGTTTTGGGCACTGGTTCCCTTCAGGCCTTGGTCTGCCATGGGTGATGCTTGTGCTCCTCGCTATGGACTGCAGTGAACTTGTTGCTCTTTGAACATCGGAGTTGTCCATAGCTCTGTGCGGTGTTCTGGGACATATCAGAGCTCTGTGCGGCTGTGGTTGCTTTGTGGATCCATGGTGTGGTGTTCCGAGTGACGTTGCCAGGTGGCAGCGTGGTGGCTGTGCAGGATTCATCTTCGTGCGCCTTTTGGTGGGATTGTGGATCGCGACGCCATTGGAATTGCATCCTGACCCTCTTTTGGTGGAGCCCCCCCCCAATTATAAAGCAACCTTGGGTATGAGAAAGGCGCTAGATAAATTGAACTGATTATGAGGATTATAATAAATATCTTAGACATCAAGGGATTTGTTCCCCCCCAATTTGGCTTTTACTAAATATACAAGAACGTACAAAGACATTTTCATGCAAAGGATTTAGATTGCTTTCAAATGATTAATATGGTCAGTGATTTATTTTTAGACTAGGTTATTATACCAACATCAAACTATAACATGCCTACTGCTCATATAACGTACATATTCTAGCCATCGTGCTCAACTAACCCAATCCTTCTTAGACACAAGATCACGGATTTGTAGGACAGGATCAAATGTGCGTGCATCCACTCACTAAAGCTAACCAGGTACCACTACATTTGCATTATTGACTGGGAGTAACTGGGTTTGTACCATAACGATAACCTGTCAGCAAATGCCCATGTTTCAATCCATGTCCCTGTTGGATGCCGGCAGCCCAGTTTTCCAAAAGCTGTTTATTTTCATTCCTGCACAGTCACATTTACATTCCCATTTCCTTAATTACACTGAACCTTGAGCATTTGGTATTTCACTGGTTGAGTGAAACAATGATTAACCTCCACTGTGTCCAATCTCCAACTAAACAATAATTACCGGAGAACGTGGGAGCAGAAAACCCGAACCCAAGTAAATTATGCGACATCTGCTGATGAGCAGTAAGGCAGACGCTATTTTGAGCTCTTTTAGTCTACATGACCCCAATTAAAAGGAAAGCATCCGATATGCAGAACACCTCGATTAATGATTATTCATCGCCCAGTGGGTTTAAAAATAACAGCGTGACTGTGCATCATATCTGAGAAATAAAGCAAGCATGAATGTCAATAGATGTTGGAATGATTTCATCAGAGAAACTGACTTGATGGATTTAAAAGAATATAAAATCCAACTGACAGAGAAAACTACTGACATAAGTAAAACCTGTACCAGGAAACCCCCCACTAAAATTTACATACATGCTTTTCATTTTAACTCTAAGAGTCACTATATCGGGTCATTCCTCAGCAGGGAGTCTCCTTTCTCCTCATGCGCTCCACCCACACTAGGCTGAGGTTTCAACAGCCTGCTACAGGATGTTAGTGGAGAGTCGGACATGCCGCAGCCCAACTGCATACTACTCCATTTATAATTCAAAGCTCAGCCTTGCCATAAATAATGCAGAGCAAATCTCTGGTCCTCTGTCGGTTTTGTCCGTCCCAGTGTGTGCTGCAGCAGGAGGAAAGTCACAACTCTCCATCTCGCACGACTATTCTCTCAGGTGATTCTTTCCATCCAGTGCTTCTGAATTAAACATGAACGGCAGAGCCGCTCAAATGACTTCGGAGAACAACCCTGAGTCTTATCTGACAAACTATTAGCCTTTAGTGCTGCTGGGTCCAAAGGCCATGAGGTGACACCAAGAGACCAAATAACAGGAGTATTGTCATCTGACTAGGACTCACTGAGCCACCAAAAATACGTGATATCTAGAACATTAAATCATTAAGAGAAGCCGCAAATGACGCATCTACGTTCTAAAATCTCTCTCCAATGGGAAAATGGAGTCACCACTAAACATGCAAAAATACCAGAGCTCATGTCTCCTGGGATCTGCATCGAGTCACTCTTCCTACCCGTAAAGCACTGGGGTTAACGACAAAAAAAATCCTTTCAGACAAACAACTCTCCAAATGAACAAATAGAAACATCAGTTAAAAGCGAACTTAACAGATACAGAGCGAGGAACAAAGGAAAGGTTCTTCTCTTACATTTGTTCCCGTAACTCTGTCTCCGTCACGACAGCCGCTGATAGAGAAGAGCGGAAATGCAATCCACTCTGAAACTCAAACCTCTGTCCGATAACACGCACCACGTAAGACAACATACAGCAAAAAGACATTTATTTTCAAATACGAGGCAGGGGTTCTCAACCTTTTTCGCCAGTGACGCCATTTTGATGGCTCAAAATTTTCTTGGGGTCCTGTTCTCGTATTGTATTTCATGCAATATTTTCCTAAGTATGAAGCCCGTTTCATTAGGTTAACATAGGACGGCCTTGGGCTGAAGTGCCCAAGAGTGGCGGCGCATACGTATGCAGCGGCTTTGCTCTCCTGTGATGAATTTAATTTCGTTGTACATTCGTGCAGTGACAAAGGCATTCTATTCTTATTCTATTATCCTGACAGCATGTTAGACATGGTGCTGGTGTGGCCTGGTGGGCTTAAAGTGCTGATGACACGTTTTTGACATCTTTGGCGATGTTTTATAACATAAAAAGTAATTCCCGATGATCCATATATTAATTCACGAAGGCGCCTATTTTACAAGTTATGATAAAAAACGCGGCTATCTGGGCAAATTTGACGGGGCTGCAGCACCCAGGAGACGAAAGAGGAGGAGGGGCTATATGACGTCAGCGAAAGAACCTTCCTCCTAACTTACCAGTTTGTTGTTGATGCGGCAAGTGTTCAGTTTATCATTATTAGTATTTTTATTAGACATTATTTTATATATAGTTATTATGCCTTCGCGTTGTGTTGCCGGCTTTTGCTCCAAAACCCACAAGGATGGGGTAAGTTTATTCAAGTTTCCCAGAGATCCCGAGCTGCATGCGAAGTGGGTGAAGCAAGTCAGGCGCACTCGTGACAAGTGGGAGCCCTCACCAACATCTGTCCTGTGCTCTGAACACTTCGATTTGGATTGTTTTGACACCCTTCCCAGCTTAAAAGAATCTCTTGGGTGTTCAGTTCAGCACAAACGTGTGCTGCTACCATCAGCAGTGCCTACACAGTGTTGCCAGATTGGGAGGTTTCCCGCCCAGTTGGGCGGTTTCAAGTGCATTTTGGTGGGTTTTGAACATATTTTGGGCTGGAAAACGTCAGCAGCATCTGTTGCGAGATACTGCTGAAGTTTTCCAGCCCAAAATATGTTCAAAACCCACCAAAATGCACTTGAAACCGCCCAACTGGGCAGGAAACCTCCCAATCTGGCAACACTGCCAGTATTCCGGAGGGGGTCTACTTGTAGCTATGCCGGATCCAAAGACAGTCCTCCTGTCAGAACATGCATTGTGAAACAACATAAGATAAAGGTACGTAGAGCTATAGATTCTACATGATAATCATAAATGTAATCAAAGTCGGCGTGATATCAGTCATGTATTTGCTTGTGAAAGCTTGCGGCTTTCATGTAACTGCCGCCTAGCAATGAGAGGCAAAGGGTAAAGAGGGTAGGCTATCATAGATTCTATTCGGAAGAGATCAACACAATTCTAGACTCCCAGAAGAGGAAGAGCTAGCACTAGAGAGTTCACCGGCGTTTTCATGCGCCATTTCCATTGAGTAGAACCAGAGTAGAACAGCCAGTGAACCGCAGCGTGTTCTTCCGCTGACATCACAGCATGGCCGCGAGCCACGGACCCAGTTTTCTTGCGCTGTGCAATTAAAAGTTGGATATTCGCGCAACAACAGCTTCTTTTCACGTAATTATAACAGAAATCTAACATGTTTGCCATGTTGTATAGTTTATTTAAGAAATTGCATAGTCATGTTCGTGTCATCAGCCCTTTAAAGGATGCTCTAAAGTGAAGGAAAACTAATGAAAATTTTAATAATCACCCGACAGCTTTAATTCTTATTACAAAACACAGAATTACATTATAAAAAGCTCCTGTAACCATGTCCATATCTCAGTCTCAGCCAAGGTTGAAGACCCAATGTTTGAAGAACTTTATTCATCACACACTTGTGAAATTCCTCTTTGCATTTCACCCATCTGAAGCAGTGAAAACACACACACACACACACACACACACACAGAGCACTGGACAGTTGGGAGTTAGGTGCCTCGCCCAAGGCCACCTCAGCCCAAGGCCGTCCCATATTGACCTAACCGCATGAACTTTGGTGGGAAACCGGAGCACCTGGAGAAAACCCACAAAGACACGGGGAGAACATGCAAACTTCACATAGAAAGGCCCCCGCCGGCCGCTGGGCTCGAACCCAGAACCCTCTTGCTGTGAGGCAACCATGCTAACCACTTACACCACCGTGCCGCCCAGGATTTAGAACACGTACTTCTCCCCTTCCAAAAGTCCAGACTGCCTCAAATCTGACCAACAGAAACCTTCCCTGGGAAACGCTTTGCTACGAAATGGCCACTTTCTGTTCCTCGTCCTCTCCGGGATTTCCTCAGGGCCCTTCAGTTTGTGGGTTTATTAAAAAGCTAGGTTCATGTTCAGAGAAAGGAGTAGACTAGTGAAGTGACGGGATTCTTGTGCTGAAAAACTCCAGGGTAGTGTTAAACTGGCTTTAGACTATACAATTTTTGGGCCGATTTTACGACCACAGACAAACCAAAAAAGTTCCTTTAGTCATGTGACATAATCCAACATGCTCACAAGTGGCTGACTTCGTAGCATTTCAATTCCTGGCAGTGACCACTTTTTTTTTTTTAAACTTCCTGCAAACAGCAGACAGATAAGTGACCTGTCCTCCAGGCTCCACTTGCTACAAATTACAACCTGAAAAGTATCATCTAAAAAGCAGGTGGACAACTAAAACTAATTCCTCCTCGCATTAATATGGGTCTGAAAGCTAAGCCTTTATCCATTTCGACACCAGACTTAAGTCAAGTCTTAAAATCAGCAGCAAAGGGTCGCGTCTCTCCCCACTGTGGATCTGAGCCTGGCTTGACTGCAGCAGATCAGCACACAGTGTTCTACCAAAGAGTTGGCTCCATTACAAAAGAATTACAATGAAACTGAAACAGGGAGGAATGAAAGGAGAAAGTTAATGTGCTCCTGTGTTCAAAACAATGATAAAGAATTGCCTTAAATACTGAATTATACTAGAAAATGTTAAAGATAATTAAAATTATTAAAATGCATAATTGCAAGAATTAAGATGTTTTGGACATGGGTAAATCCACCTCAAAAATCACAGCATTTATATATTTAAAAAAAAAAAGTTCCCGACTCAGATTTTCCTTCTTACTTTCTGGAAACAAGGACACTTAAATGGTGTGCAAAATTTCACGCCTGTTTCTGCATAGACAGACAAATAGAGGCTTTAAAGATGGGGTGTGGCCCTCATTTTACTGTAAAAAGAAGTTCTACAGAAAAAGTGACACAACAGTTTCTTTTATACACAACAGTTCGTTTCGGTCCTGAATTTGATTGAGCAAGCAGCATTTCAAGTGCACCGACGTTTAACAAAATTAAACTGGGACTCCGTTTGTCCACGTTCACCATGTAAAATTCCAAGTCTACCAATAGTCCCACTGGAGTTAGAAATAATCAGCAGTAAATGTGGCAAACCCCCCCCAAATACAACTTCTGAGATGAAAATGAAGATGAAAAGGAAGAAGCGAAGTCAATTTCCTTGGATGCACCTTTAACAGGAATGTACAAATCCTTGTGAGCTTTCTAGCCAGCTAGCCATTAGTGAGTAAAGGCCAATTTATGCTGACAACCCAGTCCTTGCAGACGGCGTCGCAGATAGCGTCTGCGTAGCCCCCCCACCTTCGCAGACGCTCTGCGCGCACCTCCCAAAAATTGTGACCACCGCAGAAGCCTCGCAGACAGCGTCGCAGACAAGAGGGCTCTGATTGGTCCACTCTACATCCGCTGTACACGCACTTCCGCTTCCCTGCTTTCCCGGTTTGGTTTGTTTTCACGACCGCCATTTTTAAAAACACGAGCGAAGATGGAGCAGCATGAAGAGCGGTTGATCGAGGAAGTGAGGAAGTACGTACATCTATACGACTCCAGTTCTAGTCATTATAAGTAACCGGAGGATAAACACTCCACTAACCACACCCACCAACTACTCCTAGCGATTTCGCGACTTCGCACCCCCTTGCGTTGTGGCGGTGAATAACATCGCGCATGCCTATTACTCCCCGCTCAACAATAAATTACAACTGTCTGCAAAAGCCTTGTCGCAAGAGCATGCAGAGGTCCTAAGCCTTCTTCAGGAGCTATTTCCATCCAGGGAACAAAAATTATTTGGCCATACTGTGCCTGAAACGGCAGACGCTATAGTAATTTCTTGTTTACAGAACTGTTGTACAAGTGCAATATCACATTTATGTGGTCATACTGAAGCCTACCATAATGAAAAAAATATATTTTTTTTATATATAAACAGTGACAGAACTTTCACCAAGAGCTGCGATGTTGGAAGAAGAAGAAAAAAAGAAAGCTTAGTGCTTCTGTGAAAGTACTCTTTTATAGTGCTAAATCATTTGATACCTGTTTTAACTTCATCTTTTCAGAGGATCTATTCAGGGCTTTTCCTCCACTGAGAATTCAAAAGTGACTGTCTTTCACACACTGTGGAGCAAGCAGACTTCCAGCAGTGTTGGGTGATTTTCCTGCTTCAAGACCGGTGATTCAACTCAGCAGGTAATTTGCAGCTTTAAGCGAGTGCCTTTGAGAAAAATCACCAAACTGTGCTGAACTCTGGTCGTTTAGGAGTGGGTCTGGTTACTCCTGGATGACGGCAACAAAACCAAGAACTTCAGCTCTAACCTACTTCAAGCACTTTATTCCCCCCATAAAACAGAGCGCGTTTAATTCCAGCACACATTACCACATCATAAACCAGCTTATGGAGCAGGGCTTCAGAACAGAATAATGTTGACCATCTTCTGCATCACACCTTTAGACAACATATAGTGACCAACAGGGGAAAATATACTTTTTACACCAAAGCACATCAAAAACATTTTTTAATAATATAAAAAGTTCCCCAAATTATATTCCTAAATTGAATTCAACAAGATTAGTCATGTTTTCCCTTTGCCACCTTTAAGTTATTATTTCGACACAGCAAAAACAGTGCCATTTATAAATACCCATTCTCGAGTCTCAGATCAGGTGGCAAGAACTGAGAACCACAGCCTCTAAAATAAGCACCGCACCTTCTGATTGGGTGTGTGTGCGGGGGAGGGGGGTGTTCCCACTGGAGAACAATTCTACTTTCTATTGTGACACTAAACCTCATTACAATCAGCATTGTTACTGAGAAGAGCAATCTCACTCTGGCATTCAAAATTAAGGTCCCAGACCTCTAGATTACCATTAACATTTCAGTATGTACAGGATAGAACCCTAAGGGTCTATTAGATAGCATCTGCAGGCCAGAAAAATGATCCTGCTCACCTTTTTCTTTGTCTGACTGCAGCCAAGTTACTTACAAACACACACACAGCTACAACTGATGGGTCTCTGAAATGAATAACCCTAAGGAATAAGAGCTCATCTTTATATGCATTATGATGCTAGCTCAAGGAATTTGGGAGCACAGCTTTCAAATCATGATGTAAATCTAAGGATGTCCACAGAGCAGAGTTATGCTTTAAGGACCCTTCCATGGAGCTCAACAATGGCTCTTATGGCCCTTTTCCACTACCCTTTTTCAGCTCACTTCAGCTCGCTTCAGCTCACTTCAGCCCGACACGGCTCGCGTTTCGACTACCAAAAACCAGCACGACTCGGCTCGTTTCAGCCCTGCTTAGCTCCTAAAACTCGCACCGTTTTGGAGTGGGGCTGAAGCGAGCCAAGCCATGCCGAGTGAGGCTGGGGGCGTGAGCAGACACTCCCCTGTGCACTGATTGGTGAGGAGGAGTGTCCTCACATGCCCACACACGCCCCGCGAGCGCGCTGGGATCTGTAAACACCGCAAACCCGGAAGGAGAATAATTATGAATTACGAGAATTTCTGAAGCCTTATGCGCCTCGCCTCATCTATACGCTCTTGCCAGTATCTGTCCGCGTTGTCGGTGACAACAAGCCACAGCACCAAGACCAGCAACACTAACGACTCCATGTCCTCCATGTTTATTGTTTACTATTCGGGTCGTGAGACTACCGCTTAAAAGCTCACTGATGTCACTGTTTGCGCTGCTTAACGACATCACCTGACGTCCACCCACTTTCGCTAACTCCACCCAATGTGTCCACCCACTTCCAGCCAGCACGGTTGTAGTCGAAAGGCAACTCCAACAGCCCCGCTCAGCCCGACTCAGCACCGCACGGCTCAGCCCGACTCAGCCGCGTTTGTAGTGGAAAAGCGGCATTAGTTGTAGGATTTGAACTCTCAACCTATACAGCGCTCGAAAAACTGTCCCATCGGCCGAGACGACTAAAGTATGTGCAAAGACGAGTAAAACTTTAAAGGGCTGATGACACGTTTTTCACATCTTTGGCGAGGTTTTATAACATAAAAAGTAATTCCCGATGATCCATATATTAATTCACAAAGGCACCTATTTTACAAGTTATGATAAAAAACGCGGCTATTTGGGCAAATTTGACGTGGCTGCAGCACCCAGGAGACGAATGAGGAGGAGGGGCTATATGACGTCAGCAAAAGAATCTTCCTCCTAACTTACCAGTTTGTTGATGTGACAGGTGTTCAGTTTGTCATTATTAGTATTATTATACATTTTATTTTAATATATATATATATATATATATATATATATATATATATATATATATATGAGTGATTCCACGCTTATGGGTACTGAATTTCTGAGATGTAATAACATTTATATGCCAAAGTCAGAACGTAACAGAAGTGTTGTGGACATATATATTCTCAATTTTAACAATGTAGAATTACTTTTTGAAACATAGGAAGGTGATGTTTTAGCAAATATAATTAATAAACGTGTAGTAGAATAAACATACACATTCTTTCAATAAGATTAACATGGTATAGAGCTAGATTGTAATTAATTTGTAACAGACGCGAGATGGACAATCGTAACAGAAGTAATGTAACAGACATCATTTTGGAACTCATAGGCTTGACTTTGGCATATAAATGTTTTTATTACATCTCAGAAAATTAAAGTTATCTTTTAACATATCATTCATTAAAGATTACATGTTTTGTGACCTGATGGTAAAAAAAGAAATGGTTTTAGGTGAATAAGTTCATGTCCCCATTTCAGTACCCATAAGCGTGGAATCACTCATTTTATTTATATATATATATATATATATATATATATATATATAGTTATTATGCCTTCGCGTTGTGTTGCCAGCTTTTGCTCCAAAACCCACAAGGATGGGTAAGTTTATTCAAGTTTCCCCAGAGATCCCGAGCTACATGCGAAGTGGGTGAAGCAAGTCAGGCGCACTCGTGACAAGTGGGAGCCCTCACCAACATCCGTCCTGTGCTCTGAACACTTCGATTTGGATTGTTTTGACACCCTTCCCAGCTTAAAAGAATCTCTTGGGTGTTCAGTTCAGCACAAACGTGTGTTACTACCATCAGCAGTGCCTACCCAGTGTTGCCAGATTGGGCGTATTCCCACCCAGTTGGGCGGTTTCAAGTGCATTTTGGTGGGTTTTGAACAGTATCTGGCAACACTGCCTACAGTATTCCGGAGGGGGTCTACTAGTAGCTATGCCGGATCTTAAGACAGTCCTCCTGTCAGAACATGTGTTGTGAAACGACATAAGATAAAGGCACGTAGAATCTATAGCTCTACATGATAATCATAAATGTAATCAAAGTCGGCGTGATATCAGTCATGTATTTGCTTGTGAAAGCTTGTGGCTTTCATGTAACTGCCGCCTAGCAACGACAGGCAAAGGGTAAAGAGGGTAGGCTATCATAGATTCTATTCGGAAGAGATCAACACAATTCTAGACTCCCAGAAGAGGAAGAGCTAGCACTAGAGAGTTCACCGGCGTTTTCATGCGCCATTTCCATTGAGTAGAACCAGAGTAGAACCATAGGATGTCTATGAGTAGAACAGCCAGTGAACCGCAGTGTGTTCTTCCGCTGACGTCACAACATGGCCGCGAGCCACGGACCCAGTTTTCTTGCGCTGTGCAATTAAAAGTTGGATATTCGCGCAACAACAGCTTCTTTTCACGTAATTATAACAGAAATCTAACATGTTTGCCATGTTGTATAGTTTATTTAAGAAATTGCATAGAGTCATGTTCGTGTCATCAGCCCTTTAATGGTAATTGTCCGATCGGACGACAAAAGTTAGTGCTGGCAACCAAAGCAGGTGATGCAGACCTGAACTGTCAGTCCCGTAGTAGCATATTTCAATCGTAAACACATAACAGGACCCGCTGATTGGCAGCTCACATACTGAAGCCAAACGGAGATGTCCAGCATCTGTTGCTGTTTTCAGAAGAAAACTGCAGCCAAAAAAAGCTCTACTACTGGATTACTTAGACAATCTTAGGTCAGAAAGAAGTGTTGAGTTTATTAGTAGTTCCAGGGATGAGAATGAGAAATTGTATTTTCAGCTGAAAATTTAATCGGGGGTCTGGAGGCCATCGGCCCCCAGCCAGGTCCAGGGCGGAGCCTGGTCGGGGGTCCAGGGGGCTGAAGACCCCCGGAAGCTAATGAGTTTTATACATTTTAGACCACTAGAAATGGTCTCAGATTGCTCAGTTGAATAATATTTTCAGTCCAAAGAAGCTTGAGTTTTGGACACTAATAAACAAAAATAGTCTCAATAATGCTCAGCTAAAAAGAATTTTTAACTTCATGCTAGAATGAAAGGAATGATGAATATAAATTAAACACATAAAGACAGAATATTTGACATAATCCTGTAAATGTTTCAGTTACTTTATTAAAGAATGCAGTTACCTCTTTTGCAGTGAACTTGTCTCAACAGAAACACAATTTCCCTGTTGAACAGTTCTCTCAGCTCCCAAAGTCACAATCACATAACTAGCAACACTACTCTAAGTTTTCAACATATTTACAAAGTACTTGTTCTTTTTCTAGGAATGCTTCATTGCAGAGATGTTTTTTTTCCTTTTAGCAGCTAATCTGAATAAGCGATCCATTTTCTTTTGTGATAATTTTCACCATTTTGAAGCTCTTATTCGCTGTTACATCCTCAATCTCCGGCCTCGTGAAGCGCCATGCTGAATGAGTAAGAAAGCGAAATGCGAAGAACCAATCAGAACGAAGCTTACATGTGACATTTTGGCCTTTCCTATCTATGCTCGTTTACCGTTGGTCAAATCGCGATATTTCTCTCTCAACGGCCAATCAAATACAGTGTACGTTCTGAACTGCCGATGTAAACAGAGCCTTGTTCCCGATGGTTGACCGGGTCAACACATACCTAACCCCCCCCAAATATTTTCTCCTCGGATTTAGACGATTCACAAAAATGACCCCTGGGTTGATAAAATCCGCGGAATTCCGCGGAAAATTCCCATCCCTGTAGTTCTGATCCGTACAAAATTCCTTGAAATGACTGGAGTGACAGTGCAGATTTGTGGCCTAGCGTTAGCTACATGTTGGAATTTACCTTCTTTTTCCTGAAAAGTCCTGACACGGAAGAACAGTTTATATAATAATAATATAAAAACTACAAAAGCAAGAAAACTTTTTGTGTAAAGAACTCACTTGAACTGTAGGTTCATTTCTACACTCTGGTTCCACGGTGACATTTTGCACAGGACTGTGTTCCTTTGATAACAGAAACAAGGCTCAAACATTATTATTATTATTATTATTATGCTCATTCAAAACTCTCCACAGCTTAATATACTCCAAATTATTCATTCCTCTGCTACTAGAACTTTTCTTTCTGAATGTGTCTGCATATATTGGTGTTATGGTTTTGTGGATTTATCATTGTTATGCTTCTTCACCTACTAATAAATAAATAAAGCAAGCAAGCCCAACTGTATTCTGTCCTCTCCAAAATAAAATAAAGTTCTGAGCAACTGGAATTGGTTTTCGGGCAAGTACGTTTTGGGTGCCGCTTGCCCATTGGGCAAGTAAGGCTGGGAGATTTTTTTTTCCAAGGACTGCTATAAATAAAACCACTTATTCTTATCCTGCTTCACTAAAAAAATTTAATCAAAAAGGCTTCCCTAAATCTCTTGCTCTTCTGACATCTCCTAGAGGCAAAAAACACAATCCACCAGCATTTATATCCACAGTCTGCTCTGAACTTGACCTGGGCAACTATGCAGATGGCTTTGTAAACGTAACGCATTTTGCATATTTGGAAAATTTGTGAAACAAACAAACTAAAAGGGGGAAGGAAAACCAAAAAAAAAGGGACAGCAACCCAAATACCTTTAGTCATCTGATGGGTGTGAACATCCACATGAAATTCTTAACACATTTCATCGTGTGGATAAACACCCTGCAGAAGCTAAAACAAAAATCACATACACAAAGCATGCATCCAGGAAGCACCAGTCATAATTATGTACGCCACGGATTTTCTATTTTTTGTACAAGTCTATGTAGGTCTTAAAGAGGGATCCAAGTCACCTCAACAAAGGCTTCTCTCACACAACCAAAGTCACAGGACTGTGGGAACCTGGTGGATGGTGCTTTATAACCCTAAGAATTATACTGAACATTTTTTTCCCTGGGCGGCACGGTGGTGTAGTGGTTAGCGCTGTCGCCTCACAGCAAGAAGGTCCTGGGTTCGAGCCCCGGGGCCGGCGAGGGCCTTTCTGTGCGGAGTTTGCATGTTCTCCCCGTGTCGGCGTGGGTTTCCTCCGGGTGTTCCGGTTTCCCCCACAGTCCAAAGACATGCAGGTTAGGTTAACTGGTGACTCTAAATTGACCGTAGGTGTGAATGTGAGTGTGAATGGTTGTCTGTGTCTGTCAGCCCTGTGATGACCTGGCGACTTGTCCAGGGTGTACCCCGCCTTTCGCCCGTAGTCAGCTGGGATAGGCTCCAGCTTGCCTGCGACCCTGTAGAACAGGATAAAGCGGCTACAGATAATGAGATGAGATTTTTTTCCCTGTTTACTACAATTTAGTGCAGAATCACCTAAAAAAAAAAAAAATCCACCGTCCTGCTGAGTTTTCAAGATTGTCACTGCCCGCAAGCAGTTCCTGACCACAAAGCTGGTTATTACGCCTTTCTGTATTCTCCCTACACCTGAAATAGTGGAAATGCTCACTTCCCCACCTTTTTTAAGCTATCAGTTTTAAATGAGTAATTCATTCAGTGTATGTGTTATAGTGAGTAGGGAAAAACTCATCTACCCCATTTCTATCGCAGCCATCATCCACACCCCTTTGGGGCCAATATTTGAATATCTCTACCATAAGGCAACAAGTAGACCGAAACCATGCCAGTAAAATTCCACCACACCATAGCCAAAAAAAAAAAAAAAAGTTCTCTTCTTTAATTCAACACCAATCATCTACAAAGCTCACTGTACTAAATGGGAATATATATCTCCTTCGTTTGATCATCTCTCACAAATGGACACCATTACACTGTTTCGTGGTCCAAATTAAATTTCAACTTGCATCGACAGTCAAAACAAACAGAACAGCTTGATAGAGGGCCATCAAATGAACATAGACACTGCTCTCTTCATGGAGCTGTCTGCTTAAAAGTGCATATCACGGGTAAATTCAGGAGCAAGATCAATGTAATTCTCCTATTTTATATTAAACTTTAGTCAAATATCTGTAACATTCTGCATTCTCTGCAATTTTTTTTTACCTTGCGCAATACCAGAAAAATTCAGTTGAAATCAAGCCATTTGAGGCGAATTGGTCCGCCTCTGAAAAAACTTGGCATTTGGATTTCCCGGCAAACATTGATTTTCGTGACGTCGCGTGCGGGACGCCTCCCTCTGAATCCTACGTCCGCGCTGGTTTGTTTATGAGAAAACAACCTGGTGGTTTTCTGCAAATTTCTTCAACATTATCGCGTAATTATTAAAATGGTTAACAGATGTATCGTAGGAGGGTGTAGCAACACCAATCATGATGGGATTAGTACTCATCGTTTTCCAAAAGACCGGACAATGAGAGAGAAATGGGAGCGCTTGGTGTACACAGGCTGTGCACTGAAACCGTGCAAGCTCTCGCAGCCTGCTGGCGCTTCCGCAGGTAACGTCACAAATCTGGCTCCAGACTCCCTTGGGATTTTTCCAGACACGTTTTGTTATTTTATTTTTTTCAGCTGTAGACAGATGGCCTTGTGCAAAATTACCCTTCTGGATGAGTGTGTAAAGGGACATACTTTCATATAAAAACAAACATGAAATTGGTCCAGGATATGCACTTTAATGTTATTTAGCCAACAGGCAAATGAGGCTTGGGATAAGTGACGTTAGTACAGGACTCGGAAACAAATTTCTACCATCATGATGGATATCAAGTTGGATAATTTAAATGTCTCTTGGAAAATGTGGAGTCTGCAGCTTTAAGCTAGACAAAAATAAATTGGAGCTGCATTTCATAATGCGTTTCCTTTTAGCCTATTTTATATCCTACATGATCCTTAATAACATCTGTCTGACTTCAGAACAAGGCAATAAAACATTGTTCTCTGATGCATTTTACTATCTCTTGTAAGATGATAAACGCATGAAAGTGTTTGCTTGCCAAAAATTGAATGGGGGGGGGTTAAATTAAGTTGTGGCTTTTTTTTTTTTTTAAATCAGGGCGAGTTTGCTATAAAAGAATTCAATACGGACTCACTGCTGTTCACCACAGACCACATGCAGTTTATATAATTTTACAATGCACCTGGTTACAACCAAAAACTTAGATTTATTTAAAGCCTGGACTTCAGTTCTGGAAGCATTACTGATCACATTAATGGGAATTAATGAAAAAACTGACTATGCTAATTCTAACAACTAGCAGCTACAGCTGACTAATCAGCCTCTATTGTTTCCTCCTGTGATAATGTAACATGTACACAACATGCGTTATGTACAGGGTCCAAAATTAGCACCCACCAATCACCAAACGCGAATAAAAATCTACACTGGCAAATAAAACAGATGGTCAGTCGCCGTTAACGGGTTGCTGAAACAGGCCTACTTCATTCCACACGTTCATCACTACAACAACCTGACTGACTACATTTCGCAATTCTTTGACTGATCTTTACTATTCGTTATCACTATAGCACAAAGCAAGAGGATGTGATGTCATTTTGGCGTTAGGGACACTGTGTCAAGCCAAACCTAGCTCTAAGCACCAACTGTTTATTTTTAAATAAAATAAGGGGGTGGCCCATCAGTATGTGGTGAAGACAATAACATTTAAGTTGTAGTAGGTTGTGTATAATATGCAGCACTGCCAGCACATAAGCATGAGTAAATTTTGCGCATTGAGTGTATGGAGTTGACGCTTATCAGTATTAACAGTTATTAAATGTGCTGAAAACATTCCAAAAAAAAGTTTTATATTGAAAACCACACATTAAAAAAAAAAAAAAAAAAAAAAAAAAGTTACCGGCGCGATGCACTTGGGGTTTGCACAAACATGAAAACAGTAGGACTGCCAATAACATTTTTCTACCCAATTTGCTCCATATTACAGAATCGTGAAATAATAAGCACGATACTGCTCTGAGCCACTGGGGGCGTGTCTACTAAATGCGCCGAAACCACACCCAGTCACGGGAAAAAGTTGCAGCCTCCAATAATATCAGACTGCATCAGAGCTGCAGTTTTACAATCCCACACTTCTACAAGAGCGGTTTTAGGCCAGTAGCATTTTTGGGTTTCTCTCAGTGACTGAAATGATGATTAACCTAACAATCATTTTTGGCTTAGGGGCTGGGTTAGGTCAGGCCGAGGTCAGGGCGTTGTAAAACTGTGGGTTAGGGTTGATGTAATCATGATTAATCTATGTGATAGTCTCTGAAACGTTCTCACCCTCTTTCCGTTACCATTTGCAGGAAAAGCGCCGTGCAGCTTTGTGCCAGTCTGTCTCCGACATGTAAAACCCAGCAAAAAAATAAACAGCTAAATTCTGTCTTGCGTTCAATCAAGCTAGCTAAGTCCTGTTTTTAGACTGATGAGAAGCACACAGGGTTTGAACTTGAGATGAATGTGAAAACAATATTTTCTTTTCTGTCAAACTTCACCAAATCCATGAATGAGTCCATTTTCATCTAGCATTGAGCAGCACAGCACAAAAGTGGAGCACACCTGTATTGTGGCTAAACTTAAACAGCCGTGCGCATTCAGATTAACAAAAACAGATTTAAAAAAAAAAAAAACAAACAAACAAAAAAAAAAAAAACATACATACTAACTAGTAATACTAACTGTCGGGAATTTTATCACAGTTTACCGTGAAGCTAGTAACGGTTTCATCCTGAATGAAACGTAATCTCAGTTAACATTTTAAAATAAAAGGCGAGTCTCTTCACAACGGCATCCGAGATGTTCACTATTATAGTTCCCTTTAAAAAAAGGTGAACCTCTGGGTAATTCGTAATTACATTGTTCTCAATGACATTATATTTTAGGCAGTTCTATGGCCAGTTGAAAAATATTTTGGCCAGTAACTCTTTGCCAGCCGTTGGCAGATACACCAAAAAATTTAATAGTGGACCCTGTTGATGATAATAATAATAAAAAATAGCAACGCCTTTCTCAAAACCCAAGGTTGCGTTACAGTTATTGGGGGGGGGGAGGCCACCAAATAGAGATCAGGATGTAATTCCAAAATGGCGTAGCAGCCACAGTCCCAGCAAAAGGCACATGAAAACAAGTCCCACACCGCCTGCACGGCCACCATGACGGCACCGGGTAACATCACTTGGAACACCACGCCATGGATCCACAAAACGAGCACAGAAGCACCTCCACGCAGAGCGCCGGTACATCCCAAACTGCCTGCACAGCCGCTGCGACGCCACCAAGCAACATCGCTCGGAACATCATGCCAAGCACTAAAGTACTGCTGCACAGAGCACTGGACAACCACAATGCTAAAATGAGCAACGAACTCACTGCAGTCCATAGTGAGGAGCACAGGCATCGCCCACGGGGAACCGACACCCAAAACCGGGTCCGAAGCAACACCACAACCAGTGGACAAAACACTCAAATTACACAAACACAAAAAAAGAATTTAACAAAAGAGAAAATAAAATAAAAAGTGGCAGCCAGAATGTGCACGGTGTACTCTCAACTGGAAACAGAAATGAAAAAGGGTCAACAAGAAAATTATGTACAGTGGTGCCTGAAAGTTTGTGAACCCTTTAGAATTTTCTCTATTTCTGCATAAATATGACCTAAAACAATCAGATTTTCACACAAGTCCTAAAAGTAGATAAAGGGAACCCAGTTAAACAAAATGAGTCAAAAATATTATACTTGGTCATTTATTTATTGAGGAAAATGATCCAATATTACATATCTGTGAGTGGCAAAAGTATGTGAACCTTGGCTTTCAAAATCTGGCGTGACCCCCTTGTGCAGCAATAACTGCAACTAAACGTTTCCAGTAACTGTTGATCAGTCCTGCACACCGGCTTGGAGGAATTTTAGCCCATTCCTCCGTACAGAACAGCTTCAACTCTGGGATGTTGGTGGGTTTCCTCACATGAACTGCTCGCTTCAGGTCCTTCCACAACATTTCCATTGGATTAAGGTCAGGACTTTGACTTGACCATTCCAAAACATTAACTTTATTCTTCTTTAACCATTCTTTGGTAGAACGACTTGTGTGCTTAGGGTCGTTGTCTTGCTGCATGACCCACCTTCTCTTGAGATTCACTTCATGGACAGATGTCCTGACATTTTCCTTTAGAATTCGCTGGTATAATTCAGAACTCATTGTTTCATCAATGATGGCAAGCTGTCCTGGCCCAGATGCAGCAAAACAGGCCCAAACCATGATACTACCACCACCATGTTTCACAGACGGGATAAGGTTTTTATGCTGGAATGCAGTGTTTTCCTTTCGCCAAACAAAGCTTCTCATTTAAACCAAAAAGTTCTATTTTGGTCTCATCTGTCCACAAAACATTTTTCCAATAGCCTTCTGGCTTGTCCACGTGACCTTTAGCAAACTGCAGATGAGCAGCAATGTTCTTTTTGGAGAGCAGTGGCTTTCTCCTTGCAACCCTGCCATGCACACCATTGTTGTTCAGTGTTCTCCTGATGGTGGACTCATGAACATTAGCCAATGTGAAAGAGGCCTTCAGTTGCTTAGAAGTTACCCTGGGGTCCTTTGTGACCTCGCCAACTATTACACGCCTTGCTCTTGGAGTGATCTTTGTTGGTCGACCACTCCTGGGGAGGGTAACAATGGTCTTGAATTTCCTCCATTTGTA
Source organism: Neoarius graeffei (assembly GCF_027579695.1). NCBI lineage: Eukaryota > Metazoa > Chordata > Actinopteri > Siluriformes > Ariidae > Neoarius > Neoarius graeffei. The sequence goes on along the minus strand of NC_083575.1, from coordinate 65,655,684 downwards.
CACAATCTGTCTGACTGTGGATTGGTGGAGTCCAAACTCTTTAGAGATGGTTTTGTAACCTTTTCCAGCCTGATGAGCATCAACAACGCTTTTTCTGAGGTCCTCAGAAATCTCCTTTGTTCGTGCCATGATACACTTCCACAAACATGTGTTGTGAAGATCAGACTTTGATAGATCCCTGTTCTTTAAATAAAACAGAGTGCCCACTCACACCTGATTGTCATCCCATGGATTGAAAACACCTGAGACTCTAATTTCACCTTCAAATTAACTGCAAACCCTAGAGGTTCACATACTTTTGCCACTCACAGATATGTAATATTGGATCATTTTCCTCAATAAATAAATGACCAAGTATAATATTTTTGTCTCACTTGTTTAACTGGGTCCTCTTTATCTACTTTTAGGACTTGTGTGAAAATCTGATGATGTTTTGGGTCATATTTATGCAGAAATATAGAAAATTCTAAAGGGTTCACAAACTTTCAAGCACCACTGTACGGTATGTCAGGCCACCTTCTTTCCCTCCCTTGATAACGTACATCAAAGCCAGAAGCAACACGGAGTGTCAACTAGTGATAAAGGGCACAACAGGGCAGTGGGCTACTGCGCACAACCTCACAAGCCGAAAGCCAACTTGACTATACAACACAGGTGAACCAGACCGACATTCTTCAAATTACTGTAAAGGGGGGAGAAGCGATGAGACTTTCTCTGGCAGTCTGAAGCGAATCTGAACTCTGGTATTTGGCTACATTTGACTCGGAGAGACAGCTGTGTACTTGTGAAAAGCCCAACCCTCAAAACCCACACACGACCTCATGGGAATGTCACAAGCCCCACCACACATGTTCCACCTGTAAAGCCAAAAGGAATGTAAACTGGTCGGTCATAAGAATTTACAACATGCTGCGCTAAGGAGAAAAAGCTTCAATCGCCTTCTACTTGATTTCTTCTGAAAAAGTGCTAAATCTCTCCAGAAATACACAAAAGATAAATGAATGAGGTTAACTCACTGGCTTATGGTATACAGTTTTAATCAAAATAAATCCTAATATTATGCCTTCTAAACATCAAATGGATTTTTTTTTTTTTTTTAAACCAGCCAAAACCTATGGCCCGTGCAAATGAAATTTTTATGAGCTTTATTTATTGGTGCTCTGACATTCCTATCCAGCCAATTTTATTCACTTTCAATCAGTGTGACTGGACATGAAAATCAAGATGCTAAATAAGATCAGAAACACAAAACGGTTCTTATATATAGCAGGATGAAACCGACTGGTTTCTCAGGGCTGTTACTGACACACCTGCGTATGCATAACATCCTGTTCTTTTCTTATATCCTGTATGCTTTTCAAAGGCTGAACTCAGTAGCTAAGACTCAGTGCATGTGTACAGCTTGGTTCTATACAGTAGAGTAATTGGTCTTGGCACAATATAGCATAGATCAAGTATATGATTCTTATACCAGGTTAGCTCCCCAAAATGACTGCTTAAAGCAGGGGTCACCAAACTACGGCCCGCGGGCCAGATCCGGCCCGCCACCCCCCTTTGACTGGCCCCCCAGCCCTCTGCCCCCCATCACTTGAACCGGCCCTATGAGGCAATCCCCAAAAGTGGTCATGGCCTATTTTTTTTAAATTGCTTTTTGGCAAATAATAACATGTCTGCATCTTGTATTTTGTTGATTTTATCAATTAAAATTGATATTTAGTTATAAAATGAACTATTCATATTTTCCGAATTTTCGTCATATGCTCGCGATCAAGCAGTGACAGGCAGCGCACGCGCAGAGAACTGTCAGTGTTCAGGACAGCAAAATGGCTAGCGGTCAGCGAAAAGCTGACAGAGTGCAGAGTTTTTAAAGAACAGTGGAACACCGATTATTTTTTCGTTCAGTGTAAGGACCATGCAGTTTGTCTTGTATGTAAAGAAAGTGTGCCGGTTTTCAAAGAATATAATCTGCGTTGTCACTATGAAACCCGCCACAAAGAGTATGCTAGTTTGCGAGGGCAAACAAGAGAAGACAGGATTCGGAGGATGAAATGCGGACTGGCTGCACAACAGAATGTATTCCTTCGCCAAACCCAGATCAACCAGGCTGCTGTCCGAGCTAGCTATAAGGTAGCTCACCTACTAGCTACCCATGGAAAGCCGTTTACTGATGGGGACTTTGTTAAAGTATGCATGCTTGCTGTGGCCGAGGAGGTGTGTCCCGACAAGAAGGATGCGCTCAACGCGGTGAGTCTCTCCGCACCTACTATGACCAGGCGAACCGAAGATTTGGGGGACAGCGTGTATGACCAGCTGAATGAGAAAGCGTCAGAATTCGAGTTTTTTGCTTTGGCCATGGATGAGAGCAATGACATGCAGGACACAGCACAACTGCTGTGATCTATTGCTCATATTATTATAATTTCACTGGTTTTTAAAATGTATTTATTTTATAGGCCTATTTATTTGACCTTTATTAAGTGCTGCATACAATTATTATTTATATTATTAATAATATCAACAGGCTTACCTACAATTTATAATTTTCCACTCACCTTTGCCAGTGTCAATCACCTCAACTAGGCAGATGTTTCTTACCTTGACAGCTTTGATATTTTTATTAGAAAATAAATAAATGGAATATCAGTGGTATTTCAAATTAAAACAAAGTGTGAAGACTCGATTACTACTTTTGCAAACCACTAGTAAAGATAAACAAATATGTGCCAGGAATCAAGTGTTGATATAGTAGTGTGGATATAGTAGTGGGGGATATAGTAGTGTGGATATAGTAGTAGGGATGGCCGTGCCAGGCTAGTAATCTCTACTACACAATGAGGCCTGCCGGTGGTCATATTTGTCTGGGTCATACAATTCTATGTGATATAGCTGACCCGACCCCGGCCCCCATCACAGTCAGGAACGACAATGTGGCCCCCAGGGAAAAAAGTTTGGTGACCCCTGGCTTAAAGGGTCAATCCATGTGAAATCACCAGAGGCCTTGCCACTGACCATCTCAGATTTGCTTCGTCCTTTCTGGAAATATAGTCAGTGCGCCCAATAAGTAGCGTACAAAATTTTAGGCTTGTCCCTTCATTAGTTTCTGAGATATAGGGGCTTTTTTAAAAAAGGGGCGTGGCCCCAATTTCACTGTTAAAACACGTGCTACAGAAAACGGACCCAACTTCCATAAGTCATTACTTTTAAACTATTCATGCAAGATACATTAAATTTTCAAGGATTGTTCTTCAATGCCAGACGCCTTTAAATACTAAAATAGAAAGTTCACAGTTCAATATTTGCTAAGTTATAGCTTGCTGAAAATCATAAAAAAAAAAAAGTGCTTTGGAGCAACTTTGACGCCCCATATCTCCACATTAAAGCACACCAGATCTTTCAAATTTTCTTATTTATTACGTTATAGTACTCTTTAGACAACTAGGCATGTGTCCAAAAGAAATCAAACTTTGATTTATTAGGCTTTTAAAAAAAAAAAGTTGCGCCTATAATTCAAATGCATATTACAAATGTATGACAAAGTCTACCATAAAAACAATTATACCACTGGAAAGAGCTTGTTTTGATTAGCAAATGCACAAAATATGAAGTTGGTACCCTAAACCAAACTATAAATATTAAGGTATCAAGTACGGCATGTTTTACGATAGATGGAAATGCTGTTTTAAGGCATATAATCTACTAGCAGATCAACTAGCAAAACATCATTTCATTGCCAAACACCAGAGTGGATATTTGAGGAATTTGAAGGAAAATCTGTCAGCGGATGAATGTATTATGCTTTTGGATTTTGCCAAAAATTATTCATTCTGTGTACAGGATTCTGCTCTTTCCAGCGGTATAATTGTTTTTATGGTAGATCTTGTCATACATTTGTAATATGCATTTGAATTATAGGCGCAAATTTTATTTTTTTAAGCCTAATAAATCAGAAAGTTGGATTTCTTTTGAACACATACCTAGTTGCCTAAAGAGTACTAGAACATGAGTAATAAATAAAATTTGAAAGATCTGGTGTACTTTCATGTGGAGATATGGGGCGTCAAAGTTGCTCCAAAGCACATTTTTTTTTAAATGATTTTCAGCAAGCCATAACTTGGCAAATATTGAACTGTGAACTTTCTATTTTAGTATTTAAAGGCGTCTGGCATTGAAGAACAATCCTTGAAAATTTCATGCCTCTTGAATGAATAGTTTAAAAGTAATGACTTATGGAATTTAGGTACATTTTCTGTAGCATGCATTTCAACAGTGAAATTGGGGCCACGCCCCTTTTAAAAGCCCCTACATCTCAGAAACTAATGAAGGTACAAGCCTAAAATTTTGTACACTATTTATTGGGCACACTGACTATATTTCCAGAAAGGATGAAGCAAATCTGAGATGGTCAGTGGCAAACATTTTTCTAAATCTGGTGATTTGAGGCGGAATTACCCTAATAAATAAATAAATAAATAAATAAATTAAAAAACACTGACGAAGAAAAACTGAAAATTTTTTACTTGAATATTTAAAAAAAAAAGCAAAATTTCCTGAAGCGAAAGCCTCACCCAATTCATTTTAAAACATTTACACAGCTTATTTTCAAGACTGAAACCATGCTGCTTAAAGACCAAGACTCTTCCTGTATATACAAATAAAATGCAATTTAAGTGCGATTGTGCATGTATGGACAAAGCAAAACTACAATAAAAAGGCCAGCAGCTTTCTAAATAAAAGAAAATGAAAGACATTAACTGAGGAGAGCAGCAATGAAAGGTCAGAGAGGATTCAAGCGTGGCTCTCGCTTTTCTGAAAGTGAAAGACTGCATTGCAGAGGAGAGCAGCTGGGGGTGGCAGGCCTTGATAAAAGCTCTTCTCAGCCTTCTGCCCGAAGCTGACAGACTCCATCTCATGTTAACCTCTCACTCACTGTCTAGGACATACAGCACCATGCTGTTATCTGTTGCTGCATGTGGCAGGGGATAGCAGCTAAAACTGGACTGGAGCAGAGAATGAACTGTTTTGAACACAGATATATGCAGTGTCCCAACTAGTTTACTTTACCAGAACGGCACATCCTGTGCTCCAGAACGTGCACCCTGCCTTCAAATACCAGCACCATGCCCAAGTTTACATGCACCCTGCTTGTAATTCCAAGCACCTGGCACATATGTTCCACCACAGAAAGAAAGCGTGCCCCAGTGAATGTTGCAACTTGCAATGAAGGTAACACATGCTGACCAATCAATACTTGGCACAGGGTCATAATCATGCTCCGTCCACCATTTTGTTTTATTGTAATAACGAGTCAGTACAGTAAGGTACGTCTGAAAATCAGCAATGCCTGGAAAGTTGTAAAAGAAAAAAAAAATGTAGAATTAGTAAAAGCAACAAGGGGCTCATAGAACCTCATCTCTGTTTGCCAGAACGTAAGTAAATCTAGAAGTTGAGGATGAAACAAATTCAGTCAAAAGTTAAGGCTGATCGATCTAGACTCTAGAGCTATAGAAACTCTAGTAACTAACACTAACATGTTTGATCTAATTCAACATTAATATCCCGGACTAATATTCATTATTGATTAATGCTATTAGTATTACTATCATTAGTAGTATTAACTAACATTAGACCTAGTCGAGGCTAACTGCAATTGGACTGCAATCATTTAATTTTTAAAATACACCTAACTGTTGGGTCTGCCGTTAGTATAGGTAATCGTATGGGGCTGAGTAAAATTAAGGATTAATTTCACGAGTGATTTCCAAGTTTTGAAAATTGCCCGAGTCGCAAAGCGACGAGGGCAATTTCAAAACTTTGAAAATCACAAGTGAAATTGATCATTTTAAGAGGAACCACACGATTACTGGTTTATAATATATAGGGCCAAATTCATACTTCGGAAGCCATTCAAGTTCACAACATTTGTCATTCATGTTTTCTGAACCAATCAGGGCGCAAGACTATCTTGCACGTTTGAATCGGTTTCTAAAGCATCTTTCATCATCTCGTCTCGTCTCGTCTTCTTCCGCTTTATCCGGGACCGGGTCGCGGAGGCAGCAGTCTAAGCAGGGAAGCCCAAACTTCCCTTTCCCCAGACACCTCGGCCAGCTCCTCGGGAAGAACACCGAGGCGTTCCCAGGCCAGCCGAGAGACATAGTCCCTCCAGCGTGTCCTGGGTCTTCCCCGGGGCCTCCTCCCGGGGGGACATGCCTGGAACACCTCCCCAGGGAGGCGTCCAGGAGGCATCCGAAAAAGATGCCCGAGCCACCTCAGCTGATTCCTCTCGATGTGGAGCAGCAGCGGCTCTACTCCGAGCTCCTCCCGAGTGACTGTGCTTCTCACCCTATCTCTAAGGGAGCGCCCAGCCACCCTGCGAAGGAAACTCATTTCGGCCGCTTGTATCCGCGATCTTGTCCTTTCGGTCATTACCCAAAGCTCATGACCATAGGTGAGAGTCGGAACGTAGATCGACCGGTAAATTGAGAGCTTCGCCTTTTGGCTCAGCTCCTTCTTCACCACAACGGACCGGTAAAGCGACCGCATCACTGCGGAGGCTGCACCGATCCGCCTGTCGATCTCACGCTCCATCCTTCCCTCACTCGTGAACAAGATCCCGAGATACTTAAACTCCTCCACTTGAGGCAGAACTTCTCCACCAACCTGGAGAGGGCAAGCCACCCTTTTCCGGTCGAGAACCATGGCCTCGGACTTGGAGGTGCTGATTCTCATCCCAGCCGCTTCACACTCGACTGCAAACCGCCCCAGTGCATGCTGAAGGTCCTGGTTTGAAGAAGCCAACAGGACAACATCATCCGCAAAAAGCAGAGATGAAATCCTGTGGTTCCCAAACAGGATTCCTTCTGGCCCCTGGCTGCGCCTAGAAATTCTGTCCATAAAAATTATGAACAGAACCGGTGACAAAGGGCAGCCCTGCCGGAGTCCAACATGCACTGGGAACAGGTCTGACTTACTGCCGGCAATGCGAACCAGACTCCTGCTCCGTTCGTACAGGGACCGGACAGCCCTTAGCAAAGAGCCCCGAACCCCATACTCCCGAAGCACCCCCCACAGAATACTACGGGGGACACGGTCGAATGCCTTCTCCAGATCCACAAAGCACATGTGGACTGGTTGGGCAAACTCCCATGAACCCTCGAGCACCCTATGAAGGGTATAGAGCTGGTCCAGTGTTCCGCGACCAGGACGAAAACCGCATTAAGGCAGGGGCCTCGACGACCTGATCTTTCATCATGACGCCAAAAAAAAAAAACTGCGATAGCACCTTGTCTAACTCTCAGCATTCATATGCCACTAGAGAGTCGTTTGTGTGTCTTTCTGTGGCCCATTTCTTAAACACAAAGCCAAAAATTTGTACTTTTTTTTTTTTGGTATTTTCATTTTCACTTGCAGCTTTCAATCGGTTTATCATTTCTTCGTCAAATATAGCGAAACGCGACATTGCTGAGTCAGCCATTTTGTTGACAAAATTTGCTAATTTTTGTAACCGTAACCAAGCAACGAACCAGCTAACAGCATTTCAGAAATACGGCCCCGTGTTAAGGAAAAAAAAAAGCCCTTCTTGACTGACCAATCAGGATTGAATAATTTGGCCCTATGTATTATAAATATTATAACAGCAATAAATCTAGATGTTAGATCTTCACAGTTAGGTTGTTGTACGTCAATACGCCTAACGTTATTGGTCTATATTTGGCCCATTATCTTGTTTTGGGTGATGATTTACAGATCTATATTCTCTCATTTCTGCACCAATACTAATTAAAACTAACAATCCCAATGCACCATATTATTGGTGATTTGCACAAAATACAGACATATGATCAAAGCTAAATTTATTAGCTTTGATATCAGTAGGCATATCAGACACTCGCTGGCTGTGCAAATAAGCGTCAGCACGCACAATTTAAGTTTCCAAATCTGTCGTTGCTTCACTCTTTATTGTCTATCGTGAATATCATCATTAAAAAGCTTATCTCTGCTTTTCAAAGAAATTTATTTCGTCAAGATCTGTTCAGTACTTTCGGAGTAAGGGCAGGCTGAAGTTGGTACAACAGAGTAAAACCTGCTTGTGAGAAGTCAGGAAACTGTCGGTGCTTTGAGTCACAGGAAAGCGGTCAGGCTCGCTCGCTCTCTCCTGATCAGTTTCCAACTGGGTTACTCATGAACATCAATCAGATAACTTTTATAGGGATGTTCTCTAGCTCTCACTGTTTGTGATCAAGTATCCAGCAAAAATTTCCATTTGCTAGTTTTGAGGTTATGCTTCATGGGAGACTTTGAAGCGAGTTTTCATGGTTTTACCGACTTATTCTTTCAAATCAAAACTGATTCATGTGAATAAATAACTTTCAGAATATAACTGGTTGTTTTGATGAAAAGTATTGAGATTTTAGTAGTCGGAATGATATTTTAAACAACTGGAAGTCAGAAATGCGAGTGTCAATTTCAGTTCAATTAATTGGAATTGTTTATCGGACGTGGATTACAGTTTTATCGAGGTTAGCCTTGAAAGCTAGGAATATTAACTGAAATAATAATTTATGTTCTTTCATATCAACACTAGTAGGCCCAACTGAGAAATACAAAGGCCTACAGAGCACAAACAGGGTATTAGAAATATTACTTTATTTTGATAAAGAATGGTAGATCTAAATGACATTTAATGCTTATTTATGCAGATTTTATAATTAACACTGATTTCTCCTTCTTTGTGAAGTATAAGAGAGTTAAGATCAGCCTTACATTGCACAAATAAAGCCATTTGGTGAAACTTTGAACAGAGTATACCGATTTTACGTTTTTACTTCATTAGCATAATTAATACTAATTTGCACGATTTGTTTTTACTAATTTAAACTTTATAATTCAGTGTACAACCATCTATGTGCCTGCCAATTTCCATGTAAATATCTTTTTTTCATAAAACAAATAAAAATATAAAAATTAAGAAAAAACTTTTGATCTCATTCATTAATAAGGCCCATTTTGGACCATATTGTCCAAAAACAATTTTTCTAAAAATTAAGCCATTTTTTCAAAATTTGATTGGTAATATCTCAAGAACGGATAAACATTTTAATTCTGTAGAAGTATGTTGTTCTGCATTCAATTCTGAATTCAATGAGACCAGTTTCAAGCAATTTGGACTGAACATTCACCCGATATGGCTACTTTTAGTGTTTGGAGTCCTTGCACGTGAGTGCCGTGACCACGCGCCGATCAGGAACATGTATATAGTAATCGGTCCTTGCGGCACACTGCTTACTCAGAGGGCAGATGCGTGTGGGCGAGAGTGACGGTTCGAGGCGTGCTCAGCATGAACGTGTGCAGACGTGACATTATGAAGCATTATATTAAAACTGTTTAACTAAGTTTCAGATTTGGTTACTTTATTTTACAAAAGTAACCTACATTACATTGCTGCCCAGTACGGCCAATTCCGCATGACAGATTCTTTGCCTATAGTGATGCATGCAAAATTGCCTACAATAATCATTGGTCCCTTGCCTTCTTGGAAAGCTAGCTGGAACACTGATATGCACACTCAATATGCTCAAGTTTTCGACTAGGAGATGCTTATTAACCTTTATAGAAAAAGAGTCTTCATCAAGGTCAGTACATTTTAGAACACTGGACAGTCTTCAGTACAGATGATATGCTTTCTCAGTGACAACAAGCTGCTTTTTTTTGTCAACTTTGAAACAGAGAAAAAGAGACGCTGGTATAGGAATGACCTTCATGAGTTTTTAAGACTTATTCTGATCCGACCGACCTGCTCTCACCCGAGTTTTAAATGCATGAAACACGGGGGGGATTAATATCTGAGGATAATTATACACAGATCTGTTCAAGTCAAATGCACCAAGAGTGGCAGAAAGCTCATTGAATTTGCGCTTACCCAACTGAACAAGTTATGGTTACGCAAAAATACACAAACAGATCAAAGCACAACCAATCAGCCAATAGCTGGCCATCATGAGTTTTTTTTTTCCTAGGTACAACAGCCTTAACAACTGGCTAATAATACAAATTCCAAATGAAAACTAAAAACAGATAGCCATTACTCACCAGCTTCTCACTCAGTAACCGATCAAACAAATGCCTTCACTGTTCAGCAAGAAAGAAGCTAAAACTATCCATCGTTAATCCTTTCTCCTCTCTGACTCCCGTTTACAATTGCAGCATCTGACTTTGTAGTTTGTACAATTATCGTATTATACTCAAGAGTCTCAAATCATCTCTTGCCTGGCACTGTAGTAGCTGGGCTAATTTTGTGCCCATAGCTGGTGTGATGGATATGATGTAGGATATGGTGTATGCTTAAAGGAGATACGCAGAACCATGGCCTCACTTTTTGCTTATAAATGCCTTGAGACCTCAACAATGGCATAGGAATAGGTTTTAAGCATTAACAAATTATTATAGTAATTTTTACGATCAAAATTATTCATATAGGTAGCGGTCCGAGTGAACAACCTTGACATCTGTGATGTCACAGCAGGAACACTAATCGGTCTCATCACCATTTTCGATATACTAAAACACTGCAACTTCGATCCTCTATTTTGAGCTAATTTATCGCCATGCCACGTAGATGTGTTGCTGGCGGGGGCAGCAACACGACAGAAGGTGGATTTATGTTGCATTCATGGCCCAGGAATGTTCAAACTGCAAAGATTTGGATGCGTTTTGCGAGAAATTCACGGGCACATTTTACTGATGACTCGTACGAGACCTCTGATCTGTTGAGGAGCGTTGGCTATAAGCCCGTATTGAAAGAGGGTGCAGTACCAACAATTAAAGGAAAAGAAAACTACAAGAAAAGGAAAGCAAGTTCAGTTGCACCAGTTCTCCCGGAGCGTGAGCCGAGCAGTAATGGCAGAGTACTCAGTATGGAGAAAATAGAGAATGAGTGGGCCAGTGGTCTAATTTCTCTGCTAGATATGCTTGCCTCGGCAGCAATATCTCACCCTTACGTGCGAGAAGCGAATGAACGAAGAACTGAAAGTCAGACTGTTTCAAAACAATTGGCCACAAGATCAGCCTTCAAGAAGCGAGAACACAGACGGGTAAGCTGCGATTCTCATTTGGTTACATCACAACACCACCACCACTAGTTGTTTACCTGCATTTAGATTAATACATGTAACCTGTATTTAGATTAATACATGTAACCTGTATTGTGTGTTTAAGTTACTGGTATAAGATTATTTAATTTGCTTCAGAATGAGATTGTCTCAGTTCATCTGCTTATTTAATTAGCCTTTTACGTTTTATCAGTGAAAATGCATGCATGTATATGCATGTTGCATAAGTTAACACTAGTGCTGTCAAAGTTAACGCGATAACGCATTAACGCGATCTCAATTTAACACGATTTTAAAAAATAGTGACGTTAACACAAATTCTAATTTGGCCCTGTGAGTTCCTGTTGAGGCTTGTCGCGCGCTGCTTCAATAAGAGTACGTGTGAGTGATGGAGAAAGGCATAGACATATAAACATCCTCGCCGCCATATTGGATGGGGCAAAGTGGAGATTCTTCAACCGTCTCTGGTATAGCGTCTAGACAGTAGCCGAGAATAAAGATGCCTCATTCATGTGCTGCGTTTAACTGTACCAACGGGTTTACCGTCCAAACGAGATCACATGGGATTACCTTTCACAGGTGAGACTGGAAAAATACTTTTCAATACTGTTCCTTCAGTCTTCAGTTTCCCAGCTCATCTCCACCAGGTAGGTGTAGAGTTATAAGCAGTGAGCATTAGATAATACAGCGCCACACTATGATGAATGTTTTTGAACGTATGATGAATTTTTATTTTTGTTATCTGTTTTTTTTTTCTTCTTTTATGGCAAATACTTCTCTTCAAAAGAAACTAATGAGTAAAATAAAACTTTTTTTCACAGTGATATGCACTTTATTTTTCATCCCTTGGTTTTCTCATCTAATATGGAAGTTATGGATGTCAGTGGCTGTGACAAGACATGTTATGCTCTGCAATAAAAAAAATAAAACACAAAAAAACAAAACACACAGGTACAAAGCAAGCCCATTCACTTTTTTATGCTGATAAGAGAATTACAATGTTTTTTTTCATGTGACAAAAATGTGCGATTAAATTGCGATTAATCGCGAGTTAACTATGACAGTCGCGACATTAATCGCGATTAAATATTTTAATCGCTTGACAGCACAAGTTAACACCTATCCTGTTTTAATGAGAGTCACATGAGACTGTCCGTTCAATTCCATCCAATTCTCTACATGGCTTTGTTTTCTGGCTTTATTTCGTCAGGTGGGGGCCTCTGTGGCCGACGCGTTACTATCGGACTCACTTTCCGATGGGTCGAACTGATACGATTCGGTGTGTATAGCGGTAGCATGTGTACACACTCCAATTTCAGGAGCATCACAGTCAGATGTATTACTATCTGAGGAATCCAAATAATCTCCAATAAATCCAAATGAAGAGGCCATTGCAACCACTTTTGCCTGCCGAGTCTGGCTTTGGTCTATAACTGTCAAAGGCCTCGGCCTTAAAACTGGTTACCACTGTGACATCACTCACCCAGGGCTGGCTGGCTCAGCTCGAATGCTAATTTTGCAGTCAATTTTAACTCTCAAAAAAAATTTTTTTTTTAAATTCCCATTTATGCAGCATATAAGATTCAAGGATGGAGATACTATCCACTCAAATGTATTTAAAAATAAAGGTTCTGCGTATCTCCTTTAAGAAACTCAGTCTGCATATGAAAACTTTATTCTCTACCCTTCACAACCAAACTAATCTCATGGATTTGATTTCTTTCATATGCAGATGTGAGCAAGCACAAATCTCATTTGAATTTTTTTTTTTAATAAAAGTCCCATGTGCTATGGAAAAGAAAAAAAAAAAAAAAAAAACTGCAGTGGCACAGTCCTGGATTTCCAAGTGGAAGAGCAAACTTGGCTGCCTGTGCACGTTGTCCAGTCCCCAATACAACGGTTTCTTTGGTTTCCAGAGCACGGATGTGAGCAGAACGTATGGCAAATGAGACTCTCAGTGGAGTGGGGTGGGGGTGGGGGCAAAGGAGGAGACAAGGTCAGGACGCAGAAGCGCCTTGCAACACAACAGCCTGAGAAGACGCACAGCAAATCGATAACTCATTGCTGCAACATGACCGGAGTCACAGCCAGTGCCAAAGCCTGCTATATTTAAACAACCCAAGATGACAAACAAGAAGGCAGAGCACTGGGTAACGATGTAGCTGTAAGATGGCTAAGGTGGTGGTGCAATTTAACCTGTCCACTTACAATGAAACATTGACCACCATTCACGCCTTGGGAAATTGAGTTTGTGCCTGACGTTCATTCTCACAACGAGAATATTTAAAATGCTCCTTCCCGAGAAGACTGGAGTACGACCTGCTGTGTAAACACCGATATGCTTCTGACTCCAGTTCAAGTTTAAATATGGAAACTAGTCTGCAACCCAGAAGGTCATCTGTTTTATTTTAATATTTTACACCACGATGAGACAGATAAACTGGCAGGTTTATCTGGACGAAGGATGCACCATTGTTATTATTCTAGCTTATAGCCTTATTAGGTCTATAGTTAAAATGCTAAAAGTGGACAACCCTCTCACTTTTGCAGCAACAGACTAAGACCCCGTCCACACGTAGCCAGGTATCTGCTAAATCGAAGATATTTTTCTACGTTTTGGCCTGTCATCCACATGAAAACACATCAAAAACGAATATTTAAAAAAACTCCGGGCAAAGTGAAGATTTTTGAAAACTCCGTGTATGCCTTTTCGTGTAGACAGAGATAACCGGAGTTTTGCGTTTTAGAACGTCACAATCTGCGCCAAAAAAGTGACAATAAATCTGCCCTGACGTCAAACGTGCGACCTTTGTTTACTGCAGAAGCCAGATTAAGCATGGACAAAGAGTAATGGATCGGAGTAGTGCCTTGAAAGCGTTATTGTGCAGGTGCTATTTACATGTTTAATTTTAGAAGCCCAACTACTGACAAGATTCCCAATCAACGTTTTCTTGCGTCTTTTGAAGTTTATACTCCAAAACTGTGTTTAGAAGCAATTCTGTCTCCGAGTCTGTCCAGGCGAACGAGCTTGGCACCATGTTTTATGTTTAGGCGGAAGTGACGCCAACAGAGGGCTATTCTGATGTGATTAGGGGGTAGGATTTGGGGAAATAATGCCATCTACAGGTTTGGAATGCTTATGAATGTGATTGAAAACGCAGATGTTCGGTTATGTGTGGAAGGGATTTTTTTCGAAGACGAGGTGGTGTGGATAAAACATTTTTATAAACAGAGGAGGGGGAAAATGTTCGGTTTTAAAAATACCCGGCTACGTGTGTACATGGCCTCACTTTTACTGTTGCTAACATTCAGTGAGAGATTCATCAACTGCCATCAGCGCAGCAGCTGGCCTTAGCTCAGAAGGATTACAAGTCACAAACATAGGGCTATACTGTCAAGCCGACCATTAAGCCAGTATCTCGCTGGGCTGCGACAGCTTGCGACAAATTGCAAACGCCATTCGCTAGAGTTTTTCAAAAGTGTCTTGAAACATTGGCGGGGCTTCTCAATTTCCTCCCATGAGTTGCAAAGTGAAGAGTTCCTTCGTCGCTGAAATTTTGAACATGTTCAAAAAATTTGCGCGACAAAATTTCTCTCAAAATAGCCGCAAACGCGTCGCTGGTGTCGCAAAGCCGTCACGAGCCCTTCTCAAGTTAGTTTTCGTGAGACAGGAAGTGTGAGTGTATCTCGCTGGGCTGCAACAGCCTGCGACTAGTTGGAGACACAATTGCGATAAAATATGCGAATATCAATTCAGTGCGATTCCAAGTGAAAATTGTCGCTAATTCGCATATTTTATCGCAATTGTTGTGTCTCCAACTAGTCGCAGGCTGTCACAGCCCAGTGAGATACTACCCTTATTCATCTTTAAGAGCTTAAAATACTGCAGGGACATGGCGTGTCTCAAGTAGGAAGTCACAACTTTTACGAAATTATGTTACTCTTGACCTCTGGATGTTGAAGCTACGAAGTGGGAAAAATCCTACATGCCTCCGTGTTTTTACAGACAAGCTAGCCAGCTAAACTGAATTACGTACACTACATTGCCAAAAGTTTGTGGACACCTGCCCATCACACACGTATATGCTTTTTGAACATCCCGTTCCAGATTTAGCCCTCCCTTTGCTGGGAAGGATTTCCACTAAATTCGAGTATGGCTGTGGGGATTTTTGCTCATTCTCTCACAAGAGCATTCGTGAAGTCAGGCACTTGTGTTGGGAAAAGAGGCCTGGGGTGCAGTCGGTTTTCCAGTTCCTCGCAAAGCTGTTGAGTGGGGTTGATGTGAGAGCTTTCTGCAGGCTGCTTGAGTTTTCCTCACTGCAACCTTTGTAAACAATGACTTCCTGGAGCTTGCTTTATGCACAGGGGCACGGTTATGTTGGAACATGTGTGTGGGCTTCTTGGATCCGGTGAAGGGAAATCATAATTAACCTTCTGTTAACTGTTGCCAATTCTGTGGCAAAAGTTTGGGAAAGTACCACATGTGCATGGAACAGCCAGGGTGTCCACATACTTTTGGCCACAGTGTATGTTTACCTCTTCAAGATAAAGAACTGTATAGCCAAGTTTCCAAGTAGGAAGTCCAAGCTGAGGGGACTTTTTTTTTTGGTCTCCCACCTGGAGGATGGAAAGTACATGTTACAACATTTAGTAGAAATCAGTATCCATGGATTAAAGCAAAAAAATCTGACTGAAAAAAAAAGCTCCATGTCGTTGGCCCCTACCATGTCAGCGATGCGTCAAATTTTAAACGCCGTGTTGTCCATTATCCCCTCGGCCCCTACTTATAGTACATTTACATAATTTTAACAAATGACTAAAGCTAAGGCAAGACTTTACCATTGTCATTACTGGCTATTCATGATGAAACATCAAGTTTTCAGCGCAAAGTGCAAATTTATTCCAACAATACTTTAGTAATGCACAACAGTGGTTCAGAGAAAAGCGCAAGGGCAGTCGAACTTGAACCATGCTTTCAGAAGAGTGGAACAGAAAGAAAAATAGGAAAATCTGTTGAAATAAAGCCAGGAAACAAGAAAAGTAAAGTGAAAGTTCACTTTTTCTGCTTCTTCACAGTGAAGCCAAAGGCATCTAGTTTGGCAACACCTGATGCCTGTTTTTGTTTCTTTTTCCTTGGCACAGCAGCAGGAGCTTGCCATTATCGCCCATTTCATTTCGCCAAGCCCATCTCCACTTATTCTTTACCGTTTTGTCGATGTCTGACACATCTGTGCCTTCATTTAAAAGAAGCGCGTCCATGCTGGCAAAACTGAAAGTAATTTGACATGCTCTAGTGATGGAAATCGAAGGGCCTATGTCCGGTGAAATATTGCCTTATACGCAGTACTCGAGTTGAGGGGGGGAGGCATCCCCCTTCTGAAATAAAAATCTCAACTCATCCCCCTTATAAAACGGCCATCCCCCCCAATCACATCCCTTGGGCCATTTTACCAATTAATGTGGAAATTAGCCTACTATTATTTTAACAAATATTACTACCATTTCAACATTAGAGGCTTTGCGCAGTGATAGCCTACATGTAGCCAGATAAAAAAGACGCATATTTATTTATTCGGTTGTACCTCTCATTCACACCTATATAGAGGCTTCAGTCACTGAAAACAGCTACTTTTGCAAACTCTGGGCAGAGTGGAGATTTCTGAAAACTCCATCTTCAGACACTCGTGTAAATCGGGAAAACGAAGCAACAGTGGGCGAGAGGGCGCGCGTGAATATAATGAGTCATAGGTGTGAATCTTTCACCGAATGCCAATTGTCCCAGTTCTTCATGAAATCGCACGCGCATGCACAAATTCATTAGATTAACTTTCAAAGAACTTCTTGTGTACTTGCGACACCGGAGCCACTTTCCTGAATTTTGAGCTTTGGAGTATTTGCTTCTTTATCTATTTAATCAATGAATTTGTCATACATTAAATTACTAATGTAAACCATTAGTAGCCGATTTAAGCAATAGCTGTTTTCTCCACTGTTTTGCGACCTTTTGTGCTTAGTGAATGAGACACTTCATTACACTCCACTGACCGACATCCAATTCCGGACTTTTTTGAAAATGTAAAATATAGGCCTACGAGATGTTTTTTTGGGACTTAATTCGCATTGGTCCTTCTATTAATTTTTGAGACTGACGAGGCACTAAATACTGTGGAATTATTTTCTCCTTACTATGGAGTTTGGCATCTTAAAACAAGTGTCGGGAAATCTTGCAGCCCGACTCTGCAGCCTCCAATGTTTAAGCGAACTGCTGAAACCATAATGTTTAAAGATTAAATCGTAGGCTAATCAAACCAAAGAAAAACACAGCCTTTCCAGAACGTTGTCTGCCGAAGCCTGTTTAACCTACAAAAGGCTTAATAGCATAGATCTTGCTGCAGCTTCAACAGGGCTGTTTAGATTTTTCACCTGATCACCTTTCAATAGGCAAATATCATTATTACTACTACTACTACTACTACTACAACAATAGACCTAGTATTAGTAGTAGGCAAATAGCTGCCTAGTAGTAGGACAGCCAAATTGTTTCATCAGTGGAGCCGCCGTTAAAAGGAAACTGATGCGGAGCGCCGCGGCTCGCCTCGGGGTGAATCGTGTCCCGAGGCACGGGGCTGGCCCGCCCTGGCAGCGCTGGTTCATTGGGGAGAGGGCAGAGGTCGCTGGCTGCCAAGTTTGGAGAGGCTAGGACCTCCCCTGGCCGAGTTACGAGCGTCCAAAGTCGGGCTGGAGCCGCCGACAGAAACGAAACTCAAGCCGAGCACCGCGGCTCGCTGCCTACGCCGAGCCTCCCCGGGACTAGACAGTAGCGTAGGCTGTATTTACTTATTTAGGCCTATCTAGCACAACAACTTATTCCTTTACATATACTCAAACATAGCACAAGAAAGGGTTCAACAACAGGCAATGACAGCAGCTTGGTGAAGTTCTAAATCACATCGGTGTCAGACCTATGGGCCTACCCCCCCCCCCTTTTTCCTCGGCTCTGCATCACTCACCGTGATCTTTAGCGCTCCCAGTTGACGGAAATCCGTTGTAGCGACGGAAAACTTTAATCCATGCAGTATCATTTCATGTTAAATAGTCAGCCAAGCAGGGCAGTACTAAAGGTACTGGGCTGCTGATCAGAAGGTTGCAAATTCAAATCCCAGCACTACCAAGTTGCCACTGGTGGGTCTTTAAACAAGATCCTAAACCTTCAAATGTTCAGTTGTATTCTGTCTCAATGTGAAGTCACTTTGGATACAAGCATGAACCAAATGAAGTAAATGTAAATCCAATCAGAAGCAGTCGGTTGGAAAATGTTCAAGTATACAGAAACAAACAAAACCCACAAGCATAAACCAACTTAAAGGAAAAAAAAAAAAAAAGTAGATCAACCTTTTTAAAGTAATATAAAAGCCATACTTGGATTTAGGGGGGAACTAATTGTGCAACCTACAACTAAGATTCCAAAGAAGTTGGGACGCTGTGTAAAATGTAATGAATTTCACGTTCAAAACATCAACAATTAGTCTCCTCGGTTCTGAAACGCTGACCAAGTTGTTAAAAGAAAAGCTGATGCCGTACAGTGGTAAACATGCCCCTGTCCCAACATTTTTGAAACGTGTTGTAGGCATCAAATCCAGGAGTGAACAGTTCATTCAATTCACAAAAAACAAAACATTAACTAGCTTCAGAGTGAATATTCAATATCTTGCCTTAGTGCTGTGTTCAACTGAATACAGGTCAAAATGGATTTGCAAACCCTTGCATTTTGTTTTTATACTGAGTCCCAATTTTTTTTGGAAGCAGGGTTCTACAAATCGCCTTAACACAAGTCCTTGCCAAGTTACAAAAAACCTTGGCGTTCTCTTTGATGCCACCCTTCCATTTGAACCCTATTTTAAACTCATTACGAAGAATTAGTTCTTCCACCTCTGCAATATTGCACATCTCCGCCCTCTTCTCTTTGAAACTGATGCCAAAATGTTGGTCAATGCGTTTATCTTTTCTCATCTTGACTATTGCAATTCTCTCTCTTATGGTATCCCTGCCACATTGCTCAATCACCTGCAGTACATCCAAAACTCAGCAGCTAGAGTCCTCACACTCACCAAGCGCACTGCTCACATTACTCCTGTTTTACAGCAACTGCATTGGCTGCCAGTTATCTGTCGGATTAAATACAAAATCCTGCTTCTAACTTATAAAGCTCCTCATGGTTTCGCCCCTTCCTATCTCTGTGAGCTAATTCATTTGTACCGTCCCTCCCACTCCCTCAGATCTTCTGTCTCTGGACTTTTGACTGCCCCACATTTTAAACTGGCATCTAAGGGTGGCAGATCATTCAGTGTTGCTGCTCCTAAACTTTGGAATTCACGACCACAATCGCTTCATGACTGTTCCACTCTCTCTTCCTTCAAAGCTAACCTGAAAACTTTCCTCTTTACCTCACATTATTCCTAGTATGTGGGTTTTTTGGTTTTGGTGTGCAACTCCTGTGTAAAGCGTCCTTGAGTTTGTGAAAGTCGCTATATAAATAGAACTTCTTAATATTATTATTAAATGTTATATTCAGCAGGCAAGATGCTGAAACGACAGTCATGTTAAGAATCTGAAGTGTGCTAAACCCTCAAAGAACAAGCAAACTAATAGTAACTAGATAGAACTCAACACCAACGGCGTCGATGGGGATGCTTCCGCCCGGTAGACTACACACCTTATATTAAGCTGTGACTTGGGGATGGACATTTGACCTCACAGTAGTCTTGACCTGATGAAATTACTTGTATCAGCCTTGGAGACATTGTGTTCACAAGGTTTTCGGACAGACATTTGAGCTCACAGTGACCTTAACCTTAGACCTTTTGATCTCAATCTAATCAGTTTATCTTTGTCCCCAAATCCACAAATGGTGAAAGTTTGGTGAAATTCCTTTCATTCGCCTTGGAGATATTGTGTTCACAAGGTTTTCGGACAGACATTTGACTTCACAGTGACCTTGACCTTAGACCTTTTGATCTTAAAATCTAATCAGTTCATGTTTGTCCCAAAGCGCACAAATGGTGAAAGTTTGGTGAAATTCCTTTCATTAGCCTTTGAGATATGGCGTTCACAAGGTTTCGGGACGGACGCACACACGGACAACCCGAAAACATAATGCCTCCTGCACCTTACGGTGGCGGAGGCATAAAAATACAAATGGCAATGACAGGCCATTTTTTAAAATAGCTGCAATAATGTTGTGTAATGTATCAAATTAGAGTGTGAAGATCTGAATTGAGAACTTGCTTAAATTTTGTAAATGTCTTTTTAAAAAAATAAATAAATAAAAAGTTATGAACATTTGAAAATCCAGTGCTTTATAAAATTTCCATTTCTGTCCATTGCCCCGGTCACAAACCAGCTATCATTTTCCACTGGCTTAATTCTCCACTCATGGTGATAACCCTCAGAAATTAATAGGCCAAAAAGCACATAATTGAGTATCGGGTAAGAATTACAGATAAAGACGACTTCTTGTAACTCACAATTATGCACCTAGAAGGCTTATAAGTAATACATCAATGAACTTGGTCCATCCATCCTGTGTGTTTAAACATAAAAGGCAGAACTAAGTGGGCATGTTCATTTTACATTGTGGACACCAAGTGTGACTAATGACGGTGGTGCTTGAATGTGCTGTGTACAAGAGGGTCAAACTTTTGTTAATTCTCTTCAAAACAGTGTTCTTGATTTATACACCATTTTTTTTCTCCATTAAGAAAATATTAGGAAAATCACTTTTTTAGGAAGGATACAAAATTTCCCTCAGCGATCCGATCTTTCGTGGACACTAGACAGCAAAATGTTCAGCCAAATTTTATTGGAAAAATCAAGTAAAAATGAGAGATTTGACCACTAGGGGGGAATCATGAGTTTTAAAGTGCATATTCTGGATCAACTTCTTTTCTTTTAAATATGAAAGCATGCCCCTTTACACACTCATCCAGAAGGGTAATTTTGCACAAGGCCATCTGTCTACAGCTGAAAAAAATAAATAAATAAAACGTGCCTGGAAAAATCCAAAGGGAGTCTGGAGCCAGGTTCGTGACGTTACCTGCAGAAGCGCCAGCAGGCTGCAAGAGCTTGCACAGTTTCAGTGCACAACCTGTGTAGACCAAGCGCTCCCATTTCTCTCTCATCGTCTGGTCTTTTGGAAAACGCTGAGTACTAATCCCATCAAGATTGGTGTTGCTACACCCTCCTCCTACAATACATCTGTTACATCTGACCCCCACTCCTGCATCCAGCCCACAGTGGAGGTGCCACAGGCGGAACATGTGGAAGCAGAAGAGGAGCAAGTGCGGAGGTATCCGGGCTAGGCTAGCGGCTAGCCCTCACCGTCCAGCTATCCTTACCATCACTCTGGCCAACAAGCTGAATTATGTCCGCCTGCTCCGCTCATCTTCCAAGTCTGTGAATGAGTGTTGTGTCCATGTTTGTGGAAACATGGCTTAACGACAGCGTCCTGGACTGTGCCATTCAGCTAGCCCATCTAACATGCTACCGGTCAGACACAGCGCTAGTCCGGGGGGGTGGGGGGGGGGGGGGGGGGGGGGGGGCTCGTGGTGGAGAACTCCGTTTACATCAGTGATGCCTGGTGCCGCGATGCTGTCGTGGTCTGCAAAACACTGCTCACCACAGTTTATAATTATTAAGTGCCGGCCATTCTACCTGCCGAGGGAATTTACAGCCATATTGCTGGTAGCAACATACATCCCTCCAGGCTCCAATAACAGGAGTGAAGCACTGAATGAACTCTATTAGCACATCAGTGAGCAGCAGATAGCCCACCCAGATGCTTTCCTCATCCTGGCTGGGGATTTCAACCATGCAAACCCCAAGAGCGTGTTTCCAAAACTCTATGGACATAACTTTCCCACAAGTGGAAACAATACTCTGGACAATGTAGGCACCTTTGTGCATGGTGTAAACAAAGCCCTACCCCTCCCCCACCTGGGGGCCTCAGATCACTCCACTGGTATGCTAATGCCAGCATACAGGCCGCTGGTTAAAGTCACCAAACCAGCTACAAAGCAGGTACATGTGTGTCCAGAGGGGTCCTCAGAGGCACTCCAGGACTGTTTTTCCACCACTGACTGGAGCATGTTCAGACAGGCGGCCACCTACAACACCACCACCACAGACCTCCAGGAGTACACAGAGACCGTCACTGCCTACATGAGGAAGTGCATGGACGATGTTACAGTCACCAGAACCATCTCCATTCGGGCCAATCAGAAGCCATGGCTGACAGGGGAAGTCCACAGGCTCCTGAGAGCTTGGAACGCCGCCTTCAGAGCTGGGGACGAGATGGGCCTGAGGACAGCTAGGGCCAACCTGTCACGAGGCATCAGGGTGGCCAAGAGACAGTATTCCAGGAACATTGCTGACTACTTCAATGACAGCAGAGACACCAGGAACCTGTGGCAGGGGATTCAGACCATCACAGACTACAAGCCCTCGCCGCAGACCTGTGACAACTCCACCTCTCTGCTGAATCAGTTGAACGACTTCTTCCCTTGCTTTGAGGCAGACAACAGCGCCATGGCACAGAAGACCCCACCACCTCCCAGTGACCACGTGTTGATGCTGTCCCCAGACAGCATGAGGAGAGTTCTCAGGACAACAAATGCACAGAAAGCCCCGGGTCCTGATAACATTCCTGGTCGTGTCCTGAAAGACTGTGCCGAGGAGCTCACAGATGTCTTTACAGACATCAACATCTCGTTGAGCTAGGCTGTTGTCCCCACGTGCCTCAAAGCCACCATCATCATCCCGGTCCCGAAGAAGCCGTCTCCCTCCTGCTTCAATGACACTCGCCCTGTCGCACTCGCTCCCATCCTCATGAAGTGCTTCGAGCAGCTAGTCATGCGGTATATCAAGTCTGCCCTCCCCCCTGCCCTGGACCCCTTCCAGTTTGCATATCAGTCCAACCATTCGACCGATGACACCATCTCCACTGCCCTCCACTCAGCCCTCACCCACCTGGAGACAAAAGACTCGTATGTCAGAATGCTGTTCACAGACTTTAGCTCAGCATTCAACACATTCATAAACTGGACCAGCTGGGACTCAACACCTCCCTGTGCAACTGGCTGCTGGACTTCCTGACGGGGAGACCACAGGCTGTACGGGTCGGCAGCAACTCCTCCAGCACCATCACATTGAACACAGGGGGCCCCCCCCCAAGGATGTGTGCAGAGCCCCCTCCTCTTCACTCTGCTGACCCACGACTGCACACCAACATCCAGCTCTAATCTCTTCATTAAGTTTGCGGACGGCACGACTGTGGTGGGTCTCAATAATGGTGATGAGACAATCTACAGGAGTGAGGTGAGCTGCTTGGCCATGTGGTGTAAGGACAACAATCTCTGCCTGAACATGGAGAAGACGAAGGAGATTGGTGTGGACTTCAGGAGCGTGTACACCCAGCATGCTCCACTATCTATTGACGGTGCTGCAGTGGACAGTGTGAGCAGCACCAAGTTTCTGGGTGTGCACGTCTCTGAAGACCTGTCCTGGAGCAACAACACCACATCACTGGCCAAAAAAGCCCAACAGCATCTGTACTTCCTCCGCAAACTGAGGAGAGCAAAAGTCCCGGCCCCTATCATGCACACTTTCTACAGAGGCACCATCGAGAACATCCTGACCAGCTGCATCACCGTGTGGTACGGCGCCTGCACCGTGTCCTGCTGCAAGACTGCAGCGCAACATGAGAGCAGCTGAGAGGATCATTGGTGTCTCTCGCCCTTCTCTTATGGATATCTATAACTCCTGCCTCACCCGCAAAGCCATCAGGATTGCAGGTGACCCCACCCACTCATCGAACAGCCTCTTCAGTCTGCTGTCGTCAGGGAGGAGACTGAGGAGTCTCCGGGCCAAAACCAGCAGGCTCAAGGACAGTTTCTTTCACCAGGCAGTCAGGAGGCTCAACTCCCTCCCTGTTCTGCCCCTCCTCCCCCCTGCCACAGATTCTGCCCACACACACCCCTGCCCCCCCTTCAACATCTGACGTCACCCTCACAGTTCCCCCCCGCCAGCACACACATCCATTCACACACTGAACTCAGGGACTGCACATTTCACTTTACCTCGCTCGTTTGCACTATTCCACACTACCTCACCTTAACAGCTATAAGTTCATTATTTATACTGCTTATTTCATGTTTACCTGCTATACAGTCAAGGGCACTTGACTGTTTATTGAGTGTTTATGTCTAATTCTTATCTAGAGTGTTTATACTGTTTATATTGTTTATTTCAATTATTCTATTTTTATTTATTGCACTGCCCGTTTGCACCGTGGGTCAGAGAGGACTGAAAGTTCATCTGTGCTCTATGTCGAGCATGTATAGCATATCTGACAATAAAGTTGACTTGACTTAACTATTTTAATAATTGCGTGATAACGTTGAAAAAATTTGCACAAAACCACCGTGTCGTTTTCTCATAAACAAACCAGCACTGACGTAGGATTCAGAAGGAGGCATCCTGCACGCGACGTCACGAAAATCAATGTTTCCCGGGAAATTCAAATGGCAAATTTTTTCCGAGGCGGACCAAGTCACCTCAAATGGCTTGATTTCAACTGAATTTTTCTGGTATTGCGCAAGTTTAAAAAAAAATTGCACAAAATGCAACAGATATTTGACCAAAGCTGAATATAAAATAGGAGAATTACAATGATATTGCTCCTGAATTTACTCGTGATATGCACTTTAAGCTGACTGAACCAACAGTGAACGAGCTGGAAGCAACAACAAAACATATTGGTGACGAAAATCATGAAAAAAACCCAAGATGGCAGCACCTGCGAGTTTAGCGTATTGCATTACACAATGTAAAAAAAAAAAACACTGAAAGTAAAAGCTCCTCACAATGCCGCACAAACTTAATATATTCCGTAAATTTCATTTGTTCTTGAATTGACACTAGTTTTATGTAAACACTTTTAAATGTCTTTAAAGGCCAAACGAAAACGTGCTGTTCTCCCATACAAATGTATGAGAGGTTCATCAGCGCAGCGGCGCGCTGTCAAGCCTAATACAATTTAGTCACGTTACATGAAGAAAGTGTAGTGAGGGACCTGATCAATAATTTTAAAATCAATACAAAGAATTCCTGTCTTAATAACCAATGATATAACCGTGATGAATCCTTGTATCTGATTGAACAGAAGGTGCTGATTAGTTTTCTAGAACAGTAGCTCTGACAGTAGTGCTGGCTGTAACACAGACAAATACATATTAAATACACTCGTTACAACATGTTATTGTTTCTATACTAACAACTTGCACAGGAACTTCCATGTCCAATGCAATTAAAAGGCCTATAATAGACTTTTTTAAATGGATAATTGCTTATGGTGAAGCTTTCTGTGAGACGTTTAACATTTACGAAAGGAGCCTCCAGTGTCAGTGCTTCGTCACGCTCAACAAGTTGTCCACTATGGGGGAAAGTTTAAGACCGAGGACTTTCCAGTGCTTTCTGGTTTTTCAGTAACGACAAGCCGTGTCTTACCAACCAAGAGAGAAAGAGAGGTGAGTGAGGGAAGAACTGTTCACAAGTGCTATAACGCAAGTGGTGACAGAAACTAAATTATTTTGTGAACATTACATGCAACTATAAATGGTTCAAAAGCACAATGCTTCATTCATTCATTAATTGATTAAAACAATGCAACTGTTGCTGTTATACAGTGGTGCTTGAAAGTTTGTGAACCCTTTAGAATTTTCTATATTTCTGCATAAATGTGACCTAAAACATCATCAGATTTTCACACAAGTCCTAAAAGTAGATAAAGAGAACCCAGTTAAACAAATGAGAAAAATATTACGCTTGGTCATTTATTTATTGAGGAAAATGATCCAATATTACATATCTGTGAGTGGCAAAAGTATGTGAACCTCTAGGATTAGCAGTTAATTTGAAGGTGAAATTAGAGTCAGGTGTTTTCAGTCAATGGGATGACAATCAGGTGTGAGTGGGCACCCTGTTTTATTTAAAGAACAGCGATGTATCAAAGTCTGATCTTCACAACACGTTTGTGGAAGTGTATCATGGCACGAACAAAGGAGATTTCTGAGGACCTCAGAAAAAGCGTTGTTGATGCTCATCAGGCTGGAAAAGGTTACAAAACCATCTCTAGAGAGTTTGGACTCCACCAATCCACAGTCAGACAGATTGTGTACAAATGGAAGAAATTCAAGACCATTGTTACCCTCCCCAGGAGTGGTCGACCAACCAAAGATCACTCCAAGAGCAAGGTGTGTAATAGTCGGCGAGGTCACAAAGGACCCCAGGGTAACTTCTAAGTAACTGAAGGCCTCTCTCACATGGACTAATGTTAATGTTCATGAGTCCACCATCAGGAGAACACTGAACAACAATGGTGTGCATGGCAGGGTTGCAAGGAGAAAGCCATTGCTCTCCAAAAAGAACATTGCTGCTCATCTGCAGTTTGCTAAAGATCACGTGGACAAGCCAGAAGGCTATTGGAAAAGTGTTTTGTGGACAGATGAAACCAAAATAGAATTTTTTGGTTTAAATGAGAAGCGTTATGTTTGGAGAAAGGAAATCACTACATTCCAGCATAAGAACCTTATCCCATCTGTGAAAGATGGTGGTGGTAGTTAGGGGTCAACCGATAATCGGCCTGGCTGATATATCGGGCCAATATTCTGCATTTTTAGGGTTATCGGTATCAGCCATAATTTCCACCGATATGCCGATAACATGCCTTTTTGCAGCCATTTCGTTCCTAACGTGACTGTCACTGCACGTCCTTTCCTGCACTCGCCTCTCTGAGTTCAAGAACACAGTCCCGCCCACCACAACATCTGATTTGTTTGGCACAAGGGATACAGCCAATCAACACGCGTAGCGAACCGCTGTGAACTGTTTCAAGGCGGCCGTACGGGCACTCGGGCAGAAGCAGATCCCACTTCAAAGTAAGGACACGCTGCTTTTGCCGCAATAAGTCACAAACACACAAGTTGCAAAAGCACAACATTATATGTTTACATTCTTCATCTACTACTCGTTAAAATTGTCCATTTGCATCGGTGTAGCCAGGCAAACTTAGCTTACGGAAGGAAGCACTTGAATTAGCCTTCAACCAACTAGTCTCGCTGAAACTACATGTAATGTCCATAGTAAGCAGTCCCCAGCATAACGTAGGCTGCAGTCATTTTTAAATCCCCGTCTGGAAACGTTGTGAATGTGTCAGTAGTTCTACTCGAACAATAGAATGACAGCCATACAGAGAGGCGGTCAAGGGAAGACGAAATAAAACGTAGTGTTTGTGTTCTGTAGGCTAGCGCAAGCCTACTGGCTATTTATGGTGATGAGTAAACTTCATGACGTGACTCGTGCTCAGAAAGCGCATTGCACTTGTATATGTTAGGTAACTTTATAAAGCGCTATTTGAACATTTAAACAAGCCAGGTGTGATATGGTGCTAGTCGGCTATGTTTGTCAGGACGTTTGTTGTGGGCTCAGTAATTAATTGTGTCGTGGATGCACACTTGCTTGGATAAACGGTAATGAATGAAATACATCAATTAAACTCTTGACTTAAATGTTCTTATGCTACTTCACATTGCGCTGTAATGTACTCCACTAGTATTTATAATTCTTGCGCAAGTGATTCTCCTCGCTAGCGCTTCTGATTCGGAAAGCGATATACTCTTACAGGAGCAGCCGCTCCTTTTAACCAGAGCTTTTAACATGCAGAGCAACTGTGCTTCCTTCACTACAATATAATCCTAAATTGGGAATATTAGGCTTGGGCATTAAAAGCATTAGAATGTAGATGGTTACTTGTTAAGTTGTTACATAATAGGGAATGATAGCCTACTTTATGTTTGATTTTACTTTTTAAAAAATGCTGCAGGCAGCTCCCTACACTTGATTTGTTATTTAAAAACTACTTGAAGTTGGTAAGTCTTACTTAGTTCTTAGTGTAAAAGAATCCAGAGTGTATTTTCATTTATTTTCCACTGAAAATGGTGAGCTGTAATATAGTAGGGAGTGATTTATTTTTTATTGGTGAATATTTTATTATTATTATATTTCTCATTTTATTCTAACTAATGTTTGACTTTATTGTACAAATGCTGCTGGCATCTCCCTGCACAAAATTTCATGTTCAATTTTACAATTAAACACACATTTCATGGATATGAAGGTCTGTGTCAGTGTGTGCTATGTTTAATTTCATGTGAATTATAATGTTTACATTTATCGGTTGCACATATCGGTTATCGGCATCCCAATTTCATAATAATTGGTATCGGCCCTGAAAAAAAACATATCGGTCGATCCCTAGTGGTAGTATCATGGTTTGGGCCAGGACGGCTTGCCATCAATGATGGAACAATGAATTCTGAATTACACCAGCGAATTCTAAAGGAAAATGTCAGGACATCTGTCCATGAACTGAATCTCAAGAGAAGGTGGGTCATGCAGCAAGACAATGACCCCAAGCACACAAGTCATTCTACCAAAGAATGGTTAAAGAAGAATAAAGTGAATGTTCTGGAATGGCCAAGTCAAAGTCCTGACCTTAATCCAATCAAAATGTTGTAGAAGGACCTGAATCGAGCAGTTCATGTGAGGAAACCCACCAACATCCCAGAGTTGAAGCTGTTCTGTACGGAGGAACGGGCTAAAATTCCTCCAAGCCGGTGTGCAGGACTGATCAACAGTTACCGGAAAACATTTAGTTGCAGTTACTGCTGCACAAGGGGGTCACACCAGATACTGAAAGCAAAGGTTCACATACTTTTGCCACTCACGGATATGTAAAATTGGATAATTTTCCTCAATAAATAAATGACCAAGTATAATATTTTCATCTCATTTATTTAACTGGGTTCTCTTTATCTACTTTTAGGACTTGTGTGAAAATCTGATGAGGTTTTAGGTCATATTTATGCAGAAATACAGAAAAAGAGTTCACAAACTCTCAAGCACCACTGTAAGAAGAATAAAACACTTCCCAGAGCACACCCCCAAGTGTTTTATTCCTTACTTAAAACTGCAGTGCCTGAAATGACCCCACAGCTGGTATTAAAACCAGGTCATGGTGTTGAGGTGCGCTTGCCTGATTGACAAAGGTTAGATGCCAGTCGAGGTGACTGGAAGCTGCTTTGCATGCAACATTAAACGTCTGAAATCAGTAGGCCATGGCTGCACTGTATAAATTTGACAAGCATAACCAGGATTAATGCATGTACTCCAGATACAGCACATATTTATATCCTGTTGCACAACAAACATTTTCACAGCCCAAAAACTGTAGAATTGCGTCCCTGAAGACTACAAACAGACTGGCCTAGCCCATAAAAAAGAAATTTAAAAATAGTGGAACAGGTGTACCTTCAGGCAAAATAGGGACAGGAGTTTTCTAGAAGAACAGTTATATAAGCAGCAGAATGCCCTGGAGGAGAGCTGGACGTGAGTGACATGGAAGGAAAAGCACAAGAACCTAGATTTGTTCTCACACACTTTCAACAGCTTGTTGGTGTTAAAACATTACTTCTTTTAGTAACGTCCTTATCCAAGGTATTACGTGACACTGGATGGATGGATCTCAGTCAAGTCCGTATACAACGTTTTTATAGCTTGCTGAACTCCGAACAGCAAAACAGACTGACTTTACTGGAGGAATTTATGAATGAACAAACAGCATGTTAAGCAAGACAATTCTCCGGTTTTCTTCCAGCTCAAAAACGTGTCGTATATAAAAGACATTTTAAATAAAGTCTCAATCTCATAACAAGTATGACAACTGACAAGCTGCCAAGATTACAAGCAAACACCATTTCCATATTTACAGTCATTTTAAATGAAAACTTGGCAACATTTTAAAAATATATATACATCATGGTTTTCCGCAAAGCGTTTTAGTGTATCGGGCCCGATACGCTTGCTCTGCCTGCCGATACGCTTGGTTGCTTTAGTTAAAATCCAATCCGCTTAGATTTATACGGATACGTTAAATTTCCTACCCATAAGTAACTAGATACATAGGAGAGCAAATAACAGATCCATTTACATATTGATTGATATTTGCGTTAAACAAGCGGTCTTTTTTCCCCCCAATGTTTGTGTTGATTCTGTCAAAGTAATATGTCCACGTGGTATGATGTAAACAAACCGTAATCTGTTGGCTATGTCAAGATCACGTGTTCAAATCGTCCAATAAAAATATCGGAAAAAAAAACGCCAGACATCCCGGAATTTTCCAATTCATTATCAGCGATCTCATTGGCTGCCGATGTTGCCCCCCCACCCCCGCCGGACGGACAAAGCCGACTGATTTTAATCAAAAAAGTTTGACCTAGTCTATTATCATTATGACTTCAATCAAAGATTGGTTGACTTAACGTCAACAAACCCACGTGAGTGATGGCGCACAAAACCAGAAAACTGTCACGACAACGAAAACGTCGTCAATTTTGATCGCGACTAGCTCAAAAAAAGCACTTGCTGGACAATTTGATCCACATCAGCATGGATAACAGCGAGATGGACTATGAGAGGGTTGCCCAACATTGGGCCAAGCAAAAGCCAAGGAGAATTAATCTACTTTAAAAGGAGTAGAAAACTTAATTCATTAGTTTGGGTTTTCAGAAAGATTATGTACTTATAAACACTCTCAGGAAGTGAAGTTGTCCAAATGTGTCAAATACAGCATAATTTCAAATAATAAATCTCAAGCATTTTGGCAGTGTGAGGTCACTGGGATCCATTTAACAAAAGAAGGCTCCAGATTATTATTTTGTTAAAGGCTCACAGTGACATCACACTGCCAAATACGCTTATCATTATTATTCAAAATTATGCTACATTTGACACTTAACACACTCATGAATGTGTTTATAAGTACATAATCTTTCTGTAAACTTAAATGTATGAATTAAGGGCGTATTCACACCTACGTTGGTTGGTCCGGACCAAACGAACCAAATTTCCCTTGGTCCGGACCTTTTGGGTTGGTCTGAATACAAACCACCGAACTCTGGTCCGGACCAAACAAGCGGACCAAGACCGAGCTGCAAGGTCGGACTCGGTCCGGACCAAAGGAACCCTGGTGCGGATCTTTTGGAGGTGTGAAAACAGACCAGACCTAATCTGACAGTTTTACTTTTTTGTACCTCGGGAGCTTCCGTCGTTTGTCGAGCATTATGGGAAACAGAGTCTTGACACTCCACCGCAAAGTGCAAACACTGTTTCGGTTGTCAAGGATCAGTCACCAGTGGTAGGCGAGTACAAAAAATGAGTAGGGGGCAAACGTGGGCCGAGGAAGAAACGTGTACCCTTGTGGATATATGGGCAGATGTCCACATATCTGCTTTTGGAGAGAACACACAAAAATGCCAACGTGTTTGCTGTATTCAGTGAGAAAATGAAGAAGGGGTTCACGCACTCCCCAAAACAATGTCGGCTAAAAGTGAAGAAACTCCGTCAGACCTGCATTAAAATCAGGGACATTCTTTCAAAAAAGTGGCAGTACTAGCGACGCAAAAAAGAAATTCATCTATTGCGTGAAGAGCCAGAACTGTCACAACATGATGTGCGCTCATCAGCGCTATCCTCCGTAGCCGCCTTGCCCTTTGTCGTCGTCGCTGATAAATTACTCATACAACAGCATAGTAATCGCACAATTGTGAAAACAGTAAAAACTGGAAAAAACATAGCTTTGATGACATTAAAAAGAATAACAGCATGGAAAGCCTCCATGACTACTTTTGAACTTAACGCTTTGTGCGCGTGTCGTCTCTGACCAATAGCTGAACGACCTCAGGGCGCGTGGCTTTGTTGACAGATTTTGGTCCGCTTACTAAAATGTACAGTGTGAAAGCGAACCGCACCAAAATGGAAAAAAAAAAAAAACAACAACATTTGGTTCGGACCAAAGCAAGTGAACTATCGAACTATCCTGGTCTGAACACACCCCAAGTTTTCTTTTCCTTTAAATATGTTTTAATCTTAATCTAATCCATTTAATAAAGTGCCAAAATTTAAACTTTACTAGAAAAGCACTCAGAGAGCGCAGACCTCCGCCAAGAATCCTTTAAAAAATTCCGGGATCCAGACGGTGATCACCGCCAAAATTTAATGGATTGTTACTTGTGCCCAGTCACACCTCTGGAAAAAGTTTCAGAGCAATCCATTCATAACTTTTTCCGTAATGTTGCTAACAGACAAACCAACAAACAAACAAACCAACGCTACTGAAAACATAACCTCCTTGGCAGAGATAATAATATGCCGTTGCCTTACTTTTCTTTTCAGTGCATCTTAGTGATACATATATTATGGTAATTGCATCAGAAACATTCTAAATCATTATTATAGTAATACAGCAACTTATTTTAAAGTGGCAGTTCTTAGGTTCAGATCCCTTTGTGATCAACAGGACGTCATGTTGATCGATTCTCTTCATTGGGTTGCATAAGATGGAGCAAACTACTGGTCATATTTTCGCACACGTTTTTGTTACACCACCACTTGACCATACATAATTAAGGGATCCCCGTAGATTTTTAATCTATCATATACCTAAGTAATCTATAACAAAACAGTTTAACTTGCATGTTGAACTTTAAGGTGAAATTTCAAGTGTGTATACATTATTATTTAGGTCAGAAATCATTGAAGCACTGGTAAAATCTATCCTATAATCATGTATCTAAAACCTCACATACCCCTTTTCCACCAAATCAGTTCCAGGGCTGGTTCGGAGCCAGTGCTGGTGCTGGTTCGGAGCCAGTGCTGGTTCACAACTCGTTCAACTTGCGAGCCAGCTGAGAACCAGTTTGCTTTTCCATCGCTAGCGGTGCTAAGAGAAGACTCGTCATTACGTCGCTGTATACGTCAGTTACATCGTTACGTCGCTGTATACGTCAGTTACGTTGCTACGTTTGAATAAACCTTGGCGCGAATATCAAAGCAAAAACAAGACGGAAGAAGCAGCAACAATAATAATAATGGATGACTTCGCGTTTGTACAGCTGCGGCTTCTCGTCGCTTAAAAATGGCGATCTTTCGCGGTCTTATTGTTGTCCGTCTTAACAACTCCGCCCCCCCGCTGACGTAAGCGGTTCTTTCCTCTGGCCCAGCAGAGAGTTGGTGCTAGCCTGGAACTGGTTTTTCTGGCCCCAGAGCCAGTTCTTTGTCAGTGGAAACAGAAAACCCGGTTCCAAACTAAGCACTGGCCCCGAACCAGCCCTGGAACTGATTTGGTGGAAAAGGGGCATCAGAGACCCTGAAAATGCACCCGAGAGCATCTATTTTCAAAAAATTTCCCGGGGGGGGCATGCCCCCGCACCCCCCTAGTTTCACTTCACACCTTTGGCGCTCAATTGTCCATGTATTGTCATGCCAGAATTTAGGGCTTTAATTTTTTTTTTAATGGGGAAAACACTGTTCCAAAATGCTATAAATCCATTTTGATTGTTTTCAGAAAAATGACATTTACCCAGACCCATAAATTTTGCAAATATTTAATTTATCCTGTTATAATAGATAGGTAGTTCAGTCTGAACATTTTCAACAATAATTGACAAATCTAACAATGTTATTGATTATAAATCCAAAGTTAATTGTATATTTTTTTTCAAAATGCTATAAATCCATTCATTTTTTCTTTGTTTTTAAAACAAGAGAACATGCTATAGATATATAATATCAGGAACTTTCATCATACAATTTATAATAAAATCAAATAAATTATATAAACACTTAAATAACATTCATTTATGTTTGCTCTCGTTCATGGTTATCTTTGTTTAAACGATGTCTTCTACCACCTGGTGTAGGTCTTACAGGTTCTTCAGAACCATCAAAAGTATTCACAACCACCATTTGCAAAAGTTATTTGTGCTCAAGAAGCTACACAAGCAAACAAAACTCCTCGCTTCAGGACGCCGCCATGCGGGATGGTGTAGAATGCTGACCGAACTCTGATTGGTCTAGAGGAAATGTCGCACTCAGCCAAAAAACAGGTGTAGCACCTATCGCGTTTTGGAGAGAAACTACAATTTGCAGCACATATAAACAAGGAAATATAGCGATTTGCCATGAAACATTAATGGAGCAGTGAATATGCTTAGTACACAGTAGAATAGCGCAATGAATTTTTTTTTTTTTATTCGGCATTTATTGCATTTTGGAAAAGAGCTCTTCGTGTGTGTGTGTGTGTGTAAGGAACAAAGGAGAATTCTCAATCAGAGACCTACGATAAAACACACGATAGTCGGACCAGTCATAACATGCAGTTTCATTTAGTTGAGCAAACATTTCTTTCATGCTGACAATAAACACGAGAAACACGTTCACCAACACTCCTGTTTGACACCTTCAGAGGGATCACATACAGGGCTCGACACTAACTCTTTAATCCGCTTGTCCAGTCGGATAAGCAGCAAGATTTTCCACTTTTTTTTATATTTTTTTTTAATTTAACTTGTGTGGCTTGATAAGTCTTCTGCTGCTATCTACTGTGCTGCTGCAAACAGGAAATATCCCACAATGGGGAAAATAAAAGGTCTTCTTATCTCATCGTCCTGACCATAACATCCTGTGGACACAATCATGCCACCAGTCTATGACACAACCACAGTTGCATCACGTTCCTTCACCTTCAACCGTTCTATCTGGTGTTTTTTTGTAAGAATGTACGTGTTGTACCAACTTTGTGACTCCTATGAGAATCAATTCTAAAAATGTCCGATCCTGTGGCCAACGAGGCACCTCCCGCTGCATAGGTTCTGCAAGGTATACAGTACATTTTGTTCTCATTTCCATCATACTGCAGCCAGTCAGTCAGTGAGCCACTCTTGAAGGAACTCGTGTCCCCTTTTTTTTTCATATGACTGTTTGGCTTCTGTTTCTCCTTTTATCTTTTTGGAATGGTTGCCTTTTTCACTTTCTTTCGATGAAATGAAACCGAAAGAAAACAAGTTGGACATGATAAGGGTGACAATCACGTTGTGAATGAAAAACCATAAGCGAGTTTGGCACTGTCATAAAATTCCTATGAAATAAATTTACAACCTTTGTGATGGCTAATGTGAACCATACAAAAGAAAAATGTCTGAATGAAATGAAGCTTCACCACAGACATTAGATACTACGCCGTGGGGTGTGTGTTTTAAAACAAACAAACAAACAAACAAACACACGCACCTGCTGTATTCTGCTTCCTCGGAATTTCATAAACAATAACACAACCGGATCACTGAGGGGACTGGACTAGTCTGGTTAGAACTATTGATGTAACTCTTGAATAACTGCTATAAAAATGGTGATTTTCAATAAATATTCAACTTATCCCGTTGGACAGTCGGATGCGGACATAACTTGTCCAGACCAAACATTTCATTGTCCCAGACGGTTGGACTACTGTTAATGTCGAGCCCTGACAAACCCCCACTGTCGAATATAATGCTAAGCATTATTCTGGAATTATCCGAACCCTTTGTCTCATGTACACCCAAGCACAGCAAAATTTCTCCTCTGCACTTAACCCATCTGAAGCAGTAAAAAAAAAAAAAAAAAAAAAACCCGTACACACAAGTGAGCAATGTGCGCACACACATACTCAGCTATGCTACAGTGCCCAGTTGGGGGTTCGATGCCTTGCTCAAGGGCACTTCAGCCATGATACAGAAGGAAGAGGAAGTGCAGTTCATTCACTCAACTCCCCTCATATATTTCCTGCCAGTCCCGCGAATCGAATCGGTGACCCTTTGGGTCCAAGGCTACTTCTCTAACCTTCAGGCCATGGCTGCCCCCTATGACCGAATTAAGACACTTGCTGCATTTTCCATGTAGTCGACAACACAAGTAAGGGTAGTAATCTCACTGGGCTGTGACAGCCTGCGACTAGTTGGAGACACAACAATTGCGATAAAATAGGCGAATTAGCGACAATTTTCACTTGGAATCACACCGAATTGATATTCGCATATTTTATCGCAATTGTTGTCTCTCCAATTAGTCGCAGGCTGTCGCAGCCCAGTGAGATACACTCGCACTTCCTGTCTCACGGAAACTGACTTGAGAAGGGTTTGTGACGGCTTTACGACACCAGCGATGCGTTTGCGGCTATTTTGAGAGAAATTTTGTCGCGCTAATTTTTTGAGCATGTTCAAAATTTCAGCGACGAAGGAGCAACACTTTGCGACTCATGCAAGGAAATTGAGAAGCCCCGCGAATGTTTCAAGACACTTTTGAAACTCTCTCGCGAATGACGTTCGCAATTTGTCACAAGCTGTTGCAGCCCAGTGAGATACTGGCTTAACAGCTAAACAAACAGCTTGTGTCCGATGAAGTTATCATGGAATAGCTACGGCTGTACAATACCTGAAAAACTAAAACAGAGTAAATCTAAAAAACTAGTCAATTCCTCAAAATAAACTACTTCTACACTTGTAAATCTAATAAATAAATTTTATATATATAAACAAACTAATGAAAAGTTCAAAACTATAATAACTGGTGTGCACGTGTGCAGATTGAAAATAACTTCAGAAAATAGGACGTGCAGCATTTAAGCCTCATCTTACTGGTAAACATCTGCTTCTTTGTGTTAATTTACACTTTTATATTACCGTGTTACACCCTATTCAAAATGATCCTAACATGTCTCATTTAAACATATTTGGTGGTTGAAAAAAACAATAAATAAATAAAAACTGTAAAATGGAGCTGAGCATGCATTAGAAAAAACTAATTTTTAGTGCAATTTTACTTTTCAGACAAAAACATACAGCCAAGTGTTAATATGGCTTGATTATTTACTGAAGGTGACAAGAATATTGGTGAATAATAACCGAGACAAAGTCAAATTCACTGAGATTCACTGAGCCCGAGGCAGATAATTGTTTTAGTATAAATACACAGGCGATTAATTTAAAAAAAATAAAATTGTATTCAGGGTCGCACCCTGTAGAAGGATAAAGCGGCTAGAGATAATGAGATGAGATGAGAAAATTGTATTCAAAAAATTTCAATCTTCAAAAGCAGCATGAAAATTGAATGCTCATCACTTAAAATACTGACTCACATAAAATACTTTGCTTTGAAATGCAGAAAATAAATCGCAATTCCACCTTACCTTTGAATAGCTTTAGACCAAACTTTGTAGCATCTTTAGTGCTTTTCGGAACAGCATTTTTTTTCATAATTTGAAATTCTTCCTCACTTACGGTGACAAAGCAATTAGCAGCCATTTTGCAGAGTCGCTCGAGGTGATTATCGAGACAGAACCCAAATTCCTCAGCCAATCAATATGCGATTTCCTATAATCACCTCCATTCTTATACTCAATTTATGCACTATTTTAAAATTAAAATCTAAAGATGTGCCTGTAATTTGCATTCAGCGTGGCTCCTGAGAGGAACTTCTAAAACAAGAGACACCAGTTTTCCCATGACCGTGCTGATTTAAAGATGACATATGACAAAATTAGAACAGATGTGGGGGAGGGGGGGAGGCTCTAATATCACTCCGAGGAAGATCCAGAGGACATGAACTCACTCATAACATGCAGAACATCTGGAGCAATGTATATACAAGCTTCTGAACTGATATTTTGATAGCTTCCACTATTTAACATACCCTAACAAGTTTTTTCATTGCTTATTACCTACTCTGCAAAACCTTGTACACAGCAAGTACATACATCTGAGTGCAAAGGTTTGCACACCCTTTCAAAAAATATATAGTTTACCTAAGTTCACTTTAAAAAAAAAAAAAAAAAGTATTAACTCTCACAAATAGCACGGTTTTGCAGTTTATATTAGATACTCAAGGGTTCCCGCTGACGCTAGTCACGCTAGTTATTGATGAACATAATCCATTAGTGACAAAAAGAAAATTACTAGCAGTCATCACAGTGACTAATGTATTTGTCGTCATTATCAGAGGTCATCTTTTCTAGAAATCCCTCCACAAACTCCCATGTTTGCTGAAATCCAACCGCAATGAAAAGACGGCAGGAAGTCAGAGTGTAAACAATGAGCACGTGCTTGTGACCAAAAAAAAAAAAAAAATCGACGACACACAATGACCAAAAGAGCACCAAGCTTTTGACCAATATCAGTGCGTCTTAATCGGCCTGGCGTGGTGATGTAATTATCTCTGCGAGAACCAAACAATGGTGCAGTCTAAGCTGAAGAAGTTTTTTTTAGGCGAGCTTCTTCAAGCACTGAAGATGATTTAAGGGCTGAAACAGCCATGGGGTAGGCACACTCAGAGCCCCTATCGTCCCTGACCACATCAATAATACAGGGATCGGTTTAAAAAAAAAAAGTGAAAGTGATGTTAGCTGGCAAGCAATTGAAGGGAGCCATGTTTCAGGGGGCATGACATCTTGAGTCCCCGTGACTGACTAACGGTATGATGTAAAACACCGTCATTTTGTGTTCGGTTTGTATTGTCAAGCCGGAAAGTCTGCACACCCCTTTCACCTCCACCACATTTTATTACGTTACAGACTTATTCCACAATAGATTGAGAGTTTTTTTGTCACAAAATAGCCCATAATGACAAAGTGAAAGCAGCTTTTTAGACATTTGTGCTAATTTGTTAAAAATCAAAATGTAAAAGATATGTACACAAGTGTGCACACTAGGGTTGGGCGGTATTACGGTAAGAAGGTATCCCGAGGTATCCAAAAGTACCAACGGTATCGGTCTCATTACCGTCATTTTAAAAATATATATAATATCTAAATAAATATGGAGTACATAAACACCCTGATACTAATAGACCCACATCTATGCCAAACGAAATAGCAGATTCATTTGCTTCATATTATAAAAAGCTATACCAAGGACAGGAATTAGCAGGAAGAAATGAGAAGATATCAAATCTTTTTCATTTAATCAATTTGAACAAACTATCACATGAGGAGGCCCAGATGCTGTGTTCACCCATAGCTGCAGAGGAAATAATAGCAAATATTAAAAGGTTAAAGAATAATAGATCTCCAGGGGTAGACGGCTTCCCGGGGGAATACTATAAAATTTTTGTTAATGAGTTAGCTCCAATCCTATGTCAGGTATATAATTATGCACTGGACAAAGGAGATCCCCCAAAATCCTGGTCAGAGGCAATTATTACTGTTATACATAAAGAGGGGAAAGACCCCACTCAATGTATGAGCTATCGGCCTATAAGTTTGCTCTGTCAGGATCTAAAAATCTTGACCTATATCCTGGCTAACAGAATACAAAGATATATTAAGAAACTAATTAAGCCAGATCAAACAGGGTTCATTACCGGACGCCAGGGCACCAATAATGTAAGAAGAGCTCTAAATCTACAAAGTATTGCTGCTGACAGAGAAATTCCATCAATGCTTCTCAGCTTAGATGCTGAGAAAGCTTTTGATAGGTTGGATTGGACATTTTTAGAACAGACACTGACACACATGGGTTTTAATCAAACATTTCTTAGCTGGATTAAAGTGTTCTATACGAACCCGAGATCGAGAGTTAGAGTTAATGGCCAATGTTCTGAATTTTTTGAGCTGGGAAGGGGGACTAGGCAAGGGGACTCACTCTCACCAGTACTATTCGCTCTTAGTATCGAACCCTTAGCCGAATTAATTAGAAGTAATCCCCATATACAAGGAATAAGAGATGAGGGTGGTAATCAACATAAGATAGCTTTATATGCTGATGATCTATTATTATTTATTGAAAACCCTATCACCTCAATTCCGTCTCTTTTACAAAATCTCAGTGAATATAGTCAAGTGTCTGGTTATAAAATAAACTGCTCCAAGTCGGAAGCAATGATGATCTCTGGGACTTGGCCTAGCCAGCTGGATGATACAGTGTCCTTTCGTCAATCTAAACAGGGCTTTAAATATCTAGGGGTCACACTCACTCCCCAAATAACACGATTGTATCAGGCAAATTATAAAAAAATATTTGACACAATGAGAGATGATCTGGTGAGGTGGGATGTGCTGCCCCTGTCTCTACTGGGTAGGGTGGAGGCTGTTCAAATGAGTCTCCTGCCAAGACTTTTATTCTTGTTTCAGTCTCTTCCAATCAGGATTCCGACATCAGCTTTTAATATGTTAGACAGGCTTATATCTAAATTTATATGGCAGAATAGGAGACCAAGAGTGAGACTTAAAACACTTACTCTCGGGAAGGATAGGGGTGGCCTTGGCCTCCCTAATATAAAACACTACTACTGGGCAGCGCAATTAAATGCGATAGTAGCCTGGATTAGTATGGACACAGAGACAGGATGGGTTGATATAGAACAAAATTCACTACCAGGCATACCTTTATCTGTTTTGGCTTTCCTTAGTAAGCAGTCTCAAAAGAAGGTAACAATTAAGAATATATGGGTGAAACACACTTTAAATGTGTGGTTGACAGTTCAAAAGAGAATTAGGGGGACAGATGCCCTTTCGAGGGCCATGCAAATAGTTGGAAACCCAGAATTTCCACCTTCAATTACTGATATCACTTTTAAGAGATGGGCACAAATAGACTTAAAGATTATTGATCAATTATTTTGTGATAATATTTTACAGCCATTTTCATATTTCCAGGATAAATTCTTATTAGCCCAAACTGATATGTTTAGGTATTTTCAGATTAGGCATTACATTATGAACCATAAAGATTGGAATACAATTAAAAATACTCCAACAAACATGGAAAAATACTTCATTAATATAATCAAACATAAGTCACCTACCAAAAATCATGTCTCTCATATTTATCGAAACTTGATGTTGGACATACCAGGTAATACTTTTTACATTAAAAGGAAATGGGAGCTAGAACTAAACATCGTGATTGAGGACGATGAATGGGAAAAAATATGTATGAGATGTCACAAGGGCATTAATAGTAACATGTGGAAGGAGTTTGATTGGAAGATGAAGACAAGATTCTTTAAGACACCCCTGGTGGTTTCAACATTTATAAATGATCCTGATGTAATGAACTGCTGGAGGGAGTGTGGAAAGGTCGGAGACCATTCACATATATTCTGGGATTGCCCAGAGATCATTTTTTTCTGGCAGGGCATAAAGAATGAGATAGATAAAATTTTGGACATTGACTTATCATTTAACCCAAGTCAATTCCTACTCGATCGGACTCCTGAAAACATGTACACTAAAGACCAACAGTATTTGTTGCATATACTATTGATGACAGCAAGAAAAATAGTGACATTAAATTGGAGGAAACCACAGCCACCTACAGTGACTCAGTGGAAACAGAAGCTGAGGGAGGTGTATGAAATGGAGGCTTTGTCTGCTCAACTACAATTGAGGTCTGATGTCTTTTTGAGGAGATGGTCACCTGTAGTAGATTACCTCTTTACTTGAGAGAAAACCCAAATTATGTGCCTTGATGTTTTTGTTTTTTTTTGCTCTCTGAATGCTGCAGGGTCAAATATGTTTGTTATTTACACTGCTAGGCTTATTATATAGTCTTGTCAAGGAATTTCATGTTCTGTACTGTGTTGTTTAATAAAAAATTAAAGTTCAAAAAAAAAAAATATGGAGTACATGAGGTCATAATATAAAATAATAAATTGAAGATCATCCTGAATAACTGTGTGATCGTATTTTCACTAATTCTATCAATTTCCTAAAGAAGTTCTCATCGCGTGCAGGGTTGTTTATGTCGTTACCATGGCAACCCTGCGTGACTGAGACCGGGGGTGTCATGGCTCAGATGGCTAAGGCACCGTACCATAAATCCGGGGACCCGGGTT
Organism: Neoarius graeffei; assembly: GCF_027579695.1. NCBI lineage: Eukaryota > Metazoa > Chordata > Actinopteri > Siluriformes > Ariidae > Neoarius > Neoarius graeffei. Next base: position 65,613,763 of record NC_083575.1, on the reverse strand, counting down.
CGATTCCGACCCGAGGTTATTTCCCGATCCCATCTCTCTCTCCCCCGCTCATTTCCTGTCTCTCTATACTGTCCTATCTTAAAAAAAAAAAAAAAAAAAAAGAGACTGAGACCGCGGTTGAAAGATGGCAAGTCAAGATAACGAGTTAGTGGCAAAAAAAAAATAATACAACATCGGCAGTGTGGCAGTACTTTGGTTTCAAACCAAACGAAAAATCTAATATGTCCCCTAAGGCACACCATAGCCTGGGGTACTCCACTTCCACAAGATCTCTCCAATGAGTTGTGTTTTGAGTAGGTTACATGAGTAACAACAAGGTAAAATAATATAACGTATGACATTTGGGATGTGGGTAATAAACGTTTGAAATGTCATCTACTGAAGAAACGGAAGAAAACATCGTAGCGTAAACGGTTAGGTTTCTGGTGGGAATTAGCAATGCGCTTGCTATCTTTGTTGGGTGTGTTAAACCGTATGGATTTAAGTGGAATAATTGTAAGGAGTTATGTGATCAAGACAACGTTTTAAGCAAGGTAAGGCCATTTGATTATTAATTTCCCCGCCATGGCATGACGTGGGCCCATATGATTTTGCCTTGTGCAGCTATCACACATTTGAATTAGGTTCGCCTCATTTGCGCTGAAGAATATGGTTTATCGCGCAGTCTAAACGGACTTGGGTGTTGGTTGATTCTTTTTCTTTTCTTTTTTTTATTTCCCATGCTTGAAAGGGTATGATCCTGCTCATCGTGTACTTTTTTTTTTGATGGAGTAGGTGAAAGTGCGCTGCAAATGGCGTTTCAACGCAGACGTGTAAACGACAGTTGAATGCTATTTTCAAGATGAAGGAAGAGTTGCGTGATGCTTTGAAACATCTCTTAATCCATTCATCAATGCACGAAATTCGCTTTGCTGCTTAATCCATACCACAATGCACACAATTCGCTATGCTGCTTTTAAATAGTACATTTGAGGCATAGGCGCACGTTACACAGTAGGCCGAAACAAAATATTTTTTTCTCTGTAATACCGTATACCCCGGGAAAACACAGACAGTTTAAAGGTATCAAAATTTGGATACCGCCCAACCCTAGTGCACACCCTTTGACAGGACACCCAAAAGCGAGCTGAGGTGCATTTTGTTTCCACTGATACTGCTTGAGACATTTCTACAACTTAATTGGAGTCCACCTGTGGTAAATTCAATTGATTGGACGTGATTGGGGATTGCCAACACCTGCCTATATAAAAGGTCCCACAGTTGACAGTGCATGTCAGAGCAAACTCCAAGCCATGGGGTCAAAGGAATTATCTGCAGATCTCAGAAACAGGATTGTGTCGAGGCACAGATCTGGAGAAAGGCACAGAAAAATTACAGAAGATTTACAGTGGCCACAATCATTCGTAAATGGAAGTAGTTTAGAACCACCAAGAATCCTCCTAGACCTGGCCACCCGGCCAAACTGAGCAATCGGGGAAGACAGGCCTTGGCCAGGGAGGTGAGCAGGAACCCAAGAGTCACTCTGACAGAGCTCCAGTGTATCCTTGTGGAGATGGGAGAACCTTTCAGAAGCTCAATCATCCAGGCAGCACTCCACAAATCAGGTCTTTATGGTAGAGTGGCCAGATGGAAACCACTCCTTAGTAAAAAGGCACATGACAGCCGGCTTGGAGTTTTCCAAAAGGCACCTAAAGGACTCTCAAACCATGAGAAACAAGATTCTCTGGTCTGATGAAACCAAAATTGAACTTTTTGGCCTGAATACCAAGTGTCACGTCTGGAGGAAACCAGGCACCGCTCATCACCTGGCTAATGCCATCCCTACAGTGAAGCATGGCGGTGGCAGCATCATGATGTGGGGATGTTTTTCAGCAGCGAGAACGGGGCGACTAGTCCTGATAGAAGGAAAGATGAATGCAGCTAAGTACACAGATCCTTAAAGAAAACCTGCTCCAGAGCGCGCTGGACCTCAGACTTGGGCGAAGCTTTACCTTCCAACATGACAACGACCCGAAACACACCGCCAAAAGAACAAAGGAGTGGCTTCGGAGAAAGTCTGCGAATGTCCTTGAGTGGCCCAGCCAGAGCCCAGACCTGAATCCAATTGAACATCTGTGGAAGGATCTGAAAATGGCTGTGTACCGATGCTCCCCATCCAACCTGACAGAGCTTGCAAAGATATGCCAAAAGGAATGGGCAAAAATGTCCAGAAACAAGTGTGCCAAGCTCATAGCTCCTTTCCCAAGATGCCCTGAAGCTGTAATTGCTGCCAAAGGTGTATCAACCAAATAACCTATTTTTGTCAGTAAAGTAAAATGGCATATTTTTTAAAAACCTGCTTTCCCTTTGTCATTATGGGCCATTTTGTGATGACAAAATGAACTCAATCTACTGTAGAATAAGTCAAGTTTATTTATATAGCACTTTTCATACACAAGGTAAATTCAAGGTGCTTTACAAAAACAATCATTGAACAAGACAAGATATTTATAGCACAAGTTTCATAAAGAGCATAGGTTAAAAGCAGTTAAAAACAATTAAAAGCAGTTAAAAGCACAAGTAAACATAAGTCTTTAGCTTGATTTTGAAAATGGACAAGGTGGGGGCAGATCTGAGGTCTTCTGGGAGTTTATTCCAGCTAAGGGCCTCTGCATGCTCTTGCGACAAGGCTTTCGTAGATAGCTTTTCGCAGACAGTTGTAATTTATCGTTGAGCGGGGAGTAATAGGCGTGCACGATGTTATTCACCGCCACAACGCAAGGGGGCGCGAAATCGCTAGGAGTAGTTGGTGGGTGTGGTTAGTGGAGTGTTTATCCTCCGGTTACTCATAATGACTAGAACTGGAGTCGTATAGATGTACGCACTTCCTCGATCAACCGCTCTTCGTGCTGTTCCATCTTCGCTCGTGTTTTTAAAAATGCCGGTCGTGAAAACAAAACAAACTGGGAAAGTAGGGAAACGGAAGTGCGTGTACAGCGGATGTAGAGTGGAACAATCAGAGCCCTCTTGTCTGCGAGGCTTCTGCGGTGGTCACAATTTTTGGGAGGTGCGCGCAGAGCGTCTGCGAAGGTGGGGGGGCTACGCAGACGCCATCTGCGAGGACTGGGTTGTCAGCATAAATTGGCCTTAAGGGTGGCATGATACCAGAAAGCGGCTGCACCATGTTTTGTTTTGATCCTTGGAACAATTAGCAGGCCAGTCCCTGATGACCTAAGGGGTCTAGATGGTTCGTATTCAAGAAGCATTTCGGTGATGTATTTTGGGCCTAAACCATTTAGCGATTTATACACTATTAGAAGGATTTTAAAGTCTATTCTGTAATATACTGGAAGTCAATGTAGGGATTTAAGAGTAATGTGTTCAACTTTTTTTGTTCTAGTTAAGATTCTGGCAGCGGCATTCTGAATGAGCTGCAATTGTTGAACAACTTTTTTAGGGAGACCTTTAGAGAGGCTATTGCAGCAGTCTAACCTGCTAGAGATAAAAGCATGAATTAATTTCTCTAGGTCTTGTTTTGACAAAGCCTCTAAGGCTTGCTATATTTTTTAGATGAAAAAAAGGCAGATTTTCTAATAAGTTTAATGTAGCCGTTAAAGTTCAGATCAGAGTCAATAGTAATGCCAAGACTTTTTACTTGATCTTTAGGCTGCAGTGATAGGGATTGAAGATGAGCGATGACCTTACGCCTTTCTTCTTCTGTATCAAAAACAATTATCTCTGTTTTGTCTTTATTAAGTTGAAGAAAGTTTTGGCACATCCAGTCATTAATTGGCTCAATGCACTGGCATAATGTATCTATGGGGGTATAGTCGTCTGATGAGAGGGCTATGTAGAGTTGAGTGTCGTCTGCATAGTTATGGTAAGCTATTTTATTTTTTTGCATAATTAAGCCTAGTGGAAGCATATAGAGGTTAAATAAAACAGGACCCAAGATTGAACCTTGGGGAACCCCACAAGTCATGTTAATTTGTTCCGAAGAGTAGTTTCCAATGGAAACAAAGTAATTCCTGTCTTTCAGATAGGAACTGAACCACTCTAGGACAGTGCCTGAAAGGCCAACCCAGTTTTCTAATCTGTCTAATAAGATGTCATGGTCAACAGTGTCGAAAGCAGCACTAAGGTCGAGTAGCACTAGGATCGAGATCTTACCTGAATCAGTATTCATTCGAATATCATTTATGACTTTAATTAGCGCGGTTTCAGTACTGTGATGGGGTCGGAAGCCTGACTGGAAAGGATCATGGAGCTTGTTAGAGATTAAAAAATCGTTTAGTTGTTTGTAGACAATTTTTTCGAGTATTTTACTTATAAAGGGAAGATTAGATATAGGTCTGTAATTGCTAATTATGGAGGGGTCAAGGCTAGGCTTTTTTAGTAGGGGCTTAACTACTGCAGTTTTCAGAGATTCAGGAAAAGTACCTGTAAGAAGAGAAGTATTAACAATTTGCAGTAGATCGGACACCAGGCAGCTATAGACATTTTTTAGAAAGCTTGTTGGTAGGATGTCAAGGCAGCATGATGTAGACTTGAGGCCTTGTACAGTTTCTTCTAAGATTTTATGGTCAGTAGCATTAAACTGAATCATATTTGTTGAGCACCATTTCCATGATAGCAGAGGAGGCTTAGGGCCTCTGCATGCTCTTGCGACAAGGCTTTTGCAGATAGCTTTTCGCAGACAGTTGTAATTTATCGTTGAGCGGGGAGTAATAGGCGTGCACGATATTCACCGCCACAACGCAAGGGGGCGCGAAGTCGCTAGGAGTAGTTGGTGGGTGTGGTTAGTGGAGTGTTTATCCTCCGGTTACTTATAATGACTAGAACTGGAGTCGTATAGATGTACGTACTTCCTCGATCAACCACTCTTCGTGCTGCTCCATCTTCGCTCGTGTTTTTAAAAATGGCGGTCGTGTAAACAAACCAAACCGGGAAAGTAGGGAAGCGGAAGTGCGTGTACAGCAGATGTAGAGTGGAACAATCAGAGCCCTCTTGTCTGCAAGGGTGTCTGCGGTGGTCACAATTTTTGGGAGGTGCGCGCAGAGCGTCTGCGGGGGGGGGGGGGGGGGGGGGGGGGCGGCTTCGCAGACACCATCTGCGAGGACTGGGTTGTCAGCATAAATTGGCCTTTATCTCTTTTTGAAGCAGAAGCACTGATAGTTAGTCTAATGTTTTTAATTTTATCACTAAAAAAGGTCGCAAATTCGTTGCATTTGACAGTGGACAGATGATCAGGGACAATTTGTGGAGGGGGTTTTGTCAACTTAAAAGAAGAGTGCAAGCGTCATTAACATTTTTGATGATATCGGGGAAAAAAAAAAAGATTGCCTAGAGTTTTTCAGTTCCTGATTGTAGAGTTGAAGACTTGTTTTATAGATTTGGTAATGGATATGAAGTTTAGTTTTACGCCACTTGCGTTCAGCCTTCCTACATTTTTTTTTTTTTTTTAGTTTTAACAGAGGGAGCATTTCTCCAAGGTGCTTTTTTTCTTTCCAGATATTAGCTTAATTCTAGCAGGGGCTACAGTATCAATAGCCTTGAGGGTTTTAGAATAAGTCTGTAACGTAATAAAACGTCGAGAAGGTGAAAGGGGTGTGCAGACTTCCCGGCTTGACCGTAAACAGACGGGAAATTCGGATTCCTTCACTGCTGGTTGTCCCGAGACTCTTTGACTCTATTCGATTGTAAATCAAGTCGCGTGTTGAAGTAAAGGCTAAAGAGAGTCCTAATAGCTCTTTTGAATAATTCCTTGCTAAAATAAAGTAAGCTCAAACTAAAGAGGATTAATTTTAGCTTGATGGTGCACAAGGCCCCCAAAATCAAATCTCTCATAAAAGGCTGGAGTGGAGCCCAATTTTTATACACATGCACGTGTGTGTAATCGAGAGGCTGAGTTGCATCTGTAGAAATATTTATATTGTGCCAGTTTGACCAGTAACTAAGAAAAAAAAAGGAAACAAAAAAGAGAACACTTCCTTGACTTTAAGAGGAAAAAAAATACATTTTTCTCAGCACCCAGGGGCAACTCTTGGGTGCTATAATGAACATCTGTAAAAATCTTACACGTTTTTGTCCAGTTTTTCTGAAGGGTGTGTAACCTTTTGCACTGACCATTATATCTAGTCCAGTTAATGAGCAATTCCAGCGTTATGGACGTGACACTTGAACTCAAAATGGCAACAAATGACCCAGTGCATGTTTTATTGTCTCCCAGTATTTAAACAGGTGTTGCATATTTTAAGGCTGTACCATACTGGAGAAGTGATAGAACAAGAACAATTCCCATAGTACATCTAGGGCATGCCAGAAAATGCCAATAAAAGATGCGTTATGGATGTGACAGAAAAAGTATCACTTTTCTTGGGTGACTGTACATTTTTATCAAACTCTGAAATTGTAAACCTAATGTCGAAATGGAGATATCTGTTTGATAGAGGGGTCCAAGGTGAATATTAAAAAAATCTTTGTTTAAAATATTTTGTATTTCATGCAGAGTTCTGGAAGGAAAAGTCAGCGTTATGGATGTGACGAAATTCCGTTATGGATGTGACGCGTCTGAAATAGACATGGCATATGTTTAGAAAATCAGCAATTTAACCACCATAACCCTTTGAAAAACTCTCTAAATATCAGCTAAAACTATCAAAGTTCTTAAATAATATTTAGGATGGCTATTGTTTTGCTGTTTTGTGGATTTTAGCATACATTTCTGTGGCTTGTGGGAATAATATAGAATTGTACATGATCAAAGTTGATTTTAGCTTGGGTTTTACATTATAAGAAAGAAAGACTGACAGTGACATATTAGGTTGGTTACAAATTGGTTCAACTTATTCACATCTGTAAAATACAGGCCTAGGTGATATCTCTGGGAGTGGTTTTGATGTATTACATGTTGCTTTATTTTTGCATGGTGAGGTTGACATTTACATGGAATTGCCCTAATAAGCAAAATTCCAATAATTATGAAAATGCATCAGAAAATAAGGGTCATGCATCAGACCTTTGGCTATAGTTGCCTTAATAAAACTGAAAGTAGCAGCTAAGCTGATTAATTATTCTTATAATCAATCTGTCTGAAGATAGATATTTAACTTAAATGTGTATTTAAAAAACAAAACAAAAAAAGAAGTCCTTCAACGCTGCTTTAGCTAACTGTGATGTTGCCAGAAACATGCTAACTTCGTTAGCCGAACAGGCGACATTAACTAAATTATTTATTATAATAATAATAATTATTATTACCTGTCCAACATTTGCTGCATCGCAACGGCGTTCTCGTCGGCCATATCTTGTGCTCTGTGGCCTTCAAAACCACACAGGAATCAAGAGTTATTACAAATTGTTTGCTAATTAGCGGAAGCTAAGCTAAGCTAAAGCCAGGCCTTCAGGAGAACGGCAAGCCCGAGCTCACCTCACTGCGCTGTAGCAGTTATGCTAGCGACAAGCTAACTAACTAGCTGCGATACAACACTAAGCTAAGTTATTACACAACAACCTCTTAACTCACGCTAACACTACTCTCCTGCTCACAAATCGCGTTCTCACACCATAACACTAACACCTCACACGTTATCGCGTCAGCGTGACCGCTTGACTCCATTTACGACTCCTAACTGCGCGCTAACAACGAGACGCACAGCGCATGCGCGAACAGAATCACAACACTGGCGTGTGAGAGAAGCCCGGCGCGCTACGTATTCTGGGATATGTAGTCTGAATGTCTAATCTTATGTCGCTAAAACATCAAATTTGGGTTATCTTTTAACACCAGAGAAAGCAGGCGGGCCCCAGTTGGAGACTACATGGGAAAGAGAAGAGATATGAAGATACACATATGGCTACAAAACACTTCGTATTGCGGTAAGAAACTTGTCAGGGTTTTTTTTTTTTTTTTAGCAGCATTATTCGAGTAATCTATAGATTCAAATATGCACATTCATCATTTATGTCTTAAATTCAAGGACGCTATGAATTTATATATATATATATTTATATATATATATATATATATATATATATATATATAAAACATTCGACTAGCTCTAATGTTAAATATTCAATAATCTATGGCGTTTTAATAGGCTTTTTGTATGGGTTTAGTATCCGTTTTGAATGATAGTGAGTCGTAATTTTGCTATCATCACTTTTATGTTTAGAATAATGAGCCATTCGTGAACTAAACATCTATTTAGATTTAAATGCATACACTGAATTGTGGCATCATGTATTTTTATGCATTATGGCAATAATAATACCGAGAGTGGCTATTAATAGTATTTCTTTAATTAAAAAAAAAAAAAGTTGTAGTCTGTGTTTACTCTTCTGGTTAAGTTACAGAGAAAGGAGGTACTACATTTCCCGTCATGCTCCTGTGCTCCGTCCATGCGTCGCAGTCAATCAGCTGTTGAGGCAACTGCTGACTCGACCTCGCTGTGGAAAGGTAGAGTTAGGTTTGTGGTTATCCCTAGCCAGACGAGGCAAACAGAACTAGCTTTATACTGTGTACAGAATCCAAAAAAGGTGAACGACAAGGTAAAGTGTGCTTTGTGTAGTTTGCAAGCGCAGTAGTAGTACTGATGATCATCATCATCATCATAATAATAATAAAGGCATGCATGTATTTGTAGCATATGTTTGTGTGTCGGTGCAGGATTAGTGAAGCAGGATGCATGGCTTTCCCCTTCCACAGTAACTATATACGTGTCTATGAAACATTTGGAGAGGCAGAAGCTTTGACGCATAGGCCATGCACTTTTGTAGCTCAGAAAGTGTGTGCTGTAGTCCATACTTTCCTCTGCCTGGGTGTATTGATCACTCTGTTGACCTTGAATGGGCGGTTCTTCTGCAGCAACGTGAATCCAAGGATTAACTGCATGCAGCTGCCTCGTCCATCCTTACATTACATGAAAAGTGAATCATTTCTAGAAGTTAAAAATCAACCTTTTCTCATATTTAAAGTCCACTGTGCTGTCAGCGGTGCACCTTGTGTCTCTTGGGCTAGATCTAAAATTGTCGCATAGAGCACTACTTGGCCTACCTACTTGATCTTCTTACAGTCGTATTTTAATCTACACATTAATATCACATAATAATCGATAGCGTACTTTTCTATTTTGGCTGAGCCAAGTGCTTCAGGTTATTTTGGTCAGCCATCTGCTGCAGCAGTATCATATGAGATAAAAATAAAACCCTTCATTATTTTCTCTCGGGGGAGGGAAAGATATTAAACTCGAAGCTACATATCCTTCTCACTCAGGTGGGACCTATGAGCGTACACCTATGTTTTCGTATCTTTTTATTTAGTATATCATGTAAAAGGTTAAAGTTTATGTAAGCTTGAAAACTTTTAAATGACTCTTTAACCGTGTTTCCAGGTACAAGATGCATATTAAGGGGCAAGTATTCGTTTCAACAACACTAACTCTTCGACAGATATTACCCCAAGAGATGGTTTTATTTTTTTTTTCCCCCCAGTGTCACATCTGATTAAAACTCAGTCAGGATCTTAGAATCGACAAGCATACAAGGTAACTTAGCTGCAGATATCTGCATTAAACCAAACTACAATTAAATAATCTCTTGCTTTTTAAATAGAGGGTGTCTGAGAAGTCAGGAGCCTATGGGAATATGTTTGTTTGAATAAATATGTTGACCCGAATATCCATTCAGCTTATCCTACTGAGGGTTGTGGGTGAGCTGGAGCCAATCCCAGCTGACTCTGGCAAAGAGAACGGGTACACCCTGGACCGGTCACCGGCCTATTGCAGGGCTAACGCGGAGAAACAGACAGCCGTTCACACTCGTGCCCGTGAGCATTGTAGGGTAGCCAGTTGACCAAATCTGCAAGTCTTTGGACTGTAAGAGGAAACAGGAGCACCCAGAGGAAACCCATGCAGGTATGGTGAGAAAATACAACCTCCACACGGAAACGCCTCTGTTGGTTGGCAGGTTTGAACTTGGAACCTGCTTGCCCTGACGCAACAGTGCTAACCATTGCACCGCCACTACCCTGTTGATGCGAGCAGAAAACATGATACAGCGGCTGTGAAAACGCATACAGTGTAAGCGTGAATATATGGAGCATATGCTGTAAATAATAAATGAGATTAAATACATGTGCTTTTACTCTCATTGGTTCCTGTTTCTACAGACACCCTGGAAAATGACGAGTCATTTGTGGATGTTTTAAGTGATATCACCAGATTTATTTTTTTCCCCTGCAACAAAAGCACGATCCAAGGAAATGATTAATACTTTACATGATTTATTGAGATCATGTGTGAAGCTTTGCTTATTTAATCCATCCATTATCTCTAGCCGCTTATCCTGTCCTACAGGGTCGCAGGCAAGCTGGAGCCTATCCCAGCTGACTATGGGCGAGAGGCGGGGTACACCCTGGACAAGTCACCAGGTTATCACAGGGCTGACACAGAGAGACAAACAACCACTCACATTCACACCTACGGTCAATTTAGAGTCACCAATTAGCCTAACCTGCATGTCTTTGGACTGTGGGGGAAACCGGAGGAAACCCATGCGGACATGGGGAGAACATGCAAACTCCACACAGAAAGGGCCTTGTTGGCTGCTGGGCTCGAACCCAGGACCTTCTTGCTGCGAGGCGACAGTGCTAACCACTACACCACCGTGCTGCCCTGCTTATTTAACCCCTTCAGTGCCCTTGGACGAGTCACGTACGTCATGAAATCTTTTACCGCTGTGCCTTATGACATACGCTACTCATCATAAACACCACCTTTTATGTACCTTACATGGCACATTACCGCAAGTTGGCCTTGTGGTTAGTGTTTCCGCCTCTCAATCGGGAGATCTATTCACGGTCGGGTCATACCAAAGACCATCATAAAAATGGTACCCAGTTACTTGGAATACATGGACCCTTGGTGCACGTTGTGTTTTCAAGTATTAGTAATTCATGTTTATGGACAGGTTCTCATTGACAAGACCCGTTGTCTTGTTTTTGAAGCTGTTTTTGATTACTAAAGTTATTTTTTACTCTACAACAGTGTTTTGGGGGGGGGGGGGGGGGGTTGTGTGATTTTTCTATACAAATATTAAAAATATCAAGTTCTGAACAAGTTAGAGAAAGATGATCAAAATATCCCAATTTTGACCTATTTTTGTCTCTATTTCTGGCCCAATGGGAATGTGGATGAGAGTGTAGTGAAGATGCAAGGAGTAGACATAAAGAAAGTTGGTGAATTCAAGTACCTGGGGTCAACTGTGCAGGAAAATGGGGGCTGTGATAGTGAGGTGAGAAAGAATGCAGGCAGGGTGGAGCAGTTGGAGAAGGAGTTCGGGAGTCATTTGTGATAGGAAAGTCCCAGCAAAAGTGAAAGGTAAGATGTATAAGACAGTAGTGAGACCAGCTGTGATGTCTGGATTGGAGACCGTGCCCTTAACGAAGAGACAGGAGGCAAAGTTGGAGGTGGCGGAGTTGAGGATGTTAAGGTTTGCGATGGGAGTGACAAGGTTGGACAGGATAAGGAACGAGCACATCAGAGGGACAGCACATGTGGAGAGCTTGGGAATTAAGCTAAGAGAGATAAGACTGAGATGCAGAGCATGTTGAGGATGGAGCTGCCAGGCACATGAAAACGAGGAAGGCCAAAGAGGAGATACATGGATGTGGTGAGAGAGGACATGAAAGTGGCAGGTGTGGTAGAGAAGGATGCGGAAGACAGGAAGCAATGGAGACGAAAGATCCGCTGCGGCGACCCCTAATCGGCAGCAGCCAAAAGAAGAAGAATGTTAAGGATGGAGCTGCCAGGCACACGAAAACCAAAGAGGAGATACATGGATGTGGTGAGAGATGACAAAGTGATAGAGAAGGATGTAGAAGACAGGAAGCAATGGAGACGAAAGATCCGCTGTGGCGACCCCTAATCAGCAGCAGCCAGAAGAAGAAGAAAAAGAAAGATGCCCGGCACATTGCAATTAATTATGGGTGGCAGCCAAGTCATTTTAAGAGTGACCATGTGTACATAGGTGACTCAGGCCAAGTTTACATTAGACCGTATCTGTCTCGTTTTCTTCGCGGATGCACTGTCCGTTTACATTAAAACGCCTGGAAATGCTGGGAAACGGGAATCTGCCAGGGTCCACGTATTCAATCCAGATCGTGTCTGGTCCGGTGCTGTGTAAACATTCAGAATACGCGGATACACTGTGCTGAGCTCTAGCTGGCGTCTCATTGGACAACGTCACTGTGACATCCACCTTCCTGATTCGCTGGCGTTGGTCATGTGACGCGACTGCTGAAAAACGGCGCGGACTTCCGCCTTGTATCACCTTTCATTAAAGAGTATAAAAGTATGAAAATACTGCAAATACTGATGCAAATACTGCCCATTGTGTAGTTATGATTGTCTTTAGGCTTGCCATCCTTCCACTTGCAAGTGGTAAGTGATATGCGCTGGGATCACACACACAGCGGCTCAGTCCCGAATCACTGCTTGGGCACTCGCTGTTCAGTGCGGAGTGATTTGGAGCGCGGGATGCCTGCGGAGCCGAGCGTATCCGTGTATTGGTGTTGCTGTGTGCACGCAAATCGTGTATTGGTGTTGCTGTGTGCACACTAATCGTTTTAAAAACGTTAATCTGATGATCCGCTGATACGGTCTAATGTAAACCCCACCTCAAATAGTATTTATTAGGATAATCTAGAGGGCGGCACGGTGGTGTAGTGGTTAGCGCTGTCGCCTCACAGCAAAAAGGTCCGGGTTCGAGCCCCGTGGCTGGCGAGGGCCTTTCTGTGCGGAGTTGGTGTCCACGTGGGTTTCCTCCGGGTGCTCCGGTTTCCCCCACAGTCCAAAGACATGCAGGTTAGGTTAACTGGTGACTCTAAATTGACCGTAGGTGTGAATGTGAGTGTGAATGGTTGTCTGTGTCTATGTGTCAGCCCTGTGATGACCTGGCGACTTGTCCAGGGTGTACCCCGCCTCTCGCCCGTAGTCAGCTGGGATAGGCTCCAGCTCGCCCGCGACCCTGTAGAACAGGATAAAGCGGCTAGAGATAATGAGATGAGATGAGGATAATCTAGAGGAGTTGCAGTTAAAAAGCCGGTGGTTGATGTCAAAGTCGCGCGTCTCCTTTAACCTTTCTGAAGGACGCGGCTGTATTTATTGACGTATGCAAATTTCTAAGAGGAGGCGGAGTTACGGGCAAAAAAACAGGAACAAGAATCACTTTCACATTGCAGTCTGGAGTTCCGGTGAGAGGAAATAAAGAGACGTGGCGAGAGAGAGAGAGAGGAGAAAAAAAATCGGTGAATATCGGTGCCTTCAAAGTTGTTTTGTCCTTGATTGAGATTTGGAGCGGTACCTGTGTGTGTGTGTTGAGCCGGGTTCAGGATATACACTTTATGCTAAATGGGTGATTACGGGTTCGCATTACAGTTGGCTCTCCTGAGCAGTAGCGGCGGCTGTAAGCGTCTCCCTCTCAGTCTCCCTCTCGCGTCCTTTTCATCGCCCAAGCAACGTAGCAGTCCGACCAATGTGGTGTACGATATCCTCAATAATAACTCGTCTCTGTTTCTCCCCCTTGCAGCTCAGCAAACCATGCAGGATGATTTACTGATGGACAAAAGCAAAGAGCAGCAGCAGCAGCAGGACCCAGCGAACATCGAGCCTCCTTCGACACCGACTCCTTCACCGTCCGAGCCGGCGATCTCTGAGGACAGCAGCCCGTCGAGCGGGAGCAGCCAGCCGCCTTCGGTCCAAAGCAGCAAAGAGAAAGCAGCGATGGAGTCGCCGATCCTGCCGGGTCTGGGCTTCCCGGAGACCGGCGGAAATTCCTTGTCTCCGTCGTTCGCGAGCACTTGGTCATCTGGAACAGCGAACGCAGTGGACGATAGTTTTTTCCAAGGAATCCCGTCGGTGAACGGCACCATGCTTTTCCAGAACTTCCCGCACCATGTCAATCCGGTTTTCGGAGGCGGATTTTCTCCGCAGATCGGCTTGTCACAGCAGCAGCAAGTACAACCGCAACCGCAGAGGAGATCTCCGGTCAGCCCGAACAACCAGGCTGCTTTTCCTCAGCGGAACGCATACAGCCACCAGGCCGTCGTGAACAGCAAGGCCTCGCCGTCCTCTTCGTCGTCGGCGTGGAATGCTCAGCAGAGCGCCGTATGGAGCTCCGGCTCTAACCCCTGGAGCGGGCTGCCGGCCGGCCGGGACCCGCGGAGAGCCGTCGGAGTCGGCCTCCCTTCGGCTCTTAACCCCATCTCTCCGATGAAGAAGCCCTACCCGACTAATGTCATCGCCCCGCCGAAGTTCCCCAGAGCTGCCCCGCTTACCCCAAAACCCTGGCTGGAGGACAACACCTTCAGGACCGACAACAGCAACATGTTACCTTTTCAGGTGACAGATCTATTATTATTATTATGCTAGTGTTGTTTCAGAGCCACACGTTAGCATGCAGATTATTATTATTATTATTATTATTATTATTATCTAATTGTTTTGCTAGCCAGTCCTATACTGTGCCGGATGTAAACAGTCTAGAATGATGTGGTGTTCATGTTGGAGCTTTTGTTACGGTTCATTTCACAACCAGGTTGGGTTTTTCAGGCCGAATGCTTCTCTTATGCGTCTAAGTGATTATTCCTGTCCTGTTGATAAGGAAACGAGGAGTAATATAGAGTCTGACCTTCAGAAAGATGGTGGCTAACGACTGGCTAACCTTTACACGAAGGTCAAATAACACACTCCAGTCTGTCTCTGACCTGAATTCAACCCAGCCCCAGTTCTCCGACATAATTTGCACCTTTTATCATGAATTTGAATGCAGGTCAGTCTGGCAAATCGTTTTCACAAACATCGTAGTCTATCCTTCTTGTTCCAACCGACTGTGTAACTAGAATATATATATATATATATATATATATATATATATATATATATATATATATAAAGCTTTACTGAAGAAAAGAACAGCATGTACCGGCTGAGTGTAAAGGGTTAATTTTCATCAGGCAATTCTGCCAGCTCACTCAGGGGCGTTTAAAGGGACCAGTAAGTGAATTTGATTGGTGGGTTATAAAGAGGGCGGGACATACAGACCCCGCCCCTCCCTGGTCCTGTCAGAGCTGTTTGTCACTGCTATCATGAATGGAAACACTGGGCCGTCACTGATCTGCCTGGCTCTGTTATTCTCAAATACATTTTAAATATAGATGAATCCATTTCTAGTTTGTGGCTCGTTCGAGCGAAAAATGACTTCTCTCTTTCTTTCAACTTTTCCACTCAATAGTTGTCTGTAAAGACCAGTGAGCATTTTGATGGTTGTACTACTGTGTATGGGAAAGTTTACTGTAAACTGTTTCTCCCTAGCGCCAGTGTAGCTGCACTTTTACACCAGTGGAAAAGGTCAGCACTGCGGCAGAGAGAAAACTGATGAGTCACGTAGGCGGTTATCCACCAAGCGACAGGTTCTGCCTTATATCTCCGGTGTGGCGTGTGCCTTCTCCACCACTGGTGCAGGGCTTGCTTGTTTTGGGCAGAACTGGCATCATTTGAACACAATCATATTTCGAAAGCAAGGTGCACTTGTCAGGAAAAGATACACCTGATAATGTTAAACTGTGCTGTTTCTTGTCTCATCATGCTGTGAGATCATCTTGCATGTATGGTGAAAGGACAGCCTGTGTTGGATGAAACAGTAGCACTTATACTAGGACACAGCTCTTGGCGCATCGGGCAACGCCTGGGTGTGTGCAGTCTTCAGCAAAAACAAAATGCAGAAGTGCCTTTTAGTTTTAATGGGCATTAACGTGTTTATTTGCTCACTCTCAAAACATATTTTATTGTCCTGCTATTTAAATTTCCTAAAGATTATTCACATTGAATTAAGAAATGATTAACTTGGGTGGTTGATTCTGATTATATAGATTTAGGTTTGGGGTCGTAATTGTTGCAAAGGTTGCAACATTCACACTGTTTATTTAAAATGTACTTTTTCAATGCTTAGAAAATGCGATTCAGGCCGTGTTGCGTAAGAGCTCAGTTAGTGATGGTGTCTGGAAAATTTCCACCCATATATGGACATGTATATTTCTAGATCTTGGCATTTTTAATCATATGCAGAGATGTTTACAGCTCAATTTAGTGGTTTCTTGAAAACATCTCGAACAGGTTTTTGTTTTTTTACTTTATTTCTAATGGGAAAATTACTTTAATGGGAGCAGTGAATTCATGTCATGCTTTGGTAATGCATTAGACCTGGTTAGTAATACTTCATTACCCTGAAGGTGCTGTCTTGGTTTGAACAGGTCCTGTTTAAACAGAATGGATAAACTGTACTTTGCTTGAAGTGCTAAAATAATTAGTTTTTGAGTCCGAGGTAATAGTAAACTGTTTATAGTAGTAGACATGGCATTACAAAGTAGACTAATGGTAACAGAAGGTCAAAGGGGATGGCACAGCAATCTGTTGTGATGAAATGAGGGACAAAAAAAGGAAGAAAGGTGGGATGACGGTCACTGACAAATCAGCTAGTGGGCCAGATCCCCAACAGGCAACCACCAAGCCTTATGGAAGTCACTTTCATGGAACTGTTTTCCACCAGTTCCCTGAATTAGCACATGAAATGAAATTTCTACATAAACACACGAGTACGGCTTTGCAGATATTCAGTTGCGTAATATTACAAGTATCTGCCTTATTTGAGCCAATAAAGAACCTTCAAATTTGTAAACAGGAAGTGTTTTTACCTTACACGTTACACATTTACTGTTGGCACTGTGCTGAACAGTAAAAGAGGTTTCGTCTGCTTCCTTGAGGATTCATTATCATTGATTTCAGGAGTACAATCATAACTCCTTCCTTATATTTTAATCAGTGTTCTTGGTAATAAGGTAGTTTTTCACTGTTGTGTAGTGTAACATACCAAGATACTGCTCATCAAAAGACAACAGCTGTGGTTTACAACACGTTTTCATTTTTCTTTGAGTAATATTGCTTGCTTTAATAATGTGAAATGGTTACAGAAGGAATAAAACACAGTGGGGTGTGCTGTTACGGGAAAATGATCAGTGATGTGGGTTGATGCAGAGTGAATTGGGTATTTGATTATGAGCTGATTGTTCCAGTATAGCATGTACCAAAACGTTTCGTTTACTCAGTTTTCCAACGGTTAGATTTTTGTATTAATTAAAATGACAACACATGATACTTTTTATCAGGTTATGGTTGCACTGGCAGGGATGAGAGTTTTCCGCTTTTCGGCGGATTTCCGCTTTTTCTGAGCGAAAATCGATATTATGCCAAATCCGTTGAGATGTTTTTTTTCATTGAGGGGGGGTTGGGGTATGTTCCTTCGTGATACTCAAGCGTACGACGATGTTACATGTTTACATTTTCGCCATCTTTAGTCTCGCTAAGTCTCGCGGTAGAATACGTGTTATCTACAATGTAATTGGCCAAAACATCGCTGGCGAGAGCATGATAGCCAATCATAACAGTTCTTACAGAAGTACCCGCATCGTTCTATTTTATCGAAACTTGCACATGTTCATCGTCGCTGCGCTTCAAAAATATGTTTCTCTTTCGTATCGGCTTTTTTACTCAAAATGCCGAATACAATTGACAAGCGAGACGAAGCGAAGGTACGTGAAATCGATGCTGGTATAAAAAACAGAGGACTGACAAGCTTTTGTCTTTGGCCAAAAGGCTGAAGAAGTCGTCGAAATGATTAAATGAAAAAAATGAGAAGTGACTGTGAACTATAAATAATTGTATAAAGTGTACATAGACATTATCCCATAAACTTAGCATTCGTTTGATTTAATACATTGAACATGTATATGATGGTCAGTAAATCTGAATTAATGCTGACAGTTTTGAAAACTTAAATATTTCAAAAGACTTTGAAATCATATACAACTAATGAGGACATAGGGTGACTGACCTTTTCTCCCTAAGAAATTTTATTTAATATATGAACATTTTGATAATTAATAAAACTTGCGTTTAATGTGAATTTAGTTTGTCATTTTTGTTGATCATAAATTATAACCATACCCTTGAATGTAGAATGTGATTTTATTTTGAATTCAAACAATACTCCTATTGATTTGAAACATATTTTCATGTAAATATATAAAAAAGACAACAGATTTTTTTTTTTATCTACTACAGCTCAGATTGCAGGAAAAGTGGTTTGTAAGGCCTTATTTTTCAAAATTTTCCTGGGGGGGGTATCCCTCCCAGACCCCCGGCTTCGGGCGCCATCTTGTTTTCTGCTTTTTTATGGTGACCACCCACTCTCATCCCTGATTGGGGAATGTCCACTACAACATGTCAGCATCTTTTTTTTCTTCCATCAAGTTAATAAGACAAAACACAGCTCGTCATATTACCTGAAAGTTATTGACGATTACAAAGCACTGACATCAGATATATTGTCATTCCAGGGATATGTTTTTATCTTTTCTTTTTATTCGTCTTGTAGGTTACTGTATGTGGAAATTTATGCCATAGAAGTTGTTTCTATGAAGTCCTACCCGTGCCAGCACCTGGTCTTCTCAGGTAGTCTCCTACCAAGTACTAACCAGGTTAAGGCACATTGGGTGGTGCTGATTTCCACAGCCCTTCGGCGTCTTGCCTATAGATGACTTGCAACTACGTGATCAAAACGTGCTACGTCATGAACGTCCGCCATGATGGTGGATATACAAAGCAGCTAGGATGGCAGCTGCTGAAAGCGCATCTGTAAACAATGCTGAATTTTCTCAGTATTACCATGATTTGAATGGTCAAGCGAAGAGTCGATACAAAGAGAAGATAGATATGTGTGGTTTTGACCCATGTTATTTAAAAAAGTGAAATTTTTCTGAAGATAACACGCTTCTATACAACATCGAGCACCCAGATATCGCGTTCTATCTGGTTCGGCTGCTGAAGAATCAAGTCTGACCTTAGATGAAACCCAGCCCGTTTTCTGAGTGGGTGCTCAGTCTGGATTGTTTCTGTCGTATAATTTTGCTGGCGCTCCTAGAAGCGAAATGCTAATACACCTGTTAAAATTATAACAACAAGTGAGTGAACCACGACAAGAGAGCGCTCATTTTATCGCAAAATTCTAGCAACACGAAATATTCTTCCATGATATTATCGAGAAAGATTTTGAATCTCACCTGAGATAAAATGATCACTGCAAACACGAGCTGTTTTGGTTTTAGCCTCTGTTAGATCAGCCCTGCCAGTGTTGTTCAGCCATGCTCGTCTCCTTCCGTACTAAGCCTCAGAGTTTCCCCGCCCTCTTTCTGAATCACGGACGGAATTCTAAGAAATCGGAACATGCCACGGTCATAAGCACTGTTGTGACCACAACCATATACAGCACAAAGATATGGCAGAGCTAAAAGAACGCTTAAAGCAATGGAAAAACAGAGTTGCGCACACGTGACTGTTTTGTATGGAATGTCGCTTGACCCACATTTGTATGTCCACCAACATGGCTGATGTCTGGGTTTCTATTTGGCTTTGACGTCACTTGCAAGTCAAGGATTACATAGTTAGTTACAGTGAGGGGCTAGTTCTCTGGTAACTGCAAAAGTTTGACATCCTACTCCGGTATTGCGGCGTACCTTGCCAGATGGCGTTAGGTACCATTTTTATGATTGTTTGGTATGACCCAACCACGAGTAGAGCTCCTGATCTCCCAGTCGAGAGGTGGATACGCAAACAACTCGCTGGTTTCTATAGACACAGTAATGTATTAGAATAAATATAGTAAAAAAAAAAAAAAAGCAGCCTTGCAGCCGATATTCCTGTCAGGCGTGAAAATTAATCAAAACGTTCCGAACAACCTGATTTGAAAATTCAACAGTGCTGTGGTGCAAGAGAGCATATTCCATGACTGAATTTGCAAAACGCCGATTAAGACTGTTTTGCTTTCACAACAGCTTGAAGTGAAGTTGGGGCGAATGCCAGCACTAGTCGAGACCCTCAGTCACTCAAACTGAAACTCGCCTCTCAAATATACTGGGGTTTTGCATTCGGGTGCTTGTCTGATCTTCTGCAGTCAAACCAGGCAGGATGGCTATGTAAATGTGCTGGAACTCCTGGTGGCGTGTCGCTGTTTTGAGATGCAAATTCTCAAGGGGTGTGAATACTTTGTTATTAAAAGGCATGTGAATGTAAGCTACCTTTTCATGCCCCCCCAAAAAAAAAAAATAATAATGATGATGATCAGAAATGATCACTGAGCTGTCAGTTTCACATAGGTCATGTATCATTTGTTTTGAGAGTGTTAAGATAATTTGAAATATTTCTTCGAAATCTGCCTCGTCATTACAGGCAAGGAAAAACGTGATCAGTTAATGATCAGGGTTTCCTGACACTGTGGTCGTCAGCAGCATGTGCTGGCAGGATGTGTGTGTGTGTGTGTGTGTGTGTGCACGCGTTGTAGCGCCTGACTGAAGTGAGAAGCTCAGCGTTTTGAACTCTCATGATTAGTACAAAGTGGGCAGATTTCTATCTGGGCTCAGAGAGGGGAAATAACACTTTTTGAATGGCTCTGTCAGTTAGAAGACAATAGCTGTGGTAGTGAGCAAACTGGGTTGCTGGGTAGGGGCGACTTCAGCCAACTCTTTTTCACACACACACGTTTTACACAGTCCACTGTTGTGCACAGGTTTGTACTCACTCGTTCACTCATGCCCTACAATTTTTCAGATTTGGATCTTCACTGCAGGTTAAGATTTAACTCGTGCGTTTGATGACCGTTATGGATGAACTGATCCAACACTGAGTATCAATATTAGGTACTGTATGACCATTTCAGGTAAAATTACTATTCCAATTTTTCAAGGCGTTATTTGAATAATATTCAAATATTTAAACTGCCATCCATATGTGCATGAGAAATGACATGAAAACCTTAAGCGTTTATCAGCTGTAGTGTGTGTGTGTGTGTGTGTGTGTGTGTGTGTGTTGGGGGGTGTCGCAGTAATGTGACGCACTTTCTACAGCCGGTGCCTGCAATTACATTTCACATTCAAATGTGATTTACTGCAAGCTTAATTAGCTGCATTTATGCCATACTGCTATGCGCGCGTGCGTGCGCACACACAGGTGATGAGTGACAAAATTGTTTTGCACAGGCCAGACCACCATTTTTTATTTTTATTTATTTATTTTTTAAAAAAATATTCAGGGAGGGGGGTGACACGGTGGTGTAGTGGTTAGCGCTGTCACCTCACAGCAAGAAGGTCCGGGTTCGAGCCCCGTGGCCAGCGAGGGCCTTTCTGTGCGGAGTTTGCATGTTCTCCCTGTGTCCTCGTGGGTTTCCTCCGGGTGCTCCGGTTTCCCCCACAGTCCAAAGACATGCAGGTTAGGTTAACTGGTGACTCTAAATTGACCGTAGGTGTGAGTGTGAATGGTTGTCTGTGTCTATGTGTCAGCCCTGTGATGACCTGGCGACTTGTCCAGGGTGTACCCCGCCTTTCGCCCGTAGTCAGCTGGGATAGGCTCCAGCTTGCCTGCGACCCTGTAGAACAGGATAAAGCGGCTAGAGATAATGAGATGAGATTGGGGGGTGTTCATGTTTTGGATTGTATGACTTGCAGTTATAAGTAAAGTTTAACCAAACCCAAATTTGACCCTGATTGCTGCTTACCTTTCAAAGCAAATGTACCGAGACCAATGCTGTATGTTTAGATGAGGGAAGGTATTGAGGAAATTTTTTTTTTTCCCCTCCTCTTTTCTTTATCTCTCCCATTTAACAGCACTGACTCCTACTGAAAACCGAAACACAAAATTACTGCACAGGAAAAATCAGTTCTTATGATTTGAAATGAATTTTACCACAGTGATGTTGAATCCTCAAGGTCAAGGCTTTTATTTATTTAAAAATGTCATTTCAGCCATATACATTTGGTACAGTACACGGTTAAAACAAAACAGTGTTTCTCCAGGACCATGGTGCTACATTAAACATCACAGGACTACAAATCTACATATAACAACATAAAGTGCAGCGGGCACAAACATTGCAGACAATAAAAGTGCGAACATCGACAACATAAAGTGCAAACGACAAGGACGGTGCAAAAAAAAAAAGACAACTAGCACAAACAGGACAGTCCTAACCAGTACCGATCGCTGATTAACGTGCGGAAGGTTTGAATGTGTGTTTTGAGGTAGAAATAAACAAATGTAAACATGATTAGAAGGAAAAGGGGAAAAAAAAGTTGTATAAAATAGTTGATGAATATGGCATGAAGAAAATCATTAATGGTGCGTGTTGTCCCTGTTGAAGGCCTCGAGAAAACTGAGAATCTTATTTCTTATTTCATGCTAACGTGAAACGCTAGCAATGACTTGCAGGGAGCTTGTTCAAGGCAGCCCATGCCCTGAGGGGAAACTGCCCTGAATATATCTGACAAGCAATTTGTTCCTGTTCAGTGTTTTTATGTCCATGAATTTCTCCTCAGGACAAAAGGAAATTTTGCATAATCCTTGGTTCTCTCCCCTTGAAACCCCCCACTCTCCCACAGGAGCTACATTGCTAATGTTGCTAACATGTAAAGAAAGCTAGTTTAGCACTCTGCAAATTCATCTCATCTCATTATCTCTAGCCGCTTTATCCTTCTACAGGGTCGCAGACAAGCTGGAGCCTATCCCAGCTGACTACGGGCGAAAGGCGGGGTACACCCTGGACAAGTCGCCAGGTCATCACAGGGCTGACACATAGACACAGAC
This sequence comes from Neoarius graeffei, assembly GCF_027579695.1. NCBI lineage: Eukaryota > Metazoa > Chordata > Actinopteri > Siluriformes > Ariidae > Neoarius > Neoarius graeffei. The sequence continues at coordinate 65,591,039 of NC_083575.1, read as the reverse complement.
AACCATTCACACTCACATTCACACCTACGGTCAATTTAGAGTCACCAGTTAACCTAACCTGCATGTCTTTGGACTGTGGGGGAAACCGGAGCACCTGGAGGAAACCCACGCGGACACGGGGAGAACATGCAAACTCCGCACAGAAAGGCCCTCGCCGGCCACGGGGCTCGAACCCAGACCTTCTTGCTGTGAGACGACAGCGCTAACCACTACACCACCGTGCCGCCCCACTCTGCAAATTGTATGCCAAAATTCTTACGCGCTTGCCTCATATTCAGGCAAATTAGCTTCTGTGTTTTCAGACGCAGCATCTATAAAATGGCCTAAAGCACAAGTAGAAACTGTAGCAGCCATTTTGTGCCAGGATTTCTTCCTCAGCATGTCGTTTGCTATCAAACTGCGCTAGCATCAGACCCGAGTAGGAGGTTGAATTATTCATTAGAAGAGACTCTGGTGATGAGCTAGTTCAAATTTGATTTGTATATTTAACTTTTAATACAAGGGACGGCACGGTGGTGTAGTGGTTAGCGCTGTCGCCTCACAGCAAGAAGGTCCGGGTTCGAGCCCCGTGGCCGGCGAGGGCCTTTCTGTGCGGAGTTTGCATATTCTCCCCATGTCCGCGTGGGTTTCCTCCGGGTGCTCCGGTTTCCCCCACAGTCCAAAGACATGCAGGTTAGGTTAACTGGTGACTCTAAATTGACCGTAGGTGTGAATGTGAGTGTGAATGGTTGGTTGTCTGTGTCAGCCCTGTGATGACCTGGTGACTTGTTAGCCCAGGAGTAATAGGGTTATACCCGGAACAAATTAGTAACAAGCTGAAAATTTCAGAATATGTTCAGAATACCTTTAGGAGTAACATATACTAAAAGTCCCCGGAAATCCCCCTTGTGCTCTCTGAGAAATTCAAGATGGCGTCCAAAATGGCCGCCAAATGGAGATCTGCCCATATCTCAGGCCCAAAACAAAATATTAATGCAATTAAAAGGTCAGAATATATGTTTTGTAGGGTAGGAGAGTAAATTCCAACATGTGTGTATTAATTACATTGTGTATTAACATTATATAATAACAATGTACACATTATTATAACAGTATATTTGTGTATAATGTGTTCGCTTGCCATGTCTGGTTAGATTGTCATATTTTTGGCACTGGGAGTTTCACTAAAACCAAAAACATTATGAACTCCAAAACATTACCTTCAATCCATTATAACGATTTATTTACATGTATTGTTCATTATAACAAGAAGCTAATCCAACACAATAAATCATGGCGACTGAGTGTTCCTCAAAACCTATTTACAAAAAAACCTATTTCCTCAAAAACCTATTTACAAGAAGACAACTGGTCATTGTTCTATAACTTTCAACTTCAACAATCAATAAATCGAACACATCAGTCAACCAGACAATCATATTTAATTGGTAGATTCATATACCAATACATCTATCATAAATCAATCAATCAATGCAGTCATCATCCTCATCAGATTCGGCAGAAACCGGTTCTTCAGTTTCTCCCTCATGATCTAACAAAGATGGCATTGGTGCTGCATTCGTGCATGTTTGACCACTGCACTTTGTACACAGGGCAGAGCAGTGTACCCCCGTCTTCCTGCAGCCACATGACACTCCACAGCCATCTGCTCTGCAACCACAAGAGACCATGTTGAGCAGAGTGTCTGGAGCAATGGGGCGGTCAGTTTCAACTGGTGTCAAAATATCCTCCAGTTTCCATCCCCAATCTGTAGGCTGCAGGGGCCTACCCATCCATTCTTGAACAGTGAGAAGTTCTGAATGAATGTTGTTTAGCTGCAGCACTTGTTGGAGGTAAAGTTGCCAACTGGAAGGATGAGGAAAGTGGAGTTCGGCTGATTCCCTTCTTATAAGCAATGAATCGGAACTCATCCAGTGATTCACAGCTGGAACCTCCATAGAGCTTCAGGAGGAAGCGTTCACCTGCTTGTTGTACTTGCTGATGGGTACTTTCAGCATTTATGAATGTGTCAAGTTCATCATACTTCACATTCTTCTTATGCACCAGATTGAAAGCCTTCCGCTTCCCTTGGCGATACAAAGCAGATACAGTGTCACATCCAGTTATAGCATGTAACACCATAAGATGTTTACTGGTGTTACCAATGCTGTCCTGAATGTCATTTATCCTGTATACAGTTGTGGGGTTCTTGCAACATAACATATACAGGTCCATGTTTGTGGAAGCTTTTTGTCATGAAAGTCGCCGGAATGTTGAAGGCTACATTCACACTGCAGGCTGAAGTGACTCAAATCCGATCTTTTCGCCCATATGTGACCTGTATCCGATCTTTTATTGACAATATGAACGACACAGATCCGATTTTTTTCAAATCCGACCCAGGCCGTTTGGATATGTGGTGCTAATTCCGATTCCTATCCGCTCTTTTCATATGCGACTTCAGTCTGAACCGCCAGGTCGCATTCATCCGACTTACACGTCATCAACAAGCCACAAACGTCACTATTCTGCGCTGAAGTAGGCGGCGGGTCTCTCAAAAAAAGTTACAACAACATGGCGCATAATCACGGGCGCAGATAGAGTGTGGGACGAGTCATATTTAAATTCACCTCGTTCGGTCCCCCCTACTTATAGGGAGGAAAAAACGTCTATGCTGTCTTTCTTTGCATAAGGCAAACCTCACGGAAAAATCAAAAGACTAATTACCATTCGGTTTATTGAGGTGCACGGCAGTGTATACATATAGTTGCAACAACTCACATAAAACAAAACAAAGACTGATATTCGGTTGGTTGAGCTGCGCAGACTGCACAGGTTGCGAGCTCGAGCTTGGTTGCTATGGTTACTAACAACAAGTTTGACAGGCATATCGGGGTTGGGGTTGGTTTGCTGGCAGCTTTGTCCCCCCCAGTTCAAAAAACATATCTGCGCCCCTGCGCATGACATCAATGCGAGGGACGCTTCGGGCTGTGAAGGTTCTGAATCTTCTCAATGGAAGGACGCAGAGGTTAGGGAGCTGATTTCCATTTGGGGGGATGCAGCTATTCAAGCTAGATTGGATGAGTCATACCGCAACCGGGCGGTTTTACTTCCGTAAACACTGGCCATGCTCACTGCGTGTGACGTCGTCGTATCCTGCAGTGCGCATGCGGAACACTTTTAGGTCGCTTTTCGTTCATACTGAGGATCACATACAAGTCGCATATATTTGTTAATGTGAACGACCTCACAAAAAAATCGGATTTCACAAAAAAATCGGAATTGAGCATTAAGCCTTGCAGTGTGAACGTAGCGGAAGTGTACTGAAACAGCTTGCCATTGTAGTTTTAGAAGATAGCGTTCTCAAATTTAATTTCCCTTTAATATTTTATCAGAGCTTAAAGATGCACTAAATATTAAGGAAATTGATGTCTAATTGTTGTCTTACATTATGTTCATGTATGTAGGTAGCCTACTAAGCTAATCTGTCAATCATGTCAACCATCAAATTCCATGTAATTTCCACATTAATGACCTTGTAATCTTGGTTAATTTTAATTTTAACAGTGTGATAATGGTGAATTTGCATTGCTTGTATGAGAGAACATATAATTTAATATTTTAATTGCATTTATATTATGTTTTATCCCTGAGATATTGAAAAATCTCCAATCGGTGGCCATTTTGGACGCCATCTTGAATTTCTCAGAGAGCACAAGGTGGATTCCCGGGGACTTTTAGTATGTTATTCCTAAGGGTATTCTGAACATATTCTGAAAAATTCAGCTTGTTACTAATTTGTTCCGGGTTGGACTCAATTTTGAGCTAATGCTCTTGGGCTATGTCCAGGGTGTACCCCGCCTTTCGCCCGTAGTCAGCTGGGATAGGCTCCAGCTTGCCTGCGACCCCGTAGAACAGGATAAATCGGCTAGAGATAATGAGATGAGAACTTTTAATACAAAAATGGATTTAATGTGCTGCTTGAGTACAAATGGTAATTTGTTAGCTACTGAGCCAGACTGTGAGGTGGTGATCTGAGGTGATGCGGTTTTCAGTGTTAAAACAGAAACTTTTAAACGTCACTTACTTGTGGACTGCATAAACAACATGGTTCCAGTGCAAAACACGTCTCAGCTTATTTAACTACATTTGTCTATAGCTTCACCCATACATTTGGATATGATGTGGGTTCGGTGTCTAGTGTTTGGCATCAATACTGTGACATTTATCTGCTCGGACATGTCATGACCAAGCATGAGTGTCGCATGTTTCCAAGAAGGCATGCTTGGTTTTGTGAGTTTATAGTCTCAAATGTCAGCACTGTTGTCAGTTATGACAGATGAGCGCTTGTTCTCGATCTCATGCCTTTAGAGACTATTGATTTACGTTGCTCTTAACTGCCTTCCCTTCATGGTTCCCCTCGTAAATGTATATGGTTCCTTCAGATGTGGTCTTGTGTGCTTCAAATGTCTAGTCTGTTATTTCCCCCTCTCTTTCATATCCTGAGAAACATGACGGATGTATTTGAGAATGACTGCAGCAGAAGTTCATCAGCCAGTAACACCAAACTGTCGCTTTTACTTTGTGACGTCTAACCATCTGCCGTTTCTGTCTTTCAGGACCGGAATCGGCCCTTTGATCCATTTAGCTTGCAAACTTTGGAGAATTCCTTAATGGATATGATAAGGACTGACCACGACAAAGGTAAACACCACCCTGTCGGGGGCCCACCAATGACTATCGCTGATATTGTATGGAGGAATCATTTTGCAGGTTAGGAATATTCACACATCCATGCTTCTTTTGCTTCTTTTTAAAGCTTCGGGCTGATCATCTCAGATTGACATGGTTTTGTTTCACGTTCTATATGATATGACTTTATTTTGTAAATTAACCATGACCTTACCTGCAAAATCAGCTGTTGAAATATTTTTATACTTTCAGTGTGTGTGTGTGTCCATCTGTCACAATTGGTTGCCTGTCGTTTTGTTAATTTCATCCAGTTTTAATGATGCGTTTTTGTTTTCGCAAAGCACAAGCACTCTGACTGTGTTAATTGATGTGAACTGATTATCGGTCTCATGACTTGCGGTGTGATGACACGCAGATCGAGGAAGTGAAGCCTGTCTGTGTCAATAGTGCTAAAGTTCATGGATTGAAGCCCTTGTATGTCTGTTTTCCCCCCAGGCTGAGACTGCAGCTTGTAGGGGAAAATTAGTGCAAAGGTTTACCACTTCTCTGAGGAATAAAACACTTGGGCATGGGTGTTCTTTTATTGTAAATGATCAATAACAGGGTGGTATGATGCAGCCTGAGGTGAAGTGGAGTTACTTTAACATGACATTACATTAATGGCGTTTAGCAAACGCTTTTATCCAGAGCGACATACAACGTACCCGGTGCAGCCTGGGGAGCAGTTGGGGGTTCGGTGCCTTGCTCAAGGGCTCTTCAACCATTCGTGCTGGTCCAGGGAATCAAACCAGCGACCTTTTGTCCCAAAGCTGCTTCTCTAACCATTAGGCCATGGTTTCTCCATGTTACTACTCTGAAGATTATTTAAGCAATATCACATGAGAGAGTGCGGTTATGCTGAATATCGGCGCGGCTCTGATTCAGTGTAGGTACAAAGCAGCAGGCTGAGCTGATTATTCAGTATAACCGCACGATTGTGAGTGCTATATTGCTTTTAAACAAGAAATTAATACGGCGTAAGGGACATTTCAGACACAGTATGGCCAAATGTTTTGTTTATTTTTGCTCCGTTAGTGAAACTGGATTCTGAAGAAGCCACACTCGTGTTACAGCCCATCTGCTAGCTTGGCAACTAGCTCTCATCGATTTTGTACATTCCTATTAAAGGGTTGTCCGATGAAATTGGTGTCCCTTCTTTCTTTAAATCTTCATCTGACAAGCTTTCATATTTTAAGTCAACAGGGTTTTTTTTTTTTTTTAATGAAAAATGTATCATTTGACATGTTCACTGATGTCCCTAACGCTACAGTAATAACGGTTTCAAATTAGGAAGTGGAAATTTCATGGTGAACCCAGATAAGCAGAGTGAAACACCCAATGAAATGTCTCAGTGCAGCTACAGTAAATATCATTACTCTTTGAACACTGCTCAACCGATCAAATTAGTGGACCAGAATTAACTGTTTTTATCATATGGCACAAGCTACTTCCAGTAAAATCGTGCGCTCTGATTGGTTCCTTGGTGGGCGGTATTTTCCTGCAATGCCCATGGGCAATTACGGACTGACTTTCCAAGGCGCCGGCTTTCAACGTTGCAAAAAACAAAACGACAAAAAAAGATTTAACTGGAAATCAAAACGGAATCAAAAACGGCCAAAACACAAACAAGACTCAGAGTTATTCAAGAAATGAGCAATGAAGAGCATTCAGAAACCGCTAATGGAAATTCAGTTTTGAAACCGCTAGCTGTTTATTCTGCATGCGTGACTCAACTACGTGACAAATATGACGTGATTGAAAGCAGTGTCACGCCTCATTATAACGACCGTCTATTTTAATCTTAGAAATTTTTTAAAAAGCCGTATAATAAACTCCTTACTGACCTCGCTTCTGCAGTCTTGACGGGAAAATATCAGGCCTCGTAAAGACCTCACGCTCAGTTAATAAGTAGTTATTTTTTTCGCGGTCCAAATCCTGCGCTCTGATTGGCTGGCGAGCGGGTCCATATCCTACGGTACGGACCCCGGTTACGGACCTCTGGCGACTCGTTCGTTCACAACAACAACAAACATAGTAGCATTTTTTTGTCAACATTTTTTTTTTGATAAGATTTATTTCTAAGATTATCAAAAACCTTATAAATTTTTGCCAGAATTTCTCAGGAAAATGGCATTAATTTTACAGCATGGATAGCGATAACGACAGTGTTCACAGCGAAAGCAAGTTGTACTACCCTGAGGAAAAAGAAATAAAATAAAACATTTCAGGAAAAAGCTAAAAACTGTAATTTGCTAACACCGAGCAAAAACGTGGCTGAATCCTGAATGACTCCTATCTGTATAAATGGGGGACTACATAGGTGGCAAAATGTAGGGTTTTTTTTTTTTTTTTCCTGCCATGGAAGTGCACTTGTATACCGAGGAGGAAGCAATTTGCATTACAGCCGTGGATGAGGATTCAAAATGGCGGCTCGGCTCGGTTTTCCCTTTCGGGCGCTCTCGTTTTCTGTTAGAATTTGGTAAAGAAAAAAATTTATATATTATTTACGAGCTTAAGGTCGGTCCGTATGGTGAAATACTGTGACCTCGGCCTTGAATACTGACCTCGGCCCAGAGGGCCTCGCTCACAGTATTTCACGATATGGACCTCCCAGCTGGTAAATTATTTATTTATTTATTTATTTATTTTCCAATAATGGCACATTCTGCAGCGTTTTCTTCCTCTTGTACCACAGCATTTTGTCAACAGTTGCTTTATTATTATTATACCCCCCGCTCTGAAGGGGGGGGGGGATATACTGGTTTACCTCTGTCCGTCTGAAACACACTTATTCTCAGCAACCACAAATCATAGCCACTTGGTACCAAACTTCAGCTTGGGGTTCTATACCGTGTATACCGTTTTCAGGTCTGTCGCACATCGACTTCCTGTTTACCGACTGAATGTATTTACAAAACGTAGCGTGGAGTTACAAAATTTTCGTAACACTCTTCTCGGCAACTACAAATCACAACTACGTGATACTTGGTACTGAGCTTCAGCTTGGGGTTCTATGCCGTGTATACCGCTTTCAGGTCTGTCCCACATCGACTTCCTGTTTACCGATTGAATGTATTTATGAAAAACACAGGGTGGATTTTGATGTTTCAAGAAGCAAAATGCTATTTCAGAAATGACAGTTTACCAGGATGCTGTTTGAAATCCCTGGGGAGAGACCCTGCTCTTTACTCACTCATTTCAGGGTTAATTATTTGTAGAAGTCAACATTCATAATAAGTGTCCTATTCCTTCGGTTGCTTGTATTCTGATATAAGCGAGAGCGGCGGGATATGTAAGTGAGCAGTAGCTCACAGTTGATCTTGTTAAAAGAATGAATGAGTCATGCTTTTTATCTATTTATAGTTACATTTAATGTTGTGGAACATCAAATTAGTTGTTGTTCCCACAACAGCCTCCCTTTTTTTTTTTTTTTTAAACTGTCTGAATAAGAAAAAAAACCCTGCATATTGTTGTTACTGAGAACCAAGAAGGCACAAAGTTTTCTGACCTGATTCTCTGGAAAACTTGACGAACAAAGGCCCTGTCCACACGGCAACGGATTCAGGTGAATCTGATAAAATTGTTTATCGTTTCGGCCTGGCGTCCACAAAAACAATATTTATTGAGAACGGGTTCCAGAGTGGAAAAATCTGGCAACGGCGCCGTTGTGAAGTCGTCTGGATGAGTAGAACGGATTTGTTTACGATGACGTTACAACCACATGACTAGAACAAGCAGCACTCTCGCTGTTTTGTATGAACCACTGCATTGCATTCACTTTTGTATACAGCTTTTCTTTTAAATAAACAAGTAACTGAACCATTTCTTGAATTTCTTTTTTTTTATTGGATAAGACTGCTTTTCAAAATGTTCACACACAATAAGAAAATTAAGTTATATAAAACTATGCACACTAATAAAACTAATTTGTACACACAGAAGGCACGATTTCCTTGCGTAGTCGCAGCCATCTTCTTCTTGTTGTTGTGTGTTTGTTCCTGAGAGTGCTTCACGCCGGGTAGAAGAAGGGGTTTATGCGCATACTTCTTCTATTGTTCTGGTGTCTCCGATGGGACCGTCTTACAGCGCACGTAGAGGTGTGGCATGTGTATTGCATCGTTTTCAGCAAGCGCTGCATTGCCATATGTACCTCATATTTTACTGATCTGTTGCCCATGTGGACGCGTTTTTTTTTTTTTTTTAATAAAATCTCGTTGCCGTTGTCATGTGGATGTAGCCAAAGACTCCTTCCAGGAATGGTAAATCAGTGTCACCTTACAGAAAAGGATTATACATCCCCCCCCCCCCCCCGCTAAATAACAGCACTTCTTTCCGTTTATCAGGCTCTTAGCCTTTAGATTATATAGATCATCCAGAAAGCAAGTCACTGTGAATGAGACTTGGAAAAATAATGGCATATTGGAACAAGCATCTTTAATATAAACCAATCGTTTGAATCCTCTTACTCGTGTCAGAGCTGTGTTATAGAAATTAATCAACACCAGCACTGTGGTAAACGTACTGATGTTATCCAGTCCCAGCAGTCGAAGCACCCAGAATAATTTGTTAGTATGGTTTGAAGCGAAGCTGTGAATTAACATTTGGTGAGAGAAGACTTTTTTTAGTCTGCTTTTCATGCAAATAAAAGGCAAAACTGTTGAGTGTGAAGCCAAAATCTTGAGCAAGCTGCTTTCACGCGTTTGAAGAGCACTGTGTGAAACAACATGGGCATTCATGAGCCTCGTGATGTTCTTATTGCAGCTCTCGGCTCACTGAGCGCGCTTGATGAAGTAGATTTTTTTTTTTTAAAGATATTTTTTTGGGCTTTTTTTCACCCTCTATTGGATAGGACAGTGCAGAGACAGGACAGGAAATGAGCGGGAGAGAGAAACGGGGAGGGACCGGGAAACGACCCCGGGCCGGAACCGAACCCAGGTCCCCGGACCCACGGCACGGCGCCTCAGCCACCCGAGCCACAACGCCCCCAGATGAAGTAGATTTTAAGTAAAATGTTTGTCAAGAAACTGTTTGTCCTCAAGAACTTGCTTTTCAGCTTCAAGTCACGTCACCGATGTTGGGTTTTGACCCGTCAGTGCTGTATGCCGTGTGCACATGTACACAGAGTTAATGGATTATTAGTTCCTAGATTAGCATATTAAATAAACTTGGCCCTTGGCACATATACAGGTGGGGGCCAAAATCTGAGACCACATTGAAAATCTGGGATTTTTAGATTTTTGAAATATTTAAAACAAAGAAGGTGAATGTTAAGTGTCTTGACTGTGTAATATTAAAGTTTCTGCACCATTTCTACATCCCTATTTAAATGTAAGCAAATTTGTGATCTTGATCATGTTAAATGTTTCGTACAAAAGGTCAGATTTTCATCTGTTAAAGCACATGTTCAGGCAACAATCTGATCGAGTTGATCTAAAATGGATCATAAGGTTTTGCAGAGTCCATGCTAGCTCGAGTGCACACTGTCATAAAGCGCAAAAAAAGACATACTAAAACGCTGAAATTCATGTACAGCTGTGGTCAGAAGTTTACATACAGTGACATGAATGTCATCTTGGATATTAATGTCATAGTAATATTTGGGCTTTTAGTAATTTCTTTGAACTGTTCTTTTTCTGTGGCAGAATGATTGATTGATTGTACAGCATAAATCTTTAATTAATTAAAAAAAAAAACAACTAGAATTTGGTGCACAAATTTTAATTTTCTTTGGGTTTTCTGAAATCACCACAGGGTCAAAATTATACATACAGGGTCAAAAATTTGCATACGGCACACCTAATATTTGGGTAAAATGTCTCTTTGCAAGATTCACCTTGACCAAACATTTTTGTTTACCATGAACAAACTTCTGGTAGAATTCTAGTTGGATATTTCACAACTCTTCATGGTAGAATTGGTAGAGTTCAATTTTATATAATTTGTTTTTTTTATGGACTCAACTTGTAAGCACGGTCCATATATTTTCAATAGCATTTGAAGTCAGGACTTGTTTTAAGTTTAATGTTAGCCTGCTTTATCCTCCACAACCAGCTCTGATGCATGTTTGGGTTCACTGTCCTGTTGTAACTCCCAAGTTGTGTTCAAGTTTCTGATGGTTTATGCTGAAGGATTCTGAAGTAGTCCTCCTTCATTATTCCATCCACTTTGTGCAATGAACCAGTTCCACTGGCAGCAAAACAGCCCCAGAGCATGATGATCCTACCACCACCACCAGCTGGTACATGGTGGTCGTTGTGACCAAACAACTCGATCTTTGTCTCATCTGACCATACAGCTTTCCTCCAAAAGGCTTTTTTCTTTGTCTGTTTGGTCAGTTTTAAACTTGAAGGTGTCACTTTTGGAGCAGGGGGTTATTTCTTGGATGGTGATCTGAACTGTAGACAGTGATCCATCAGCTTCCAGTTCATGGCAGGGCTGTGCCATGGTGGTTCCCAGGTTGTTCCTGACCATCCAAACCAATTTCCTTTCAGCGGAGGGTGACCATTTGAAGCAAAGTGACTACACCTCACAATAATTTGGATACAATTGTTTGAACTCCTCTTGGGATTTGCAGTTGTTTAGAAATAGCTCCAAGAGACATTCCGGAGTTGTGTATATCTGTGATCCTTTTTCTCAGATCTGCACTGAGCTCCTTGGACTTTCCCATTTTACTATGTGTTGGTCAATCAAATGAGTGCTGTAAACAAACCCTTTTTATGAAGGCACAGAGAAGCTGCCAGCTGTTGTCAATCATGATCACTAACAGGAAGTTAAGAGACCTCGGCCTTGGCAAGATAAGAGACATTTTGGAAGATTCAGCACCTCTGAATTAATAATCTAAGTTAGCATATGCAAATTTTTACCTTGTATGTATAATTTTGACCCTGTGTTGATGTCTGAAAACCCAAAGAAAATTAAAACTTGTACACAATTCTAGTGGTTTATTTTTATGCCTCTGCCACCGTAAGGTGCAGGAGGCATTATGTTTTCGGGTTGTCCGTGTGTGCGTCCGTCCCGAAACCCTGTGATCCGTCCGTCCGTGCGTGCATCTGTCCCGAAACCTTGTGAACGCGATATCTCAAAGGCTAATGAAAGGAATTTCACCAAACTTTCACCATTTGTGCGCTTTGGGACAAACATGAACTGATTAGATTTTGAGATCAAAAGGTCTAAGGTCAAGGTCACTGTGAGGTCAAATGTCTGTCCAAAAACCTTGTGAACACTATCTCCAAGGCAGGTGAAATGAATTTCACCAAACTTTCACCATTTGTGCATTTGGGGACAAAGATGAACTGATTTAGATTTTGAGATCAAAAGGTCTAAGGTCAAGGTCACTGTGAGGTCAAATGTCTGTCCGAGAACCTTGTGAACACAATGTCTTCAAGGCTAATGCAAGTAATTTCACCAGGTCAAGATTACTGTGAGGTCAAATGTCCATCCCCAAGTCACAACTTAAGGCGTGTAGTCTACCAGGCGGAGGCATCCCCATCGACACCATTGGTGTCGAGTTCTATCTTGTGTGTGTGTGTGTGTGTGTGTGTGTGTGTGTGTGTGTGTGTGTGTAATTAATAAATAAATAATTTTTTTTTAAATTAAAGTTGTATGCTGTACAATCTGCCACAGAAAGAGAACAGTTCAAAGAAATTACTGAAAGCCCAAATATTGCCATGACATTCATATCCAAGATGACCTTCATGTCACTGTATGTAAACTTCTGACCACAACTGTAAATATTTCAGATTGTACTTTACCATCAAGTAGTTGTTAATAAAATTTATAAGCATTTAACTATTGCTTTCAGACTTTTGAGCCTGCGGAACATGCTTACCAGCATGGTTTGTTTCCACTTGTCCTCTTAGAAGGAAGAATGGCAACAAATCAAAACAAAGTTCTTCCAAATTATCATTTTATCCTGTGATGAAGCATTTCTGATGAGAGTGGGGGGTGGCACGGTGGTGTTGTGGTTAGCACTGTCGCCTCACAGCAAGAAGGTTCTGGGTTCGAGCCCAGTGACTGACGGGGGGGTTCTGTGTGGAGTCTGCGTGGGTTTCCTCCGGGTGCTCTGGTTTCCCCCACAGTCCAAAGACGTGCAGGTTAGGCTAATTGGTGGCTCTAAATTGACCGTGAGTGTGAATGGTTTTGTCTCTGTGTCAGCCCTGCGATGACCTGGCGACTTGTCCAGGGTGTACCCTGCCTCTCGCCCATAGTCAGCTGGGATAGGCTCCAGCTTGCCCGCGACCCTGCACAGGATAAGCAGTTACAGATGATGATGATAGGAGGGGTTTCTTCCATTGTCACAATTCTCACATCCACAGGGCACTCGAGGATAATAATGATGTAAATCGTATGCTTTCGCAGTCACCAGATCTCAACTCCGTTGAACCCCAGAGATTTTGGAGTGACATGTTTGACAAAGCTGCCCACCACCATCAAAACCCCAACTGAGGGAATATCTTTTAGAAGACTGGTGGTCATTCTCCAGTGCAGTCCAAAAAAAACTTGTCAACATTATGCCAGGGTGTGTTGAAGTTGTTCTGGTGGTTTGTGGTGGCCTGTCTCCTTACCTTGTGTTGGTTTTTCCACAGAGGCAGTTGGTGCACTGTGAGCTTTTGTTGCTGTTTTATGGAGCTGTTTTTCCAGTCCTTCTAATGCGATTGTAGCTGGTTTTACTGTTTGGCTTAGGAGGAGGGAGATTGACTGACCTGATATTTGAAGAACTTGGAAAATCAACTAAGCTGGAGGTGCCATAAGCAAAAACGGCATTGTAGTTGCTTCTGAGATCCTGTAGAACAACAGCTGTAGCTTTTAATATCCAGCTTACTTAGTTATTCACTGTTTCTGGTTGCAGAATAGAGAAGTGTTTTATCTAATTCTCTTGGTCAAATGAGGCAATTCATCGTTAGAAATTGTCAGTGATGAGCAAAGTTTGAATTGTAACACTGCTAGAGCAGTCAGGACAGTTTGATTGCTGTAAGGGAGTCCTATCTATTGAAGATAGCTCTGTGGTGTTAGAATTATTTTAATCACATGGGAGTGAAATAAGGCAACCAGTTGAGTCTGTGAGAGATACTCAACTTGGCTTCACCTCTGCGAACATATTTATTTGTCCAATTTCCGAAATGTCAGCAGAAACCAGGTATAAAAGGTGTCTAATTTGCATGTAAACCATGAGGGTGTCACCCTGAGAATAATTCAGGGACTGTCCATAGCTTTCACTTTCCTTCTTGCTAGCTTTTTTTTTTTCCTTTTCCTGCTGTAGATGGTCCTTCATGGGTGCCTTAAAGATTTGTACTTCCCTAGAACAGATTATGCCCAAAACTCAGCCTTTCTTCAATGGACAGTGTCACCTGGATACTGTAGACATGTACCTTACAACTGCTGCTGTTACCCCTTTTCCACCAAATCAGTTCCAGTGCTGGTGCTGGTTCACAACTCGTTCAACTTGCGAGCCAGCTGAGAACCAGTTTGCTTTTCCATAGCTCAGGGTGCTAAGGGGAGCCACGTCATTACATCACTGTATACGTCAGTTACGTTGCTGCATTTGCATAAACCTTGGCGCGAACATCGAAGCAACAACAACACGGAGAAGAAGAATGCCCCTTTTCCACCAAAGCAGTTCCAGGGCTGGTTCGGGGCCAGTGCTTAGTTTGGAACCGGGTTTTCTGTTTCCACTGACAAAGAACTGGCTCTGGGGCCAGAAAAACCGGTTCCAGGCTAGCACCAACTCTCTGCTGGGCCAGAGGAAAGAACCGCTTACGTCAGCGGGGGGGGGCGGAGTTGTTAAGACCAACAACAATAACAAGACCGTGAAAGATTGCCATTTTTAAGCGACAAGAAGCAGCAGCTGTACAAATGTGAAGTCATCCATTGTTGTTGCTGCTGCTGCTGCTTCTTCCTTGTTGTTTATGCAACGTAATACATATATATACAACGTATACAGCGATGTAACTGACATATACAGCGACGTAATGACGTGGCTTCCCTTAGCACCGCGAGCTATGGAAAAGCAAACTGGTTCTCAGCTGGCTCGCAAGTTGAACGAGTTGTGAACCAGCACCAGCACTGGCCCCGAACCAGCCCTGGAACTGATTTGGTGGAAAAGGGGTATGTGAAGACTGTCCTGTGCTTTTCCTCCTTCATCCTTCACAATAAGCTCCTACTGAATGTCTTTTCAACACACTTGGTACCGTGCTTTCAATTTATCTACATGATTTTATAATCCCACTGTTGAACATCACCCAGAAAAGGACGAGTTCACTTTTGAGTCAGGTTCCTCTCATGGTTTCTTCCTCATGTTTTCTCAGGTTTTTTTTTCCTTGCTGTGGTTGCCTCTGGCTTTCTCATTAGGGATTTACATCTAGGTTTGTGCAAAGCTGCTTTAGGACAATGTCTATTGTTAAAAGTACGATGCAATTAAAATGGAATTGAAATTTCACTCTTCTTTTAGTCATTGATATGAACATTTTGAAATAATTTAAAAATAAATAACTACAAAGCCCATGCTTATAGAGTTGTAATTTCCCTGTTGAAGAAACTCCTTGGACTTCCCATTACCACCAACTGTTCATGATTAGTGTTACTGAAAGTATTTGTCACTTGCTGGTCATTAGTGAACGTTGTATTTAGGAAAGCAGTGTGAAGAGGCCATGAGAGGCAAAGGTCATGGACAGGGGTCAAAATTCCCAGCGGTAAATACAGTACCAGTCAAAAGTTTGGACACGTCTTCTAATTAAATGTTTTCTTTATTTTTATTAATTAAGACACTTTATATCTTAATGATGGACTGTAGTTTCTCTACTTAGTTGAGTGGTTCTTGACATTGGTGGTGTAGTCGAGTCACTAAACCTCGAGTCAGAGCCCAGTGTTCAAGTCCAAGTCATTAAAAAATTAAGGGTGTTTTCACACTTGGTCCCTTTCAGCCATCTAACTGAACTCAGATCGATGACTCAGCATTTTTTGCGCATATGTGAACACTCCAACCATACCTAGACCCCTTTAAAGCGAACCGAACTGAGACCACCTGAGGAGGTGGTCTCAGTACGGTTCACTAAAAATCAACGGTACGGTTCGCCTAATCTGCGCATTGTGAACAAACAGCGCACCAGGTTCACTTCGCCTTTTTCACTGTAGTTTAACCTTCTTCATTTGCCGTAGTTGGTCACGTGACTGTAGCAGGGAAACTCAACTTCCTTTTGGAACTTACCAGCCGTGTTTTGTGCTCATAGATAGCCGGAATAAATTTATTTTCCTTAATCCGCACTATTTTGATCAAAGAATACAGCAGGGCAAGCATGGCAGCAGACATTTTGATTCAAGAGAAAATTACCCAGAATTCCGTGCACTGGGGGTCTGAGGGCTCTAGAGGACCTGGTGTGAACAGAAAGAGGACTGAGGCCCCGTCAAAGCTTAACTGGACCAGAAAGAGAACCCAGTCCTCTTTGTAATAAATTCACAGTGTGAACACAAAAAGAACTGAGTTCTTTTTCTGTTGGTCCACTTTTTGGTCCACTTAAAGAGGACTGAGTCTGGTTCCTTTAAAGGGGACCAGGTGTGAAAACACCCCAAGTCTTAGCCGAGCCAAGACCGTGAACAAGACTCCAACTGCATCATTTGATGGTGGTTGTTTGTTTTAGTGCCATTCACATTAGTTTGTTCCTGAACATGACGTATGAACAGGTGAATGTGCGTTCTCTTTGTCAGGGAATGCAAAGTATTCTGTCAGAGATGGTTGGGAGACTGATGTAAGTGCAGAAGGCATGTTTTATTTATACAAGTGAAGACAGGTAAACAATCCAGAATAGCAGGCAAAATTGTAAAATGGTGAAACAGGCAATAGGTCGAGTGAGGCACAAACAGGCCATCCTAGACTAAGCAGAATCAAAGACGAGAAACAGGAAATCAGTGATCAGGAACCCAAACAAGGAAATAAGGCTCAGTAATGTGTCAGGAATGCAACTCAATACTTCGCAAAGTGTGTGTTCAGTTTTTATACAGGCGTGCTGACTGCACCTTAATCCTGTGCAGGTGCGAGTCATTTATGGCGCGTGCAAGAGTCCGCTTGGCACCAGCGCTGTCCGGAGCACACCCGAGAGTCTATCTGATGCACATGCCAAGGCGTGCAGGTGTGACATTCTTGCAGGAAATTAGTACAAAATTAATATAGATATAAATATCTTGTGCCAAATTATTATGGCATGTTACAGAACAATAAAGAAAAACTCAGTCCTCATCTCCAATTTACAAGTCCAAATGCAGTTAATGCACGAATCTGAGTCATCAGTGCTCAAGTCCAAGTTGAGCCCTTCAGATTAGGGCATGAGTCGGACTCGAGTACTCCAAGCCTGCTTGACATAATATGGATTACTAAAGTTGTGGAATAGGGCTGTTTACTGTATTTTTATTATTTGAAATATGTAATAAAATGTCAAACATATTGCAGTAATCAAATATTTTGAGAAGCCGGATGGTCTGTTGGGATAAAGTTGTTTGTCATCACTGATGGACTCCAGACTGGTAGATTTATAGAGCACTTCATCGCAAATCCCATTGAAGTTTGAAGGTTATAAGTCAGTGCAAGAACTTGTTGTTGTTTCAAATGTTAGACCTAGTAGTTTGATATTTTTTGGCAAAAAAAGGTATCAAAATACTTTTATAGGGCTCTCGCCCTCAATCCAAAATATCTTGACATTTGTAAACGAGTTACCAGGAGATGACATTTAAAACCCCCCCCCCATGAAACCCCACTCTAAATTTTCCTAAGGTAAATTGGTTGCCATGGAAATATGGGGGGGAAAATCACAGAAATCCCAAAATTTCAAAAGGCACAACTCCTCTAGTCACTTAACATAACTGTCAGGTTTTGTGAAACAATTCCTAATAGTTTTTGAGTTATGCTCCGGAAACTAAAACGTTTACAGATGGACAGAGCGGTAGTTCTATTCCCCCTGCATTTCATACCAGGGGATAATAATATAGCTAGATATTATGCCAGTACATCCTTGTGAGGAGAGCTTAGTTTACTTGTATATACAGTACCAGTCAAAAGTTTGGACACCCCTTCTTCTATTTCAGTGTTTATTTTTATTAATAGACACTGCATTAGAGCCCTGCACTCCCGCGGGACTCCCGCGGGACCCGATGCAAAGCAGTGCGGCGCGGGACAAATTTTGAAAGCTCATTGCGGGCGGGAGGGGGAGTGCACAATGCGGGAGCGGTGATAAGCTGCAGTCCCGCTAACTAAAAACGTGTTTAAAATAAAATTTATAAATTTATTAATTTATGTCTATCATATATAATTTGTGCTGGATATTTTATTTGGCATTAATAAAAACATTTTAAGATGCCTAAATTTGCGGATGTGGTCTAATCTCGCGTACGTTTCCGATTCCTTTCCGCTCTTCCGTGTTTGAGATCTCCGATCATGGCAGAAGAGCAGAATATCTCTGTAAAGCCTCAGCTGCGCATGCCGCCTGGCAACGCGCACCCTCGCTACGTGCGCTAGGTGAAGGATCGGTCAGTGGAGAGCTCAGCTAAGCTCAGCATGTTTAATTCCCCAAGCCAATGGCAAGAACTTTCGTGAGAAATAACGCGAACATCTGCATCATGCAGGATTTGCGGGCGGGAGCGGGACAAAATGTGGCAGGCGGGAGCGGGACTGAAAATCATAATTCTTTGCGGGAGCGGGACTGAAAATTCTGCCCCACGCAGACCTCTACACTGCATGTCTTATTAATGACGGATGTCGTTTCTCTTTCCTTTGTTGAGCGGTTCTTGACATAATATGGATTAGTATTGTTGTGGAATAGGGCTATTTACTGTATTTTTATTTACTATTTTGGTCTCAAATGCATTAAGAAGGCAAGAAATGGCACTAAATAACTTTTGACAAGGCACGTGTTAACTGAAAAGCATTCCAGGTGACTACCTCATGAAGCTGGTTAAGATGATAATTGTGTGCAAAGCTTCATCAAGGTAAACGCTGTATACTTTGAAGAATCTAAAATATGATTTTTTTTTTTTTAACTGCACAATTTCATGGTTTCATAGTTTTGATGTTGTACAATATAGAAAATGGTAAAAAAAAACAAAACCTCTGAATGTGTAAGTGCGTCCAAACTTTTGACTCTTCCTGTAGCTTGAGTATTTGCTCAAAGAGTCTTGTGACCTCTACTAAATTTTAATATTGGTATACCAATGCAAGTTAACAAACTAATATGTGGGTTACTGTTAAACATGTTTTTCAAGTGCGTAATCAAGAGTTAAGTTTAATTACAGGGGGAAACATAACTTTTTGTCTGTGGCTGTGCTTCAGTTCATGTTTGACAGATGTAATACACAGAAATTTTAAACACGGAGTAAAATCTTTTTGTTGACTGTAGCACTACAACAGTGCTCTGGCATCAGTTAAATTTCCAAAGCTTTAACTGGAAAGATGAATGCTTCACACTAGCATAGTAACCAGTGTAAAATGGACAGCACTGTGGCGCAGTTGAGATGTTTCGTGCATTCAGTGTCACTTCTGGTGTAAAATAGGCTTTAATGTGCAAACCTGAAGTACCTGATTTATGTCCACAGTTAATATCTGACCTCGTCTGCAAAACAATGCTCCAGAGCTGGTTACTGTTGCGAAATAAACCCCTTCTGGGTGATTCAAAACCCCTCCGCTTCACATCAGGGTCCTGTATCACCCTGTCAGGGTTTATTTCGCAATAATGACTGGCTCACTGGGCATTATCCCTTACATAACTTTTAGCTTTATGACTGCACTCAAAGGTTTCATACAGACGAATATTAGCCTTCTTTGTTAGCATTGTAATAAATATAATAAATACTTATGATGAAATCCCCTAAGGTTAACTCGTATATAGGTCAAGAACATTAAAAAAAGTGACTTCCTGTCAGGTGGCTAATGATTTTTAATTAAAATTTTTTTTTTTTAATAAATCCTCTCAGAATCATGTTCTGCTGACTCATGCATGTTAAAGCTACCATTTAAAAGTCTCTCATCTCATTATCTCTAGCCGCTTTATCCTGTTCTACAGGGTCGCAGGCAAGCTGGAGCCTATCCCAGCTGGCTACGGGTGAAAGGCGGGGTACACCCTGGATAAGTCGCCAGGTCATCACAGGGCTGACACATAGACACAGACAACCATTCACACTCACATTCACACCTACGGTCAATTTAGAGTCACCAGTTAACCTAACCTGCATGTCTTTGGACTGTGGGGGAAACCGGAGCACCCGGAGGAAACCCACGCGGACACGGGGAGAACATGCAAACTCCGCACAGAAAGGCCCTCGCCGGCCACGGGGCTCGAACCCGGACCTTCTTGCTGTGAGGCGACAGCGCTAACCACTACACCACCATGCCGCTCCCATTTAAAAGTAAAATTGCAAACATTTTTTGAATGTGACCTTAAAAATCCTGTCAGACTAGCTCAAGTTTGCTAGATGGCCATCATTGGTCATTTAATATTCGGAGCGTTTTGTAAATAAGACTTTTTTTAAATCCTGAGGAAAAATGTCAGGTTAGCTCATTTTAGCTAACTGGTCAAAGTTTGCAGTAGAATTACAAATATTTTATGCTTGTAACCTAAAACCTCTGTCAGATTAGTTTAGGATTGCTAGATGGGATAACATTTATCGTTAATATTAGAAACATTTTATCAATAAGACATAAATTTAAAACTCTGAGACCTTTGTCAGGTTAGCTCATGTTATTTTACTTGCCTTAAGAGCCCTTACAACAAATCCTATAAAACCATGACAGGTTTACAGAAGGGCTTCGTGAATGTCTTGAGTGGGCAGAAAAATACAGAATTCGAGGGACAAATAAATGCCATGGTGATTGGACATGGTGTGGTCCTTGTGTAGTGCTGCGTGACTCATTCTTTGTCATCTTTAGGCATGTAAGGATGTATCGTACGATTATAAATCATGATACAAATTTATAACGATTCAAATTGGGGGGGGTCATGATTATCTTCAAGCTGTGTAATCTTGGTTTTTCTGTAGTAATTGAGCAGAGGTTCAGTAACATACAATACTGGGTGTGCCCGTCACTTCATCCTAGGTGGAAGTAATGCAGCTCTAAAGGCCTCTGCATGCTCTTGCGACAAGGCTTTCGTAGATAGCTTTTCGCAGACAGTTGTAATTTATTGTTGAGCGGGGGAATAGGCGTGCGCGATGTTATTCACCGGCACAACGCAAGGGGGCGCGAAGTCGCTAGGAGTAGTTGGTGGGTGTGGTTAGTGGAGTGTTTATCCTCCTGTTACTTATAATGACTAGAACTTTTTTTTTATAATGACTAGAACTGGAGTCGTATAGATGTACGTACTTCCTCAATCAACCGCTCTTCGTGCTGCTCCATCTTCGCTCGTGTTTTTAAAAATGCCGGTCGTGAAAACAAAACAAACCGGGAAAGTAGGGAAGCGGAAGTGCATGTACAGCAGGTAGAGTGGACCAATCAGAGCCCTCTTGTCTGCGAGGCTTCTGCGGTGGTCACAATTTTTGGGAGGTGCGCGCAGAGCGTCTGCGAAGGTGGGGGGGCTACGCAGACACTGTCTGCGACACCGTCTGCGAGGACTGGGTTGTCAGCATAAATTGGCCTTAATGCTGCAAAAACACAAAAGCTCTAAAATGGGAAAGCGCTGTTGTATAATTGACTATACAAATAGATTTAACAAGAAATCTGAGCTCTCTTTACAGTCTGCTGAAAGCTAAAGAAAAGAAAAGCAAATGATGGTAGTACAAATGTTCATAAAATTTTATTAAGAAAAGGCCTATTTGTTAGCTTTTTCATCCTTTAATAAATGGAATGTCATTTAATAGGCTATTTTACTCCAACCTTTACAAATGTGGGTAAATAATTATAATAATTACAATAATTACTGTTGGTTGTTAAGAACATGAAACAAGGTTTTTTGTAAAAAAAAAAATATTTAAGTTGATAATGAATAGGAAAATAAATGTTGCCTTTATTTATTTTTTTGGAAATAAAATTTTTATTTTCCAACATACCATGGGAAAATTGGATCATAAAGCCAATATTGTGAATTGGGTGAGTCGTTACATGCCCAGTCATCTTCATTAAGTGCTTTATTGATGCTGTATTTTGGCAATATAAGGTAGAGGAGGGTGGGTTTGTTCTCACCCCCTCTCGTGATCAAGGTCTCATTCCTAAATGCACATTAATCTGATTGAAATGGAATGTGCAGGGACTTCATGTTCTGAATGGCAGAGAGGGCTGATGAGGAGGAGGGGTAAAGAGAGGATTCCTGAACAAACATGGTTGTCGTCCGTCTGCCCCCCCTCCAAAAAAAAATGCTTGTGGTATTGGTCAACCCCCAATGAGGTTAGGCTTAAAGTCTCACTGCTGCCACAAACAACTGAAAGAATCTGCTCCCAAACACAGAGATGCCTTGTGCAGGAGCTCATGTGTTTACAGCCTTGTGCTTTCACACACAATGACCACACGCTTGCATTTTCACGAACACACGCAAACCGAACACACGCAAACGCATGCAGACTTTTTTTTTTTTCTCTCTCTCTCTCTCTCTCTCTCTCTCATGCTGGCCTCTCACATGATCCACCTTCTGCCCCCAGGGCTAAAGAGCTTAACTGGCACTTCTTACTCAATGCTTCATTAGAAAATAAGCTCTGACATGTTGAGTCCTTTATGAAATTTTTTAAGTTCTGAGTCGAGAATTAATTGTTGCCCAATTAGTTGTTGACTGCAACAAAAGTGTGACTTGGAAACACATTACTGACAAATGGAATTCATTTTCCAGTAATACACGTTCATTAACATGTACTTGTCAAGATGACTTTTCATTGATTACAGCATGTCATTACATTTCAGTTTTGCGGCGCAGGCTAGTGTTTAGCTTTGAACTGAAATTGAAAATGTGTGGAAAGTGAACACACACCAGTGAAAGTACAGTTTCTGCAGTACATAGTTGAAGCATATCGCAGGCCAAGCCTTCTGAATGGTTATGATTTTCCTATTGTGGTGATAAATCAGAATCAGGAGGTGCCTAAGGAAAACAACAGTGACGACCGGAAATCAGTGGTCATATCCCATGTATGTAATAAATCTGGCACTTGTCCTCGTTCTTAATTCTGTTCACTAACTAATTTGGAACTGTACGACTTTTTGGTCTATTTAGTTCAAGTGTTTAATCAACGACATTGCTCATCTCTAGCATGTTCTCGGAGTTGAGCTGAACGAAAAAGCAAAAGACACTGAGGGGGGTGAGTTCAATGTAAAGCTAATCAGCAAATACCGACGTTATGAAATTACTCAAATCAAAAGTTTGTGCTGTACTAGGCTCAGCTGTCTAAATCTGGAGTGTGTGTCCAGGTGGAAATGCCATTGGAAGGAGAGCTCTGTCCCTAAAATTGTTCAGCTCCACTCTAGTAAAGAAGCTTTTGTGAAAAACCTGGCCTAGTTTGTCATTCAGCTTTTGACCGTCATATATGAGCATTTGGTTCAGGTTGTCCTGACCCTCAGGGAAAGGTGTGCGTGTGTGTGTTTTAAAGTGCACATCACGGGTAAATTCAGGAGCAAGATCAATGTAATTCTCCTATTTTATATTAAACTTTGGTCAAATATCTGTAACATTCTGCATTCTCTGCAATTTTTTTACCTTGCGCAATACCAGAAAAATTCAGTTGAAATCAAGCCATTTGAGGCGAATTGGTCCGCCTCTGAAAAAACTTTGCATTTGGATTTCCCGGCAAACATTGATTTTCGTGACATCACGTGCGGGACGCCTCCCTCTGAGTCCTACGTCAGCGCTGGTTTGTTTATGAGAAAACGACCCGGTGGTTTTCTGCAAATTTCAACGTTATCATGTAATTTATTAAAATGGTTAACAGATCTATTGTAGGAGGATGTAGCAACACCAATCTTGATGGGATTAGTACTCCTCGTTTTCCAAAAGACCGGACAATGAGAGAGAAATGGGAGCGCTTGGTCTACACAGGCTGTGCACTGAAACCATGCAAGCTCTCGCAGCCTGCTGGCGCTTCCGCAGGTAACGTCACGAATCTGGCTCCAGACTCCCTTGGGATTTTTCCAGACGCGTTTTATTTTATTTTTTTCAGCTGTAGACAGATGGCCTTGTGAAAAATTACCCTTCTGGATGAGTGTGTAAAGGGACATACTTTCATATAAAAAACACGAAATTGGTCCAGAATATGCACTTTAAAATGACCCTGCGCAGCCCTCTCTACCACCTCTGCCATCACCACCGCCATCAAAACGCAAATTGAGGGAATGTTTTGGAAGATTGGCGTTTATCCATACAGTTCCAGAGATTTGCAGTTTTCATTTTTATAGTTAATTAGAAAGTTCAACAATGTTTACATCTAAGGGATAACAAAATCGGGCCATTTTGTTATAGGAAAATAGTCCACACCATTATTACCCCAAAGTGGATTATTTTCCAATAGCTGTATGTCCTGAAGTGCGTTATTGTTCTTAGACCACTACAGTATGCCAGTGAAGACTTGGTGAATTTCCACTACAATATGCCAGTGAATTCTTAATGAATTACACCTTACACTTTTTCAAACATTTATTGTTGCATATTATATGGTACATCCATGAGACAAGGTCAGTTTATCACCTTGTGTTTTAACAGCTAGGAACAAGTAATCCCTCACCAGCCTCTCTCTTTCAAAAATTTCTTGATATTTATAAAACACACACACACTAATCCCACAGTTTATCATGTTACTGAGAAAGTTCGAAAACTTCTTGACCATTGCATAGTGCACAGTCTTTTCATAAATCTCCTAACAGAAAGTGCAATCATATCAATGAAATGTGTGATGTTTTTTTTAAACAGGTTTTCTTAATCCATTTATTATTATGCTTGGATTATGAGTAGATTAATATAAACCTCTCATTTTATGCTACTGCTGGAACTACTGTCAGAGCTGCTGTTACATGAGGAATATCAAAAAATACCGTTACACACAGGGCGGCACGGTGGTGTAGTGGTTAGCGCTGTCGCCTCACAGCAAGAAGGTCCTGGGTTCGAGCCTCGGGGCCGGCGAGGGCCTTTCTGTGTGGAGTTTGCATGTTCTCCCCGTGTCCGCATGGGTTTCCTCCGGGTGCTCCGGTTTCCCCCACAGTCCAGAGACATGCAGGTTAGGTTAACTGGTGACTCTAAATTGACCGTAGGTGTGAATGTGAGTGTGAATGGTTGTCTGTGTCTATGTGTCAGCCCTGTGATGACCTGGCGACTTGTCCAGGGTGTACCCCGCCTTTCGCCCGTAGTCAGCTGGGATAGGCTCCAGCTTGCCTGCGACCCTGTAGAAGGATAAAGCGGCTAGAGATAATGAGATGAGATGAGACCGTTACATACACAAGTACTGTTAGACAAAAATAATGCATGGCAGTGGGGTATGAAGTGGCACTATACAAAAGTGGAGTGCCATACCTCAAAGTGAATTACTTTCGTCTAACAGCATGGGCTGGAGTGTTATTCTGCTTATACTACATTGATTTGCCAACTTTATCATTTATGTGAAACATTTTAAGGATTTATAGTTAGATTTAATGTTGTGGAATGTCCAAGAGATAAGTTAGTTCGTTAGATAGTGTTAGTGATAGTATTATAGATAATTGTTTCCTCACCTGTGTATCTCTCTCTCTGTCTCCGAATGAAGCCTGTCCTTTTACCAAGAAAATCGAAAGACTTCAGGATCATGCCTCATTCATGTTACAGCTGGAAATACTTTCCGAGGCGTGCTGTTCCACAAAAATAACGCACACCTTCTGACCAATTCAACCATGCTTTTTAGTATAAAGCAAATTAATATATACTTTCTGATTCAAGAATTCACCAGTGCTGTGGTAAAATGTGGAAGTAGAAAATGAATGTGATTTTACAGAAATCTCCACATCATGTGTTTCCAAAAGGTTTAAGAAGTGTGCATCAATATATTTACATTCGGCAACTAAAACTTATCATGTGATTTTTGTAAATCTTCAAATGTGACTTGATCAACCCCCCCCAAAATCTGGTGGTGTTGGTAATGTTTCATTAGGCTATATACTGGAATGCTATACCATCTTCACTGTAGAAAAACAAGACCAGAGTTCAGTTAATTTCTAGAATATTCCCCTCATCATACACATGAAGAGTTTAACAGTGGTCCTTGAGTGAATTATATGAATCAGCCTGGGCCTTTCAGCAAGATTTAAGAACATCATTACGCCCCAGATGTAAGAACGAAGAACGGCGCTTTTGCTTACAGACAGAACACTGAGGAATAACAGCTGCACTTTATAGATGAGTTGGAAAATCTGGAGAGTCACTTGCTCCATTCCATTAGTGCTGTTAATGTCATTCTCTGGCATGCTGTTGCCAGGTTTGGCATTTTGTACCTTTCCGCTTGTGTTTAAGTGGCTTCTGTTTTTCCTTTGGTCAGAGACTTGGTTATGAGATTGAATATGACCGAAGTGTGGATGTGCCTGCATCAGTGGACTGATTTTCAGAATTTGAATAATAGTCAAGTGTGGTGCATACTAAGTAATGTTTATTGTTTTCCTGTATTAGCTAGATTACTATATAGCAATGGTCTACCACATATTTACTAAGCAATAATTCATAGTTTAAGTTAATGTGTGTGTTTAGTCAGTGTCTGACACCATCCCTGGAGTTCAGGTCACCCCTCCATTACAGGTTTGGCATTTCCGGACTCAGCAGGTTTGTTTGGTCTCCCTGTGTGCGCTACTGCCAACATCTCATTTGGTTTAAGTTCATGATGTGTAAAGGGATCTCACTTTTATGCATGCATATCAGTGTTGAACCATTACTATTAGAGCTGGGATTTCAGCTCAGCCAAAACTTAGCCAGACACACCAAAAAAGCAACAGGGCAAAGGATTTTGCAAAGCATTAGCGGCAGGCTGCCAGGTCGATTCGTTGTGTGTAGATGTTGAATTTAAAAGTAACTAAGTAACTTGCACAGGGAAATGAATACTTAAGTATATGTGAAAAATACTGTGGTGAGCGTGGATGGAAAAAGAGTCTGGAGACAGAAATCTTAGTTTCTCGGTCGTTAGCCTGTGCTACTTGCTCTCAATAGCACTAGCTTGATGTCTTTATTAGCATTCGCTAACACTACTGATGAACACTACACCGGCTGGAAGGTGACTTCACTGCTGCGCTGACAGCACCGACTCGTGGATAAGCTAGCATTGGTCTTCAAGAAGGCCAAGGGTGATAAATTTTTGGTCCCTCCCACTATTAATCAAAATCTGATTGGTTAATTCATCTGTCACTTCCTACATAAACATTTACTGCCATGGCCTTCTGTCCCGGCAATGAAGTCCTAACCAATGAGTGAGCCAGCTCTAAATTCTTCTCAGCCCGGACTAAGGACAATAAACAACAAAAAATTTCATTGGATAACTCTATTTTAATGTTTTCAGGACAGTAACCCTTTCATTTCTGAAGCAGATTTGATAGAAAATGAGGCCAAATTAGAAGAGAATAATTATAATGAGATTATGAAAGAAATTAAATAATGAAAGAAATTAATATTTGAAATGCTGATACGTTTGGGCCTTCCCTGAAGGCCCTGACGGTTCCCCTCTGAGAGAGATAGATGCATAATTTTTTTTATATTACACACACAACCTTTCTAATGGCCAACTGTGCTTTCATACACAACTAGCAAACATGGGATTATCACTTGGCCCTCAGAGGTTATACATGAACTGTTTCCACATCCAGGAACTTGTTTTGATGGTCACTGTTCCTGACAGAGCATTATGCAGAAGGAAAAAGTTTTGCATTTATGTCTATTATACTCTGATCAAATAGCAAGAAAGGAAGAGGAAACTCTAAATTAGTATCGTCCCAGACCCCAAAGAGGAAATATCACTGACATACCAGTGTTCAGTACATACCCAGATCTATTTCAGGGAGATTTTGAGAATGTGAGGTGTGTGTACACCAAGAGCTGAATATATATATATATACTATATATATACTCAAACACTGAGGAGAAACTGTGCCCGATTTGCTCTTTGTGTTAATTCATTGTCTCACGTCTGGCATCCTGAATGAGTTAATAATGTTGATATTCAAAGTTTCTGGAACTGGAAAGGGCTTCTATACAATTGAGTGCAAAAGTGTGCATCCTCCAGGATTCCTTGTTTCGTGTTGGGGGGAGGAATGTTCCTCTGTTTTTTTTTTTTTTTTTTTTTTTTTTACAATTTATTTACAGGGCGGCACGGTGGTGTAGTGGTTAGCGCTGTCGCCTCACAGCAAGAAGGTCCTGGGTTCGAGCCCCGGGGCCGGCGAGGGCCTTTCTGTGTGGAGTTTGCATGTTCTCCCCGTGTCCGCGTGGGTTTCCTCCGGGTGCTCCGGTTTCCCCCACAGTCCAAAGACATGCAGGTTAGGTTAACTGGTGACTCTAAATTGACCGTAGGTGTGAGTGTGAATGGTTGTCTGTGTCTATGTGTCAGCCCTGTGATGACCTGGCGACTTGTCCAGGGTGTACCCCGCCTTTCGCCCGTAGTCAGCTGGGATAGGCTCCAGCTTGCCTGCGACCCTGTAGAACAGGATAAAGCGGCTAGAGATAATGAGATGAGATGAGAATTTATTTACAAAATTGGGTATGTGACGACAAGGTAGAATCAGGAGGTAGAAGGCCCAAGGAGCTTTGCCCTGGTTTTCATCTCCCAACTTATTTTTAATAAGAAAATCCAGATGTTCGCTATGAATAAACTTCTTCATTGTAGAGGGATTGCATAATGAAACCTACTATATTGTAGTAGATTTTAAAAACTACTTAATCTTCATTAATATATAAGGAAGCAAGAAAGCATGATGGGTCATTATAGGAAAATAATCAATGACTGGGTGGTGTGATGTGTTACTGTTACCACACCAAGGTTGATTATTTTCCAATAACAGCACAACCCAAAGTGTTTTATTCCTCTCTTTTAACAAAGCAGTTTGCCAGTTTTTTTTTTTTTAATTAAAATAAATATTTTAAATGAATGATGCTGTACTTTTTTTTATAGTTACATTTAATGTTGTGGAGCATTCATGAAACAAGTTAGTTTCTGTTGGCACTTATGTTGGAGCAGTTGGTTGTTCTCGTTCTCTCTCTCTCACAGTTGGCAAGAAAGAAAGCCTTTTCATCAATGTTAAATCGACATCTCACAAAACCCTCAGCATATCAACAGTTACATGTTTTTAATCTGTTGGTGTGCACCATACAAGTCCCTAAGTTGTTACTATAGAAATGATAATGTATTGGAACGGGTGCATTAATATAAACCTTGAACTACCACGGAGCCTTGCTGCTATAGAAAATTAATCAACACCTTCTGACCCCCAGAGCTCTGGTTTTAAAAATAGAATAAAATTTCGAGTGTCTAGTTTAGTTTTGGACTTTCCCCTCATCACTTGATCTGCTTGCCTGGAGTGATTTAACTCATCCTCAGCCATTCAGCAGGGTTTAAGAACCTCTTCATAATGACCCCATGAAAGACCAGTAGAACTGATGGTATCTGGGGCAAAACAGATGCACTTGAGTTATTGGAGATGTTCTGGAAATCAGGAGAATCAGTTTCTCCCTGACTTCAGAGCCATTACTGTGAGGCAATGCTGCTTGGGCCTGCTGATGCTGGACTTAAAGTGCATATCATGGGTAAATTCAGGAGCAAGATCAATGTAATTATTCTATTTTATATTAAACTTTGGTCAAATATCTGTCACATTTTGCATTTTGTGCAATTTTTTTTACCTTGTGCAATACCAGAAAAATTCAGTTGAAATCGAGCCATTTGAGGCAAATTGGTCCGCCTCGGAAAAAAATTGGCATTTTTCTTGGCATTCAGAGGGAGGACGCCTCCCTCTGAATCCTACGTCAGCGCTGGTTTGTTTATGAGAAAATGACCTGGTGGTTTTCTGCAAATTTCTTCAATGTTCTCAGATAATTATTAAAATAGTTAACAGATGTATCGTAGGAGGGTGTAGCAACACCAATCTTGATGGGATTAGTACTCATCGTTTCCCACATTGCGCTCAGGTGACAATTCCATATTTCAATGCAAAATCGCTAGCTGCTAAACTTGGTCTACACAGGCTGTGCACTGAAACCGTGCAAGCTTGCGCAGCCTGCTAGCGCTTCCGCAGGTAACGTCACGAATCTGGCTCCAGACTCCCTTGGGATTTTTCCAGACGCATTTTATTTTATTTTTTTCTGCTGTAGACAGATGGCCTTGTGCAAAATTACCTGGATGAGTATGTAAAGGGACATACTTTCATATATATATATATATATATATATATATATATATATATATATATATATAAACAAAACAAACAAATTTGGTCTAGGATATGCACTTTAAAGGGGCCAGCTCCCCTTTTCCAACATCCTCTGTACCAAGTAGCAAGTTGCCATTTTTAGATGCTAGTGATGATCCAAAAACAATTCGCAGCAATCTGGCAACATTTCTAGGCCATGGGTCTTAAATTATAATGAGAAATTAAAGATATTTTGTCAAACATCTTTATGTTAATTTCTTTCGACCGATCCATTCCATTTTCGCATGGTTATTCCATTGTACTGGACCCAAACCGGCCTCAGCCATCTCTCGGGTAACTGTAAAGGAAAAAACAGATCAGGCATATTTTGTTCAATGCTTCCATGTCTCATCTCATCTCATTATCTCTAGCCGCTTTATCCTGTTCTACAGGGTTGCAGGCAAGCTGGAGCCTATCCCAGCTGACTATGGGCGAAAGGCGGGGTACACCCTGGACAAGTCGCCAGGTCATCACAGGGCTGATACATAGACACAGACAACCATTCACACTCACATTCACACCTACGGTCAATTTAGAGTCACCAGTTAGCCTAACCTGCATGTCTTTGGACTGTGGGGGAAACCGGAGCACCCGGAGGAAACCCACACGGACACGGGGAGAACATGCAAACTCCGCACAGAAAGGCCCTCGCCGGCCACGGGGCTCGAACCCGGACCTTCTTGCTGTGAGGTGACAGCGCTAACCACTACACCACCGTGCCTCCATGCTTCCACGTATAACACGTAAATGAAGAAAATGTTTGAGATGGGTTTCAAAGGGCTCACTAACAGTGAATTTGCAGAAGATTTTGTGAACTTGCTGCCCAGAAAACTAACAGAGTAGCGGTCATGTGCTTTCAAAATGCAGTGGTTGGTATGTAAACGAAAATGATGAAATTAATTCTGGGTAGGGTGAGCTGGCCTTTTTAACGACAGTCATGCTGAAACAATTGGTAACATTACATTCAAAGTCAGTGTGCTGTTGATGCAACAGTGGCTGTTCAGTGCTGTAGGCTTTATTGCAGTTAGAATGATTGATTGTAGTGTTCAGTATTGGTTGGCGAGCAGGTGTGTGGTAACAGATTGTAAGAGGAATTCATGTTCTCCAGAAAAAGGGAGGCGTTTGCTGTCAGGAAAATGGGTATAATAGGTTATCTGTCAGTTAGGTGTTTGCAAGTTATTTTCATCTGTCATTCTGCTGGCAGGGGTTGTGATAGACAAACCTTGTTTTTTGATATCCTATTGTGTGTGTGTGTGTGTGTGTGTGTGTGTGTGTGTGTGTGTGTGTGTGTGTGTGTAATATGTGGTCAGACTTCAGTCATCTGTTGTCATTTCCAGAACAAACACAGGCCTTGGGCTTTATTAAAGGTGTTTTGTATGTACTTAAGCCAGTTGTACCTCAGACACTGATTGTGTCATGTTGCAGTTATAATGATGTACGTTGCCTGGATTGTTGAAGCCCATCCTCGTCAAGGTTGTGCAAAGTGTTGTGTATTCTGCACCTGCAGAATGTCCACGCGATGGACCGGCCCATCAGGCACCAACAACCATAAAATCTGCATGATTTTATCCACCGTCATGCTGTCACATGATTGGCTGATGGGATAACTGCAGGAATGATTAGGGGTACAGGCGTTTCTTTCAAAATGTGCCCTGAGTGCATATGCTTTTTTTTTTTTTTTTTTTTTTTTAACATTTCATTTCAATTGCGTAATGCTTTTCGGACACTTTTTTTTTTTTTTTTTTTTAAATTTCATATTTGGAAACTTTTTTTTGATTAATTAAAACAAAATACATCCAGTATATTTTCAAATGAAAATGAAGTAGCTCATACACTACCGTTCAAAAGTTTGGGGTCACCCAGACAATTTTGTGTTTTCCATGAAAAGTCACACTTTTATTTCCCACCATAAGTTGTAAAATGAATAGAAAATATAGTCACGACATTTTTCTGGCCATTTTGAGCATTTAATCGACCCCACAAATGTGATGCTCCAGAAACTCAGGCTACGTTTACATTAGATCGTATCTGTCTCGTTTTCTTCGCGGATGCACTGTCCGTTTACATTAAACCACCTGGAAACGCCGGGAAACGGGAATCCGCCAGGGTCCACGTATTCAATCTAGATCGTATCTGGTCCGGTGCTGTGTAAACATTGAGATACGCGAATACGCTGTGCTGAGCTCTAGCTGGCGTCCTCATTGGACAACGTCACTGTGACATCCACCTTCCTGATTCGCTGGCGTTGGTCATGTGACGCGACTGCTGAAAAACGGCGCGGACTTCCGCCTTGTATCACCTTTCATTAAAGAGTATAAAAGTATGAAAATACTGCAAATACTGATGCAAATACTGCCCATTGTGTAGTTATGATTGTCTTTAGGCTTGCCATCCTTCCACTTGCAAGTAGTAAGTGATATGCGCTGGGATCACACACACAGCGGCTCAGTCCCGAATCGTGGCTTGTGCACTTCACTCGCGCGCTGTGTGAGCTGCGCAGGGCCGGAGTGCGCACCATCCAGAGGGCACTCGCTGTTCAGGGCGGAGTGATTTGGAGCGCAGGATGCCTGCGGAGCCGAGCGTATCCGTGTATTGGTGTTGCTGTGTGCACGGCTAACGGTTTTAGTGTAAACGCGAATCGTTTTAAGAACGTTAATCTGATGATCCGCTGATTCGACGTAATGTAAACGTAGCCTCAATCTGCTCAAAGGAAGGTCAGTTTTATAGCTTCTCTAAAGAGCTCAACTGTTTTCAGCTGTGCTAACATGATTGTACAAGGGTTTTCTAATCATCCATTAGCCTTCTGAGGCAATGAGCAAACACATTGTACCATTAGAACACTGGAGTGAGAGTTGCTGGAAATGGGCCTCTATACACCTATGGAGATATTGCACCAAAAACCAGATATTTGCAGCTAGAATAGTCATTTACCACATTAGCAATGTATTGAGTGGATTTCTGATTAGTTTAAAGTGATCATTGAAAAGAACAGTGCTTTTCTTTCAAAAATAAGGAAATTTCAAAGTGACCCCAAACTTTTGAACGGTAGTGTAAATGATGAGACTGTGTGTATTAATTAAAGCCTGTTTTCCTAAATTAAGTTGACGCCAAAGGTCATTTAGACAAATGTTTTGTTCCAATGCAGAGTTTTTGTATAGACTGGGAAACCAGAACTTTGTCTGTCGTCCCCCTCCTACATTTGTATTGTTAACATGCTGAGCCAGTTTAACCTGCAGTATGTTGCACAAGAGAGCTGCAAGTGTCAGAAGTGCCACTTGAAAAAGGTTTCAGCTGTTGGCGTGCCTGTGTGTCGCAGTGGCCCTACTGTGCAAATTCACACAGACGCCTTATCACCACTGCTGTGTTTGCATACAAGCCAGTCAGACCCTGTTAAAGCTGCAGGCGTCCCTGTGAGAATCTCACAGGACACCACAGGGTGTGTCGTTAACGCTGTCACTTGGTGTGACGATAAGTGCAAGGCAGCAGCGCTGAGCTTTGAGGAGAGTTCTGAACAATTCAACAGCAAAACGAAACAAAATACACTTTACTGTTTTGAGCAGCATTGGATGTCCGTGCAGTGTATATGTGGCAGAGACAGAGAGAGGCAGAAGTTTATTCTTGCTACAGATGGCACCTCTCTTTCGCTGGCCAGGATGGGGTTGGGGTGGCTGAGCCAGGCACAGAATGCATTCTCTGTCAAATTCCCAGCATTCTCCTCTCCATTGTCTGAGCTATGAAGCTCTCTTTATGCTGTACAGTCCTGTGCCTTTTGCTTCAGCTGAATTCTACTAAAGGCTGACTTGTACTCAACGTATGTGCAATGTGCAGGCCTCGTTCACAGACTTTCAGTAGCTGTTTTCCAACATACATACGTGCAATGTTGCGTTTGTCAAACGAAGGATTTCCCAATCTGTCTTTCAATCTGGTTTTTATTTTAAACTTGCTGCTACTTTTTACTCGACCTTGTCACGACACCTTTTCTCTGCAGGGAACCGTTTATAGACATTCTGTTGTCATGTCTATTTAGCATGCACTGTCTCGTCTCATCTCATCTCATTATCTCTAGCCGCTTTATCCTGTTCTACAGGGTCGCAGGCAAGCTGGAGCCTATCCCAGCTGACTACAGGCGAAAGGCGGGGTACACCCTGGACAAGTCGCCAGGTCATCACAAGGTTGACACATAGACACACTCACGTTCACACCTACGGTCAATTTAGAGTCACCAGTTAACCTAACCTGCATGTCTTTGGACTGTGGGGGAAACCGGAGCACCCGGAGGAAACCCACGCAGATACGGGGAGAACATGCAAACTCTGCACAGAAAGGCCCTCGCCAGCCACGGGGCTCGAACCCGGACCTTCTTGCTGTGAGGCGACAGCGCTAACCACTACACCACCAGCACGCACTGTATTTCATTGAATTCTGG
The DNA here is from genome assembly GCF_027579695.1 of Neoarius graeffei. NCBI lineage: Eukaryota > Metazoa > Chordata > Actinopteri > Siluriformes > Ariidae > Neoarius > Neoarius graeffei. Next base: position 65,556,558 of record NC_083575.1, on the reverse strand, counting down.
GTGGGTCTTGTTCCAACCCACACAGCGACTGGATGTACTTCCTTGCACAACCGGTCAGCATTTGCCTCATGAGAGATGATGAGAGTTCAGAGATGTGTACATCTTTGCAATTTCCCCTAAGCCCTTCATTTCGGGCTCTTTGCAAACGTGCATTTTCAAGTCCCGCAACTACAATTGCAAATTTTTTAGAAATTCTTACTCCATTTCTAAAAGAGGAAACAAAAAGTTATTTGTGATGTAGCTTGTCAGCATTAGATTAGATGTTTTTACCTGGCCTGACTTTGCTTCTGTGTACATACAATAATAAGTAAAAGATTGGATAGTGTTATTACACAGAGCTAGGATTCGGGTAAGTGTTAAACTGTAACGTTAAGAGTCAGTGAAATAAATGTGTAATGTGACGGTGTCCAAGTATCATGTTGTTTGGTATATTGCTTTGTTTCATCCAAGTCCTGACCATTTTTGTCGTCTTTTCTTGTGTTTCCACAGGACGCATGGGTCTGAACTTTCACCACCCAGCAGCAGAACATATAATGCCACTGAGTGAGTAATTTTTGTTCATTCCTTTCATTCTGAGTTATACATATGTGCTGTCATTGTAATGCACTCTTATTGTATTTGTTCATGTCTGTGAGTGTTATCATAGTTGCATGTACTCTTCTTAAAGGAACAGTCCACCGTACTTCCATAATGAAATATGCTCTTATCTGAATTGAGACGAGCTGCTCCGTACCTCTCCGAGCTTTGCGCGACCTCCCGGTCAGTCAGACGCAGTCAGACGCGCTGTCACTCCTGTTAGCAATGTAGCTAGGCTCAGTATGGCCAATGGTATTTTTTGGGGCTGTAGTTAGATGCGACCAAACTCTTCCGCGTTTTTCCTGTTTACATAGGTTTATATGACCAGTGATATGAAACAAGCTCAGTTACACAAATTGAAACGTAGCGATTTTCTATGCTATGGAAAGTCCGCACTATAATGACAGGCGTACTAACACCTTCTGCGCGCTTCGGCAGCGCATTGATACGGAGCTCAGATATCAATGCGCTGCCGAAGCGCGCAGAAGGTGTTAGTACGCCTATCATTATAGTGCGGACTTTCCATAGCATAGAAAATCGCTACGTTTCAATTTGTGTAACTGAACTTGTTTCATATCACTGGTCATATAAACCTATGTAAACAGGAAAAACGCGAAGAGTTTGGTCGCATCTAACTACAGCCCCAAATACCATTGGCCATACTGAGCCTAGCTACATTGCTAACAGGAGTGACAGCGCGTCTGACTGACTGGGAGGTCGCGCAAAGCTCGGAGAGGTACGGAGCAGCTCGTCTCAATTCAGATAAAAGCATATTTCATTATGGAAGTACGGTGGACTGTTCCTTTAATGGCAAACCTGCTCCAAATGGACTATTTTAAAATGTCTGTCTGCACATATTGGTGTTGCGCTTTTCCCCATTTGGTTTGATGTCGTTATTCTTTAGAACAGCTGGCTGTAAGCCTGGCTCATTTTTGCCTGTCTGTTTGACCTTTATACAACCTGAACCCCCAGCTGTGTGTCTTAGTTCACAATACTGCCTCGTGGTTCTAAGTACGTCAAGAGCGTGAGTGCCAACTGAGCAGAGCCGTACAGAGCCTGCACTCATGAGGACTGAAATAACAAACATAAAACACGATATATCCTTTCTGTCCCCTTCAGTCGGTGTAGCCTCATAGCTGCAGGGGGCGTCCAGAGATGAGCATTGCCCTAAGCGTTTGGGATGGTTCCAGGAGCATGGCTGGTTTTGATCAACACACCAAAGTGTGCTTGACACACTTGTTAGCATGGTGTTTGGAATGTATGATGGTGCCTGAGGCACCCAGTAGGTGTCTGCTGCTTTCTGTCAGTTGGTGTCGTGTGTGTCTCAGTCAGGCAGAGTGGATGGAGGACTGGTGCTGCATCCATCTGGTTTAGGGCTAATGTTTAGTGGGGAAACACAGCACTAATGCGTTTCCTCCCACCGCCATGCCTTCAGAAGGCCCCTTGCTGAAGATTTCAGAGGGAATATTGCCCCATGGGGACACGCTATATGGACCACCATGGATTCTCTGGTTGCTGTTGTAGCATTTATAAATCCATTGTTAAAATGTAGAGATGCACCTTGCAGGCAAAATTATTCTGAAGGTTGTGAAATACTCCAGGGGTTAGCAGTATTATCTGCAGAGGGATGGAGTTGCTGCAGATTTTCACTCCTGCCAAACAGGAGCTTACATGCAATCTATTTCTATAATGGTCTAATGAGTCTCTACGAGGTTAGAATGACCCTGCAACCACACGGTCCCTTAAGGAAGCTGGAAATAATATTGGGCACCCTAAGTTAGTTTCTTACATTCTCACAAAGATTACAATCATGGTATGTCCCTTTTTTTAAATTTTTTTTTTTATGTGAGATAGCACAATCAGGGATACATCGCCTTTTTTTTTTTAACGCCATTAGTATGCATCTTTTACCTGGGGAAAGTGCATTTTAGTGTACCTTAAATTAGCTTTTTTCAGTAAAGCTTTAAAGATTCATTGGTGGTACAGTGATCAAATATCCAATGCTATATACGGTGGTGCTTGAAAGTTTGTGAACCCTTTAGAATTTTCTATATTTCTGCATAAATGTGACCTAAAACATCAGATTTTCACACAAGTCCTAAAAGTAGATAAAGGGAACCCAGTTAAACAAATGAGACAAAAATATTGTACTCGGTCATTTATTTATTGAGGAAAATGATCCAGTAGTACATATCTGTGAGTGGCAAAAGTATGTGAACCTCTAGGATTAGCAGTTAATTTGAAGGTGAAATTAGAGTCCGGTGTTTTCAATCCATGGAATGACAATCAGGTGTAAGTGGGCACCCTGTTTTATTTAAAGAACAGGGATCTATTAAAGTCTGATCTTCACAACACATGTTTGCGGAAGTTTATCATGGCACGCACAAAGGAGATTTCTGAAGACCTCAGATAAAGCGTTGTTGATGCTCATCAGGCTGGAAAAGGTTACAAAACCATCTCTAAAGAGTTTGGACTCCACCAATCCACAGTCAGACAGATTGTGTACAAATGGAGGAAATTCAAGACCATTGTCTCCCTCCCCAGGAGTGGTCGACCAACAAAGATCACTCCAAAAGCAAGGTGTGTAATAGTCGGTGAGGTCACAAAGGACCCCAGGGTAACTTCTAAGCAACTGAAGGCCTCTCTCACATGAGTCCACCATCAGGAGAACACTGAACAACAATGGTGTGCATGGCAGGGTTGCAAGGAGAAAGCCACTGCTCTCCAAAAAGAACATTACTGCTTGTCTGCAGTTTGCTAAAGGTCACGTGGACAAGCCAGAAGGCTATTGGAAAAATGTTTTGTGGACTGATAAGACCAAAATAGAACTGTTTGGTTTAAATGAGAAGTGTTATGTTTGGAGAAAGGAAAACACTGCATTCCAGCATAAGAGCCTTATCCCATCTGTAAAACATGGTGGTGGTAGTATCATGGTTTGGACCTGTTTTGCTGCATCTGGGCCAGGAGGGCTTGCCATCATTGATGGAACAGTGAATTCTGAATTATACCAGTGAATTCTAAAGGAAAATGTCAGGACATCTGTCCATGAACTGAATCTCAAGAGAAGGTGGGTCATGCAGCAAGACAATAACCCTAAGCACACAAGTCGTTCTACCAAAGAATGGTTAAAGAAGAATAAAGTTAATGTTTTGGAATGGCCAAGTCAAAGTCCTGACCTTAATCCAATCAAAATGTTGTGGAAGGACCTGGAGCGAGCAGTTTATGTGAGGAAACCCACCAACATCCCAGAGTTGAAGCTGTTCTGTACGGAGGAATGGGCTAAAATTCCTCCAAGCCGGTGTGCAGGACTGATCAACAGTTACCGCAAACGTTTAGTTGCAGTTATTGCTGCACAAGGGGGTCACGCCAGATACTGAAAGCAAAGGTTCACATACTTTTGCCACTCACAGATATGTAATATTGGATCATTTTCCTCAATAAATAAATGACCAAGTATAATGTTTTTTGTCTCATTTGTTTAACTGGATTCTCTTTATCTACTTTTAGGACTTGTGTGAAAATCTGATGAGGTTTTAGGTCATATTTATGCAGAAGTATAGAAAATTCTAAAGGGTTCACAAACTTTCAAGCACCACTGTATTACTAAACATGCAGTATTGGTATACCATATTCATATTTCCAGATGCAAGATGCATCTGGAATAAGATATTTTAAAAAATGGTACCACACCAGCGAAAATGAAAAGTACGGTTTGGTAACTTTCTGTATGTCTGAGAGAAAGTCTTTAGGACTTTGTGGTTTCTCTGCAACAGGTCTTGCTGCATTTTTGGCATCTTATTAACATCAAGAAAGAGGAAAAACAGAGAGGCGTGTGAGAACGTAATTGATAGCGGTTATAATGTAAGTGATAACAGGAAGTTGGGAAATAGTTTTGCAGATGTTCCACAGCATTAAACAAGTATAAAGAGTTTATCCATAATATTTAATATATTATGTTCTAATTAAAGAGGTACTGTTTAGGTGAGCACCTGAACCAGATCTTATTTAACAAGGAATAGCATAAAAACCAGTGCTGTTCTCGGTATCCTCTTCCAGTAGGACCAGTTTGGATGGCAGAACAGTGCTAGTAGTACTTTTAAAAAAAAAGTAATTGGAATAAAAAAAAATTGCTGATCATGCCAAAATAGTTGAACAGGAAAGTTTTGAGTGAAGAAAAGGGTGCAATTCTGGCTTTACTTGCAGAGGGATACGGTGAGCATCCTTCACATTTCAAAGATGGCAGCTCATAAGAATCAAGCTCATCAAGGAGCAGACATTGTTGTCCCCAAAGCTATAGACCGGCGGAGGGTGGAAAAGATTCTCTGTTGACAGAGATGATCATCAACTCATTCAAATGTCATTAAACAACTGTAGGATGACCAAGTGACCCTGCAAATGGCAGCTGGAGTAAAGTGCATGATGAGGGTTCGAAACAGACTCCTGGGGCAGGGTTGAAGCTATGGAAGGCTAGGAAAAAAAGTCCTTTGTCAATGAGGAGCAAAGAAAATCCTGATGGTTCAGTGGTCCAGTTCATTATGGATTGGACCATAGAGGACTAGAGTATGGTCGTCATCTCTGATGAATCCAGTTTTCAACTTTCCCCAACGCTTGGTCATTTAATGGTTAGATTAAGACGTGGAGAGGCCTACACACATTCACTGTGAAATTTGGTGAAGGATCGGTGGGGATCTGGGCTTGCTTCAGCACGGGTGGGTGGTTTTGTCTTTTCTGAATGATTCATGAATCAAGCCAGGATACAAGGTTATGCTGGAAGAAAACTTGCTTCCTTCTGCTCTGACAATGTTCTCCAGCTCTGAGGATTGGGTTTTCCAGTAGGACAGTGCTCCATGTCACACAGTCCGGTCAATCGACATGTGGTTGGAGAACCACCAGCTCAAGACCCTGTCATGACCAGCCCAATCTCCAGACCTGAACCCCACTGAAAACCTCTGGAACATGATCCAGAGTAGGATGGATGGTCACAAGCCACCAAACTAAGCCAGGCTGCTTGAATTTTTCTGCCAGGAGTGGCATAAAGTCACCCAAAAGCAGGGTGAAGTACAGGAAGAGAGCATGCCAAGATGCATGAAAGCTGTAATTGAACATCAGGGTTATTCCACCAAATATTGATTTCTGAGCTCTTAATAAATAAATAAATAAATAAATCTCCTTGATATATTAATGTCATGATCATACGTGTCTATTAGCTCAAAGGTCATTTTCAGTCTAGTTAGGAGGAAATAAGCAGGTGAATACTACGGCACAATATTGGTGCAATATTATTAGCCTGCTTGCTGTAATTGAGGTAGGAGTTATCAGTGTGCCGAGTAGCATTTCAAATATTCCCAAGGTGGTGTGTGTTCAAAAATAGCCTTCCTACAGTTATGTTGTGACTTGCATGGCCACTTTTGTTAAAACCGTGCCAAGATCAACCTCCGTGCTCGGGACTCCACAGATTTTTCATGAGTCATCTTAAATTGTGACAGCAATTGTTATCACAGAGATAAGCTCAACAGTCGGTCGTCTTAACCTTCTACCAATTGCCCCGAAGCAAATTCCACTTAATGAAACGCTTAAACTTTGGACCACATTCCCCCACACTCTCGCATTCACTAGCTTGGCTAATGTTGTTTCACAAGACACACATCTCTGTCCTCTCTCTCTCTCTCTCTCTCTCTCTCTCTCTCTCTCGTTGCTAGGCACACTCGACTCACTGACCTCATCCAGTGACTTATGTCTGTTCTTAGCAGCTAAACACACACAGACACTTTAAATGAAAAAGGCTTAAATGTGAGATGCTCCAGTCTGGAGTAAATATTGTTCTCCTGTATTGAGAACGCCACACAATTGAGCGATGTTGGAGGCCTTGCTTTGAGGAGGTGTTGTAAAGAAACATGTTGAGAGACTCTTCAGCTCATTGGAGGCTCCGTGTGATGAGAATCAGTGTGAGCTTTATTCAAGCCAAGTGCCTTTCCAGCAGAGACTAATAGGATGATCCACACTGTTCTGTGGCTTTGGTGTTTAGAGGCTGTGCAGAAATAACATGTGCACGTTCAACGTGCTATTAGAGAGTAGGAACACGTAACGTGAGAGTTGGAAATGTGTAACGTGCAGAGAAAAGGGTTTGAAATGCTGGTCAACTTAACTTCATTTGTCAATGTACATCCATTCTTGCATTTCAGGCCTGCAACGCATTCTAAAGAAAATCGGGACGGGGCAGTTTTAGGGCTAGTAATGCGGTACAGCAATTTAAAAAAAATGAGATTTGAAACCGGTGATGTCACCAGGTGGTTGTAATCATGGCTTGGTACAAAATCAGTATCCAGGAAAGGCGTAGTCTTTGACGAGCAAAGATGGTCCGAGGATCTCCAGTTTGTCAACAGACGTGTGAAGAAAATTACTGAAATATTTAAAAACAATGTGCTTCAAAGAAAGCTCCAAATCCATTCATATATTTTACTCTCTGTGGTACATAAAATCATTAAATGATTCAAGGAATCTGGAGGAATTTCAGTGGTAAAGAGCCAAGAGTGCAAGCCTAAGCTGAACACCCATGACCTTCGATCCCTCAGACGGCACAGCCTCAAGAACCGTCGTTCATCTATAGCTGATGTAATCACGTGGGCTCAGGATTACTTTGACAAACCTTTGTCAAGCACTACAATACAGAGTTGCATCCACAAATGGCAGTTTAAAACTTTACCGTGCAGAAAGGAAGCCTTATATTAAGTGTCCAAAAGCGCCATCTGGGAAGGACCATCATACAGTGGAAATGTATATTGTGGTCTGATGAATCAGTATTCCAGGACTTTTTGGAAGAAATTGATGCCATGTGCTCCAGACCAAAGACGAAAAGGACCATCCAGAGTGTTTCCAGCAACAAGTCCAGAAGCCGGGGTCTGTTGTGGTATGGGGTTGTGTCAGTGCCCTTGGCAAAGATAATTTGGACTTCTGTGATGTCGGCATTAACACACAAAAGTACATTGAGATTTTGGAGCAACACGTGCTGCCTTGAAGATGACCTCTCTTCCAGAGATGTAGTAATAATAATAATAATAAATTCATGAGGTGAAACATAATGTGCTGTTGTATTGTTTGAGTGCAATACAAGTCAAAGATTATTTACAAATTATTGTTTTCGGTTTTGATTTTCAATTTCAGCATACAGTCCCAACATTTTCTGATTTTGGGTTTGTACAGCAGTGCTCGTTACTCCCTGTTATGCAGGATGAAAATGCCGAAATCTATTTAGCGTAACTGTGTGGAGCATGTTTAAGTACATCAAGCAGCCCAAAAAGTGTCAACTTTGCCCAGAGCACAACGGCTCAACCACCAATCGTTTTCACAGCATTTGCAAAATTTTCTGAAATGCAAATCAGCCTCTGGGAGTGTGGTGGGTTTTTTTTTTTCTTTCTTTTTTTCTTTCCCTAATCGGTAGGCGCAAATGCCAGCCATGACCTAGAACCTAAGAGAACATAGCCTCCTTCTCTCCCATGTAGATTAATATAGACGTGTACCACATACAGTAGATCCATCTGTTTCAGAGGAAGAACGTATTGGCCTTCACTCTTCCAGTTTGGTAGCTCCCATGTAACAGGACAGACTCAACTTCTGGGAGAGAAATAATAAGGAACGGAGGTAATGAAGACTCTGGCTCCTGATTGGAAGGTTGAGATTACCAATTCTGATATCACCACCTGAGCAGGTCTACAACAGCTCACATTGTTTTTGATAAAAGTGCTTGCCAAATTAATTAATGTACAACCCCGATTCCAAAAAAGTTGGGACAAAGTACAAATTGTAAATAAAATTGGAATGCAATAATTTACAAATCTCAAAAACTGATATTGTATTCACAATAAAACATAGACAACATATCGAATGTCGAAAGTGAGACATTTTGAAATTTCATGCCAAATATTGGCTCATTTGAAATTTCATGACAGCAACACATCTCAAAAAAGTTGGGACAGGGGCAATAAGAGGCTGGAAAAGTTAAAGGTACAAAAAAAGGAACAGCTGGAGGACCAAATTGCAACTCATTAGGTCAATTGGCAATAGGTCATTAACATGACTGGGTATAAAAAGAGCATCTTGGAGTGGCAGCGGCTCTCAGAAGTAAAGATGGGAAGAGGATCACCAATCCCCCTAATTCTGCGCCGACAAATAGTGGAGCAATATCAGAAAGGAGTTCGACAGTGTAAAATTGCAAAGAGTTTGAACATATCATCATCTACAGTGCATAATATCATCAAAAGATTCAGAGAATCTGGAAGAATCTCTGTGCGTAAGGGTCAAGGCCGGGAAACCATACTGGGTACCCGTGATCTTCGGGCCCTTAGACGGCACTGCATCACATGCAGGCATGCTTCTGTATTGGAAATTACAAAATGGGCTCAGGAATATTTCCAGAGAACATTATCTGTGAACACAATTCACCGTGCCATCCGCCATTGCCAGCTAAAACTCTATAGTTCAAAGAAGCCGTATCTAAACATGATCCAGAAGCGCAGACGTCTTCTCTGGGCCAAGGCTCATTTAAAATGGACTGTGGCAAAGTGGAAAACTGTTCTGTGGTCAGACGAATCAAAATTTGAAGTTCTTTATGGAAATAAGGGACGCCGTGTCATTCGGACTAAAGAGGAGAAGGACGACCTGAGTTGTTATCAGCGCTCAGTTCAGAAGCCTGCATCTCTGATGGTATGGGGTTGCATTAGTGCATGTGGCATGGGCAGCTTACACATCTGGAAAGACACCATCAATGCTGAAAGGTATATCCAGGTTCTAGAGCAACATATGCTCCCATCCAGATGACGTCTCTTTCAGGGAAGACCTTGCATTTTCCAACATGACAATGCCAAACCACATACTGCATCAATTACAGCATCATGGCTGCGTAGAAGAAGGGTCCGGGTACTGAACTGGCCAGCCTGCAGTCCAGATCTTTCACCCATAGAAAACATTTGGCGCATCATAAAACGGAAGATACGACAAAAAAGACCTAAGACAGTTGAGCAACTAGAATCCTACATTAGACAAGAATGGGTTAACATTCCTATCCCTAAACTTGAGCAACTTGTCTCCTCAGTCCCCAGACGTTTACAGACTGTTGTAAAGAGAAAAGGGGATGTCTCACAGTGGTAAACATGGCCTTGTCCCAACTTTTTTGAGATGTGGTGTTGTCATGAAATTTAAAATCGCCTAATTTTTCTCTTTAAATGATACATTTTCTCAGTTTAAACATTTGATATGTCATCCATGTTCTATTCTGAATAAAATATGGAATTTTGAAACTTCCACATCATTGCATTCCATTTTTATTTACAATTTGTACTTTGTCCCAACTTTTTTGGAATCGGGGTTGTAAAAGTGTAGCTAATAGAATGCTGCTTCCTCTTCTGTAAAGATCTCTACCTTCTAGAAGTCTCTGTTTCTCACATGGAGAAAAACATGCAACCCTACATTCACACTAGCAACTGACGAGTTACTTGTGTCGCTTGCAGTTTGTCACTTATGGGCTTCATATGCTCTGTGTTACGCATATACCGTACATGCAGAATTGATGGTGGCCTGTTGCTTGCTGGTCTGAACATAGGGTGACTTAATTCATTCATTAATTTCCTACATTTAATTGTCGCTTGTTCAGTAATCTGGAATTTAATATTCAGTACATAATTTTGTTTAGGATTAATTAATTTCTTCCTTCTCACTACAAGTGGGAATCTAGGTCGACATTCCCCCACCGGATATTCACTTTAGTAAGTGTGTATATGAAGTCATGTGGTGTAATCTGGGCTATGGGCTTTGGTCAGAGTGGATAAGAGGGAAGAGTGTGGTGTTTTATGCAGTTTGAGTGGGGCTCCCAAGTGGCGCAAAAAAAAGCATTCGTGCTGTCATCCGGAGATTGTGTTTGAATCCTGATGATGGCGCAGCCGTCTGTGTCCAGGAGAGCAAAATCGGCCATGCTTTCTGTATGGGAAGGATGGCATTTTCTCTCCCCTGTCAGTCAGTGACGCTCGCCAATTGTGGGCATCTGTGAGCTCATGTATGCGGAAGAGTACAAATGACAATTTCCTCCTAACAGTCCTGAGATACCTTTTCAACTTTATAAGGCAACTATAGATAATTTATCCAGCCCTACTTTTGCCAAGTTGAAGCGTGTGTGGGTGTGTGCATGCGCGCGAGTGCGAGTGCGTGGACAGAATGAGCCAAAAACATGAGCGCTGTGTTAGGGCCTGTGCTCTCACACTGTTGCCTTAGTGACTGTTCTCAATGTCTGCCCACAAAACCCATGTCTCTGTTTCTCTCCCTCTCCTCTCCTCTCTTCTCTATCTGTCTGTATTTCTTTCTCTCCATCGTTCCTTCTCTGAACACTCTTTCTCTCCTCCCCATCCCCTGTATGTTTTCCTCTCTCCCCTCTCTGTGCCCCCGAACAGCCAGGAGTTATGGTCGCAGAAGAGGTAACACTCTGCCTTCTCTCCTCTTTGTATCTGTGTTTGCTCAGGTTAAGCTGGGTGGTGGGGGGTGAAACTTACTGAATGTCTGCCTCATCTTGCTGTGGTTGGATGATGTCTTATTAATTCATACCCTTCTTTGGATTATAGTTTATATCATCATCACTGTATATGTTGGTGGCAAGGAAACTTTTAAACGTTCGTTTCCTAACATGGGGCTTCAGTGTTATTTTTGTGTTTTTGGTTTTCCTTTCTAAGAGGAGAAAATCACTGGACAATCATCTTACTTTTTGCCTTAATCATTGTGGTTTTCATGCTTAACAAGGTGCTTTGTGATTTTTGTTCTAATGGCCCCCACAGCAAACACACACACACAGAACTGAGTAATATGATATCAACTCAGTCTTGCAGTATCCTGGAAAATGGGCCTCGTTTATCAATCTTTTTAGTAATGTTCTGTCTAAATGCCAAACGGTACTAAAAAAATTCTGCCAGATTTCAAAAGTTTTGGGAACACCACTGATTTTCGTATTCGGGCACGTATATTGATGAATGAATCACCTGTAAATTACCAGTAGCGTTCACAGCGCAGCTGATTTTGCATTTGGTGACCCCCATAAGACTTCCATAAAAGGCAAAGCTCACAGAGCCGAAAGGATGGGTGAATATCAAAACATGAGGTAGAAGTGAAAGTATTTTTCTCACATCTATGCCAGTAAAAACACTATGACCAAAAGTTTGTGGACACTTGACCATAACTCTGCTTTTTTTTTTTTTTTTGAATATCCTGCTTCAGATATAGTCTTCCTTTGTTGTTTGTAGTAATGTCCACACTTCAGGGAAGGCTTTCCACTAGATTTTGGAGTGTGGCTGTGGGGATTTGTGCTCCATTTAACCACAAGACTTTGGTGAGATCAGGCACAGATGTCAAGTAAGCAGGCCTGCAGTACAGTCAGTGTTTCAGTTTATCTCAAAGGTATTGGTCAGAGCTCTGTGTACACCACTCGAGTTCTTCTATACCAGCCTTGGTAAACCATATCTTCATGAACCTCGCAGGAACATGCTGAATCAGGTTTGGGCCCTGTAGTTCCAGTGAAGGGAAAATTGTAACGCTAACACATGCAAAGGCATTCTGTATAATAACCCTAACCCGTAACTACGTCATCACTTGTTTACCACAACGCATTATGGGCGATACCCAGGGTCGGCTCCGCTATATTGTTTACTTTCGCCTTTGTTAAACACTGCATTGTTCTGTCTAACTGGTTTTAACCATGCCCAAAAGTGAATTGCTGTGTGCCTAACTGTGTCTCCACAACAAAGGCAACACCTAATCTGAGCTTTTATCAGCTGCCAGTCGAGGAGAAGAAAGAAATGGATAAGTTTAATCTGCAACGAAAACCTTTGAACTGAATCGAAATGGATAAGTGTTTGTAGCTTACATTTCTCTGGTGGGAAAAAGACGTACTTAAACTGTGACCCAGCGATATTTCCATGGTCTGCGGAACGGCCTTCGGTTATAGATGATCATAACAATCAACATTGTTCGTCATCTGAAACTAGCGACATTCCAAAGCCTGTAAAACAAAGACGCATTCTTCAGCCTTTGCCTCTCAACGTGCCGAAGCCCTCGGCAGCTGAACAAGCCTGTCGGACCGATAAAACTCCCAAACCATGAAGGGTTCTCTTTCGGGTATGTATAATGTTCAGTGTACCTCACTAGCAGCATTTATTGAAGTAAATGCATTTACACTGAACATGACGTGCAGATCAGCGGGTTTCCAAAGGTGTGTTTTTTGTTTTTTGTAACGTTTCCTGATATCAAGTTTTATTTAACTAATCACTCATTTATAAATGTTTTGATAAGAAATTCTGAGATTTGATGTACAGCATGGTAGACTCTGTCAATCTCTAGGTTGTACGAATTCTTGTCACTTATGTCTGACCGGGCGGCACGGTGGTGTAGTGGTTAGCGCTGTCGCCTCACAGCAAGAAGGTCCTGGGTTCGAGCCCCGGGGCCGGCGAGGGCCTTTCTGTGTGGAGTTTGCATGTTCTCCCCGTGTCCGCGTGGGTTTCCTCCGGGTGCTCCGGTTTCCCCCACAGTCCAAAGACATGCAGGTTAGGTTAACTGGTGATTCTAAATTGAGCGTAGGTGTGAATGTGAGTGTGAATGGTTGTCTGTGTCAGCCCTGTGATGACCTGGCGACTTGTCCAGGGTGTACCCCGCCTTTCGCCCGTAGTCAGCTGGGATAGGCTCCAGCTTGCCTGTGACCCTGTAGAAGGATAAAGCAGCTAGAGATAATGAGATGAGATGAGTTATGTCTGACCTTCTCACCAAGCTTGATTTGGATTCAGATTTTCCTGCTGTAAACCCTCGACATGTAATGCACCTCTTTTTAAATCACCAATTTTATTGTCATCCATGACGGAGCATGGCAAAATCGCTCCTCTCACATCACTCACATAAAATTAATCTAGCATCTGCTATATTGCACAACTACCGACCCTGGCTATCCCCCATATTGCATTGGGATAAACAAGTGATGACATAGTTATGCTTGGGGGGCTATTGTGGTAACAGTTTTGGGGAAGACCTATGGATGGCTGTGGTGATCAGGTATCCACAAACTTTTGGCCATGTAGTGCTTCTGTGTTATTTTAAAGCACATGAAAAGGTTAAAATTTGGAGCCTAATTAAAGAAAAGGTAAATTAGATCTGAATGTAATGAGGTGAAAAGAAAATGGCTTGATATGAATATGGGGAAAATGTTATATCTACTGTGCACAGGTGATTGACACTAAGCACATCATGCAAGGAAACCTGCTATTTCCTTTTTTTTTTTAATTCAAAGCAGTGACTCTTGGCCAGAAATCCCTCACACCTTCCCTGGTACTATGTTTGAAAAACAAGAGGGTGTTGTGGGAAAAGGATAGTACGCAGCACCCTAGGGATCACGCGGCACATTGCAGCTCAAGACATACCAGATCGGTCACTTATCGGTCATGTAATGTAGTACTGGCTCTAATAGTGTTGTGAAGGAACCAGTTTTACACTGAGCCATTGCACCACGTCCTCCTTTTATGCGGCAGGATTTCTTCTTAATTGGATGTCTGGTCTCATTTGTCTTAATTTAAAGATTTATGTTGGCTTGCTCTCTTTAATTTAGTAGGATACAAACGTTTATTTTTCTGAAATTATGGGACGTTTCATGAATATCAGATTTCTTGTTTAAATGTTCCTACAACTGAGCCACAAATAAATCTGTTCATTGCCAGCTTGAGAAATGAGGCTCATTGGTAGTACTTTTGTAAAATTCACAAAGAGTTGGTTTGAGGTGGTTTTATTTTCCATTGTTAAATAATTTATTATAGTAAATATAAAAAAAAAATAGGGCTGCAGGGTATGGGCACAAATGGCATGTTGCTACTATATTCCTGCATAATTTGATCTGTATAATATATTTAAAGAAGCTGATGAATCTGTAGTGTCACTAAAGACAGTTTGGCTTTCGTTTCAGCTTCATTTACTGGATCATGCCTAAGCCATGATTTATTTTGACACCCGCAAAAAACGTATCTGGATTCTGATATTGTGGTTTGTAAGAATGATTGATTGATTATTTGCATATGACAGTATTTGAAAGGCCAGTGAATAAATGGCTTATTAGGACAATTTTGGTTTTATTTTCAAGATCGTCTTGAAGCTTGAATTTACATTAATACGGCAACTTTTTAGCACAGCAAAATACTGTAATATCGATCACCCATCCTGAAAATGATGCCATAATGCCTACCTCATCACACACCCCCAAACACGTACATAAAAAAGTACGTCACATGTTGAAGTTTGGCCATCCATGTTAACCATGATCGCACACCGACTTGACTGGTTTTCATCATAAAAAGTAATGCTAAATGTCTACCATTTCGTCTACATCATGCAACCTTTTTGAAGAGCTTAGCAATAAATATACATTTCATATATTTATATAATATTGCAGTGTATGTATGCATTTGTTTTGTTGACACTTTTCGCTCAGCTGTAATTTTTATTCAATTGGACTTGTGTAAAGATTCGCTTTTAACTGGCACTGCAGTGTTAATCAACTCCTGGCATAACCCAGTTTCTGAGGCCACTGTGTGGTTTTTTTTTTCTTTTCCCTTCTTTCCTGTTCGCACTGAACCTCTGTGGACTGGCCCTTTTCTCTGCCCTGCTTCTCAGCTGAGAACTCTTGACGCCGTGTTCAGAGTCTGAAAGCTAGCAGTCCCAGATGAAAAGCAAATAAATAGAATCCAAAGTAATTCAGCACACAGGCATCTCGCCCAGCTTTATCAGGGTTGCGTGTGTAATTTTAATTTCATTATATTAATGTTGTTGTTTTTTTTTTTTTCTTCTGGAAAGACATTAGCTAGTTATAGCTCTTTTTCTTTTTGTTTGTTTCTTTAATGGACTAATTACAGATGAGCTGAATAACTGCAATGTTCTCCTTCTCTTTTCCTGACCTTTTTTTTCAACCTCACTTCCTTTCATCCCCTCTTGTGCTCTCTGTCCTCTTTTTCTTTCTCTCTCTTTCTCTGTGTATGTTTGTGTAGGTCGCTCATCACTGTTTCCTTTTGAGGATGGCTTTTTGGATGATGCTCATGGAGATCAGTCTCTAACTCCAGGGCTGAACTCCCCCACTCGCTGTCAGAACGGTGAGAGGATGGAGCGCTATTCCAGGAAAGTCTTTGTTGGTGGACTGCCTCCAGACATCGACGAAGGTATTAAGCATACAAATCACTGTTGTGTCATTTTAAAATTAGGTACTTATTGGGATACTTCAACAAATGGGCTTCTTTCCATCTGAAAATTATAGAACATGAATCATTTCAGCCTTTTAGTTAAAAGAGGACTGAGCTTTTATATACACTAATATTGTCGCTCATGAAAGTCTTCTCAGTCTATCAAATTCGTTATGAAGTTGTTAGTTCTTTTCTCTAAATTGCTCTGTAAACATCATAAACTTGTCAAGGAAAAGAAAGATAATCTCAATCTGGCAAGCTGCCAAGTGTGCTTACATGGGGAGAAAATTTTATATATATATATATATATATATATATATATATATATATATATATATATATAGTGTGTGTGTGTGTATATATATATATGTGTGTGTGTGTGTGTGTGTGTGTATATATATATATAATGTGTATGTATGTACTGTGTAAACCAGCTGACCAGCATGCCTGTTTTTAACTATTAAAAAAAAATTAATTAAAAAAACTCCACAGATCTTGTAACTAGATTATTGCACTATCCTGTCATCACCCGGATGAGAACAGGTTCCCCTTTGAGTCTGGATCCTCTCGAGGTTTCTTTCTCTTGTCACCAAAAGGAGGTGTTTTTGTGACAATGTCTGTTGTTAAAAGTGCTTTATAAATAAACCTGAATTGAATTGTGTTTCTGTTTCATACCTTCTAACCACCAGGGGACATGATCACCTAAATACCTTCTTGTATGCAGAGACGTTACAACAAAGTGACATGGCACAGTATTTTGCAATAGCTGGATTCAGTGGACTTGGTACTGAGGGAGCTGGGATTCCTTCCATTCATCCCTTTTTCAACTTTCAAAATCTTCTGCTAATTCTTTCCACATTGAAGAGAATTCAGCAAATATACCAACAACTAGGCCCCAAACTGGCAGCAAAACCTTGCATTTTACTAATGGTCGGAACCCCTTGGCAGCTCTCTCCCCAAGTAGATCTGGTATATCAAAAGGGAAAGAGTTTTGGCACCCATATCACGGTCACCTTTGCCTGTAGGTTTGGCCCATCGGAGTGAATTGCTACTAAGTGACGCTACTAATCGCCAATCCTAAATGCACGACTGGGTACTTTTTTCCAGATTCTACAATGTCACCCCTATTAGTCGCATTAGTGCGGTAGTTCTCTCTGAACGCCTTTCAGGTTAGATTCCTCATGGCATAGTTTACGCAGGTTACAAACACAACAGCCATAGTTACATACATGGCTACCTTTTCTTTGTCTTTTCTGAAGGTTGAAACTTTGGCATACTGAACTGATAAACACTGATGAATAATATGGATTTTTACATAACTGGCTCATCAGCAGGTGTGTGTATTATGTTGGCATATGATATTCATTCAAAGGGGATGTGGGAAGGGAAGATTTAGCTTATAATCCCTTTCTCTTGGTCGGAATGCTTTCGTGGTCAGTGTTGATGGCACTTTTAGTCCTAGCTTGATTTTTTTTTTTTTTTTTTTTTTTTTTTTGTGCGCGTGTGTGCATGTTGGCACTTGCTGACAATTTCAGCAGGACCGAGCAGACTCTGTGTGTCTGACAGCTGATGTGATGCGTTTCGGTCAAACAGTGTGAATAGTGACCGGGAGCCGAGCTCTGCAGTGTCTCCTACAGAGAAATCGGGTTGTTATTAAACATTAAAATTTGGTCAGAGTGGCTAAAACCAGTCTAACGCATGCCACCGTCCCAGAAATGGCTTCAGAAGAAACCATTGTTACTTTGTTTTATGATGTCCAAGTCCTGGGGTTTGTCCTAAATTCTCCTTTTATTTTTCCACATAGATGAGATCACCAATAGTTTCCGTCGCTATGGACACCTCGTAGTGGACTGGCCCCATAAAGCGGAAAGCAAGTCCTACTTTCCTCCTAAAGGTAAGAACAGCAGTACATGACTGAAGCCTAATGTCCTTCCACTAGAGCCTAATGTCCTTGAATAACCTCTACTGGAGCTTAAGGTCTCGCTGTATTAACTACGTAATGTCCAGAAGAACCTGAAGTCCCTCAATTATGTTTGACCATAGCCATTATAGCTTACCTTCCCTGCACACTGTATCCACCAGACCTTTACACTGCTACCCATTTACATTATTATCCACCAGAGCCTGCCATCCTGCTACACCAAAGGTTCCCAACTCTGATCCCGGAGTACCCCCGTCCTGAAAATTTGGATATTTTTCCTGCTCCGACACACCCACTCCAACTCAATGACAGTTACTGTAATTAGCTGATTTAATTGAATCGGGTGTATTGGAGGAGGGAAAATAGCTTTTTGTCCCCATACACAGTTACCAACTGGAGCTTAACTTTCCTCTACACGCTTACCCAACAGTCTGTTCTACTTCAACACCATTATCCACCAGTGTTGATAATCCCTCTACACCCTTGCCCACCAGAGCCTGCCATCCCTCCACACCCTTGCCCACCAGAGCCTGCCATCCCTCTACACCCTTGCCCACCAGAGCTTCACATCACTTTATAATGTTGTCCACAAAAGCTTTTTGTCCCCCTACATAGTTACTCACCAGAACAGAGCTTGAGCCTGCCGTCAATCTACATTTGTTACTCCCCAGGGCATACTGTCCTTTTAAAATGTTGTACACAACAAGAATCCTATGAAAGCCTATGGTGCCTGTATCTATTCACAGAAGCCTTGTGTCTCTCTACACTGTAAACCACCAGAACCTACGGTCCCTCTACACCTGGGCTTCTCAGCTACAGTCCTAGGAACCACCTACCTTGTACTGTTTGTCCTACCCTCAACTCATCTGGCTGAACCCATTAAGGGTTTAATTAGCTGGACAGGTGTGTGAGCAGTAGGGAGAACGTCAAACCGTGCAGGGCAGGGGTCCCTATGCCTGGAGTTAGGAATCCCTGCTCTAGAAATTTACCCCTCAGAGCTGACCATGCCTGACCACAAAAAGCCTATGGTCCCCACATATCTTCACAGGATCTTCAACAAATTTTAGGGATCTCAGATGTAATCATTATATTGTTATAATGAAATGGGGGGGAGGCTAAGCTCATACTGAAGAGCCTTTCGATACATGTAGCACTGCTCTTGCACTATTGTGAAGAGTGCTCTATAAATAAAAGTGAATCGAAATGATGTGTTGCAGTGTGATCAGATAACAGTGCTGAATATGGAACGGGAGGAAGGGGATTTGCATTCTGCAGCACATTGTGGTTCATTTTTGAAACGGAAAGGCATATTTTTGGGAGTTATTCATACACCTAATGTATCTCTTGTGAATTAAAAATAAATGGCAGTGGCATGCACAGACACTTCTAGGCAAGCATGTTCAGAAAGCAAAACACAGACTGTCTCTCTACACACACACACACACACACACACACACACACACACACACACACACACACACACACACCGTATATCCTGCAGGTGTAGCTGGTAGGGAGGATTGTTTACACTCAGTACCATGAGTGATTGGTTCAATGAGAGAGAGTTTAGCTTGGCCAAGTGATCAGAGCTCAGCTTTTGGGCCAGAAGCTGCGTCATCTCAGAGAAAGCTCCTCCATAATGCTCCATGTGTCATATCAAGGAAACTATTAACGCAGACCTGGATGCGATTCACATTCCTCAGCCTGAGGCTAATGTGCTGCATCTGGGGAAGGCCTGAAAAGAATTCCTGTTCCTTTCCATCACATGCTCCTTTTTTGGAATTCGAAAACATGCGGCTAAAATAGCTGTGCTCAGAGCTATATGGAAATCAGAAAGTAGTGTAGTGTCCTTGTAGGGGAGTCATGTGATCTGGAAGTATGTGACAGGAAAGTGTTCCCTCTCCTGAGGCTAGCAGCAGGCAAGTCTACAGTGTGATGGAGATGTACTTTGTGTTAGGGTGTATTCAGACCAGGATAGTTCGATAGTTCACTTGCTTTGGTCCGAACCAAATGTGTTTTGTTTTTTTTTTTTTTTTTCATTTTGGTGCGGTTTGCTTTCACACTGTACATTTTAGTAAGTGGACCAAAATCTGTCAACAAAGCCACGCACCCTGAGGTCGTTCAGCTATTGGTCAGAGACGACACGCGCACAAAGCGTTAAGTTCAAAAGTAGTCATGGAGGCTTTCCGTGCTGTTATTCTTTTTAATGTCATCAAAGCTATATGTTTTTTCCAGTTTTTACTGTTTTCACAATTGTACGGACTTGTCCAGGGTGTACCCCGCCTTTCGCCCGTAGTCAGCTGGGATAGGCTCCAGCTTGCCTGCGACCCTGTAGAACAGGATAAAGCGGCTACAGATAATGAGATGAAATGAGACAATTGTGCGATTACTATGCTGTTGTACAAGTAATTTATCAACGATGACGACAAAGGGCAAGGCGGCTACGGAGGATAGCGCTGATGAGTGCACATGTTGTGACAGTTCTGGCTCTTCACGCAAGACGGAGGAGACATCTGGGCAAGACATCTGCCCATATATCCACAAGGGTACACGTTTCTTCCTCGGCCCACATTTGCCCCCTACTCATTTTTTGTACTCTGTAGTCTAGCCTACCACTGGTCTGAATGACTGAACGACTGTTGTAAGGTTCCCTTGACAACCGAAACAGTGTTTGCACTTTGCGGTGGAGTGTCAAGACTCTGTTTCCCATAATGCTCGACAAACGACGGAAGCTCCCGAGGTACAAAAAAACAAAACTGTCAGATTAGGTCCGGTCTGCTTTCACACCTCCAAAAGATCCGCACCAGGGTTCCTTTGGTCTGGACCGAGTCCGACCTTGCAGCTCGGTCTCGGTCCGCTTGTTTGGCCCAGACCAGAGTTCGGTGGTTTGTATTCAGACCAACCCAAAAGGTCCGGACCAAGGGAAATTTGGGTCGTTTGGTCCGGACCAAACAACGTAGGTGTGAATACGCCCTTAAACACTTTCATCTTCAGCTCTTCTTATGGTGACTTACAATGTGTGCTCTGTTGTGTGACTAAACCTATTTTACCTGAGAGTGATTGTGTGTAGATTTTGCAATAGTATTTATTCACTTCATACCTTCAGTGGTCAATAAACTTTTCTCTTCTGAAAAAGTGCAGGTTTCGCGAAGGGAAGCAATACCTGACTTGACATGTGGTTCTCCGATATGCTTGGGTGTATTTTAAATCACTCTTGCAGCAGATTAGTGTTCAGTAAAAGGGGTAACTGACTTATTCACACTACATCGAATGGAGGGAGACTACTGGGCTACTCCAGATTATAGCTTAGTATATGGCTCCTGAAGGCACTGGAAAAAAATGGCAGTGTTTTCAGAATTTACTTGAGAGCTATGTGCCATTCTCATAGTACATATTTATTTTTGGGTTTCCAGTGCTGAACTGCGCAATTCTCTCATCAGATATAGATCATTAGATTAGCATGACTGCCAATGTATAGTATGTGTTGTGTTCAATCAAGTAAATATTAAAATCATGTTTTATGTATACTGTTTAAAGGGTTAAAAGCAGTGGTTTTTTTATTTAAACAGGAAAGAAGTTATGTTCACAAATATTTGATGTTAGAATTTATTACAAACTGATTCTGAATGACAAGTTTACTTTTACACCTCTTGCATTAATAGGCCTGTGTATGACACCCCCCACCCCAACCCATCCCCGTAAACACAATAGAGAAGTGGAATATTTATGCATAATTATTATATAAAGCAAAAGTGGATTACAGTATTGCACAAATTCCTCGTCACCCATTAATTGTTCTATAATATTTATCTTGAATGTTTATTTTGTATCTTCTGCATTAACGTGTCAGAGAAAGTGCAAACTTGAAATTGAAACATTTATTTTCCAAAAACAAAACATCTTTTGTATGTTAAAGTAATAGACTGGGTTTTTTTTTTTAAAAAGGGAGCATGTCTGTGATTTTACTTGGGGGCAAAATCAGGTAATATAAGCAAAGTCTGCAGAGGAACTGTAGCACATTCTAGATACTTTTTATTTATATATATATATATATATATATATATATATATATATATATATATATATATATATATATATATATATATATATAGCCGACGAGGAGCATAGCGTCAAGTTTGCTATAAGCCATGTACAGTATTGAATGGAATAACAGTTTTATTATATCCACATTCACTGGATTTTGAGAAACGGCGCTTTTTTTTTGTGCAAATTTGATAACTTTATACAAAACCCCGACAAAATAATTTCTGCTTAGAATGTAAACAAACCAGCGAAATGACAAAAAATAAAATCTGTGAAAGATGCTATAATAATTCTTGAAAACTAAAAAAAAAAAGATACGTTCTTACCGTCAAATACTTTTATTCCATATTTTATTGCTTTTTTTTTTGTATTTTTGGGGTTTTGTTTTCAAGTAGAGTTTTTATTTCATCCTCTTTTGGTTCAGCAACACGCTCTGCCATTTTGTTTCTCTCTACTCGTGGTATATGAGCGGATATCCTAGTAGTAGAGTAGCCAATCAGAGCGTGCGATTGCTCATAGTGTGTGTGTGTGTGTGTGTGTGTGTGTGTGTGTGTGTGTGTGTGTGTATGTGTGAGAGAGAGAGAGAGAGAGAGAGGCTTGTAGTACTCAAGTCCAGGACTCTAGTCTGACTCGTGCCCTAATTTTAAGGACTCGTGACTTGACTTGGACTTGAGTGCTGATGACTCGGATTTGGACTTGTGCATTAACTGCATTCGGACTCGTAAATTAGAGATGACTTGGATTTTTTCTTTATTTTTTGCAATATGCCATAATAATTTGCCATAAGATATTTATATCTACATTAATTTTTATACTAATTTCATGCAAGAGAATGCACATTCAAGGGGCGGCACGGTGGTGTAGTGGTTAGCGCTGTCGCCTCACAGTAAGAAGGTCCGGGTTCGAGCCCCGTGGCCGGCGAGGGCCTTTCTGTGTGGAGTTTGCATGTTCTCCCCGTGTCCACGTGGGTTTCCTCCGGGTGCTCCGGTTTCCCCCACAGTCCAAAGACATGCAGGTTAGGTTAACTGGTGACTCTAAATTGACCGTAGGTGTGAATGTGAGTGTGAATGGTTGTCTGTGTCCATGTGTCAGCCCTGTGATGACCTGGCGACTTGTCCAGGGTGTACCCCGCCTTTCGCCCGTAGTCAGCTGGGATAGGCTCCAGCTTGCCTGCGACCCTGTAGAACAGGATAAAGCGGCTAGAATGCACATTCACTTGTTCATATATCATGTTCAGGAACAAACTAACGTTAATGGCGCAAAAATGCCTGGAGAGAAGCCTCTAGGATTGTCCACTTTGCTTATGCAGACTTCTAGTGCAGTGGGGGAAAAAATGCACTGCTACGTGTCTCATAGAAGAACTATAGAGGAGACGACGAGGACAACTTCAATCATCATTTGGCAAGACTACGCCCAGAGAAGTGACACGCTGTGTTCATTGCCCTGTTCATAGTGGGGCTTGCTAAGCGATAAACAAGCATTTTATCTGTAGCCTATTAACTAAAATGGAGCAGTCAAGCAGTAACGTTAGTCCAACACAGTAGCAGAGACGGTTTCATATAAATGCAGCAACAGTCACCGTCAAATGGTGCGGTCAGAGTCTTGTTCTTGGGCTTGACTTGGACTCTACTCAAAATTTTCTTTCATGACTCGGACTTGAACACTGGGGACTTGAGACTGGACTCCTGACTTGAGGTTTAGTGACTCGACTACAGCGTGTGTGTGTGATATAAAATAGTGTGCGTGTGTATATAGATATAAAATTTGCCTAACAGTACAGCTCTGCTGCTGATGGTGTCCATGCTGTACTGCTGGCTGTGTCTCCTCTTTTAGAAGCCATGTTTTCTTTATCAGCCTGTATGTGTGTTCTAGGCCGTGCTCACCCCCACACTGTACTTTGTCAACGTGGCTGTGTGTTTTATAACAGTTGTGTGATCAGGTTGTGTGCTCCACTGTCCTGACTTTAAGGGCTTTTTTCTTTATGCTGTTTGAGCATTAGTTTCACTTCCTCCTCCATGCTATAAATCTGGAAAGAGGAGTAAATGAGAGCACTCCTGCCCTTGCTGTAATAAATTTCCACAGTTAGGCTGAAGCTCAAATGGCTCCTTATTTATGATGTTTGTTCACTATATTGTGTACAAGTGCATTATGCTGTAGTTCTGTTGGATTCTACGAGCAGTTCATGCAGAGAAATAGTGATCCCTATTAAGGGTTTGTTAAAAATAAACTACTTGAATGTAATATTTTCAGGAGAAATGCTTGGTTTGTCCATCCATCCATCCATTCATCTTCTAATGCTTATCTGGATCCGGGTCGCGGGGATAGCAGCCTAAGCAGAGCAGCCCAGACTTCCTTCTCCCCAGCCACCTCCACCAGCTCTTCTGGGGGAATACCGAGGCGTTCCCAGGCCAGCCGAGAGATGTAATCTCTCCAGCGTGTCCTGGGTCTGCCCCAGGGTCTCCTCCCGGTGGGGCATACCCAGAAAACCTCCCTTGGGAGATGTCCAGGGGGCATCCTCATAAGGTGCCCAAACCACCTCAACTGACTCCTTTTGATGTGGAGGAGCAGCAGTTCTACTCTGAGTTTCTCCCGAATGACCAAGCTTCTCACCCTGTCTCTAAGGGAGAGCCCAGCCACCCTGCAGAGAAAAGTCATTTCTACTGCTTGTATCCGCGATCTCATTCTTTCAGTCACTACCCATAGCTCGTGACCATAGGTGAGAGTGGGAACATAGATGGACCAGTAAATTGAGAGCTTTGCCTTTTGGCTCAGCTCTCTCTTTACCACCACAGACAGGTTTAGCGTCCGCATCACTGCTGACGCTGCCCCAATCTATCTGTCCAACTCCCATTCCCCCTTACCCTCACTTGTGAACAAAATCCCGAGATACTTAAACTCCTCCACTTTAGGTAGCACCTCCTGAATCCAAGGTTCGACTGGCCTCTTCTCCCCAGCACCCCAGCATAGGCTTTCCCAGAGAGACTGAGAAGTGTGATCCCCCTATAGTTGGAACACACTCTCTGGTACCCCTTTTTAAAAAGGGGGACCACCACCCCAGTCTGCCAGTCCAGAGGCACTGTCCCCGACCTCCACGCAATGTTGAAGAGGCGTGTCAGCCAAGACAGCCCAACAACATCCAGTGCCTTCAGGAACTTGGGATGAATCTCATCCACCCCCGGAGCCCGGCCACCGAGGAGCTTTTTAACCACCTCTGCAACCTCAGTCCCTGTGATGGGCGAGTCCTCCCAAGCACCCTCAGACTCTGCGTCTTCTTCGGACAACATGAAGGTGGGATTGAGAAGATCCTCAAAGTATTCCTTCCACCGTCGGATGATGTCCCCAGTTGAGGTCAACAGCACTTCGTCCCTGCTGTAAACAGTAGGGACCGAGCACTGCTTTACCTTCCTGAGCTGCTGGACGGTTTGCCGGAATCTTTTCGAGACCAACCGAAAGTCACTTTCCATGGCTTCACCGAACTCCTCCCACACCAGAGTTTTTGCTTCAGTGACCGCCAGAGCCGCATTCCGCTTGGCCTGTTGGTATCGGTCAGCTGCCTCTGGAGACCCACAGGCTAACCAAGCCCGATAGGACTCCTTCAGCTTGACAGCTCGCTTCACCACAGGTGTCCACCACCGGGTTTGGGGATTACCGCCACAACAGGCACCAACAACCTTGTAGCCTCAGCTCTGCATGGCCGCCTCCACAATGGAGGTGCGGAACATAGTACACTCGGACTTAATGTCCCCACCTTCCCCTGGTATGCAGCTGAAGCTCTGCCAGATGTGGCAGTTGAAGATCCGACAGACGGGAACCTCTGCCAGACGTTCCCAACATACCCTCACTATTCGTTTGGGCCTGCCAGGTCTGTCCGGCCTCCTTCCCTGCCATCTGATCCAGCTCGCCACCAGGTAGTGATCAGTTGACATCTCTGCTCCTCTCTTCACCCGAGTGTCCGAGACGTACGGTTGGAGATCAGATGAAACGACTACAATCATCGATCTATGGTTTGTTTGTTTAAGAAAGAAAGCACAACTTTATTCATCACACACTTGTGAAATTTCCTCTCTGCATTTAACCCATCTGAAGCAGTGAACACACACAGGCACACACACGAGCAATGAGTGCGCACACATACTTAGAGCAGTGGGCAGCCATGCTAACAGCGCCCGAGGAGCAGTTGGGAATTAGGTGCCTCGCTCAAGGACACCTCAGCCCAAGGCCGTCCCATATTGACCTAACTGCATGTCTTTGGACTGTGGGGGAAACCGGAGCACCTGGAGGAAACCCACACAGACACGGGGAGAACATGCAAACTCCACACAGAAAGGCCCCCGCTGGCCACTGGGCTTGAACCCAGAACCTTCTTGCTGTGAGGCGACTGTGCTAACCACTTACACCACCGTGCCGTTTTATATTTGATTCGAAAATTAATCCCATAATTTAAAAAAATGGTTTAAATAAAGAACATTTACTGTGCCAAGAGAGAGCAAGAACTAACCACCAGGTACACAGTAGCACAGCTATTCTAGCTTACCATATAGCCTGTGAATTTCATGTTCACACCTTTTTAACACAGTTAAAAAGGTTTAACACTTATCACAGTTCAAAGACGTGGTTAGGTTAACATGAGGCAGCCTTAGGCTGAAGTGCCCTTGAGCAAGGCACCTAACCTTCAGCTGCTCCCTGGGCACTGTAGTGTGGCTGCCCACTGCTCTGGGTATGTGTGTGTGCATGCGTGGGTTCACTGCTTCAGATGAGTTAAATGCAGAGGATGAATTTCACTGTGCTTGAGTGTGCATGTGACAAAGGCTGCTGCTTCTTCTTTTAGAAGCTTTAGTATAGGCTTAACTCCCCCCACACACAAGGTTTTGTGCACGTGCGTGTCTCTCTCAAAGGGACAAGTTTTTTCTTTTAAATCCTGAATGTGGTCCTTGCCAGTTCTTGATTACTAGCTAATTCTCCTCTATCGCTCATTCTTCCTTTGAAACACATGAAGCTTCTTTAATGTTGTTCTCACATGAACAACTATTTGAATGGTGCTTCTTTTGTATACAAGGTCACACACGCGCACGTGTGTGTGTGTACACAACCCCGATTCCAAAAAAGTTGGGACAAAGTGCAAATTGTAAATAAAAAAACGGAATGCAATGATGTGGAAGTTTCAAAATTCCATATTTTATTCAGAATAGAACATAGATGACATATCAAAGGTTTAAACTGAGAAAATGTATCATTTAAAGAGAAAAATTAGGTGATTTTTAAATTTCATGACAACAACACATCTCAAAAAAAGTTGGGACAAGGCCATGTTTCCCACTGTGAGACATCCCCTTTTCTCTTTACAACAGTCTGTAAACGTCTGGGGACTGAGGAGACAAGTTGCTCAAGTTTAGATACGGCTTCTTCTTTGAACTATAGAGTTTTAGCTGGCAACGGCGGATGGCACGGTGAATTGTGTTCACAGATAATGTTCTCTGGAAATATTCCTGAGCCCATTTTGTGATTTCCAATACAGAAGCATGCCTGTATGTGATGCAGTGCCGTCTAAGGGCCCGAAGATCACGGGCACCCAGTATGGTTTTCCGGCCTTGACCCTTACGCACAGAGATTCTTCCAGATTCTCTGAATCTTTTGATGATATTATGCACTGTAGATGATGATATGTTCAAACTCTTTGCAATTTTACACTGTCGAACTCCTTTCTGATATTGCTCCACTATTTGTCAGCGCAGAATTAGGGGGATTGGTGATCCTCTTCCCATCTTTACTTCTGAGAGCCGCTGCCACTCCAAGATGCTCTTTTTATACCCAGTCATGTTAATGACCTATTGCCAATTGACCTAATGAATTGCAATTTGGTCCTCCAGCTGTTCCTTTTTTGTACCTTTAACTTTTCCAGCCTCTTATTGCCCCTGTCCCAACTTTTTTGAGATGTGTTGCTGTCATGAAATTTCAAATGAGCCAATATTTGGCATGAAATTTCAAAATGTCTCACTTTCGACATTTGATATGTTGTCTATGTTCTATTGTGAAAACAATATCAGTTTTTGAGATTTGTAAATTATTGTATTCCGTTTTTATTTACAATTTGTACTTTGTCCCAACTTTTTTGGAATCGTGTGTGTGTGTGTGTGTGTGTGTGTGTGTGTGTGTGTGTGTGTGAGATATACACACACTTCTGTTTCGGAGTTGGTTTAACTTGCAAAACCTGTAAAAACCAGTTTGCTTTTCCACGGGCTAGAGAGTCACCACCGAGCCATGCCATTACATCTCTGTGTACGTCTCTGCTTTCCCAGCAACGCCTGTGCCAAGCAGAACAACAGTGGCAGACTAATGGATAAGGCAGACGAGATGCTACAGTAGTGCTGTTATTTAAAAATGGCAGTCACAAAGTTTCAGTTGGTCTTGTTTGTCATTGTAATCCCACCACCAGCCCCTGACGTAAGAGGGTCTTGGTTTTAGATCAGCAACATGTTGGTGCGCTTTCAAACCCGTTTTCCTGGCTCGGAGCCGGTTCTTTTGGCTTTTGAAACACAAAAAATTGGTTCAAGATTAGTCACCAGCTCCAAACCAGCCTTCAAACTACCTTGGTGGAAAATAGGTAATGGAAGCCTACGATTGGTCAGTGGCATTCTGATTGACGGAGAGTAATTCAGTCCCTGCCCCAGAGAACACAGCTCTCTTTGCTCCTCTGGGGACTTGGTCTTGTTTGGCTACAGTGTTGTCAGGATTGAAACTTGCAGTTTCCCCATGATAGTGCGAATGTTTTGTCTGTTGTGCCACTTGGGAGTATTTGACAAAAAAAAAAATACCAGTGGCTAGCCTCACTACCCCAAACACATTGCACACTTTCAGCTTTTTCTATTCTTATGCTTGCCTTCAGCTCTGTTCCTGCTGTCTTTTAATTTTAACTTCACTTTTTTGCTTCACTGTAAATCTCTTGAGCTTTGGGCTGATTTGTCACTCTCTGTCTGACTTATTTAGAACTTACTTGTATTTTGTGTTCATTTTATTTTTTTCTTCCTGCCTTGTTTCTTGTTTGGACAGAACATGGTGTTCTTTTTTTTTTTTTTCCCCCCCAAGCAGCTCCCTGCTGCCTTGGCCCTGATCCCCGTTCTCAGGCTACAGACTTTTAGAGGACAATCACTTATGTACACCCAAAGTCTCCCCTCTCTCTCTCTCTCTCTCTCTCTCTCTCTCTCTCTCTCTCTCTCTGGTTTATCAGAGGAAGTTCAGGAATGTAATTTTTGTGGAATTTGACAGTATATGGACAAGATTTTTTTTAAAAAAGTGAAATTTGCCCAAATTAAACGTGCCGTTTGATATCCTGGATACACGTAAGTGAGACACGAGCATAGACATTAATTACATTTAACTAGGTTGATGAGGTTGATTTGTTTCGACAGAGCTCTTTTTTTTTTCAGTAAAATATAGAAATCTCAAATTATGCCACTCCAAGTACATGACTCATGATTGTAGTCAGGTTCATTTAATTAACAAATGAAACATGATGGGACAAGCTCCCTTAGGAAACTCATCCACAGAACAGTGATGTGGCGCAACTGTAAAAAGAGGGCTGTGGCCAGCTTCAAGTTGATCGTTTTGCTATAATAGCTTGTCCTCTGGTGTATTCTGCGTACACCCCAGAGATTTGTCAATGATTTGAAATTTTTTCATTTGACCTGCACATTTAATGTTGAGGACTATCTGCAAGGCAAGTTGGTTCCTCTTATCGTTTGCATTATAGCAGCAACAAACTGCTAATCCAGGACCAGCCTCCTTCTCATTCTCTTTCGTGAACCTCAAGAAAAAAAAAAAAAACCTCAGCTTGTCATGTTAACAAGAAACCAGAAAGCATAAAGTCCTCTGTCCTGAAGACCCTGCCTTGGTGGAGAAGTTGCTGACTGTTACAAAGCACTGACCTTCGAGACTCCTTCCATAAATGCTAAATAAACATCTTCAGAAAGCTTCACCAAATGAACAAGTATATGCGTTTCCTTGTTAAGAAACACGTTAAACCTTTTATTATTAGCTGTAGATAATGTCATTGTCCACCATAAGGGTCTCTAGAAATGAGTTGTTCCTAGAAAATGTGACGTACTTGAGCTGTTGGCTGGTATGGTATTCCGAGAGTGTTGTGAGATGGTGGTCCTTTTATTCCCCCCCTTTTTTTAAATCTTGTATCCATGACTGTTTAAGTGCTTGCACACGCACAGCTCTTTCTTTGCACAGTGACTCCTTGGCTGACTCAGTATTTTCCTCCCTCCTCTCTCCTGATGTTTCTGCATCAGTGGTGGTTCTCGTGTGGAATGCAGAGAGTAAAACATGACTGTTGTGCATTCCTCCTCTAGCCTGAACACAAACTCCCAAAAACCTGTAGTCAGCACTCTTACACGACCCTGAAGCCTGCTGTGTCTATATTAACTCTCTCTTTCTCTGCACAACACTTTTTTTATTTGGGGCTATGAAAACATCATTTGCCATTTCAGTAAAAAAAAAAAAAAAGTGTGTGTGTATGTGTGTGTGTGTGTATATATATATATATATATATATATATATATATATATATATATATATATATATATGTGTGTATGTGTGTGTGTATATATATATATATATATATATATATATATATATATATATATATATATATATATACACACACACACACTATATATATATATATATATATATATATATATATATATATATATATATATATATATATATACACACTATATATATATATATATATATATATATATATATATATATATATATATATATAAAATATGGGTCCATCTCAGAAACTGGTCTCTCATTTGGGACATTATGGTCAAAAATTTAATTTTCTAATTTTACTTTATTTCTTTATTATTATTTTTTTATGCATTTACCGAACACTCAATGTTTCTTTTGTCATGTTTAATAAGAATAAAGATAGTATCTAGCTTTATCTGCCCTCCACTATGGAAATTTTTTTTTATTATAATTCAAATGCTTTTGCAAAATTGATTTACATATAAAATAACTACATCATGAAGAATTAAAGCCCCTCCTTCACAGATGAGTGAAAATATTGAATAAATTTCCTCTTTTTGATTGCTTGGGTTAAAAATGCCAAGTTATGATGACTGAACTGATTATTCACTTAAATATGAATGATATGATACATTTTGGGTATTTGATATGGCGAAATGGGACACAATGGAAAAATCAAGAACACACCGGAAAGATGAGAATAGCAGTGGTGGTAAAAGAACAGCGACTGTACCGGCTGAAGGTCGCGCGGGTCTCCGCTGCGGCGCGCGAGCAACGGGACATCACTACTGCACCTGACGGAGCGGGGGTGGGACAAAATGACTGGCCGTAGATTCTATCAAAAGTTCGATCTAAATTGACCATGGTTGCAAAATATTGGCCAAAAATACGCAAACACTACAAAATATGAAAGTAAGATGAAAAAGAAACATTCTATTGCCTTATACTGCAAGACTAAAACAAAATAAAACTCTCAAAACTCACCTTTTCAGTGATAACGTCCGAACAGATCACTCGCGTAACAGAAAGACCGCAAATGGAAGCACGATCAACTTCTAACTGTTGGAGTGGAAAATTCTATTCTACACATGCAAATTGTTAATGCGTGTCCTTCCCCGCACACAAATAACACGCTACGGCAACAAATAGACCACAACTCATTTTATAGCTCAGAAATTCATACAAGACCAGCTACCATCGTAACATATTCTGTAAGAAACGTATTCTATACCTAACTTTCAGCTTTCGTTTTAAAAAACAAAATCGCAGATTTATAACTAAATTTTTATATGGCGTAGTGATTTTAAGTTGCTACTTTTGGTGAGGTAGTGACCTTGACTCTGAGGCTTTCCGTTCAGATCAAAACACACGATCGTATTGGTTTTGGGTCTGCGGAAAATGGAGTTACAGCGGTGATCAAATATTTTGCATGATGTTTTATTACGGTTATGATTATTCTGTGAGCGCACCAATCCTTAGGTGTATAAAGTTACAACTTAAAATACAATTAGTGATAACTGTAGACTTTTCAGTGGACTACAACCTTTTTAAGGGAATGTGATGTAGTCAACCGTTTATCATGTCCCAGATCAAGCCGCCATTTTTCCACAAATTTGCAGAATTTTTGCCAAATTCTAAATCGAGTATTCACATGAAAGATTTAGCTTTATCAGTATTATTTCTTTCATTTTATTTCAAATTAAAACCAACATCACCATTCAAAACCGTATAGTTTATTGACACTGAGTATATTTAGTGGGGTACCCCCACAGTACCCAGTTTCTGAAGGAAAAAAAAAATTATATATACATACACACAAACACTGAAAATGTTAAGTTTAATTAATGATTTCTCTAAAGTATGACAGATCTATCTGGGTCATGACGACACATCTGGATCCTGTATATGGCCATTTTAACAAAGTTACAAAATATACTGTATGTGCATGTATATGTTCCCCCAAAATACCTGCAAACTAATTAAAACTGAGGGGGAAAGATAGAAAAGAAAGGGGGGGGGGGGGGGGACCCTACTCAAATCTTGGTACAAACTTTGTAGTCATCTTCCAGTGAAATCTTAATTTGTTAGGGATATATATATATATATATATATATATATATATATATATATATATATATACACACACACACAGTGTGTGTTTTTTCAGAGCACAAAATTTGGGGAGGAGAGCATTTTAAATGAATCACACAATGTGAATTTAGTAAAATTTGCAGCAGTCAGTTTACTGCTAATTGTGCCAGTATTTAATGCGGCGGGGGGGGGAAGCATGTCTAAATTTTGCACTTGACATTGTGATGTTGAGAGAGCGTGACAGACCTGGTGCACGGGTGTCTCTTGAGTGCAGCCAGAGAGAGAGAGTGCACACAGAAAAGATTTTTGTTTTCTCAGATTAGCTAACGTTCTCTTCAATATATAATTTGTGCTTATGAAAAGTCCGTGCACGGTATGTCCCAGATTGCGCACTCAGGAATGAACAAAAAAAGAATTATTTCCATTCATGTCAGTTTATTTGGAATGCCAGAGGAAGATGTTATCAGAACACGTCGATTGCCAAGGCATGTTATTCTGTACCTGTTTACAACCCTGTGCTAATATGCACTGTGCTTGCTCACTGACTTTCCATTGTCCATTTTCTCTCTCTTTCTCAAAAAGGTTACGCCTTCCTGCTTTTCCAGGAAGAAAGTTCAGTTCAGGCTCTCATTGATGCCTGCATTGAGGAAGATGGAAAACTCTATTTGTGCGTCTCCAGTCCCACCATTAAAGACAAACCAGTGAGTTAAAATCACTTATTTTTATATGTATGCGTGTGTGTGTGTGTGTGTGTGTGTGTACAGTACCAGTCAATAATTTTTCTTTATTTTTAAGATTTTCTTTGAGGAGTCTAAAATATGAAATCATTTTTTAAACACTTTTGTTTACCACCTAATTCCACATATATTCCATGGGTTTTTAACAGTCAAAATACAGAAAAGTGTGTATGTGTGAAAATAGTATTTGCGCACACATCTTGAGCCTTTTGAGATTTTCATTTTGCTTCAGTTAATTGGGTTGGTTGTAATACTCTTGGCATCAGTGCGCAGCTCTCTACATTCTGTGTACTTCCACTTAGCACTGAGCCATGCAAGGGCACTTCAAATCTGATCAGGAAAAGAGTTTACTGACTCTTGTTCACAGTGACGTTCCTTCAGAAATTGTGAAGTCCGAGTCTGTACTGAGTCTCCTCTTGTTGTTCAGGTCCAGATCCGCCCATGGAATCTGAGCGACAGTGACTTTGTGATGGACGGCTCTCAGCCTCTGGACCCTCGCAAGACCATCTTTGTGGGAGGAGTCCCTCGACCTCTGCGTGCAGGTGAGGGCACGAGTTCAGATTTTCTCCAGATCAGTCTCTATATTCCATACTAAATATGTCGTTTCTTAAGCTAAAATGAACCAGACCAGTGGTGAATACTTTTTTTTTTTTTGTATGCAATACACACACGCGCACTCTGTCTGTCTGTGTGTGTGCGCGTATGTAGTGGAGTTGGCAATGATTATGGACCGGCTGTATGGAGGTGTGTGCTATGCTGGCATTGATACTGACCCTGAGCTGAAGTATCCTAAAGGAGCAGGCCGAGTGGCCTTCTCTAACCAGCAGAGCTACATTGCTGCCATCAGCGCTCGATTCGTCCAGTTGCAGCACAATGACATCGACAAGCGGGTGAGTGCTAACAAAAGTGCTGTGTGCTGCTTTTCTCCTGTTACTGTTCAACTTTGTTTCCTGGGATTAGTTGAAAATTAGTTTGTTATACTCAACGTTTGTATATGAGGTAAATTTCCTACACCACCACAGAAACGTGTGGTCAGAGCTGCACTGCGCTCGCGTGTGGCCAGCAGCACTGTGTATGTTATGGTATGTATGTATGTATGTATGTATGTATGTATACTGTGCAAAAGTCTTAGGCCAAGTTTACATTAGACCGTATCTGTCTCGTTTTCTTCGCGGATGCACTGTCCGTTTACATTAAAACGCCGGGAAACGGGAATCCGCCAGCGTCCACATATTCAATCCAGATCGTGTCTGGTCCGGTGCTGTGTAAACATTGAGAATACGCGGATACGCTGTGCTGAGCTCTAGCTGGCGTCATCATTGGACAACGTCACTGTGACATCCACCTTCCTGATTTGCTGGCGTTGGTCATGTGACGCGACTGCTGGAAAACGGCGCGGACTTCCGCCTTGTATCACCTTTCATTAAAGAGTATAAAAGTATGAAAATACTGCAAATACTGATGCAAATACTGCCCATTGTGTAGTTATGATTGTCTTTAGGCTTGCCATCCTTCCACTTGCAAGTGGTAAGTGACGCGCATGCCCGACATGCACTGAGATCACACACACAGCGGCTCAGTCCCAAATCACTGCTTGTGCACTTCACTCGCGCGCTCTGTGAGCTGCGCAGGGCCGGAGTGCGCACCCTCCAGAGGGCACTCGCTGTTCAGGGCGGAGTGATTTGGAGCGCAGGATGCCTGCGGAGCCGAGCGTATCCGTGTATTGGCGTTGCTGTGTGCACACTAATCGTTTTAAAAACGTTAATCTGATGATCCGCTGATACGGTCTAATGTAAACCCCACCTTAGGCACATGTAAAAAAAATGCTGTCGACCAAAAATGGCTTAAAAATAATGAAATGTTTCATCGTTATAAAAATACTATAAACAGTAATCAGTAAGCCATAATAAATGAAATAAAGTGAATATTTGATGTGAGACGACCCTTTGCTTTAAAAAAAAATAGTAGCCTTAAGGCCAATTTATGCTGATAACGCAGTCCTCGCAGAAGGCGTCTGCGTAGCCCCCCCACCTTCGCAGAAGCTCTGCGCGCACCTCCCAAAAATTGTGACCACCGCAGAAGCCTCGCAGACAGCGTCGCAGACAAGAGGGCTCCGATTGGTCCACTCTACATCCGCTGTACACGCACTTCCGCTTCCCTACTTTCTCGGTTTGTTTTGTTTTCACGACCGCCATTTTTAAAAACACGAGCGAAGATGGAGCAGCACGAAGAGCGGTTGATCGAGGAAGTGAGGAAGTACGTACATCTATACGACTCCAGTTCTAGTCATTATAAGTAACCGGAGGATAAACACTCCACTAACCACACCCACCAACTACTCCTAGTACCTTCGCGCCCCCTTGTGTTGTGGCAGTGAATAACATCGTGCACGCCTATTACTCCCCGCTCAACGATAAATTACAACTGTCTGCGAAAAGCTATCTGCGAAAGCCTTGTCGCAAGAGCATGCAGAGGCCCTTAGGTACAATGAGTGCAGTTTTATGTGGAAATGAGCTGTAGGTTTTACTGAGCGTCTTACAGAATCAGCCACAGTTCTTCTGGACACTTTGACTGTCACACTTGCTTCTTAATTTTGCACCAAAACCCAGTAGCTTTCATTATGTTTTTTCTTTTTAATCTGAAAAGTGCTCTCTTATGTAATATGCTGCTCAGATTGCAAACTTTTTTTTTTTTTTTTTTCCTGTAACATTTAATTTTGTGCTGGAAAATGAACGTTTGGAACTCAATGTTTTTGTACTGACTCAATAATGTAGAAATCATAAAATAGAAATCTATAACACAGTTTGTATGGAATAATAATAATAATAGGGCGGCACGGTGGTGTAGTGGTTAGCGCTGTCGCCTCACAGCAAGAAGGTCCTGGGTTCGAGCCCCGTGGCCGGCGAGGGCCTTTCTGTGCAGAGTTTGCATGTTCTCCCCGTGTCCGTGTGGGTTTCCTCCGGGTGCTCCGGTTTCCCCCACAGTCCAAAGACATGCAGGTTAGGTTAACTGGTGACTCTAAATTGACCGTAGGTGTGAATGTGAGTGTGAATGGTTGTCTGTGTCTATGTGTCAGCCCTGTCATGACCTGGCGACTTGTCCAGGGTGTACCCCGCCTTTCACCCGTAGTCAGCTGGGATAGGCTCCAGCTTGCCTGCGACCCTGTAGAACAGGATAAAGCGGCTACAGATAATGAGATGATAATAATAATAGGGTGCCCTAGACTTTTGCACAGTACTGTCTATCCATGTTCAGAGTCAGATAGTGGAATTAATTTGGAAGGAATTTTCCTCATGAACCGACATAAAGCTGCAGTAACAGCACAGCAGTGTATAAACCAGAGCATTCTGTGTTTCTACACTTCACTCCAGTTACTGTGCTTACATTCTCCAAACCTGCCACTATATACACCACGCCGAAACCTATAATCCATCCTTTCATTCTTTCCTCGCCTTTGTTTCTTCTTTCATTCCTTGTCTTTTTCCGTCCTTTCCTCCCTCACTCTGGTTTGCTGAACTCCATGCTTTGAACGTATAAACTCTCAAGCTTCACTGGAACAAGCCAATTTCTTCAGAGGACCAAAATTACTGTGGCCTTTTTTTTTTTTTTTTTTTTTGGGGATGTGTGTGAGAGGATTGATGATCAGCAGTAGTGTATTTATCATTTGTACTGATTGATTCAAAAGTCATATTATATTCAGGACATTACTGTCATCGCTAATGTGGTGCAGCTGAGGGATGTGGCCACGCTGAACTAGCCTGGGCCCGCCCATCCTAAGCGTGACGCAACATGAGGGCCTGTTGCGAGCTTAGTCTGGCCAGGCAAGCTATCTACAGCTCTTCCACGCTCCTGAAAAATCGGGAACCAATCAACTTTGAGCATCTCCAACGGCCCTGGGTAGAGGCGTGTTCAAGGCACTGACGTAGTAGAACTGCGACCGGAAGCCATAGATTGTTTACAGAATCTATGCCGGAAGCGCTTCATTCACGAATGCTGTATTGAAAGCATTCAACGGGAAGTTCTCATTGAAAACGGAGCAAAGAGCAGCCCTGGAGGTATTTATTGAAAGGAAGGACGTTTTCGCCTTGCTCCCGACCGGCTTCGGTAAGAGTTTAATCTACCAGTTAGCCCCGTCGCGTCGCATACGTCAGAGGAAAGAGTGATGTGATTGGTTTAAGCTTCGTCACAGCCTTTTCTGGCTTCGACCAGTAGCAAACTGAGGGATTTCAGGGAGGCGGGTCAACCACGGGCTCTGGGAAACGGTTGGGCTGAATATCTTGGCCAGACCAATAGCTCGTAGAGCTTTGGAGTCGCGTTAGCCAGACTAACGCTGAAGAGAGTTGCCCTGGACTCTAATTCTTGTAGCTCATTGGTTGTGTGTGTAGTTTAGACATGATCTCAGACAAAGCTCTGTAGTTCCAGGCACTTATTCAAGGCAAGGCAAGTTTATTTATATAGCACATTTCATACACAATGGCAGTTCAATGTGCTTTACAGAAGTAAAAACAAAAACAGTAAACAATAGAGAAATAAAATTACATAAAATAATTTTATTTTTATTCTAAAACAATTAATTAAAAGAATTAAAAGAAAATAATAAGAATTAAACAATAGTAAAAATAAAATAATAAAATGAAGTAGTAGTTCAAATAGGATGAGAAAGAAAAGAAAAAAACCCCCAGCAGAATAGAATAAAGAATAAAATAGGATAAAGTTAAAGTAAATTTAAAACATGCAGAGAAGTAAAGATTATAAAGAATGTAAAGAAGACAATATTAATTATTTAACAGAAAGCATCTGAGAATAGCTTGGTCTTTAGTCTAGATTTGAAGCTGCCAACAGCAGGAGCATTTTTGATGTCCTCTGGCAGTTGGTTCCATAGCTGTACTGCATAGTAGCTAAAAGCTGCTTCACCACACTTTATTTTAACAACAGGTTTTAATAGTAAATTTTTCTGTTTTGATCTGGTAGATCTGATTGGGTTAGGCCGCTGCAACATATCAGAGAGGTAATTGGGCCCTGTACTGTACCATTTAGAGATTTGTACACCAGCAGCAATGCTTTAAAGTCAATTCTGTAGCTTACTGGAAGCCAGTGAAGGGACCTTAGAATTGGAGTAATGTGCTCTGTTCTTTTTGTTCGTGTGAGAACCCTCGCCGCTGCATTTTGAACCAGCTGAAGTCGTTTGATGGTCTTTTTTGGCAGGCCTGTGAAAAGGCCATTGCAGTAATCAACCCTACTAGAGATGAAGGCATGTATTAGTTTTTCCAGATCAGTTTTTGACACAAGTCCTCTTAGTTTATTCAGGCTTCTGCTACACTCTCATCGCCTCACAATCATTTCCTATTCCAGCATTACAAATGGAAAGCATGAAGCAGCCATGTAATCAGTTTGACCATCAGCTTCTGCATGATTTACAGTCATTCAAAGAGACACACACACACACAGAGTCAGGCTAAATATAGCTTTCACATGCATATGCAGTAAAGCGGTGTTCTATTTTGAGTATGCTGTCCTATAGGACAGAGCTGATGGTGTGCAGACGGAGGCTGGCAGTCCGCCTGGCTGGAAGGAGTGAGT
This sequence comes from Neoarius graeffei, assembly GCF_027579695.1. Taxonomy (NCBI): domain Eukaryota; kingdom Metazoa; phylum Chordata; class Actinopteri; order Siluriformes; family Ariidae; genus Neoarius; species Neoarius graeffei. The sequence goes on along the minus strand of NC_083575.1, from coordinate 65,517,832 downwards.
GTGTCTGAGTGGGTGGGGGTGGGGATCTGATCACCTTCTGGCCTCTTTTAGGAAGTACTATTGTGTTCATTTTGACGGAGTTCTGGCTTTCCACCAAAAGAAGTTGCTTTCATCCTACAGTATGTTCAGTTTCTTCGGCTTGTGTTTTATTAGTGGTTCCCGCCGAGAGCCTCATTTTACAATCTGCATCTCAATTTTTCCTCCCTTATTTCTGTCTGGTGACTTTGAGTCAGTAAGGCTGGATTTGCTCTTTGAGGTGTGATATTTAAGGAAAGGCTGGGCGTAATTACTTTTGCAGCTGTGTGTCACAAAGGTGAACATGACATTTCATTTGGCCAAGTGATGGGACGCTGAAGCAAGGTTTCAGGTTTCTGTCTGGGCAGAAGTGTGGGCCCAGACAGAATTCTAGAGGGATTGGGTTAGAGCTCGGAGACTTCGAATGTAGCATAACAGCAAGAATTAGGCTTCATACACACTAAGAGCTTTATGAAAATATTAATCTATTTTGTGTTTGCATATTTTATTAATGATTCATCTTATCTGGTAGAGTAGTTCAGTTGTTCAAACTTTAATATTTCCATAACATCAGTATGCACTAATGCAGGATGAACTCCCCCCACCTACCCCACCCACACGCACACATGACGTCCTCGTGCATTAGTCCACATTTACAGGAGAAACCAGTTTAAAGTGTTCACTTTGTCTTGGTGCAAATAGAAGCCATATACAATTCCATATTGAAGTCGGTGGTATAAGTGCAGGGCAAAATAATTCTGGAGGATGAACAGATTGAGAAACCTGGAAGTTTTAATCCATCTGATCAGAGGACAAAAATCAAATGATCGCTTCAATACACGTCACAAAATACTTGAAATATATTCTATTAAATAGAATATATGTGATTTAGTGTTTGGACAGCCTGTTGTTGATGTAGAACACAGGGCAGTCTGTTAGCCATCCATCCATCCATCCATTATCTGTAGCCGCTTATCCTGTGCAGGGTTGCGGGTAAGCTGGAGCCTATCCCAGCTGACTACGGGCGAAAGGTGGGGTACACCCTGGACAAGTCGCCAGGTCATCACAGGGCTGACACATAGACACAGACAACCATTCACACTCACATTCACACCTACGCTCAATTTAGAGTCACCAGTTAACCTAACCTGCATGTCTTTGGACTGTGGGGGAAACCGGAGCACCCGGAGGAAACCCACGCGGACACGGGGAGAGCATGCAAACTCCACACAGAAAGGCCCTCGCCGGCCCCGGGGCTCGAACCCAGGACCTTCTTGCTGTGAGGCGACAGCGCTAACCACTACACCACCGTGCCGCCCTGGCAGTCTTGTTATGGAATTCACATTTGCACCTAAATGAATAAAAAGGCCTTTATGAAAGGAATAAAGTGGTGAAAAAGTTTTGATTCCTCAAGATTGAATTGCTTTGATTGAGATTATTCCAAGTTATAAATAAATTAAGAAATAGAGCAACAATGGAAAATACATTATTGGGAAATATGCCCTTTTTGAAAAAACATAGGGTTTTTTTGAGGATACATGTTTATTATAAAATTATTGTAATCAAATAAATCTTGTTTAAATTTTTTTTTAAACATGATGAATAATCCTGTGATGACCTGGCGACTTGTCCAGGGTGTACCCCGCCTTTCGCCCGTAGTCAGCTGGGATAGGCTCCAGCTTGCCTGCGACCCTGTAGAAGGATAAAGCGGCTACAGATAATGAGAGGAGATGAGATGATTAATAATAAACTGCAAACTTGGATTCCTGAAAAGTTATTTCATGGGTTCTTCCACTGGCTATTAATTAGTTTATTTATAATAATAATAACAACAATAAACAACTATTGGTTCATAAATAATCATAGTAATTAATAAAACCCGAAAGAATATATTCAGTTTATTCTCATCTGTACTCCAATGCCAACATTTAAGTCAAATCTTCGATTTCTGGAACGTTCATGCGTGTGCTGGGTAGGAAGTGCTCTGGCACTGTGCTGAAAATGTGAACGGGGGAAGCAACCAGCGTGTCTGGAAAACTTCATCTGGAAATATTTGGTTTTTGGTTTGGACCAACATTTTCATTTATTTTCATTACAAGCACAAATTCCTCACTTTACATACCTGTTTCCTTTTAACCTGCTCTCTGCTGCTTCGGGTAAATCTCATCGTACCTCCCGTGTCTGGCTGTAGGTGGAGGTGAAGCCGTACGTGCTGGACGATCAGATGTGTGACGAGTGTCAGGGTGCACGCTGTGGGGGCAAGTTCGCCCCGTTCTTCTGTGCCAATGTCACCTGCCTGCAGTACTACTGTGAGTACTGCTGGGCCAGCATCCACTCACGCGCTGGCCGGGAGTTCCACAAACCGCTGGTGAAGGAGGGAGGAGACCGACCACGCCACGTCTCCTTCCGCTGGAGCTGATGGAGGAGTCACTTGTCCTCCCCCCCTCAATTCACTCCCATCATCCCCTCCAACCGACTAACTACCACCATCACCACCACAACCGAAGAAAGATAACCTGGGTCGTCTTTTTATCCTTTTTTTTTTTTTTTTTATAAATCATGGCTCTTAATCTCTTTGTCCACCATACTCTCTGCTAATGAACATTCAGTTGAATAAGAATTTTGAGTCTTTCTGCTCATAAATTTGCACTTTGGCACACGTGTACACTTGATGTTAGTTAGGTCATGACAAATACTGGTTCCCTCCCCCACGAGTTTACTTTAAGTTCCTCTTGATTGTCAGACAGTGTTTCCCAGTAGGCATCATTAGACAAGAGTGAGACCCCCCCCCCCACACACACATTTATTTTTATATATATATATATATATATATATATATATATATATATATATATATATATATAAAATTACACACACACACACACTTCCTTTTTTATTTTAATTTTTTTTTTATAAAGGAGCATGCACTTGTTTTCAGAAAACCTATCTTGTTGCCCCAAGTAGAAAATATGAGGGAACAAAATTACCAAAGGTGAAAAATCAACCTTCATTAAGGATAAAAAAAAAAAAATAATAATTATTCATAAATGAATCTAAAATTGGAATACGCCTATTTGGTCTCCATTTTGAAAATAGTTCAGTTAATACCTCGTGCACAATCAAAAAAATTTTTTTGCTTATTTTTAGGCCTTTATTTTTTTAAATATTTTTTATTTTAGTGTTATGTACATGTAATGCTGCAATAGCTTTTGCTGCTAAATCCATGGTATATAGATGTATACCATAGTACTTTATTCAGGCTGGGGAGTGGATGAGAATTGGTTCGGGCGCCTGGTTGGGAGGTGAACAGGCTGGTGTGGGAGCGAGCATCAGCCTCGGTGCAGTCGGCATTCGCCCCTGAACTGCATGTTTATCCAAATCAGGTCGCTGCATGCAATAGAATTTTCAGTATCGAGTCTATTATTCATCTTGGCCCACTTTGCACATGGTAGACGAGGACACAGAGCAGGAAAGCGCACAGGAAACGGAGACGCAGTGAGGGGAAGCCCATCTCACTCAGTGGCTCGATTTCTATCTCGCTCATCATATCATGTCAAAAGCTAAAAGTGTGAGCAGACGACTAACCGGCAGTTCTGATTTCAAAGGCCTAGATGTAGGATAAGCCTTCACACAACCTGTGTCTAGTAGGTGAAGAACATTTTCTTTTCCAGTGATTGTTAATATAATTGTGCAATTTTTTTATACAGTATGTAGTTAGGTTTGAGTATATGCCTAGAACTGTGATTTCGCTTTAACTGTTCTTGATGTCTAACAAGTCCTGTGAATACTTCATAATCAGTGTGTGTGTACACACACACATGCATACAGTCTTCCCTATCCCTCTGTTCCGTATGCGTGCACGCACACACTTTTTTGATAGTTCTCACTCACACAGGATATGTAAAAACTACCAACACCATTCACTAGAACTAATACCACGTCAGGCCTTGTCGTTTCTGCCTGACTAGTCAAGTGATTCGTAGACAAAAAGAAAATACTGCAGTTGTGTGTGTGTGTGTTTTTCCCCTCAAAGACCCACATAAAGAATTCAGACAGTGTGACTGCAGCACATTGGATTATCACCAGAACATTGTGTGCTCGCTGCATTTATATATCTATATATCTATATATACAGAGTTTCCTGCAAAGCTTGAATAGAACCAATCTGCTAACAATGATGGTGGATATTTTTAAGACTACGATATGGGCTTGAAAGAAAGAGTGGACAAGTGGGAGTTTCGGAGAACACAAGTATTGGCTGCTGATGTGATGCGTTTAAAAGTGAGAAGGGCTTTACGAGCCTGCGACAGTCCCGAGCTCGGTGTTTCATGCAGGGAATCGTAAATCATCCCATCCCTTTTTCCTGTAGTGGCGTGTCACGCTGGAAAAGGCTGCAGCAAACGTGACTCGGGTTTTTAAACCTAAACTGTCACCTTTAGGATGGAACTCCTTTGTTTGCTTTTGGAAAAAAAAATGTTAAACAAGAGCTACTTTTTTACTGATGGAAAAACAAAACAAAACAGAAAACTAATCATGAATAGCAATGAGGATCCTTATGGACGTGAATTCTGGGGGGTTTGTGATATTTCCTTCCCAACCCAGAAGGGTTTTCTAGATCTGTTCCTTTTCTGTAATAGACATTTGTTATGCACTACTCTTTGTATGTAGATGGTTAGCTATCAGTCAGCTATTTTTTTTTTTTTTTGAGAGCGAGATGGGGAGAGAGGGAGAATAGAAAATGTGTGCTTTCTGACTGACGTGATCTTTTGCAATACCTCAATTTTGAAATATAGGAGAGAAATCAATATTTTCTAAGTAAGTTTATTCAAATACAAAATATATATTAATTTAAATTTGCAAGAAAATGATTTAACAGATGGTTAATTTTATTTTTGTCATGTTTCTTTTGCTTTTATGTTAATTTTATTTTTTTGAAAAAAAAAGAAAAAGCAACTGAAGGAGCTAGAGCTTTATAACTTTAATAGAGTAAGAGTCAGCTGAAGTAAAGAGACGACATTAACACGGCGTAAATGGAGAGAGATTCAGCACCTGCACGCCAGTGTTAAAAAATAAAAAAAGGAAAAAAAAAGTTAATACAAAATTCTACTCCAGGAAAAAAAAAAAAAAAAGACATGGAGTTGACATCCATTAGGTGCTTAAAAAGTCAACTTGCGATACTTCCCTTGGTTTTGTATGTTTATAATCAGTCATTTACTGACCAGTGAAACGAAACTTTTTTTTTTTTTTAAATAAAAATCTTTTTTTATGTTTAAGTGTAGCCCATTTGTTTTGTAAAAGTAAATCACCCTACTTTGTTAACCCGACCTAATTTAAGCTAAACTGGTCTTCGAGGGTTTTTGATTAAATGGAGAAAAAGGAAAGGTTTTTTTTTTTTTTAAAGAAAATAAACACACAAAGATCCAAACAGTTTCAGCTGTAACTTGATCGAAAGCCCCCGAGGTGCATCAGCAGCGGGGTGGCCTTCTCTTCACTGAAGACTTGAATTAGTCCCTTTTTTTTTTTAAGGCTATAACCTTGATTCTTTGTTGTAATGTGCAATACTGTTTGTACTGTTTGTAAAAAAGGAAAAAAAAAAGAAAAGAAAAAAGAGGCATAAATCTTTATTGCAGATTTATTTTCATTGCAAGCATTGTGATTCACTAAAATCATTTTCTACTGTGTATTTACCTACTCTACATGCTAGTACCTTCCAGTGGTAATGTAGCCTTTATACTGAGAAATTTTTCATTATTTTTAGAGATTTTTTGCAAAAAAGAAACAAATTAAAACATTTACATATTTCTTCTTTTTTTATTTTGTATTTCTTTACAGAGTTATTTCTCAACCATTAATATTGGCTATTTCTGGGGGAGACTTTCATATCTGGTCAATGTCGTTAATATTATTTTGTATTTTTACTTGGAGTAAATTAATTTTATGATGCTAATTCTTTTAAAAAAAAATTTTTTCTTTTTGTTCATTTTATTTGATGAAGCTGAGAACCTTTGTAATGTTACTAAAGTGTCTAGATTTTTGAAATTGCAAAGCTTTGTGTTAACTCGCTGATGTTGCTTACATTAGTGTGACAATGATCTCAAGTAGGGGAAAATTCGAAACTCGGAATTGATGCTTGGTAATGGAAAATGATGGCTTGAGTGGTAATGTACTGATTGAATGGGCAATAAAACGAAATGGCAGAAAGGAGCAAATGTGAGGTGAATGTTGTGATGATACAGTGGGAGCTACAGAGTGACTTAACGACCTCTCCAATCGCTGCCACTGAAAAGCCCACGACGCTGAAATTAAAGCAATGTGCTGCGGCTGAAGAGTGTCACAACACCTTTCTGAGAGCATTCACTCACAAGTACTCACCCTGTAGAAGTTTTTTTTTTTTTTCCAGCTGTAGCCGGACTTAATGTATAACGAGGCCAGTGGTTAGGGGTTTGTACTATGCCTGGGCTATACAGAGGATAATCAGGTTGAAATAGTTTTCCATTTTCTCCCTGTATATGGTTCCACCAATTCCCTCCCACCAAGAGAACACGATGTCTGTCTCTCTCTCGACTCTCAGCCACAGGCTGCCATGGCGTTGTTGGGATTTGAGTTTGTTCTCTTGACCATTGTGTGAACGGAGATGAAAATGAACCAACCCCTTCTGACCACTTAGATTGAAGCATTTAACAATGCTGCGATATCATAAATGAGTACAATATTTGACTCTCCACTCTAATGTAAGGCAACACCCACTGCTTCATGTCAAAATGCAACCCTGACATCACACATGAAAGACAAATGACTGCTGAGCTAAGTTGCCATCCACCAACTCTTAACTGTTGTTGAGAAATTCTTCAGATTCCGAGTGTCACAATAATTGATTCATGAGCATAATCCAAAAGTGGGAATTTCTTGCCAGACAACGACCTGAATCATGATCCAGGCCAAGAAATTGGTGCAGTCGGTCATATCTGACACATTTTCAAACATTAGGATTGTATAAATCATGTAGCATGACCCTGGCATCAGTGACGGAAAGGTTGTAGAGGTCTTGAGCGAGCTTATCAACACTTAACCCATCAGTGTATGTTTTGTATGTGACTCTGTGCTCTGACCCTGACATTCTAACCAAAGTTGGGTAAATATTTGCAATATATTTGTTTTCATTTTCATCTACTGCATTGTGATTGTAGCTGTGCATGAATGTAATCAGTGACTGTAACTCAGCCAGTGCTCAGATATGCAACGGATCCACAACCCCCCCCCCCCCCCCAGTTTATTCACGTTAAACTAACGTATTCAATCAGTTGTTGGGGATTTGAAGTAAAGATGTTTTGGCTACGAGCTTACAGAACACCCTTCGTATTTCTAAAGGGAAATGCTCCAGCTCTGGTGTTGTGGTCATCTCTTCTGCACCAAGGTCAAAACAAGAACGAATGTCCTCTCTAGCTTGCATTTTTCTACCCATTTGTTTTTTACTAATCCCAGGATTGCATACTAACCGCCTAGTGTCATCCTCCTGGAATGTTTATTTTGCTCTCACTGGTGACTGTTGATCATTTCATTAGCTCACTGCATTCATTTTGTACCCCTTGGTCTTTAAAAAAAACCCTTCAGATATAATGTCATGAAACAGCTGCTGAGGAACGAGGAGAAGAGAAAGCAAACCTGGGTCTTGGTGACTGTTTCACACTCGCTGTAGATGTATAGATATTTCCTGAACTAGATTTGGGTAGTTATTTATTCACCTGTGCTTCATGCTCATTCTCTCTGTGGGTGGATCTGCAGCCCACTCAGTCATTTTGTGGGGGGAAAAAACAAACAGATATAACTATATACATGAAGGATTGAGTTCTTTTTTTTTCTAAGTTATGTTTTAATTTATAACTAATGACAGGTTCTATCATGACAAGCTTTTGAGATTGTTCACTTGGACCTGTGCTTATCTGATGTTGTAGTTAAACTGTGATTTAAAAGAGAAAAAAAAAAAAGGAGGGCAATGCTGCTATTGCTTACAACTTGCTTCAAGTTTGTAGTTCCCAACTTCATTATTTCCCCCTTTTCTGTACTAATAAGCAGATCTTATTAAACATAGTTGTATGATGCTGTGACGTGTGGTCGTCTTTTGCATGGCGTCAGTGTTTTCCTGTAACTCTTTTTGTTGCATGAACGTACATCTACGCCACAACTTCTACCGGTACTGATTACACACATCCTAGAAATTTTTTACAGAATTAATGTTGGTGCCGGTGTATTTAATGGAACTCAGCAGTCTGAGTCACACACTAACTGCTCATTAACCTCTTCAGTGCTCTCTATGCATTTTAAAAAAATGGTTTAATGACAATATTGGGTTTTCTAAAAGCCAAAGAAAACCCTTACTCATGAAAAGGTTAAAGGTCATTCAGGTATGAAGAGCCTTCAGACGGAACTACTTAACTCTGATCACTGCATCTCTGGACCGAACATCATTACTTATTCACTACTGATGAATCTTTAAGTCCAATATGGTGATCGGAGCATTGAACGTGTCTCTACGGATAAATGTCTCCATATTTGCAGGGTTATAACGTGAGCAGTCAGGAGCTGAGACAGCACCGCTAAAGAGATGATCTAAGCAGAACGCAGCTCAATCGATTGATCTGTCCCTCTTGCCGCACTTAGTTTACAAGTAAATTGCAGACACACTTAAAAATATACAAATATATATAGTGTAGGTACATATTCCATTCAATCTTGACATTTGGAATCAATCACCCAACTGCGCAGTCCACTGTTTTGCTAAACAGTAGGTTGATACAAAATTGGACCGGTCCTGCCCTGAAACAGTATCTGATTCCCAACTGATGTTGAGCAAAGGGGTCGGGGTGCAGTCAGTATTGAAGCTCATCCCAGTAGGGTTGAAGTCCAGGCTCTATTGAGGTATTTCACTCACGTGACCAAGTCATGTGACGCTGCCATTTTGGACGGCACGGCTCGAATCAGTTCGAATGCGAGGAAGGCGACAAACGAAAAACATAAAAGAAAAAGGAGCGAGATGCAGAAAACACCTTCACTATCCAGCGACGTAGGGCATTTACAGGGCGAGCAGAGGGAGAGGTATTTGCAAAAATTGAGGTTAGCAGGCTTAGAGAACGACGTTTACCTGCTTCCACCAGGATTGTTCACTGACAGCTAAGATTTGTTCACATTTTCATTTACTTTCGGTCCTCAGGATAAACAAAATGTTATTAAATGTCATTGAAATAACTTCTTAGTCTGTTGAGACATGGCCCGTTATAAGTTTTTCCTTTACTGTATTTACTAGTTTACTGAGCGCGCTCCGGGGCCGGCTGGCTCAGTAAACTAGTAAATCCAGTAAAGGAAAAACTTGAGACTGAAAGGTTTTAACAGTCATCCAAATGACTGAACGTAAACATTGCTACAGTAACATACTAGCTACTGTTGTTGACATTAGCTAGCTTGCCGTCCAAAATGGCGGACACCGGGGCGTCACGTGACCCTGTGACGTCAGGTGAAATACCTCAATACAGACCATTCGAGTTCTTCTACACCATGCCTTCATGTACCTCACTTTGTGTGCAGAGGTATTGTCATGCTGGAACATGTTTGGACCCCATAATTCCAGTAAAGGGAAATTGTAATGCTATAGCATACAAAAATATCTACTGTATACAATTGCATGCTTGCAATCATTGGGGGAAGAACCCCAATTGGATGTGATGAGCAGATGTCTACAAACTTTTGGCTAGAGTGTGTTTTCTAAACAAATCCACTGTCTATTTCATCCAGTGAATGCTTTGCACATTAAGTAAGCCGATTTGGACAGCTAGCCAAATAATTAACCAAGCTGTCTGGTAAATAGACCCATACAATGCCATAAACTGACTTAAGGCTGTTATTCGGTTTTAAACATGTTAATTAATTGTAATAGATGCTATGCAGTAATTTGAACTTAGTTTCACTACATTAACAACTATAAACTTTTTTTTTAATTATATCATCTTTAGTAGATGAAAAAGAGGTAATCTTTGATCATTTTTAATGGTATAAAACACTGGATGTACTTTTACTGGGAAATAACTCCAAGGCACATTGATTATTTTCCTAACAGTTTTGCTCCTTGTATAGGTGAAGAGAATGGGAGTTAAATGGTAGCAGGAGTTTAAAAAAAAAAAAAGCCAGGCTTCACCCTATCATGAGTTTACTTGCATGTAGATATGGTGTTTGAATTATTGTACTGAGAAACAGTATAAATGTTGAATTTCTGAAAGTATCTCTCTCAAAAAAAAAAAAAAAAAATAGCCCAAACACACCACACCCCGCCCCACACAGGATTTTGTTTATTCTCACAGAGTAAAAGCAGCATAGGGAAGCGAACATTAGGGTTATTGCCACTCGTTTTTCACTTCATCTACTGTATAGCAGTGAGGGCCTTGACAACCTCTCTACCGGACACGAGAAGTGATTGAACAGCTTCCATGTCCACATGGCAGGATAGAATGCTGAACACAGACAGACATGACATTCTAGAAAGTGTGCAGGCATCCTCAGCATGTTCCCATCTTCAGCCAAAAGGGGCTCAGATGGCTGGACCATGAGGCACATGGATGGTGGTTGCATCCCCAAGGTTTTGCTCTACTGTGAGCTTGCTGAGGGAGCCAGGCCAGCTGGATGAGCAAAGCTTCATTTCAAGGACAAGAGGACCGCTTCTGTTCAGGCTCCCTCCTCCTTCACCTGTGATAACTGTGCAAGAGACTGAGTGCCATCATACCCATGTTTGGCATGATCTGTCAGCAAAAGAAAGTTGACTACCAACCATGGAGAAATCCCCCCCCCTTTTTTTTTTAAGAACAGACAGGCATCAAAGAAAGCTCATTAGAATTTATTAAAATTCTATTGGCTTAATCAAAGGCGGCAAATTACAGAAATATTTACAAGTCCTTGTTTCCTTTTTAAAACTATCCCACGAGGTTCTATGAGCATCCTATGTCTACCAGGTGAACAGTACCTATGATTCCAGTCAGCGTTGTGCCCTTGCACATGCCAGACGTTTCACATTTTCTCTGGGTATGAGTGTCTCATGTTCAGATCTGAGCTACAGCGTTGGATGAGGCAGGCACTCCACCAGGCACTGTGCTTCAGAGAAGGAGGGAAAGAAAAGAAAAAAAAAAAAAAAAAGACCAGCACCCCCTAGTGGAAAGGAAGATTAGCATTTTTTCATTCCAGTTAATTTTCTTGCCTATGTATGTCTAGTGTCCCCTGGTGTTCAAGGTACAAGGCTCCAGAAGCCTTTTTGGTTAAGATGGCTGTCCAGTCTACAAAAATAAACAATATATACAAACTCCTATGTTTTGTATATTGGCATATATGCCTAATAAGATCCAATACTGATGGGTGATTTGAATTTTGAGGTAAGCTTTAAGACCAAGTGCAGGAGGACAAGTCGACGATGAAAAATTCAAGGGAGATCCCGCAGCATGCGAGAATTTATATTAAAAAAAAAGGGGGGGGGGGGGGGGGGGCAAGTCTGTGGGAAATGAGTCGATCCCAGTGCGATCCTCTTCAGCTTGGCAGAGTGGGGTAGGAGAGGGTACATGTGGAGTGAGAGTTCTTTCCCAGTAAGGTGATGTCCAGGTTGACCAAATATTTTGTAAGGAGCCACAGCCAAAAATGTTTTATCCAGATGTTCCACCTTTTTGGAGCCAGGATGACCCACATTGTCTAACAAATTTAATTTAAAAGGAAAGGGGAAGGGGGGGGGGGGGGGGGGGGGGGGGAGAGGATGTTTGGTGGAGGCTGTGCAAGTAGGGTGTGCTGGGCTAGTGCAGCGAAAGCATGAAATTATCCAGGTCATACTCCGCTTCATACTGCTGCTGGTCCCACAACTCCCCGAGGCCATCCAGTACAGACTTCATACTGGCCTTCCCTGAGGAGGAGGATGCATCACTCTTCTCAACTTTATCATCCTACAAACAGAAGGTGACAGACAGAAGGTGACAGACAGAATACATACGTTTCACATGGATTTTTTTTTTAAAAGTAAAAAGCTTACTGTTTGACAACCAAAACACAAAATCAGCTAGTCTATGACTGTAGGGAAGTTGAAAGGCCTTTAAATTGAAACATGCCAAACATTCATCAATTCGGAATTTAATATTGAAATAGTACTTGTTCGTAACCTATAATTTTACTACTTGGACAGACATTAGCAGTAAGCATAGAAAATAAAGTCAAGTCAATTTCACTGACAAATCAAATGGATTGTCCCTTTAAAATTAATTTTTGTATTATCAAAGCCCTACTAAACACAGCCTGTGCCATCTACTCCAAGGATCCTTGTCCCGTTTGTGAGGTTATCCAGCCACATGTACATATGGGAAGGCGGATAAAACTGAACACTATTGTGTATAGACATAAGCACTAGTGTTAAACGGTCCTTCCCTCTTCTACAGAGGCAACCGCTCACAAAGTCCCACTGTATGAAGCATGTGGGCACCAATGAGCCCTCTCACTGACATGAGTAGGACAGCTGTGGGCACACAGATGCCCCAAACTTGGATGAGCATAACTGAACAAATGCACATGGCTGTATGAATATTTTACAACCCCATTTACAAAAAAAGTTGGAACACTAAAATGTAAATAAAAATGCTATGATTTAAAATAAATAAATTAAAAAAAAAAAAAAAAAAAAACCTGCATCCCAGAGAGCCCAAATCTCTCAAAAGTAAAGCTGGGGAGGAGTTCACCACTCTGAACACCTGAGTGATGAAATAATGCAACAAGAATAATGCTCGATGTAAAATTGAAAAAAAAAAAAAAAAGAATTTGGGGAGCACATCTACACTAGATAGATAAGATCATTAAAAGGCTCAGAGAATCTGTACGCAATGGCCAAGGCTGAAAAACACTGATGCATGTGAACTTTGGGTCTGTAGTAGGGGTGTGTAAAAATATCAATACGGCGATATATCGCGATACTTTGTCTTCTGATTCAATATCGATACTCAAAATTTGAATATCGATATTTTTTCAAATAATAAAATCACGTTTCAGACGGGTTGTAAATCCAGTACGACTTCCGCATCCCCGCTCTGCGAGGTGTCGCTGTGCCGCTCCCTCACTGCAAGGCACTCTTCGTCTTCTCTTTTTTCCCCCGGCGGTTGCAGTGAGGAAAAACAAGCAAGTATGGCTGTTAACGTAAACCTAGAGACGCCGCCGCACTTTAAGGCAGATGTTTGGAGGCACTTTGGATTCCAAAGGAAAGGAGGAAAAAAAAAAAAAAAAAAAAAGTGAGCCGGTGTTCTGTAAAGTTATCCTACCAAGCCTACTGCGCATGCGTGAAATCCAGGAGGGTAGGAAAATTCAACAGTAGTTTTGTCCTACCGATCAGCTGGGCTGATAGAAAATCGGTGAGTATTTCACGCATTTGCCGATTTTTATGTTTTGTGCGTATTGGTCGAGTCTTTGGCCGAGTCAAATAATTTGTAATGCCTTGTTTTGAATAATAAACCGGTCTGTATGAGAACTTGCTAATTCATGTGTTCTGCGCATGCGCAGTACGAGACTAAGATGCACACTGCACTTTTCAATGTTTCAGACAATGTGTTGTTCCTGCAAAATAAGCACAAGTTAAATGTTCTCCGGTATAAGTTTACAAAGAACAAATTGATATTAGTGTTAGCACTGAAATGTATGTGCAGTCTGCAGTGCAAGTTTTCATAAAACAATTTGATTCTGCTTGTTAAGCAGCACTGATGTGTCCATGCTTACAGAAAAGTTGATAATACTAGCACAGAAATGGGAATTTTCTGTATGTTGTAGTGAAGCAACTCTTGGTTTTGCCAGCAGTGGAATAGAGACAAATATGTCTGGCAAGAGTGTGTAGTTATGTATGTGAAATGTAATTTTACAGTGGTCAATAAATTCTGATTTTCTTCAGTGACACAGATATCGTGATGTGGTTGAAATTTCTTGCAATATATCGATTATTGCAGAATCGCTGTACCGTGATCTTATCGTTATCGTGGGCAAAATATCGCCATAGTATCGTATCGTGAGGTATCTGGTGATACCCAGCCCTAGTCTGTAGGGGACACTGCATTAAAAACAGACAATATCCAGTAGTGGAAGTCACTGTATAGGCTCAGGAACACTTCCAGAAACCATCATCTGAGAATCCGGTTTGTTGCTCCATCCACAAATGAAAAGTTAAAACCATACATAAAACAATATCCAGAAACGCCGCTGCCTTCTCTGGACCCGAGGCTCCTTCAGGGTCTCTGCACATTTCTGACCAGCAAAAATAATACTTTTTAAGACCATTTTAAGACCACTGAGTATAAAAAATAAGACCACTACCGCGGAACAAATACGTACAGTAAAAAAAAAAAAGCACACTCTAGGTTAAGTTCAAAGCATTTTTTTTTATAAAAAATGTGCATCTTCAGTTTACAAAACAGAACATTAGCTGCCTTCTCGATATTTTAATAGTAGGGTACTGCTGTAAACAAACAGTGAGGAAACAAATTGATCTTCAGTTAACAAAACAGAACATTAACTGCTTTCTCAATATTTTAATAGTAGGGTACTGCCATGAACAAACAGTGAGGAAGCAAGGAAGTTTGACTACTGATCGAACTGCCTCTGGGGACTGTTGTTGCCCGACTAGCAGCACAGCGCATATGCTTTTCCCCTTTCGAGTGAGCGTCAAGGGCTTTACAGCCCATTGTTGTTAACTTGATGTCTTTCCGACATACCTTACATCTCGCTTCATATTCTGAAGTTGCTGTTGTTAGCCAACTTTTGTATTTTGGCTCCTCAAGCCACTTGTTACTAAACTTACACTTCCCCATCTCCGTTCATGTTCAAGTTCAACCACTTCTTCCTCGTCTGCTCTACTCTCAATGGTTCTACTACCAGTGTTGGGCACGTTACTTTCAAAAAGTAATTAGTTATAGTTACTAGTTACTTTTCCCAAAAAGTAACTGAGTTAGTAACGGAGTTACTTTGTCATAAAAGTAACTAATTACCAGAGAAAGTAATTATTCCGTTACATTTTGTTCCCCCTCAAAAAAAAAATCAAATTCAATTAGTGTAATCATAATAAAAGTGAATGTTAAATGTGTTTAATGACTGAAATGGACACTTAACAGAACCAATTAGTAATGTTATCTACACTATATTAATATTTTTGTGAGAGAATGTGAGATAAGACATCTATCAAATGTAATATATTTCTGTAGTTATTAAAATTGTTACTAATTACTGGCCACTGACGAGGACAAACGCTTTGTTCCTCGACATAATGTGCACTGCACGTAAACACTCTTGCCTTTTATTTCAAGTAATGAAAAGTGCTGGCTGTATTTCCAGTGTGAAAGCGCAGTGCTGGGCTGACCGCTCGCCATTGCTGGCTCTTCCGATTGAAAGAGCGCGCAGTAGTGCAGTAGGCGTGGCCTACCTACGTATGTTGTCCAAATCTACTCTGATTGGCTTACTGTGCCGTTGTCTCGTGTCTCCCCGCCCCACACTAAAGCAGAGTAAAGAAAGGCTGAATGAGCAGCGTGCCAGATGAGAACAGCTTTAATAAAGTAACGCATAGTATTTTATTGTAAGTAACGGGAACGGCGTTATAACGATGTAAAAAGTAATTAGTTAGATTACTCGTTACTAAAAAAAAGTAACGCCGTTAGTAACGCCGTTTATTTCTAACGCCGTTATTCCCATCACTGTCTACTACATGGATAAAAGAACACACTGCCCCCTGTGGCGTGGTTCCTGCGCTATTAGAACTAGTGCTAGACACACAACGGCTCTTGTGCTACTTGTTCAGCATCTTGATAACAAACGACGCTGGTTGAATAAATAACGTTAGCGCGGAAAAAAAAATCCAGACATATGTTTTTTTTTTTCATTGACCGTAGGCTACCCGGATGAAATTTAATACCTCCCATGTGAAATTTAATACCATAGCTCAAAAAATAGCGAAATATAATGCTTTTTAAGACCTTAAAAAACACATATTAAAAATAAGACTTTTTAAGACTTTTTAAGGATCCGCGGAGACCCTGTCCTTTACAATGGGCTGAGGCGAAGTGAGGATTGTGGTTTGACAAATTGCAATTTTATATTATTTTAAGAAATCATGGACACCGCATCCTCTGGGTTAAAGACAAGAACCATCCAGCCTGTCCTCAGCACACAGCATCTGATGGAATGGGGGTGCATGAGTGCACATGGAATGGGTAGCTTGCACATCTGGGAAGGCACCATTGATGCTAAATGACACAGGTTTTTGAACATCATCCTGCCATCCAGACGACATCTTTTTCAGGGCTTCGTAGTAAAAGACAGTGCTAAACTGGTCTGCCTGCAATCCACACCCACTGAAAACATTTGACACATCATGAAGCGCAAAATGTGGCAAAAGGTGACCCGATCTGTTGAGTAACTGAAGTTGTAGATCAGGCAAGAATGGGACAACATTCCTCTTTCAAAACTACAGCAATTAATCCCCTCAGTTCCCAAATTTTTACACCTGTTGTTAAAAGAAGGGGTGATGAAACTGGTAAACATGCCAGTCCTAACCTTTTTGAAATGTTGGCATCAAATTCAAAAAGAGCATATATTTTTCCCCAAACAATAAAATTTCAGTTTCAGCATCTAATAAATGTTGTCTTTACTATTCGATGAAAGCGTTTCCATGACTCGCAAAACTTCGCATTCTGTTTTCATTCATGTACGTTTTACACAGCATCCCAACTTTTTTGGAATAGGGGTTATAATTCTACAGCTCTGACACGGT
The DNA here is from genome assembly GCF_027579695.1 of Neoarius graeffei. Classification (NCBI taxonomy): domain Eukaryota; kingdom Metazoa; phylum Chordata; class Actinopteri; order Siluriformes; family Ariidae; genus Neoarius; species Neoarius graeffei. The sequence continues at coordinate 65,501,013 of NC_083575.1, read as the reverse complement.
GGCATTAAAACAGAATGACATGAGGCACACTTACCTTGTCCAGAGTAAACAGGTTCAACAGCTGATCTGTGCCCATGCTCTGCAGGCTAGCGTTCTCCTGGCTGATCACGGTGTTGGCTATGCTCATCTTAAACTTCTGCAGACCCATGATCTTCTCCTCCAAAGTGCCACGAGTGATCAGACGATACACATTCACCACACGTTTCTGAAACCCAGACACGCCAAAGTTTTATTTTTTCTTGTTAAAAAGCAAAAAAGTATTTTGTAAATAAATATACCATACACACAAAATGTACCTGTCCTATTCTGTGAGCACGGTCCATAGCTTGTAGGTCTCTCATTGGGTTCCAGTCATGCTCCACAAACACCACAGTATCAGCTCCTGTGAGGTTCAAGCCCAGACCACCTACATGTGTTGTCAGGAGCAGGACATCTATTGATGGGTCATTGTTAAACCTGCAGGGCAAAAAGGTAAAGGCACACATGAAAGGGGGAGACAGATTCAGCCAGAAACATGGTTTATATTTACTGTACAAATAATATTTTTACATATTCAAGCCACATTTGAATGTTTTAAGAGAGCCCTTGTACTACATTTTGTCACCTTGTACACCTGTTCCACCCCCCCCCCCAAAAAAAAAAAAAAAAAAAAAAAAAAAAAAAAACCCTCCCCCACTACATTACACTAATGGCATTTAGCAGCACGCCCAGGGTAGCCTGGGGAGCAGTTGGGGGTTAGGTGCCTTGCTCAAATGGTACTGTACTGCAGCCATCCCTGCAGGTCCAGGGAATCAAACCAGCAACCTTTTGGTCCCAAAACCTGCTTTTCCAACTATTAGGCCATGGCTTCCTCACATAGATGATAAAGTCGCTGAATTACCTTTGAGCCACTTTAAAAAAAAAAAAAAAAAAAAAAAAAAAAAAAAAAACCCCAAGCATACCAATACTTTAATGCCAGCCTTTTTTCCACCACACATTTTTCTCATTACATTACATAAAATACCACAACCCTTTACATTAAGAATTGATCACACAAGAATCCAGCCTTCAGTGACTGAATCACTGTATGGCCAATAAAAATGCCATCCAATGCACTAGGGGTTTAACAGTGCTGTTCCGTTACACCTCATGTAGCGAAAACATTGAATAATAAGCCATCTGGGACTTGGCCCAACTGTGCTGGGCTTAAATAAAGTATCCTTGCATAAAGACATGGTAAATTTATAGGGATTCCTTGTTAACCTAAGAAACCTTGAATCTAGCCAAATTCTCCTGGACCAGAAAGCCAAAGAATGGCCCTCACTTATGAAATGAATGTAGGACAGAAAACTGGCCGTACGATCATTTCTATGCAAAGCTTGGCATTCATCAGCAAAGACTACAATCAAATCTTAGTTCAAAGTTTGAGTCCGTATGGATTTGCGGTGCAGCGTAGTAAATTTGGCTGAGTCAAACACATGGCAGTGTGGGAAATAAGGCTGGACCGGCAGACACTGACCAGTAATTTTCGCATTTGTCCATCTGTATTTCAAAGGCATTGGCCCGGGTGGTTGAAATAAGTAAATAAACAGGGCTTGACATTAACGGTCGTCTGACTAGATGGGGCAACTAAATACTCGGTCCGGACAAGTCAAATCTGCATCTGTTTGTCTGATGGGACAAGCTGAATTATTGCCAACTCTCCCATTGGAGACAAGGACTCTGATTTTCTCTTTTTTTTGTAACATGTCATAATAATTTGGCATAAGATATTTATAGCTACATTAATTTCTGTACCAACTTCATGCAAGAGTGTCACACCTGCACACCTCGGCACATGCATCAGATAGACTCTCGGGCATGCTCCGGACAACGCACATGCCAAGCGGACTCTCACACGTGCCTATATAACAAGAGTGCACAATAGCCACTGGCAACTATGCTATAACTGGTAAAATGCGACCGAACTGAACGAAATTGCAGTGTGTATTACAGACAAAGAATCCAGTCAAGTTTCATGAAATTCCTCCAGAAATTGAGCGTCGATTTCAGAAGGCAAGTACCCTTCCCGGGACAGGCAGACGGATGTACGTCATCATGACAATCCCCCTTCGGGTCTTTTGGCCAGCAGGGAATAATAAAAATTGAGGGAAGTTGATTTCAGAAAGCAAGCACACCTTGATGAAATTGCCAAAGTTTGTTAATCATCATCAAGGGCATAACTAGTAAAATTTGCCCAAATTAAACGAAAGTTCAGTATGCATATAATTGTCATATAACAAAGCCTTTTGCCAAGTTTGGTGAAATTCCTCCACAAATCATGGAGTTGATTTCAGAAGAATGTACACCCTCATGAAATTGTCAGTTATTTAATCAAGGTTCAAAAATCTGGTACAATTTTCAAACACGAAATTAAAATCACAATATGACGGTAATATGCATATAACAAGGCCTTTTGCCAAGCTTCGAGAAATTTGTCCAAAAATTGAGAGGAGGAGTTGTCGTCAGAAGGCAAGCACACCTTCATGAAACTGCGAAAGTACAAGGTTGTTAATCAAGGGCCACAACTCTGGTAAAATGCGACTGAATTGAACAAAATATGCATATTACCGACATAATGCCTTTTGCCAAGTTTGGTGAAATTCCTCCAAAAGCTGAGAGGAGTTGATTTCAGAAGGAAAACTTATGAAATTGTCAAAGTATAAAATTGTTAATCAAGGGCTGCAACTCTGGTAAAATGTGACCAAATTGAACAAAATTACAATACGCGCATTGCCGACAAAGAATCCTGCCAAGTTTCAGGAAATTCCTCCAAAAATTGAGAGGTGGTGTTGCTTTCAGAAGGTGAGCACACTTCCCAGGATGGATGGAAATCGCCATGACAATCCCCCCTTCAGGCTTTTTGGCCAGCAGGGGATAAAAACTGAAAACACTTTGCATACTATCGAATTGCGTTGCTGACATTACCAAACCTTATTTCCTGGTTTGGTTTCCTGTTTCTCTTGTTTGATTCTGCCTAGTCTGTGATGTCCTGTTTGTGCCTCACTTGACCTCTTGCCTATTTCACCGTTTTACAATTTTGCCTGCTGTTCTGGATTATTTACCTGTATTAATAAACACACCTTCTGCACTTACATCCATCTCCCAACCATCTTGTATAGAATACTTTGCACTCCCTGACAAAGACAAATGCACATTCACTGTTCATACAACCCCGATTCCAAAAAAGTTGGGACAAAGTACAAATTGCAAATAAAAACGGAATGCAATAATTTACAAATCTCAAACTGATATTGTATTCACAATAGAACAAACGTATCAAATGTCGAAAGTGAGACATTTTGAAATTTCATGCCAAATAATGGCTCATTTGAAATTTCATGACAGCAACGCATCTCAAAAAAGTTGGGACAGGGGCAATAAGAGGCTGGAAAAGTTAAAGGTACAAAAAAAAAAAAAAAAAAAGGAACAGCTGGAGGACCAAATTGCAACTCATTAGGTCAATTGGCAATAGGTCATTAACATGACTGGGTATAAAAAGAGCATCTTGGAGTGGCAGCGGCTCTCAGAAGTAAAGATGGGAAGAGGATCACCAATCCCCCTAATTCTGTGCCGACAAATAGTGGAGCAATATCAGAAAGGAGTTCGACAGTGTAAAATTGCAAAGAGTTTGAACATATCTACAGTGCATAATATCATCAAAAGATTCAGAGAATCTGGAAGAATCTCTGTGCGTAAGGGTCAAGGCCGGAAAGCCATACTGGGTGCCCGTGATCTTCAGGCCCTTAGACGGCACTGCATCACATACAGGCATGCTTCTGTATTGGAAATCACAAAATGGGCTCAGGAATATTTCCAGAGAAAATTATCTGTGAACACAATTCACCGTGCCATCCGCCGTTGCCAGCTAAAACTCTATAGTTCAAAGAAGCCGTATCTAAACATGATCCAGAAGTGCAGACGTCTTCTCTGGGCCAAGGCTCATTTAAAATGGACTGTGGCAAAGTGGAAAACTGTTCTGTGGTCAGACGAATCAAAATTTGAAGTTCTTTATGGAAATCAGGGACGCCGTGTCATTCGGACTAAAGAGGAAAAGGACGACCCGAGTTGTTATCAGCGCTCAGTTCAGAAGCCTGCATCTCTGATGGTATGGGGTTGCATTAGTGCGTGTGGCATGGGCAGCTTACACATCTGGAAAGACACCATCAATGCTGAAAGGTATATCCAGGTTCTAGAGCAACATATGCTCCCATCCAGACGACGTCTCTTTCAGGGAAGACCTTGCATTTTCCAACATGACAATGCCAAACCACATACTGCATCAATTACAGCATTATGGCTGTGTAGAAGAAGGGTCCGGGTACTGAACTGGCCAGCCTGCAGTCCAGATCTTTCACCCATAGAAAACATTTGGCGCATCATAAAACGGAAGATACGACAAAAAAAAGACCCAAGTTGAGCAACTAGAATCCTACATTAGACAAGAATGGGTTAACATTCCTATCCCTAAACTTGAGCAACTTGTCTCCTCAGTCCCCAGACGTTTACAGACTGTTGTAAAGGGGATGTCTCACAGTGGTAAACATGGCCTTAACACCACATCTCAAAGTTGGGACGTCATGAAATAAAAAAAAAAAAAAAAAAAAAAAAAAAAAAAAAAACCCCACCTAATTTTTCTCTTTAAATGATACATTTTCTCAGTTTAAACATTTTCTCAGTTTAAACATTTGATATGTCATCTATGTTCTATTCTGAATAAAATACGGAATTTTGAAACTTCCACATCATTGCATTCCGTTTTTATTTACAATTTGTACTTTGTCCCAACTTTTTTGGAATTGGGGTTGTACATGTTCAGGAACAAACTAATGTTAAATGCCACTAAAAAACAACCGTCAAATGGTGCAGTTGGAGTCTTGTTCTCAGACTCGACTCAATTTTTTTTAAAATGGCTTGGACTTAAACACTGGGGACTCAAGACTGGACTCTGACTCAAGGTTTAGTGACTCAACTACAACACTGATAGCAGCTCCCTGAGAGACCGAGAGCGCGCGAGCACATGCTGATTGGTCTACTTAAGACGAAGCAATCTGTTGTGTGGGCAGGCTTTATGGCTTCTCAGAGAGCGACAGTGAGAATCCTGATTGTGCGGTCTTGTTAAGTAGGGGGGGAACCCACCCCACTTCACCTCAGACTACACAAAAGCATCCCCTTGCCCAATCGGAGTAAAATAATGGTGTTGCGCTCTGTACTGTTTGTAACCATGACTTTAGCATTGCCCAGTGCAGGTTAAACAATTGCAAAAGACACGCTGAGGAGAGTTTAACAGTCATGTGTTCATGTGCATACAAGCTGGCCTGCTGCTAAGGCTACAGAAGGCCAAACTCCTTGAAAACTTGATTAAAGTTGCAATATAATTTAAAAATACAAGTTAAATAATAGCAATAAGCAGTTTACATAAATGGTACAAGTAGTCTACATATTTTGTCACATTTTATACATATAGGCCAACCTAATTTGGTTTACAGACGAGAGAAAATTATTCAGTGTACACCACCCCTCAATATAGTAATATGACTACCAGTAAGTTGTAGCCAAGTGGAACATCCTTGCCACCCCAATACTTTTTTCCTCAACATGGAACTGACCTGTGTGCATTACAGTTTTCTTGGATACAACTTTAAGCATGTTTTTCTTGAATCTGACATTTTCTTGTAAATTGCTCAATTTGTAGTGCAATTAGCAGCTAATGTCTCCTGTAACTTGGCCTTTAAAGATCACAAAAACATGCCTGGAAATAGCAGAGAAGCCATCTCCAGGCATCTAAAGCCCTTCAACTTATGGGGCCCTAAAGTGGGCCCTGGCTGCATTGATCCAGGCCTTTGGCCCATCATTCAGACAGGCAACATTTCAGACTTGTCTGTCCAGTGACAGTCTGCTTAAAATTCCTTATTTCCCCACACTGCATAGGTGTAGCTAGACCCCTTTAACTGGGGTACATGTGCCATAGCATTGAGCTGTTGTGCCCCAGTAAAATTCCAATTAAAAAAAAAAAAAAAAAAGTTAACAAGTTCCTATATTTGACCACAAATTAACATTTCATACACACTGCAGGCATTCGGGGGGGGGGAACATGAGTAATGGGAGGCCTGTGACCCAGTAGAACTTTATGTCTAGTAACACCCCTAGTTAGAGAATTATTTAGACCACAGCCTATATTCTGACTGGCATCCAAGCATATGCAGCCACATTCATCACTACAAAATATTTTGCCATATACAACACATTTTTAAAAGGCCTACATCAAGTGTCATACCCCTAAAGCCCAGCGCACGCGGGCGATTTTCCATCACCAGCGTATTGCGATTTTTGGACGCAAATTTCCCCTCTCGTGTGCATGTTATCTGCAACCAGTAGGCGATTTGGGGAGGAGGATGCAGGTCACGTGGAAATCACGACTACTTCGCAGGTGGGGATCAGCTTAGCCTTTGGAGGGGACCACATCCTTATCACAAAGACACACATGGCAATATCTCTGCAACAAGTCAGGTGACTGGTGATTTTTCTTGTTGCAGAATACCAAGCATGTTTGATATCTGCAATCTGTTGCAAGCAAAATAAATTTATAAAAAAAAAAAAAAAAAAAAAAAGGCCGTTGCAAATATCTGCACATGAAGCGATTTTTCGCATGCGTCCAAAAGTTGCATGACAAAGCATCGCCCGTGTGCGCTAGGCTTAACAAATGGACATTTTCAAGCTCTTTGCAATTTAATAAAAAAAACTTTGGTACAAGATAAATTTCTTTCATTTGGAGACAGCCTACTTTAGCTAGACTCCTGATAAGTACAAGCAATTAAAAGCAATGGGTAGTCTAACTGATGTGTGATATGTTACACGTCACATTTGATACTTATTTACAAGAGCTTTGCTGATCATCTTGGCAATGACCGATCTGGCTCGGTTACTGAGAAGACCTCTGCACATCCATAAGATGAGAGAGGGATTTTTGAGTTCCTTTTATGGAGACTTGTAACATGGCATCAACTCTAAAAGCAAGGCCTCTAAACCAGGGGCATGATATTTAAAGGGCAATGCTTTTGAGCCGGCACATCATCGTGTGTGTGTGTCACATGTACAAGCCTCATCACCTGGAGACAATGGAATGGCGCAAGCCTGCAGGCACACCGCCGTCTAGACGCAGATAGGTGACTGTTGGCAGCTGAGGCTTCAGCAGATCATGCTCCACCATGTCCAACATGCTCTTCAGCTGACAGAAGATCAGCACACGGTGTTGAGCCACCACAGCCTCTGTACTGACATCTGAGGAGCCAGATGAGCCCAGACCACAGTCCAACAGCAACTACATGAGAAAATGGCATGTTTAAAATAAAAAATAAATAAATAAATAAATAAATGCAAGTACTGCAATTGTGATGTCCAGGATTCTTAAAAAACCAATTATCACAATTGGTAGCAGTTGAGTACAGTTCGGTAAAATGCAGTATCCAAATAATTAACTCCAGACATCCCAGGACCAACAATTTGTCTGAGGAATCTACACATTCTGGGTTTCCAACTTGACCACCTGTTTTTGTCTGGTTTCTATAGCTACTGCATTCAATGATGACATTCTGACATGGAACAAGAAAGAATTGCCATTTTAACCATTCCCTGCACAATGTACAAGCCCGTTTTACACAATGCCTGCTTTTCCAGTACATTTTCAGATTATTCCAGACTTGAGAGACCATTGCATAAGTTGAAAAGGCTTTCCCTCGCCCCCCCCTCAGTGCATCTACCTGTTTAAGTGCAGAAAGCTTTGGTGCATGCTGGATGTCCCGGAGGCTGGAATTCTGGGAGGCGAGCTGCTCACTAATGCGCTTGTGCTCAGGATGCTGAGGTGTCAGGACCAGTGCTGGGTGATTGCACAGCTTCCTCAGGTACTGCAGTGCCTACACACAACATGCACAGCATTAATACTAAAACTGAGACAAAGTAAATACATTTACATTACATTATCTCATCTTATTACTTGTAGCCGCTTTATTCTGTTCTACAGGGTCGCAGGCAAGCTGGAGCCCATCCCAGCTGACTACGGGCGAAAGGCAGGGTACACCCTGGACAAGTCGCCAGGTCATCACAGGGCTGACACATAGACACAGACAACCATTCACACTCACACCTACGGTCAATTTAGAGTCACCAGTTAACCTAACCTGCATGTCTTTGGACTGTGGGGGAAACCGGAGCACCCGGAGGAAACCCACGCGGACACGGGGAGAACATGCAAACTCCGCACAGAAAGGCCCTCACCAGCCATGGGGCTCGAACCCGGACCTTCTTGCTGTGAGGCGACAGCGCTAACCACTACACCACCGTGCCGCCACATTACATTATAATTTAATTAAAACTGGTCAAGTCAGTAGCTATATCTAATGTACAGTCTAATTAAATACAAGTAAGAGGGTACCATAAAATTGGACAAACTAATGCTCATTTCTGGCATCATGTTGTTGCATGTAACTAACTAGTCACCAAGTTAGATCAGAATTTATATTTTCTTTCAAGGGTTTGATCAAAGAGCTAAAACACTGTCCTGAGGACCTCCACTGATGTCTCACCTGGAACACATGTCCAGTGGCCTTCAGCTTGGGTTTGTCCTCATCTTCTTGAACTGCTGTGGAGAGGACATCATCCACATTCACCTTTGCCCGAGACTTGGCAAAGTCCTCATACAACTGAACCTGCACAGACCGGGGGGGGGGGGGGGGGGGGGGGGATTATAATAATAATAATCCACGTGGACATTAGCAATTTCTATAAATTCCAGTCAGTAAGACTTGATCATACATCACAATGGAATCATACATGAAAGACTCTGAATTGCAGTTTTGCATTGGACAAATGGACCAGTTTTATTCTCAACTGAAGAGACATTAAGCGTACATGCAAATGTTCGCAAGTACCTGTAGGGGACTCAGGTTGCAGTAGTAGTCTTGTATAATTTTGGGTGGCAGATCTTGGAGGACATCCTCCTTCATCCTCCTCAGGAGAAAGGGTAGCACCTGCCGATGTAGTGCCTCCATAGCCAAAACCCCTAAGAGACACACTCAGTCAATATGCAACACTACGTTTTCACACGCCGCTGTATTTGTAAATCAGACATAGGATTAAAAGTGAAACCTGAAAAAGATAACTGCTCACTTATTTTGAACAAATGCTGATTTAGTGATCCTGTTTTGTTATGACAGGAATGTACCCATTACCTCCCATTTTGCAAACAACTGAGCACACACCCAATAAGACCACATCACAGTTAAAAGCTATCAAAAAGAGTCATACCGTGACCATCACCTAAATACAGCCCAAGTCCACAGAATAACAATCTGAAAGAAGATTTAGAACATGATTTAAAAAAAAAAAAAAAAAAAAGCAAGGAAGCCACTAAGAGCCCTACCTGCTTCCTGTTCCCGGGATGAGCTCTTGGCATCTCTGCTAGCAAGGATGGGCTTCCCATAACGGGCGGCAAACTGGCGCTCTGTACCCAGAAAGCCTGGCATCAAGAAGTCAAAGAGAGACCACAGCTCCAGGACATTATTCTAGAGAGGAGACAGGATGAGAGGGTAACAGGTTTTTTTCCCCCCTTCTATTTTCACTGCTCATCCATGAAATGTTCCATAGAAGTAACACAGAAAAGCAAGTAAATAAAAATCCATTATGCTTTCAGCCTCCATACAAGATGTACAAAACGTCCATTAAACCCAGATGCCATGGTTAGAAAATGTCAGCACAATCAGATTTAATCTTGTATTCACCAGATTTGTTCATCCATTTAAAAAATAAATAAATAAAATGAATAAATAAAAATATAAAACCCACACAACACCCCACCCCAACCACACCTAATAAGCATTTGTAAAACCTGAACTCCAAAATGCTTTGTCTATACGCATGCACCGAATGCTGTCTTCATCAGCCAGTATCAGCAGTACGGCAAAAACGGGAGAGCTACAATAGCAGTCAGACTTTTTTTGGCTTTCTGAACTGATCATGTACAGCTGATGAATTGTTTGACATCCTCTGGAGCAAAGTGTGATGCATGCATCAACTACTCGTGTGTCCATACTTTGGTGTCAATATCATGAGTCCTCTCATGACCTTTTATTTATTTTTATTGTTGGTGCCGCAGAGTACTCAAGTAATAACGCATCACTGCACACGTGTCATTTCAGAGGACCGAGGAGTTCACATTACAGTTAGACACAAGGTCACTTGTAATTATGAATGTGAACCTTCAAGACAGGCAAAAACTGGAATTGAACAAAATGTTTAAAGTGAACATAGCCTAAAAATCATTAGGGTAATACATTTGTAGCACCCAAAGGAAACCATTTATTTGTAGGAAGGGGGTGGGTCAATTTTATCATCATTATGTTCTGGAAAGTTCATATTATCCTGAACTGTGGAGCATTTTATACTACAGCACTGTTGAATTCTCAGATCTGTTTGGTCAGAAGGTGGGCGTTTTCAATAAGAGCAGCTCTTACAATAGTGCAAGCTGCAATTCAAAAATCACATTTATTAAATGCACATTTAATCTCTCATCATCTCTAGCCGTTTTATCCTTCTACAGGCTCCAGCTTGCCTGCAACCCTATCCCAGCTGACGAGAGGCGAAAGGCGGGGTACACCCTGGACAAGTCGCCAGGTTATCACAGGGCTGACACAGACAACCATTCACACTCACACCTACAGTCAATTTAGAGTCACCAGTTAACCTAACCTGCATGTCTTTGGACTGTGGGGGAAACCGGAGCACCCAGAGGAAACCCACGCGGACACGGGGAGAACATGCAAACTCCACACAAAGGCCCTCGCCGGCCACGGGGCTCGAACCCGGACCTTCTTGCTGTGAGGCGACAGTGCTAACCACTACACCACCGTGCCGCCCACATTTAATATATTAGTTTCTATATTTATAAAGTTGGAAAAATGCTGCCATACTCATTTATAATAACATGATTATTGTAGAAGACAAAGGCAAGGTTGGAAATTAAAAAAAAATAAATAAATAAATTTCCATGTCCTTTTGGCAAAATATATTGGTTTCTCAAAACAGAGGCATCATAGCATGCTACAGGGAGGAAATAGATAAATACAGAGATAAATAGATAAATTCTGCCTATACTGGTATTGCCCTTCACTTGCCATTTTAACACATCATGGCTTGGTGATAAGCTGCTGTTTATATTGTTGGTGCACCATATACAATTAGATAAAATTCATGTGCTTGTTCACATTTTAAGATGACTCAGGATTAAATATGCCACAGGCTCCAAGAAATTGATATGGACTACTTATAAAAATTGTATGAACTTTTTTTTTAAACCTGCGTTTTCATAAAAAGATCCTAAATATGAATGCATGATCTTTTAGGAAACAAAGCCCTTGGTTTGTGCTCTCTGCAGCAGAGCCTTCTATGATTTCAAGTATAAAATTGCACAGAAAAAAGAATTTAGAAGCTCTAGACTCACCTGAATGGGAGTTCCTGAGAGGATAACTCTGTAGTTAGCAGACAGCTGCTTGATAGCTTTGGATAGTTTGGTCTTCCCATTTTTAATAACATGACCCTCATCGAGGATACAGTAATTAAATTTAATATTCCTGTTGGGGGAGAAGTCAGTGGTTAAACAGCAGGAAAGCAGATTTGAAATGCATGGAGCAAGCAGAAATATTTACCTAAAAAAGTCAATGTCGTTCCGCACTACATCATACGATGCTACCACAAGGTTGTGCTTTTTCACTTGGTGCTGTAATCTAGAACAGAAACAGCATGTCAACTAAACCCTAATTTTGCCACCATCTGTAGCCATGCTTACAAATCAAGGCCCACGGTCCTGCTAGAACAGCAGTTGATGGTAAGAACCGTACCGTGCTCTCTCTGTTGGAGGACCAGTATAGTGCAGAGGGTTCAGGTACTCCTTAGTACAGAATTTGCCCACCTCATCCACCCAGTGGCCTGTCAGAGTAGGTGGACACACAACTATGGAGGGCAGAGGACAACAGTCTGCAGCCTTGGTCCTGGCATATTCCTGTGCCCTGCACACAAACATGCACATTTAAAATAAATAAAGGGGGGAGGGGATTTAAACAAGACCATCTCAGAGGAAGAGGGATTAAAAACCTAGGAGGATAAATAAATTCTGAAAAAGTCTGACCTTCTGATTTTTTTTTTCTCCTTACGAAAATTTATGGTTTATGCAACATAAAGCACAACTGTGCTAGAGTTCACACACTCAATCAGATCAAAGAAATCCATATACCCACAAGCTTGAATTATATATACACATTTTAAAAGGATAGCCTTCATTTATAATGGCTTGTACTGATGGAAAAGCAGTGATTAGTACCTGAGGTAGTGGTCTCCAGCAAGAATGCAGATGGATTGAAGGGTTTTACCTAAGCCCATGTCATCACACAGAATTCCATGCAGCTTGTACTTATTCAAGAAGGACAGCCAGTTTACTCCATCCTAGTGTAGAGAGAACAGTTTATATATTTAAAAAAAAAAGGAAAAAACCCAACCCCATCCATTTTTCTTCAGTCTAATTCAAGGTCAAATTTTCAGTACTGACATAAAATACAGAAACGCTTGAAATATGGACATGTAAGGAGCCTGAGCTTCATGTCATTGGCAGACAACAATAAACCAAAAATGATCCATTCTATTGTTCTGCCACTTGGTTAAATTCTCACTTTACCTAGATCGGTGTACATCAATGCACACAGTTCAGTTTTTCCTGTCTCACAGTAGAGATAGATTTTCTTTATATAGAATGCTCTATGCAAGGCTACCTATTTATATTAAAAAAATAATAATAATAATTTGTTGACATTATGCTATTGTTGACATTATGGACCCACAGACACCCAGAAATAATCTCATCTCATTATCTCTAGCCGCTTTATCCTGCTCTACAGGGTCGCAGGCAAGCTGGAGCCTATCCCAGCTGACTACGGGCGAAAGGCGGGGTACACCCTGGACAAGTCGCCAGGTCATCACAGGGCTGACACAGACACAGACAACCATTCACACTCACACCTACGGTCAATTTAGAGTCACCAGTTAACCTAACCTGCATGTCTTTGGACTGTGGGGGAAACCGGAGCACCCGGAGGAAACCCACGCGGACACGGGGAGAACATGCAAACTCCGCACAGAAAGGCCCTCGCCGGCCACGGGGCTCGAACCCGGACCTTCTTGCTGTGAGGCAACAGCGCTAACCACTACACCACCATGCCCCCAGAAATAATATATTGTTCATATATAATTAACCCCGCCGACAGTAGTCGGAGGGGTTATTATTTTCACCTGCGTCAGTCTGTCTGTGTGTGTGTGTGTGTGTGTGTGTGTGTGTGTGTGTGTGTGTCTGCAAGATATCTCAAGAACCAATGGATCGATTTGGACCAAATTTTGTACGTGTTGCCAGTCACCCAGGAAGGAAACCATTAAATTTTGGAGGTCAAAGGTCAAGGTCATGGCAGAACTTCGAAATTTTCGCCCAATGTATTTTAATAGGGAAAAGGCGGGGTTTGCACTCGTTAGAGTGTCCCTGTCTAGTTAAAAAAAATAAATAAATTTGCCAGCTAATTAAATGCATTCCTCTTACTAATAAGGAAGCATACAGTCCAGTTACATGCCTACTAATAACCAGATAACTGCACACGAAATAAAAAGCAGATAACCTTCCTGAACTTGCTTCTCACTTCCTTTTAATTCTGTACTGTTGCGTCCTCTGTTCTACAAAAACTAGATATATTTTTATACATCCCTTGTAAACGCACAATTTTACAATTCAGACAGGAAAGAACGAAGCCATTAAATTCCACAGGCAGAGCCTTCACTCTGGATTTGGCTTCAGTCCAGTGGGAAGAGGAAAGTGAGTCAGCCACTTCATTTTCCAGCTTACAATTTGTTTGGTATAAAATGTCACACACTTAAATTAAAGGCAAAAGCCATTTGTATTCTTGACAGTGAGGATGGAGAGGGGACAGTGCTGAGTGGCCACTGGTTTAACTGAAGTGCAGAAAGAGAGAGGCCATACTTCACCCAGCACTCAGAGTGGCATAGCAGGGGAGAGCTTTCAGCACACTGTCACTATGCAAATGCATGCAGGAGAGGCAACACCACCACACACCCAGTCTAGTCAACAAATGTGCATTAAAGTGTCTGGGATTTGAAACAAGCATTCATGACACCAAATTCAAATTTTCTGTAATGAATGTTTATTCGTTTAAACAAAAACACACATTCATAATGTAAAAGGGCACAAACATAAAACCACCTACCTGCTGATATTTCCTGAGTTCTGCCTTAATAGGAACAGGGATTGTGTAATTCTCCAGCTTCCTACTATCCAATAGCTGTTCCAGAAAGTAGCGCTCTCTGGCCTTCTGACGAATGAGATCATCGGACATTGTGGGTGGGTTGGGGATGCCAGCCTATAAAGGACACCATCAATTAGAACATATGCTTTTTTTTTTTGCACATAAAGCAATCTTTTCATTCTAGACTTTTAATAACTTTGTATAGATCCAGTCATTACCCAGATTCTCCATTACCCATTGTTCATTTACACAAGGCTCAGTGTTGTATGCAGGGAATATGGTATAATGTTTGGATTTGGTTAACAAATGTGAAATGATTCATATGTACTGGGCAGAAATTCCAACGTAGCCCACATTGTGCTTCATGTGTGCAGTTAATGGATGGTCTGTTGCAACCAGCAACATACTTCAGGAATACTATGAGCAATACACAAACTTTCCAGTTCTGGAATAAATTTAAATTTGTCATTTCAGCACCAAATTAGATATGGATCCAGAACATTTCCCTTTAGTGATATTTATTGCTTATCCAACTCAAACAGGCTTAGGGTGCCTTCACATAAGCAGCATTTAGTCCAAACATTCCTCATTGGTGCAGCTCATTTATACCCCTTTTCCACCAAATCAGTTCCAGGGCTGGTTCGGAGCCAGTGCTGGTTCACAACTCGTTCAACTTGCGAGCCAGCTGAGAACCAGTTTGCTTTTCCATAGCTCACGGGGCTAAGCGGAGCCATGTCATTACGTTGCTGCATACGTCATTACGTCGCTGTATACGTCAGTTACGGCGCTACGTTTGCATAACCCTTGGTGCAAATATCAAAGCAAAAACATGGAAGAAGCAGCAGCAGCAACAATAATAAATTAAGCGTTTGTACAGCTGCTGCTTCTCGTCGCTTAAAAATGGATCTTTCACGGTCTTGTTATTGTTATTGGTCTTAACAACTCCGCCCCCGCTGACGTAAGCGGTTCTTTCCTCTGGCCCGCCCAGCAGAGAGTTGGTGCTAGCCTGGAACCGGTTTTTCTGGCCCCAGAGCCAGTTCTTTGTCAATGGAAACAGAAAACCCGGTTCCAAACTAAGCACTGGCCCCGAACCAGCCCTGGAACTGCTTTGGTGGAAAAGGGGCATTAGAGGAGTGAGAATCTCAAGTGAGTGCAGACCAAAACCACTGGTCCAAGTTGATCTTAATTGGTCTCTTTCCAGGTCCAAATGAACCTCAGCATGGTTCAGCAGCAGTAGAAAAGCAATCTGACTTAACAGACCCAATTGCAGGAAGTGAACCAAAACATGCCATATATTTTATGCTGCCACTTTTTTTTTCTTCTCTCAACACCAGCTCTGTTTTCCATTGCTTTTATTTTTGGTGACTGCAACACTTTGCACAGGTTTATTTACTTTTTTTTTTTAAATTGTTCTATTCCTGATCAAGTCAGGAAAATCAGTTTATGAGCATGTTTCCAGCAATTTTTTTTTTTGCTGGGTGTCCAATTATGCAAAAATGGCAAAAAAAAGCCAAAAGTATTTATTTAATAGTAGCAAACAGACTACTAAATAGACACTGATGGCAATGACGTGTTGCTTTACAAACCCTCCTTCCCCCCCCGATAGGTAAATGGAGTATGGAATGAGGAGTACGCACCTCCAGAGGCAGCAGACGTATGAGAGTGGCAAAACACTGCGTGGCCATGAAGCGCACACTGTCACTAGGATCACTCATACGGCCCAGCACAGGCACCACCAACAGCACAATGTAGGGTACAATGTCCACATCCAGCTGCTCCATCACACCTAAAAGCTACAGTGAAGGACTTACACCACTTACATGGCCTTAAGAGGAAGCACAACTTCCTCTGCTTGTTATACATAAAGCAGGAGTTTTGTCTGTAAATGATCTCCATAGTGCTTTAAAGTCATCTAAAAATATCCTCATTTTAAAAAACACACACACTTGCATTTTTGTATGAAGGATACAGGCCATTGCCTCAATGGCTCCTTCCTGTTTGGTGCTGTCATCAATCGCCCCCAACCATGGCAGCAACTGGTCCAGGAAGCAGTTCATGGTTTCCATAGTGGCCATCTTACTGAACACACCAATACAGCGAGCTGCCATGTGACGCACAGCTGTATATGGGTGCTGGAGACATGCACAGAGCAGAGGCAGCTGCTCCAACAGCTAGAACAAAAGAAGGGGGGGAAAAAAAAAAAAAGGGTGAGACGTTGATCATTTGTGCAATATAGATAATTATAGAATATAAGAATATAGAGAATTATTTTACTAAATCACGTAAGCACGTTTGTGGGTACAGAAGTGCATATTCACATACAAGAGATGCAAGCTCCTGAGCCATGGCTCCTGTGGTGACCTCCAACACCTGCAGAGAGTTGACCAGCTCCTGAGCTACCAAATCACCCTTCTCCAAGAGCTGCCTGGAATCTACAACACCATATAGTTGAATATTTTGTAAAACATTTGAGTTGGCTAGGATAGGTTACTTCATAGCTATGGTACGTTTATACATTACACCCCATTACATACACAGCCTTAAAGAATGCTTACCACAACCCAGTGTGTCCACCAGAGCCTTCAGTGGACCAATCATAGACTCCCAGAGACCAGGCAAAGCCTTGGTGAGACCAGGCCCAAAGTGCCTAGCAATGGTCATCAGCGAGAACTCTGCACCTCTCCTCTGGATGAGAACTGGCTTCTTACTCTGAGAAAGTAACCAAGACTCTTAAAGCCATGTAACCTACAAATTAACAATCATCTGTTTGACATCATAATTAGAGCACAAAAGTTAAATATCCCCGACCTCATCGGTTTCTGTGGAGATGGAGCTGCCTGGGGGAAGGTCATTCGGTGAGGTTTTTGGCAGTTTGGGGGCAGGGCCTCTCTTGCTGGTGATGGCAAAAGCTGCTCTCTGATGTCGGTAAAGAGTGATGATGCCTTTTGTTTTATTCACCATGTGGTGCATGCAATCTTTCTCAGACACGTTGGCTATAGGAAAGCACAATAAGAAACTGAATTCAAGTTGTGTGTCTTGATATAAAGACAGATGTTTATTATATTCAAGTCCCTTAAGGCCATGGCTTTCAAAGCATAAAAAAAGTGAATCACTTAAATTTGGTTACACTGTGATTTTCCACCAAACCACCATTATCAAGAAGTTATTATACTCAAGGGTCCCAGTCTGTAGTGCTCGAGCTACCGTTTTTGTTTGGATTCTTATTATTGACCCCCCCCCCCCAGTTCTTGGCCTAACAGTTTAAAGACAAAAGTATTAAAAAGGAGATACTGTATTGCATATCTACTTTTACACATTTCCAGGACTGGTGTTCTCACCTTTGCAGCCATCCTGTGTGGGAGGCGTGTGTGGCGGAACAGGACACTGTGCATTAGGCGTGAGCATGGGGTCCACACATACTGAACTGCACAGGTTTTTAATGATCTTTGAATTGGGGCAGGGTGTGCGGCCTGTGCAGAGCTGGAGCAGGCAGGCTATGCTGGAGGCAGCATATCCCTGCACCAGTGTGTTCTCCTCCTTCTTAATGGCCTCCATAAGGGGGCGCACCAGTGGGTTGAGCTTGTCAGGTAGTGCTGCCAAGCCTACCACAGCACATGCTGCAAAAGTATGCACACGTAGATGCATCTGCTGCCACTCTGCACTGGTCTCAGCCACTGTAGACCACGCCTGCTGCCGTTTACTGTCCAATGACTGCAGCTGCCGAGACTTCAGGTTCAAAGATGCTGTGGCCTCCGAGAAGATGCTGGTCACCTAATGGGGGGTGGGGGCCCCAGAAAAGAAGAGAGACAAGTCACAACGAAGTTGTGTGCGTGAAACAAGCTGTCATGAGTGTTATATTTAAGATACATAAAATCTTTACACAATTTTGCTATTCCGGGTACAGAACAAACATGAATAAAAAGAGAAGGAAGATAACCGCATCCAAGTGCACAGACTTTCTGTTGCTAGGCATGCAGTGATGGTTGCTAAGATTTCAGATAACAGAACTAGAGCCCACCAGCACTTCAGGCTGCACTAAGGCAAATCAGCAATGGGAATTTAGATTTATAAAAGTATAAACTGCAGCCTGTCATTTATACCCACATTCATATGATGCCAAATATTGGTGGTGGTAGTACACCAAAGTCAGTAGTGGTTTCAGTCCCAGTTATGACACTGGCAAGTATTCAGGCAAATGTTTTTTTTTTTTTTAAATCAAAAAGGCATCATGATGGTACAAAAAGATCGATCTGATGCAGTTACTTGCATCTTGATAGCAATTACGTTTTGCCTAGCTCACAAACTACATGAGATGGACAAATGCCAAAAGCATAGCACACGGGCATGAAGGGAAAGAAGAAAAAACAAACCATAAAACAATAAGCCATATGCCAAGGAGCATAAAACTAGCATATCAAAACAGCTCTGCTGGTCATGATGCAATTCAAATTTTTATTTTTACTACTGAGGCCCATCTGCCATGTGATGGCACTAGCTTTCTTGCAGGCACTAACCAGCTCGTTGGCCTGATCAATTGTGAAGACACTGCAGTTGATTTTCTCCCTCACATCGATATGAGCATCGGCAAGGAGTGCGATGAGCTGCTTGCATTCATTCTGCATGCGTGTGAAGGGGATGGCGATTTCGTCATAATACAAATGTTCAGACAGGATGGCCAACAGACGAGGCTGGACCACACTGGACACCACCTTGCACTCCTACAGAGATGGAGTAAAAAATTGGTTCTCAAAAAAACCCCTCCAAGTTTATATTCTCAAAAAGATATATTAATTTGTGATGGAGGCCAATTCTTAGTAGCTAAAATGTCTACCTTAAAATAAAAAAGGCTAATAATTCATATCCTTCCAAAGTATTTACAGAACCCATAACATATTGCCTGAAAACTAAATAATTCTTACAGAATAAGCACTTGGCAGTTTATTAACTTTATTCTAGCAATTAAACTGACCACTTTAAGCCTGTGAAATCCATGGGACAAGTGTTTCTACAGTAAAATTACATTTTATCCAGACCCAGACAGTTTTCAGAATATCCAAAATTATACAAGCAGCAATAAATTCAAGTTAAGGAGATTACCAGTTAAGAAGAAACTCTTGGTCTGGACAGGTCCCACACTCCTGCTTACCTTCTGTAACGATGCCCACTCACACAGCACCATGGATACAGCAATGCGCTGCAGCGCCGACTTTGAGTTGAGGTGGAAGAGTAGAAGCTGAGCCAGTGACTCCGCTGGCCGAATCTCTTGAGTCGAGCTGTTTAATCGTGGGTCACAGATATAGCTGCACAGTGCCCCCAGCAGTCTGGAACAAGAAAATCACTGCTACAATGAGGCAAAAATTGCCAATTTATTTAAAATACATCCAAAACCACAGAAATGGGGACTATAGACAGCCTAAAATCATTCAGAGGGAAAAAGGAAAATTTAAGCACACACTTGGCAGCCATGAGCCGTGCGCGAGTCACTACATAGTCTCTCGAGGCTGGGTCCTCAGTGATCGTGTCAGCTCCCCCGATGTACTCTTGCACAGTCTCCTTCACCTGCTGTCCACCCTGCCGAGACTTCCCGCTCGCCTTTTCCTTAATCCACATATCAGTACACACAAATCAGCTGCACTCAATGATACTCTTGTCAAGCATGGCTTTTAAAAAAAAAAAAAGTTTATGCGGCTAAATGCTATTGATGGAAATTACGAAAAAGGTGCAAATTTGGTGATTTAAGTGGTGGTGGCCAATGGCCATTTATTTTGTTGTTTTATTGATTCCACTTGGCATTTAATTTCATTAGTTTGTTTAGTACTATTTGCCAATATGCATTTTATTAGGTGCTTCCCCCCCAGTTCTAGTAGACTACCAGACAGCTATATGTGAAATTCGCAGGAGAGGAGCAGTTTCTGAAACACTCAAAACCCTCCCTTCTGGTACCAACAACCATGCCATGATCAAAGTCACAGACCACACTTTTATTGTTCTGATAAACATTAACCAAAGCACTTGATCTGTATCTGCATGATATTGCAGCAGTGCAATGCAAAATATGATTGGAAGGTTAGATAATTGCAGGAATACTAAGGTGTACATAATAAAGTGGACAGGGAGTATATAATTAGGGTCACATAGGCAATGGCTGCATTTCATTTTATTGCAACTTGAGTTTCAAAATAGTATAGACCCTTTTCACGTGACGTTACGACAAACGCGGCCGCCATTTTGGACATGTACTACCAGTAGTTTACCACAGCCAACATTGAGGAACGGCAGCAAAGAAAGTTTTTACTTTCAGCAAGACTTCCATCATGCCACTATATTGTTGTGCACCTGGATGTAGTAACCATCAACAAACAAGGCAAGGGTTATCATTTTATCGGATCCCGACAGAGAAGATGGATAGCGGCCATTAACAGGAAAGATTGGCAGCCCTCGGCATACCAGCGCTTGTGTAGTGACCACTTTGTTGGAGGTAAGACGAATAAAATTAGCCAGAAAAGGCATTACATTGCTGTTAACATTCTGTGGCGGCGAGTGTATAACCAAATAGGTTAAAATAACCCACTGTAAACTGTTTGTTCTTCTGTAGTAGCTATTGCTGACTAATGCCAACAACATAGTAGCTAGTATGTTACTGTAGCAATGTTTACGTTCAGTCATTTGGATGACTGTTAAAACCTTTCAGCCTCAAGTTTGTCCTTTACTGTATTTACTAGTTTACTGTAATTATGATCCAGCAGCTATTTACACCGGATCCAGTGTAAATAGCTGCCGGAGCCAACGTCCGAGGTTCCGGAGCACGCTCCGGCTTGCTCCCCCTCAAATTAAGCCCTACTCGAGGGGGAGCAAGCCGGAGCGCGCTCCGGAACCTCAGACGTTGGCTCCGGCAGCTATTTACACTGGATCCGGTGTAAATAGCTGCCGGATCATAATTACAGTAAACTAGTAAATACAGTAAAGGACAAACTTGAGGCTGAAAGGTTTTAACAGTCATCCAAATGACTGAACGTAAACATTGCTACAGTAACATACTAGCTACTATGTTGTTGACATTAGCTAGTGCTAACAGCTAGCTGCTAGTACACTGCTACAACACAGACACAGACCCTAATACAGTTCTTGGTCATTGCCTGGTAACAGCAAATATATAACGGGCCATGTCTCAACAGACTAAGAAGTTATTTCAATGACATTTAATAACATTTTGTTTATCCTGAGGACCGAAAGTAAATGAAAATGTGAACAAACCTTAGCTGTAATAAGATGGCGACCACCGGCTCCAGGGACGATCCACTGATGTAGGCATGTTACCCAGCCTGACAAAATATTTGTAGGCATCCAAACTCTTATACGCTTTCAGATCAATACCTGTGTATGGCGATGGGTTTTTAACGACATAGGTATACAGATCATGTGGGCCGAAGTCAGGTAAAGACGAGGGCTTCGTGTACTTCCGTACGTCAGTGAACAATCCTGGCGGAAGCAGGTAAACGTCGTTCTCCAAGCCTGCTAACCTCAATTTTTGCAAATACCTCTCCCTCTGCTCGCCCTGTAAATGCCCTACGTCGCTGGATAGTGAAGGTGTTTTCTGCATCTCGCTCCTTTTTCTTTTATGTTTTTCGTTTGTCGCCTTCCTCGTATTCAAACCGATTCGAGCCGAAGTCCACTACATGTCCAAAATGGTGGTCGCGTTTACGAAGGTCACGTGACTGAAAAGGGTCTATACTGAATTGTGCTTGTATTAGTTTTATTTTCCATCACATACAATATCTGACGGTGGTGGCAAAAGTTACATGAGTTCTGGCTCCAGGTGACGTGATGCTGGTTAGGTGTCATGAGATGCAATGAAGTCAGAGGAGCCTTGCGCTCACCTTCAATCGAGCCTTGACCTCCAATAGCATGTTGAGATCAATGGGAATGTGAGGTGCTTGCATCATCAAACAGAGCCAGGCACCCATCCATGGACAGCTGGCTGCTACCACATACTGCTGCTGGGCCTGCCGCAACAACTCACCCCACACCTGGACATAAAATGATCCATTAATAGTACATATTCTGGTAGAAAACACATTACCAAAAACAAAACGTGGGTCTCTCAGCTGCTTTATACACCTTCTGGATGAGATCAAGTATCTCTTGGCTGCTCTCGAGAATGCAAGACTGAAATATGTGCCTCAGCATGTCTTGCAGGATGGGGTTCAGCCACATGGCACAGCTCTGGAGGAAGTAAACAAACTACACATCACTTCACTTCCACAACAGGGAACTGGTAAAAACAGGCTGATGAGAGAAACTGCCATACTTGGTTTGTATCGCATTTAAGCTAACTGAAAACAGGGCAGCCAAGTACAGATAACTAAAGTGAACTTCTAAACTAACTGCATGACTGAATTGCACAGTTTAATACACCTCTTAAAACAGTTACCAGTCTCTTTGAAGCTGAATTAGACATGTTCCACCCAATATTTTACCTGATCAGCCTTGGACAGCAGTGTGAAAAGGGTCTCTAAAGCAGCACGTCGAACTGAAGCGATGGTGTGTCTAAGAAACGGCCACACTCGAGGAACCAAAATGGTCAGCGACTGCTGCATACTGCAGGTGACGAGAGTTTGTTAGGCAGAACCCTTTCAAAATCATACCTGCTTTAAACCCAGCTAAAATCAGAGGTTTGAGCACATAATTAGAAACCAGTAACTTGATTAAAGCTCATAGGCAACGTTTTTAAATTTTATGCACATTTGAAACTTTACATGTTAAAAAACCCTCTAATTTTCTTCTGGTCCCAAGAAGTATCAAGTAATAATCAAGTTAGCGTGGATCATGATGAATTTCTGTCAGCTATTTTTGTGACGACTCGGCACGTGACATCATTTAAGCCAAATAAACCACTTGAGTTGAGTCCACTTATGTTTACTTACATTGTCGTTTGGCTTGAGTGCAGACGGGCGTTTGGGAATTTCCAAAGAAAAACCATGCCTTATTGTTGTGCAGTGAACTGTAACAATGGGACCGGTTCAGGAACAAGTTTTTACCTTTTTCCAAGAGAGGAGACGAGGTGGCGCAAGAGGGTCGGCTTTTCCCGAAAAAGGAGACGAGGTGCAGCGAGTGGATTGTGCGTGTGAAACAAAATCAAGCAGTCAAAGAAGAAATGGTGCAGCAACGCTCAAGCAAAAGGGAGAAGATTGGAGGTAAACATTTTTACTTTTGCTTGCAATTGACAAGTCAAGAATCCTGAGGGATCCTGTACAATCATTGTGGAAATGAGACAAAGGGATATTTCCTCGCTTAGAGTCGGCTATAAATAGTACAATGCCGCGGATGGCAGGCTAATGTGGCCTACCGGCACACTGTCCAGTAATCATTCCCTATATCCACTAGGGACGGCGGTTTAATTATTCTTCAAAAGGGCTCTTAATATTACGCCGAAAGTAGGAATTTATCATAACTACCAGGATAAATCGTTCGGGCACGAGTCGAGGTCTGGGGTCACTGCGATCAGAGTCGGCCAAGTCGCTGTCCGATTCCGAGGCCGCACGGTCAAACCAGTGAGCCACGTTCACAGATTGCTTCACAACGGCCATAGGTTCATACATACATGGTTTCACCTCTCGATATTCAATTTGGAGAGTTCCTACTTCAAAATCGCTATGAGACATTTTACACAATCTCTCACGACCAAAGTCTGTACACGTGTGCTCGGTTCGCAAGTAAACACAGAGCTGCTCCCGGTCTGTTTGCCTTGAATGACGTCATGACGACAGCCCCCTGGCAGTGAAAGTGTGCATAAGTGAGATGTAAACAAACCTTCAGAAATTGGGCAAAACAGTATATTTTAACAGTTTTATTCAATTTTAGGGTGCAAATTAGACACCAGAAAGATTGAATTTGCTTTTTGGGTTATTCTTCTAGACAATAAAGTTGATATTCTACATTTCACCCCTGACCATTGCCTATGACCTTTAAGGACAGTAACTATCAACAGAGGACTTGGACAGCATTAAAAGCTACCATGTCATGTAACTGTATAAGAGTTAGCTGCTCTACTGATATGTTTTGCACCGCTTGTGTCTGATCTGCCCACCCCAATGAAGAGAAAAGGTGTTTTAAAAGTGCAGCTAAAGTTTTCCATGAACTATTAGACATTAACAGTGGTGGCTGAGTGGTTAGGGTTCCGGACGA
This sequence comes from Neoarius graeffei, assembly GCF_027579695.1. Classification (NCBI taxonomy): domain Eukaryota; kingdom Metazoa; phylum Chordata; class Actinopteri; order Siluriformes; family Ariidae; genus Neoarius; species Neoarius graeffei. The sequence goes on along the minus strand of NC_083575.1, from coordinate 65,476,462 downwards.
CTGATCAGAAGGCTGGGAGTTTGAATTCCATTAGCATCAAACTAACACTGTTTGGACCTTGAGTAACACCTTTCGCCATCATCTGCTCACCTTAATTGTAAGGCAATCTAATAGCAATACTCAAAACCATTCAGGGTGACCAACACCTTTGATCCAAGCAAACATCCAGAAATGGATAAATTACATTTCCCTCCCAAACATGGATGAATCAGTACTTCTAACACATTAGAATGTCTATACTGATGTTTTTAGAATGGTTATATAAAATGTACACTGAAACAGGACTTGCAGGCATACCTGCACTGAAGGACCTGAGGGTATGTGAGCAGGGACGATAGCAAAGTCATGATGCTGTTTGTAGAAGCTGTGAGGTCATCAAGCTCCAGCAGAGCATCCCACAGTGTGTTCACTATGAAAGGAACCTACAACATTCAAACAAAAACAGATTAATACAAAATCACCAACCAACTAGTCTTACTAGCATATATTAATATTCTATCCTTCATCAAAAACATTGATTAAGAACATCAAGAACATCGATTAAGCAATGCATCTCGTACCGTCAAAAATTTAAATAAATAAATAAAAAGGTTGTGTGTCAGTCCATGCTACATCCTGGATATACAGTATCATGAACTGACATTACAATTTCAAGCTATATGGCCAACTCAAGTCACAGCTTTGGCTCACCTAGCAATTTGATTCCCCCCCAGATTTATTTTTAATTCTTTGGAGTTGACACTTTTTTTTGGATGAGGTATCACCATCACGCACCAAGTGTCTCCGGTTGGACTTACAGACTCCGAGGTGACTGGCTTTGTACTATTTGAGGAGCAGCCCCTCAGAAAATGGTACTATGCCAGTCACTGCAGAGAATCTAATTTCAACTGGAGACTCTTGGTGCATGGTATATTTGATTACTATACTACACCAAATGAGAGACATGAAGATGGAAGATTATTTGCTAGCCTGGGCAATATACTTCAAACACTGCTTGGAGTATATGGATTGTTTTTGGTGGAAGGCATTTACTCGCTGACCTTTGCAGGTTGTAGCTGCACCAGTCCGTCCACGACAGGGATAAGAGCAGCAGCTGCTACTGCACGCACGTCATCATCCAGATCCTGGAGCCCTTCGGTGACAGCAGGAAGTACTCGAGGAAGTAGTTGTGAAATAAGATCCTGTAGGTTAAGGAGGACAAACGTGCACAGAAATTAATACATTTATTAAAAAAAAAAAAGAAAAGAAAAAAAAAAAAAGGGTAATTTGATACATTTTATGCACAATAAAAAAAGGCTTTAAATGACCTGCACAAAGCCACACCCAGGTAAGGCAACTAGTGGTGTAAATAATAAATCGATACATCGATCCTACAGTTGACGATCCAATGCATCGACACGTCCGCAAGAGAATCGATCCTTGTATGTATTTTACCTCCTGTCTATTTTTAGTCATCTGCTCTAAGGCGTAATTCTGACTCCCGCGCTGCGGGTGGCACTAACCTTACTTTGTCTCCACCTCCTACTTCACTTTCCTACCCTCTTTCAGCGGGCACACACACACTCACATAAACAGTCGGGGCAGACATTTTGTTATGGCGGAGAAAAAAAAAAAAAAAAAAAAAAAAAAACTGACTTACACACTCCTCAAAGTTTTAAGTCGTTCGTATGGAAGTATTTCGGTTTCCGCAAAGAGAAGGGACAATTGGTAAGGGATGTGGCTATATGTAAAGACTGTCGATGTGAACTTAGATACTGTGGAAACACGTCTAATTTGTCGGCGCACTAAGTGCAAGTATAGACCTATGTTTTTGTTACATTTCTCTGGTAGTGCACTTTTGCGGTCATTGCACTGATTTTGTGAAATACTTTTTTCATGTAAGGCTTAAGAAAGGCCCTTCAGTATCTATAGCTAAGACAGGTGCATTTTTTGGTGAATGAGGTGTACAGTAGGCCTAGGTGGAGCACTACTTTATTACTTTTGTTATTTGCTATTCTTTCTCAAATAAAATATTTGATGATATTACAGCTTCTGTTGATTTATTTAAAATTTGAAATATAGCCTAGCCTGTAAAGTTTTTTTTATATATATATATAAAAAACAATTAATCGAATCGGATCGAATCGTGGGGCATTCTTAAGTATCGAAAATAATCGAATCGTTGCCTTAAGAAATCGATACTGAATCGAATCGTCATGATGGCAGTGATTTACACCCCTAAAGGCAACATATGCTCTTCTTACCTGTCTGACAGCAAGAGCATATTTGATGCCTAATAGTCCTCCATGCCGAACCTCCCACTGATCCTCTGTAAGAAGCTTCAACAAAACGTCCACTGTCATGGCAACGCTGCATTCAGTCATGTGCCTCAAGGCAACACCCAGTGTCTGTGCACAAGTCTCTCTGACTGGTGCAACAACCTAATAAAGCATTAAAATAATGGCCAATTCAGAAGAGCCTGCATCCCCCCCCCACACACACACCCTAAAATCCAATAGTAGCAGTGGGAAGAGAAACCAGAAGATCACAGAAATGGTGTCTTACCTCATCAGACACAAAGTCTCCAAAGCGGTCCAGAGCAAAGACACACAGAAGCCTGATAACCAAGTCCTCCAACCAGTCTTGATGCTGCTGGGCTAACTGAGAAAAAAAAAAAAAAAAGCCAGGTTGAATTGCAGGTAAAACCATTCACTTTTCAGATGAAGAAAAAAAAATAAAAATAAAATCACAAACCCTGCCATTATTTGACAAGATTCAGACTAGCAGACAGACTTATACCAATAGAAAACACCCACTGCATTAAGTTACTTGTTGCAAAACTGGACATATGGCTGTGGGGCTGCAGGGAGCTGGTGTCAGAACTGTTTTATGCTTTCAATATCATGGGTCACATGAAAGTATATTAAAAAAAAAAAAACATGCACCAGACGTCTCCATGGTGCCTGGCAACAACTGACTGCGCCAACTTGCGTCAATATACATCCTTCAATGCTAGATTAGGCACATTCAGCTACCACGCTATTAACACAGCAGCTGTGGTTTTTTTTTTTTAATCCAAAAAAAAAAAAAAAAGAGATTAGTTTCAAAAAGAGCAGTGAGATTTCTTCATCTTTACCTGTTCTGAAGTGCTGCCCACCAGCTTCCCTCCTCCTGCACCATGACACTTCAGCACCTCTCTCAGGCCTGTGCCTGCACCATGCCGCACCTTTAATTCAAACACACAGCACTTAAATAATCTAGTTTCAAGTTACACAAAGTGCGTTTACATGCACATCCAAATCGAGCTGCTGTCGGTAATCGAGCTAAGGGTCCCAGCAGGGGCGCCAGAGAAATCCAATCCTACATGCACACAAGGAAATCGAGCTATTGTGTGAGGTACATTGTGCACCCGAGCCACAGGTGGCACTACACGCCCCATCATGTTGGTACACTTCCGGTTGTCGTCATGAAGAGCTATTCAAGAGTGTAAACAAAGTTATCAGTTCCGTGTTCACAAGAAGAACGACGACGAGGACAGCAACATTGAGATATTTATTTATTTATTTAATATATATTCAACTCCTATCTCCTCATTGCTCCAGAAGTGCACGTTTCTACTACTGTTGTCATGCCGACCGAGGCTGCTGTGTTTCCCGCTTGTGGTCTCGTCACTCGTCACTTCCGGAAGGGGCAGTGCTGAAGTAAGTAGCTCAACTACGTAGCTCGATAGGGTTTACATGCACCAAGTAGCTCGGCTACAATCGCATAATCTAGGTCGCGTAGCTCGATTACGAGAAATCCAGTTCGATTTCAGCCGAGCTAAGGTGTTTCCATGGCATTTAGAACTTCGATTTCAGTCGAGCTACAGCAGAAATTCGATTTTCTCTATGTGCATGTAAACGCACTGACTGTTAATGAACATGCTGGCAAAATACGGCATTAACGCTCTATACTTCATAGCAGCCGCTGCCAGGCTGTTAGAATTCTTCTGTAGTGGCCATGATTTTTGAAGACATATCTACTATAGTACAAGTTTCATTTGTGAAATACTGTGCTTTCAAAGACTTCTTTGAACTGTTCTTTTTCCATGGCAGAACAATTAGTAGCAAAACAAAAGCACCTGGTTAAGGGGAAACTTGCTAATGGACATTTAACCAAAATATTCGGTGTTTATATATATATATATATATATATATATATATATATATATATATATATATATATATATATATATAAACTCGTACATAAGATTACAGGCATTTAGCAGACGCTCTTATCCAGAGCAATGTACAATGTACCCAGAGCACCCTGGGGAGCAGTTGGGGGTTAGCTGCCTTGTTCAAGGGCACTTCAGCCATTCCTGTTGGTCCAAGAAAGCGAACCAGCAACCTTCTGGTCCCAAAGCTGCTTCTCTAACCATTTGGCCATGGCTTCCCTGTATGTATAATTTTGACCCCGTGTTGCTTTCAGAAAACCTGAAATAAATTTTAATTTGTGCATGAAATTCTTGTTTTTTTTTTTGCTCTCTACTAAAGATCATGTTGTACAATCAGTTTGCCACAGAAAATGAACAGTTTAAAGGAGAGAAAAAAACACACACAAAGCCCAATATTGCTGTGGCATTCATGTTCTTGTATGTAAACCTCGGAGAACAACTGTACATGCAGGTTACTAATGTTAGACTGCAATTATATACCTACGATACAGCATTTAAAAAAAAAGTTTAAGAATTAAGAAAAAAGTAACTACAGTACCTCCCAGGATGGATTAAACAGGTCATTACAAAGCTCTTCACAGAAACTCTCCAGGGGCCACTCTTGAGTCTTTTGTACAAACAAACACAAATCTTTGATTCTGGAAATTTTCAAGTTCAGTCCAGAAATCCCTAGCATGAATTATTCCTACAATTAAGACACATTATCTAACTAATCAGTACTTAATCACGATCTAGATCAAGTGTTGTGAGAAAGGAAACAAAAGAAAAAACAAGGATATTTAACAGGCAACTTAACCATAATATTTTTGCATAGCATACACTAGGTGTTGTACAATACTTGTGTCCATGCCGTAATAACACTTGTATACATCTAGCCATGGGCGTGTTGAGTGTAATGGTGTGGAATAGGCATGTGCATCAAGTGTCTTTCTGATCTACGCATTTTGTTTTCATACCTCCTCAAACAAACTTGAGTTGTCAGGAATGTTATCAATTAAGACTTTGTTCTCAGCAGCCGGCTGCTCAATGACTACATTGGTAGTTTTCCGTCTTTTCTCTTCAGGCTCCCCTTCAAAGCTGTCGTTGCTGAGAATGAAGACACAGTAGAACACGGATGCCTGATCTATACCTCCAATTTAAACTTAAATACAAAAGTAGGAGGGATGTTTCAGTGTATGGAAAAGGGTAGTACCTTTTTTCATTGGGGTCCAAGTCTCTAGATTTTTGCTTTGCCACCAGCTTGGCCATCCTTTTAGCCTTGTTCTTCTGACGATTGCTCATGCCAGGCCGAAATTCAGAGTCTATAAACTCCGCTGCCTGCATGGGCTGTGGAGGAGACACATTTATTTTTATTACCAAAACACTGAAAGCAAATGATGCAACATTATCTTTACAATAAAATGATAGTGGATGGTATGATGGTTGATCTGTTATACTGGGGGTAATTCTTAAAGTACTGTTTGGTGTGAAAGGTTTGGGGAAGGGGGATTTTTTTTTTTTTTAAAAACACCCCTAAGCAAAATGCAATACCACACACACACACACACACACACACACACACACAGCTTTTTTGTTGCAGTATCCACTTGTGTGACATCACTTCTTATCCTTAAGGGGGGCAAGCACCCCCCCAAAAAAGTGAGATGTTAACTGATTAGGTCAAACAAACCGTCACATAACCAGCAGAAATCAGATTTGAAACCACATACAAAGGCCTCCAACATTAGGAATGTTAAGTATAGGAATTGTAACTATTCAACATCACCTCCAGGTCACAATTAAGATGAAAATCTGATTGCTGAATAGGAGTTACAGCTGTGTTAGAGAGCAGTTAACTAATGGTCCTTTTCCACTACCCTTTTTCAGCTCACTTCAGCCCGACACGGCTAGCGTTTCGACTACCTCAGAGCAGCACGACTCAGCTCGCTTCAGCATTACTTAGCACCCAAAACTCGCACGGTTTTGGAGTGGGGCTGAAGTGAGCCAAACCGAGCCGAGTGGGGCTAGGGGCGTGAGGAGACACTCCCCTGTGCACTGATTGGTGAGGAGGAGTGTCCTCACATGCCCACACACGCCCCGCGAGCACGCTGGGATCTGTAAACACCGTAAACCCGGAAGAAGAATTACGAATTACAAGAATTATGAAGCCTTATGCGCCTCACCTCATCTATACGCTCTTGCCTGTATCTGTTGGCGTTGTCGGTGACAACAAGCCACAGCACCAAGACCAGCAACACTAACGACTCCATGTTTATTGTTTACTATCCGGGTCGTGAGACTACCGCTTAAAAGATCACTGATGTCACTGTTTGCGCTGCCTAACGACATCACGTGACGTCCACCCACTTTCGCTAACTCCACCCAATGTGTCCACCCACTTCCAGCCAGCACGGTTGTAGTCGAAATGCAACTCCAACAGCCCCACTCAGCTCGACTCAGCCCAACTCAGCCGCGTTGGTAGTGGAAAAGCGGCATAACCTGCACGAGTGGAAAAGCAGGGCAGGGCCATTCTGACTGGAGAAGTTTATCAGATGGTCCTGAGCAGCGGTGATAAAGGCACCCAGCCCAAATAACTGATAACAGACGATTTAAAATAAAACAAAACTCCACCAACATGCTGTACAGCGCATTTAAGAGACTTTATATTAGCACTTGAACTCCATGTTTTAGGGTGGTGGCATTTAACAGATGGTGTTCAGGTAGGGGTCCAAACAAGGCACCTTCTGAACATATTTCAACAGTGTACCATACCCCTTTAAACAATTCAGCTCTAAAAGAGGAATATGTTCCCTTAAAAACAAGTCCAGGACAAGAATTTACAGGACACAGATTTAAAAGTGTAACACATTAAATGGCATCATGCTAATGAGAAGGCTGCTACATACTCATAGTGGAATGTTGGTTTATGAATAAGTTTCTAACATCAGGTTTTTACTTGTGACCTCTATGGCTAGTGCCATTTCACTGACAGCCATTGTAAATGTGAAAATGTTGCACTGTGTTTGTCCTGGTATACTACAAAATCTACAGCCAATCCTATTATAAAATAAATGGATAAACCCACTGCTCTCTGCCAAGCAGTAACAGCACAAATCCCAACCCAATTCATTAATGAGAAGCAAAGAGCCAGGCTGAGGTTTGCTAAAGACCATAAGGACTGGACCATAGAGGACTGGAGTAAGGTAGTCCTCTCCGAGGAGATGAATTTTCAGCCCCCCCATTCATCTACTGGGTGGACGGAGACCTGGAGATGCCTACAAGCCACAGTGTCTCACGCCCATCGGGAAATGTGGTGGAAGATCGGTGATCTGGGGTGCTTCAGCAAAGTTGGAATGGGGCAGATTTCTGTTTGTCAAGGACACATGAATCAAGCCATGTACAAGGTTATCCTGGAAGAAAACTTGCTTCCTTCTGCTCCAACAATGTTCTCCAACTCTGAAGACTGGGTTTTCCAGCAGGACAATGCTCCATGCCACATAATCAGGTCAATCAAGGTGTGGACGGAGGACCACAAGATCAAGACCCCATCATGACCAGCCCAATGTACAGACCTGAATCCCATTGAAAACCTCTGAAATGTGATCCAGAGTAGGATGGATTGTCACAAGCCATCAAACAAAAGCTGAGCTAATTGGATTTTTGCACCAGAAGTGGCATAAAGTCACCCAAGAGCAATGTGAAAGACAGGTGGAGAGCATGCCAAGACGCATGAAAACTGATTAAAAATGTCAGTGTTATTCCACCAACTACTGATTTCTGAACTCCAAGTTCAAACATTAGTATTGTTTAAAATGGAATACGATCTAGTTTGATTTCGATGCATTATTCAAGGCCTAAAAATACTTCAGCTTTTTTATTTTGATCAATTGTCATTTTCTGTAATTAAATGCGCTAAGTGACTATTTTTGTGTGGAATTTGGGGGAAAAGGTCCATAGTTTATGGAATAAAACAAAATGCTCACATTCTTCAAAACACATACCTATAAACTGTAAAACCAGAGAAACTGATCATTTTGCAGTGGTCTCTTAATTTTTCCCCCCAGAGGTGTATGTTGTATGTGATCAGATCCGATCTGTGTGCGCATGGAGCAATCCTCATTTTCAGTCTTATTCATTACTGTAGTAACCAGTGTGACACTGCCCCCAGAATTAGTAAGGACAATGCATCCAAGAGTAAAAGTAGTTGGCAAACAAACGGATGGCAATGAAATAGGCTTATTTACTACATGGCAACATGGAGACACCATGTAGGGTTTTGTTTTTAAATAAAATCAGAGATGGAGGAGACTTGCTGTTTCATTTCGTGCACCATCAGACTAGCAGGTTTCCTGTATGTGGGATGCGTAGGTCGCGTTAACCGACAATTGTCCGTCATTGACGGATTTTTTTTTAGCTATGACGGAAAAATCTGAAGGCCGTCGGTCATTTTGACGGATGTTTACCGTTACTATTACCAATAACAGCCTAATAATAACAATAATAAAACATAATGAAACACACAATTGAAGTGATTGGCAAGTTGTGGCAGAGTTTTCTTACATACAGTATGCATAGTCTTCACTGCCGTCACTTTCAATCTGAGCCGACGTTGCGGCAGTCTTGATGTTCAGCGCATAGGCTACTCATGTATACACTGTAGCCACTGCACAAGGCTGTTCCCCCCACCGCGCTCCTGACCGCGCTCTGACTTTTCTAACCACTAGCACAGTGGGCTTATTTACTACATGGCAACATGGAGACACCATGTAGGGTTTTGTTTTTAAATAAAATCAGAGATGGAGGAGACTTGCTGCTTCATTTCGTGCACCATCAGACTAGAACAGTATTAATGTTTCCCTTCTCTGCAGAAGACGCGTCATTTTTGCTATTTAAAAAAAAAAAAAAAAAAAAAAAGAAGAGATGCATTGGGTTGTTTGTGGCGTTTCCCTGCCTGTACGTCTTAATGCAATAGCGCTCATTTAGGCTAGTTTTCTTGTTTTTAAAATGAAACAAATGCCGATTTATTGTATTCTTCCCCAGCAAGCTTAGGAACATCACTGCTCGAATATCTGCTAAACTATCATTTTAATGAGAGCAGGGGTAGACAAACTAACATTTAAAACATAACTTCTTTTTATTTAAGACCTTCCGTGTCAGCCCACTACGGGTCACCGCAGGGTGCAGCTGCACCACTGGTGCAGAAAGACCGCATGCTGCAGGATTTCCTCCCTATGAAGAGAGTACTAGCAGGGTCGGGAAATCCAACTTTCAGAGGCTCTTGCCGGCTTCTGATCACTTCCCTGGGAGAAATGTTTCCCGACTTCAGAACTTTGGCTGAAGTGGCGCTGGTTATTCCAGTCTCCAGTGTCGCAGCAGAGCGCGGGTTCAGCCTTCAGAATAAAATTAAAACGTCAATGAGAAGTCGTCTGTCCGAGGCAAAGACGCAAAATTTAATGACAATTCCCTCGGCGGCAGCAGTCTCCATTGACGACTTTGATTATGCACAAGCGAGCTCCCAATTTAAATCCATGCGGGCCAGAAGGAAGGTTTGAGCTCACGCAAACAGGTCAAATTAGATTGTCACTTAAATCATTGTAGTGGACTGTTCATATTTTAACTGCAATTGTCTTGCTACGTTGTAAAATAACATTGTTCATATGCCCGTTAAGGCACAACAGCTGCAATGTTTTTAGCGGAGGGAAAATGGGTTCACAAGTGACCGAACGTCAGAATCTCTGTTCATCTTTTTGCATCATAAATACATAAATGATTAAATAATACAAGCTTGTTCTGTGAACAAAATTTTTAAATGAAAATGAGTCCATGAAAACACAAGTTATTAAATATATAGCATATATACATTGTCATTTAAAAGTTAAAATAAAATGACAGATAATGATGGACAATGACGGAATTTTTACGACCCTGTCCGTCAAAATGACGGACAATGAAAAAGTCTAACGCAACCACTGGTGGGATGTTAATGTGAACTTTACCTAACATCAAAAGTCATAAGAGGGGGAGAGTATGGGCTTCATTTAAAAACACACCAAACACCTTGTAATCCGATCAGAGCAGTCAGACCTAAATGGATTAGTAAAAATGCCATTTAAAATTCATATTTGTAAGAATCAGAATGCGTAAGATTTTCAGCTGTTGAGACTTGCTACATACAGATTCCACTCATATGTACACAAGCTGGATTTGGATGTACAGTCTGAACATAACCTAAGGTGGGGTTTACATTAGACCGCATCAGCGGATCATCAGATTAACGTTTTTAAAACGATTCGCGTGCACACAGCAACATCAATACACGGATAGGCTCGGCTCCGCAGGCATCCTGCGCTCCAAATCACTCCGCCCTGAACAGCGAGTGCCCTCTGGAGGGTGCGCACTCCGGCCCTGTGCAGCTCACAAGCAGTGATTCGGGACTGAGCCGCTGTGTGTGTGATCCCAGCGCATATCACTTACCACTTGCAAGTGGAAGGATGGCAAGCCTAAAGACAATCATAACTACACAATGGGCAGTATTTGCATCAGTATTTGCAGTATTTTCATACTCTTTAATGAAAGGTGATACAAGGCGGAAGTCCGCGCCGTTTTTCAGCAGTCGCGTCACATGACCAACGCCAGCGAATCAGGAAGGTGGATATCACAGTGACGTTGTCCAATGACGACACCAGCTAGAGCTCAGCACAGCGTATCCGCGTATTCTCAATGTTTACACAGCACCGGACCAGACACGATCTGGATTGAATACGTGGACCCTGGCGGATTCCCGTTTCCCGGCATTTTAATGTCAAAGGACAGTGCATCCGCGAAGAAAACAAGACAGATACAGTCTAATGTAAACTTGGCCTAAAAGGTTAAGCTTTAAAACAAACAATCATTATTTCATCATGTTAGCGGTCACAAATTTTAGCTGAATACCCCTTCATTAGAGGACAGCGCAAAATAAAGTCCAAAGCCTAGGCTCTTGCACAACTTCAAGGGTAATAGATTGTGTGCATACCACATCATTGCATTGCCGTGGCACGAACTGCAGATAAAGATCAGGAAGTGATTTTCTACGTAGGAAGCACCATCACAAGCTCTCAAAATGCCAAAAGGTTTGCTCAAATTAAACCAAGAAATCATGTGTATATTGTGATTTTCTATTTTTACTTTTCTTTCAGGATATCTAAACTAGCATAGTACAGGCTTTCTTCCATCACATAGATCCTGCTTTATATCCACCTTTTCTCTTCCAGCCCTCTGTTTGGATTTTGCATGTCATTGGAACCATGTAACCACAACCAACCTATTAAATCTTGAATCCAGGTGAAGCGACCAGGGAAGGTTGTAAAGGTCTACAACATGGAAATGTACAAGTAATTGTAGCGATAATACAACTCCACCCCCCCCAAAAAAAAGGGATTGGGATGCTGAGTAAAACCAGGAAATTTTTGAAAATTATGCTCATTTGGAATTTAGTGCCAGCAACAATTCTTAAGATTTCTTAAAAAAAAAAAAAAAAGGGGGTGGGGGGGGCTTGTTGTGTAACGCTTTCACCCCACCACACACACTTTGTAGAACATCTCACAACTAATTAGGTTAATTGGCAACAGGTCAGTAACATGCTTGGCAATAAAAAGAGCATCCCAGAGAGGCAAAGTCTCTCAGAAGGAAAGATGGGGAAGGTTCACCACTCTCAAAGACTGCATGGGGGGAGGAAGGGGGAAGAAGAAAAGAAAAAACAAAAACACACACACACACTTAAGAATATTACTCAATGGAAAATCGCAAAGAATTTGGGGCTCACACCATCTATGACGCATCTTTAAAAAATAAATAAATAAATAAATAAATAAATAGGGAAAGGAAAAAAAAAAAAAAAAAAAAAACACCACACTGGAGAACTCTGTATATAAGGGACAAGGCCAAAAACCAACACTGGATGCCTTTGGACTTCAGGCCCTCAGAAGACACGGCATTAAAATTAGACACGATTCTCCAGTGGATATTGCTGCATGGGCTCAGGAACACTTCTGAAAACCACTGTCTGTGAATACAGTTCTTTACTGCATCCACAAATGCAAGTTAAAAGCTACATATAAACAATACCCAAAAACACCACCAGCTTCTTTGGACAAGAGCTCATTTACAATGGACTGAGGCAAAATGGTAATCTATACTGTGATCGGACGAGTCGAAATTTGAATTTCTTTTAGGAAACCTTGGAAGTCATCTCCTCTGGGTTAAAGAGGAGAGGGAGCATCTGGCTTAGGCCAAATAAAAAAAAAAAAAAAAAAAAAGGTGTGTTTTTCCGGTAACCCGACCGATCAAGAATTTCCGCGTCGAAACTGCCGATCGTAAAGTTATTACAAATTTCCCTCGATATTTTAGTGTAAGCAGCATTAGTTTGTCATAATTCTTTGTTTCAACGCATTCAAGTTGTGAAAGAAACGATAAAAATGTTTCACCACTACTATCAGCCCCCCTGCATAAACATGGGCGCAGCCATCTCGCGCAGAACATCATAACTCGAACTCTCACGATATTCACGTTGATCGCATGAGTCATCTGATAAACTAACATCATGGCGGCCACTGACAGTTCACAAACTTGTCAACACGTTTTGTGTATTACTGTTGGCAGATGTTCACACCCATCATCAGGTCTGAGAAAACTAGCATTGATCGATTTATCAAAAACTTTCAATTATTTAATGCTTTCCACGGACCAACTGACAACATTACATCTTATGTCCGAGTGAAGGCTTCAGCACAGTGTCAATGTGAATCCAGCACACCCGATCGTGATTTTTATGATATCGATGATCTCGATATGACAGTATTTGATACATTAAGTGTTTTTCCTGATATCCAATCGATACGGTTTCAGTGTGTAGAACTTGAATCAGTGCCAATCCCTGAGCGTGTAGAGACACAAGGAAACGCATTGATTTAAAATGCTGAATGTCTCAGTATAGTTTAATTAGTGACTAGTCACAAAATTTAAGTTTTTTTATTCGTTTAAAGATTTAAAACACTTATTTCATGATGTGTGGTATAAAGGATTCTGTGCCAAAATACTATTTTGTAAGATGTTTACTTGTGTTAATTTAAAAAAAAAAAAAAAAAAACCCACACCACTTTCTTGCCTACCGACCCTATTTTAGTATTTCATGTTACCCGAAACACACTTGCTTTTTTTTTTGGCCTCATCAGCACACAGTTCAAAATCCAGCATCTGTGATGGTATAGGTGTGCACTAGTGCACATGGCATGGGTAGCTTGCACATCTGGGAAAGCATCATTAATGCTGAATGATATATATAGGAGGTTTTGGAGTGACATGCTGCCATCCAGATGACATCTTTCAGGGAAGGCCTTGCCCATTTCAGCAAGACACTACCAAACCACATGACTCCATTGTAAGAGTCTGGGTGCTAAACTGGCCTGCCTGCAGTATGGACCACTTGCATGTGACGTCACAGCCGATCCAGATTGACAGACGCCATCTTGTCGGTCAAACGCCATATTCCGCCTTCTACTTCTGGTTCTACTTCTGCTTTTACTTCTACCTTTTCTTCTGAAAAACCGTACTATATACAATTCTACTACAATGGCTGCGGCTACAAGCTCTCCCTACCTGTGCACGTTTATGTTTTTTGTGTGTATTTTTGCATGTTGTTCGTCTGTACCGGACTTCAATATCCACTACAACCGTATGGACTTACTGGACATTGGTTTCCAGCAGAAAATGACGGTTTGTAGCGATTTCCATCGCATGCACAACATTCCGGACGAGAAAAAAAAAAAAAAAAAAAAACATTCCGGACGAGATAGCGAGACCAGCGGGGTCTCCGTGGATCGTTATCGGAAGCAAAGCGAAGGAGGCGGTGCCAGGAGCGGAAGCAAAAGCGAGGCTGCAGAGCCGGCCTGTTGACTAAGCTCAGAAAACAGCCACTCAAATCTCCACTGCCAAGCCTCTACCTCTCCAACGCCAGAGCCATGTAAACAAGACGGACGATTTGGAATTACCTTATTCTATAATCGGCTGGTCAGTGCTATACTCAATACTTAAGTGACTTACCCATCCAATGAGGATTCTTGTTTACAAGATGCCACATCTGAGTCACTGACAAATCCTGAATTTCTGTAAAGATAACTGTCCAGAGATTTATAGGCACGCAGTGCTTCACCACTGAACAGCAAGGGAAAGTTAATGAGGTAATTATACACGTCCGGGTATTCCGCTGACAGTTCAAAATCCGGTCGTGAAAACTCCGTCCGGTAAGCCATAAGGGTCACAAATCTGTAGATCGTTTATTTTAGACATATATCTAGTTATCTGTTCATTAGAAGAATGAGCCGTGTAGTCCGTCGGTTGAAATTGATCCATTCTGTACACGAGTGCAGCAGTATTCAGCGGTGTTTTTGACCGACAAGATGGCGGTTGTGTACTTTCCGGTCACGTGACTGCAAGATCTCTATAGACCCATTAAAAAGATTTTGCACATTATTTGGGGGGGGGGGGGGGGGGGGGGGGACTGAGCAGCTGAAATCCTGTATCAGGAAGGTGTTGCTGGCATCAAATTCCAATGAGCATATTTTAAAAAAAGCACGTTTCAACATTTGATATATTGTCTTTCTAGTGTCTTCACTAGAAAGTGAAGGGTTTCCACAATTTGCAGTCATTATTCTGCTCTTATTTATAATTTACGCAGCTTCCCAACCTTTTCGGAAATAGGGTTGTAATAACACCTATTTTGTTTGTCTATTCAATTGTGAAAAGTAATTCAGTCTTACTGTATGGCTGCGGAAGCTTTGGAACACCGCTCCCTTTCCGGTCTGTGATCTATTTACATTGGAGGTACAGGTGTAGTCCAAGTCTTCATCATTAAACAGTTCATCCGTATCCATGCCTATAGCAGCACCCATATCCAGACCAAGCTTCTTCTGCAAAAGCTTCCTCTGTCGGGCCAGACGTTCCTTGGGGTCTACCTCAGCTGTTTAGCATACGAAAACAGAATAACATCCTACAAATTGCTATGGGTAACAAGTCTGTGCTTGTACAATACTTGCAACAGAAGAAATGAACATTAGCAGTTTAAAACAAGGAGAAGATGCATACATATTATATTAAAAAAAAAAAAAAACCTGAAACCTAATCCAATGAACGAATACACTGATTCAATATGCATCATTCAAGCAAGTACAAGAGAAAAAAAAAAAAAAAAACCACCAGTTGATGTTTTGACAATGCATAGCCATTGAAGGACAAAGCAGTCAAATGGCAAACAAATTCACTGCATTGTTGACACAAGAAACTTGTTTACTTCATGCTCCAACCAAATGCAAAAGAACCCAAAAGGAAGCCATCAGATTTGCAAAGTTTTACTGAGGTACATTAAAATACACATACAAAGGGGAAGAGGGATAGCCTAGTAAACTAGACCCACCCGCCTAGTGGCCAAAAATATTTTTGCCCAAGAGTGGCAAAATACGAGTAAATATTCACATTTAGTCTGGCTTGCCAGGCTAGAAGAGGGAAGGAAAAAAAAAAAAAAAAAAAACTGAAGTTATATATTTATGCTAACTCACCATTTCAGCAGAATACACAAACCTTAAAGTCCAAACAATTTCTGGCATGGTGTACACCATACACAAAAAAAAAAAAAAAAAAAAAAGTTGTAGTATGGTTTAGTGGCTCATTATTACTATGCACACACTTTTGTATAACCTACCTGACTTATCATCCTGTACTTCAAACTCCGCACCAGCAGACCCAAGCAGCGATGCTCCATGCCTGAGCAAACGGGAAATGTCAAACCTGTAGAAACTTAGTCTGTCTGAAGAGCCGTCCTCAGGAGACATGTCTTCTGCACAGGACTCTAAACAGGACAGAATACACTTTAGGTGAGGGGCAGCTTGTAAAATGCATGAAAACATTTCCTGATTTTGTCTGAAGAAAACAGTTTCAACCTTTCCTAAAACGTGATCCCTGACACGCATACAAACCCAAAATCAGAAAAAGCTGGGAAAGCATGCTGAAATAAACTGAAAATTTGTAAATAATCGTTGACCTGTATAGCACTCAAACAATACAACAGCATATTTAATGTTTTACCTCATGAATTTTGTTCCCTCCCCCCAAAATAAAAATTTCAGGTGTTTGCTGAAAGAATGAGACAAAACAGGTCTTAATGTGTGCAACAGTACAAAGTAGTCAGTCATTTTTTCCATTTCAAAATTTGCCACATTCTCAACTGGGGACAGAGGGGGCAGGCACCCTCTCCTTTCATAGTCATGCAGTTTTGCATCATCTTGTTAAAACATGCATGGGCATCCCTGGAAAATGTTGTCTTGAAGGCAGCACATGCTGCTCCAAAATCTCTATGCACTTTTCTGCATTAATGCTGCCATCACAGGAGTGCAAGTTAGATTTGCCAAAGGCACTGACAACCCCATACAACGACAGACCCTGGTTTTTGAATGTGTTGCTGGTAGTCTGGACCACTCTTCACCTTTGGTCCAGAACCATGTCCAAAAAAATTACTTGGAATACTGCATCATCTGGGGCGGCACGGTGGTGTAGTGGTTAGCGCTGTCGCCTCACAGCAAGAAGGTCCGGGTTCAAGCCCCGGGGCCGGCGAGGGCCTTTCTGTGTGGAGTTTGCATGTTCTCCCCGTGTCCGCGTGGGTTTCCTCTGGGTGCTCCGGTTTCCCCCCACAGTCCAAAGACATGCAGGTTAGGTTAACTGGTGACTCTAAGGCCCTGTTTACATTATTTCGAATCAGGGGATCATCAGATTAACGTTTTTAAAACGATTCGCGTGCACACAGCAACGCCAATACACGGATACGCTAATCACATGACTAATTAGACAGCATGTCACATGATCCCAGTGCATAATCGGGCATATGCAAGTCACTCACCACTTGCAAGTGGAAGGATGGCAAGCGAACACCTTCTCCAGCAGATAAACACACCTGGCTGTGATGTTCATGTTCTCACTGAGTTTAAGCGCCTGAAGGAGGTTGAAATGTGTAAATAAACCTCAGTGCGGCTCAGCGCTTCCTCCTGCGCTCCAAATCACTCCGCCCTGAACAGCGAGTGCCCTCTGGAGGGTGCGCACTCCAGCCCTGCGCAGCTCACAGAGCGCGCGAGTGAAGCGCACGAGCAGTGATTCGGGACTGAGCCGCTGTGTGTGTGATCCCAACGCCAGTGAATCAGGAAGGTGGATGTCACAGTGACGTTGTCCAATGACGTCAGCTAGAGCTCAGCACAGCGTATCCTCAATGTTTACACAGCACCGGACCAGACACGAACTGGATTGAATACGTGGGCTCTGGCGGATTCCCGTTTCCCGGCGTTTTAATGTGAACGGACAGTGCATCCGCGAAGAAAACGAGACCGATACGGTCTAATGTAAACTTGGCCTAAATTGACCGTAGGTGTGAATGTGAGTGTGAATGGTTGTCTGTGTCTATGTGTCAGCCCTGTGATGACCTGGCGACTTGTCCAGGGTGTACCCCGCCTCTCACCCGTAGTCAGCTGGGATAGGCTCCAGCTTGCCTGCGACCCTATAGAACAGGATAAAGCGGCTAGAGAGAGAATGAGATGAGACTGCATCATCTAACCACAATACGCATTTCCACCAGGTGATGGTCCACCCCAGGTGCCTCAGAGCCCAGAGAAGTTCACACTTCTGCACAGTTAACATAAGGCTTCTTTTTTGCGCAGTAAAGTTTTAACTGCCATTTGTGGATGCAACTCTGTATTGTAGCACATGACAAAAGGTTTGCCAAAATAATCCTGAGCCCATGTGGTCATAGCAGAGCTCCCCATGCGGTCATAGCAGAGCTCCCCATGCATGAAGCACATGGTGCAGAACTCCATATTTAAGAGAATATGGTAATGCACTGACCAGATTTTTGATGGCTTTTGTGACCATATGACGTTCATAAGTATGAACGTGTACCACCAAAGGGAACCTAACTGTAAATGCAAGGTAATGCATTTCAAAACACTCGACACCCAGACAATAAAATTTGTCTCTTTATTTACATAAGACAGATGGGTTTTATCCAGTGCTTATTTGCTTTTTAAAAAAAATAATAAAGTGGGATTATTTACCAATACATTTTACAGAAGTAACTATAATAAATCAAACCCCCATGGTGGGCAACACATCTTTGCAAGGTTTTTTTTTTTTTTTAAACATGAATGATTTTACACTGCACACTCATGCAAACCTAGTTACTGTATCGTTCAATAGCAATAAGCATCTTTCCTGAGTTTTAGATAATCTGAAGCTACTGCAGATTGATAATTAGTTCTTACATCTGATAATATTCGATTGTAACTATATAGTAATGACGTAAAGTGAAAGCACTGGCAGAGTCATACCATAATAAATGCCACGTTGTGGTTTCTGGCACATGCCATGCAGTGTCAAAGATAAGAATAAATATGCATTTGTAACTGTGATGCAACTCATTACTGGTACCACTATCAAGACAGTGCAGCAATTTATTCATGCAAAACACTACACAATTCAACAACATATGCTATAATAATATTATTAATATTATCCAGGTCGAGTTTGTGCACTTGCAAATATTTTGCTCATATACTCATCAGGAGCTCTGCTTTTAGGCAGTGCCTTTATGTATTTATCCATCAGCTATAGACCCCTTTCACTGACGTCACCCGAAACCGGAAGTAAACAGACCCTGCGCCATTTTGGAAGACCAACAAACTCATGATTAGGGGGAAATAACAGCAGCAGTATGTGAACCCACGAGAATAAAGTGGAGTGGCAAACGACTTAAACAAATCTGAGCTGTTTTATTTATGATTTATTGGCCCAACAGTAGACTTGAAAGAAACCTGTGTGAGACTTGGCAAAAAACTGTGGATATAATGGATAAGTCTGTGAATGATCTGCGGACACTGAGGTAAGCAAACGCAAGAAATTCAGATTTAAAACATGCTAAATTGGCCCCAAGTTGATAACTGGATGAGGAGCAAGCCTCCCAGACTTCTACAATTTAATAATAATAATTTAGGATGGTTTGGGGCTTGCTCGCTGCTGCCAGGTTGGTTGTTGAGTAGCCTGACTTTTTTTTTCTTGCGTGTGGCATCATTGTTGACGCGAGGTTGTTTTTTGAACATGCCAATGCGGGCACGATTTCCCCTGATGAGTTATGACTTCAGACGCGATGCGTGTGTGGAGGTGTGGAGTCCGCGTGATATGTGCGTAAGATAGGCTTCTCATGTGTTTGGAGATCCGCGCTCCGAGACAAGCGCAAGGCTTCTCATGTGTTTGGAGAACCGCGCTCCGAGACAAGCGCAAGCGCCCCCCCAAGGGAAAAAAAGGGGCCCCCCGAAAATATCGGCATAGTTCGAACACTGAGTGTAGGCACTGGGTGTAAACAACAAATAGTTTACAATGTCTGGGTAGCAAACAGATGGCAGAATTGGTGTCAGGTCCTCCTTATGTTTCCATTCTCCCTTGCCCCGAGTCTTATCATATGGGTCAAACCCATCAATCACAGCCAGTTTCTCCACATACCGTGCCCTTTCTGCAGCTGGTAATGCACTCACATAACCAGAATTATCATCCATTGTGTCACTTTACTCTTGCTCGTGCTTTGTTTTATATTGTGAGTGCATGTACTTGGTCTTCCAATATGGCGCCTAACAAAATCTCGCGGCGCGGTGACGTCATGTGAAAGGGGTCTATAGATAATGACGGTTCCTGATGGACTGACGACAGCTTAGGCTTGGGCCCTTGCCCTTTACACACCGGAATTCCTCCAGATTCCTTGAATTCTTTAATGATCTTATGCACTGTAGAGGGTGAAATATCCAAATCCCTTCATATCTTTCTTTGAGGAACACTGCTTTTAAACATTTCAATAATTCTCTCATGCATTTGTTGACAAACCAGAGATCCTCAGCCCATCTTTACACATCAAAGACTAGGCCTTTACTGGATACTGATTTTGTACCAAATCATGATTACAAATCACCAGTTTCAAATCATTTAATTGTTTTACCTCATCACTAACCCTAAATTGCCCCAGTCCCAACTTTCTTCAGAATGTGTTGCAGGCCTGAAATTACCCAAATGGGAAATAGGAATAAAAGGCAACTAAACATTAACCATTTATTGAAATTATTACTACAAGAATGATTATAGCTACTATATGACTATAGCTACAACTGAAGTGTGTTGATTGTTAGGGTTTGCAATTATTGTACTGACTACTATTAGATAAAATCTTGCAATATTGTTTAAGTCTAGGGCAAGATATTTTGTTATTTTACAAATAACACTTCAGATATTGTTTTAACAATAATAAGCATCACTGTATAAGTCATAGAGTGCAGATAGCTGTGTAACTACATGTCCTTGGGGTTGATGAGACATTTTGGGGGGGGGGGGGGGGGGGGGGGGGGCGGCGCAGGGATACCAGCTAGTCCACAGTTTAGGTCAGAGCCCTTTGAGAGTAAATGCTTTGGCAACATTCTGTTCCCAAAAGCTGATGTTGGGAAAAAAGTCTTGACACAAAGAAGGGGTTTTTTTGCTTCTGTAGGTTTTTTTTTTTTTTTTTAAACTGTTCTTCTGTGTCAGGACTTTTTGGGAAAAAGACGGTATATTCCAACATGTAGCTGGGCCACAAATCTGCACCATCACTCCAGTCGTTTCGAGGAATTTGGTATGGATCATAACCACTAATAAACTATTTTCCGTGTACATCTATCCTTTGCTTCTTTCTGACCAAGATTGTCCAAGTAATCCGATAGTAGAACATTTAGCTGTAGTTTTCTTCGGACAACAGCAACTGACGCCGGACATCTCCGCTTGGCTTCAGTATGTGAACAGCCAATGAGCAGGTTCTGTTATGCGTTTACGATTTTTTTTATGTCATGACTTACAACCAATAGGAGACACCCTTTGTTGGCTGTCCACCAATCACAGGTTCCTATGCCACAATGGTGGTATGTTGATAAATATTTAGAAAATAAAAATATTACGAAATATATGAAAGCATCAAAAACAAAACCACACAGGTTAGAGGTAAGGAACACTCCGTGATATGGTTTATTATTAACTCCAATCGTGATATTAAAAAAAAAAAAAAAAGTTTGACACCTGCCCGCTTCAACCGCACTGCTAGCACGTCCTTGACCCTCGTCGCCCTTAGCCAACTGGTACAATTACGTGGACCCCTCTCTGAGCTGAGCTTTTCCAGTACACTCAAACACATGCCCATTTCGACAAATTATAACCAAAAACAAGGAAATTTTAATGGTTTCCTCAAAATATTTTGTACTTTTATATAGACATGAATAAAATTATGTATTTCCCGTGAAACGACATGAGCTACTTAAGACTGGTTCCCTGCTCTCTTAGCACCTGTGTTGCTTAGGTTGCCAGCACTAACTTGTCATCCAATCAGACGATTACCATTAAAGTTTTACTCGCCCTTACATAGACTTGTTGTCTGGGATGCTCGGACATGAGGTTTTTCAACCATTGCCATACCTTCCCAATTTTTTCTGATTTGGAGTGGTACATTCATGTCGGATTAAAGATAGTGACTCATTGCTGATAAACTGTACATGGAGTTCTGGTTAAGTAAACTCACTTCACTCTCACTGTTTCACACTAGAGTTTCACTCTCAGAGTGAAACTTTCCCCATAAATATTTCAGCTGATTTTGTGCCCAAATTTAACATGAATAATTTTTCCCCCAAAGGTATCCTTTTCCAAATCACATCAGTGATGCGCATTCCATCCCGTGCCATTTTTTTTTTTTTTTTAAATTCATTACACAGGTCCTGGGTTCGAGCCCTGGGGCCGGCGAGGGCCTTTCTGTGTGGAGTTTGCATGTTCTCCCCGTGTCCGCGTGGGTTTCCTCCGGGTGCTCCGGTTTCCCCCACAGTCCAAAGACATGCAGGTTAGGTTAACTGGTGACTCTAAATTGACCGTAGGTGTGAATGTGAGTGTGAATGGTTGTCTGTGTCTATGTGTCAGCCCTGTGATGACCTGGCGACTTGTCTAGGGTGTACCCCGCCTTTCGCCCGTAGTCAGCTGGGATGGGCTCCAGCTTGCCTGCGACCCTGTAGAAGGATAAAGCGGCTAGAGATAATGAGATGAGATGAGATGAATTCATTACACAGGTCTTGATAATGGTTCTTAAAGTAGGGGAAACGTAAACCTCTAAATGTCAGTGTTTAACATGCATCTTTGTATTTAGCTTTACATATTTTTGCAAAGAATTCTGCTGAGTGGAAGAAATTTCTCTGGCATGTTAACTAGGATGCATACCAACTGTAGAGCTGCAAGTATTTACATAAAAATCAGCTATAATCAGTGATGCTCTGGTTTATATGGTATAGTCAATTTGTGTCACTCTGAAGCAGCTAGCCCACAGAGAAATACATGAGGCTGTATTTATTACCTTCCTTTGGCTTGGGAGCTGGGTTCCATTCAGGAATATTTTTCACTATGGCCTCCACTGCCTGACCAGCTGCAATTCGTGTGTCCCAGTTGGGACTCCTCAAATATATTAAAACCTTACAAAGAGAGAGGAAGACAAATTAAAACCATATTCATAAGCCCCTGAATTAAACCAGGGGTTTAATTCAGGCCCCACTGCATTGTACCTAGACATGCAATATGTCAAGTCCACTTCTGCGCATTTTATAGAAAACACAAACTGCTCTGTGTAAAGTCTTTTACATACCAGGAGAGATTTTCTTGTGCAATTAAGTCACACATCAATATTTCTTTAACTGTTTAATGAGTACTTTCACACACACCACAAATATTACATCGTGAAAAAGTGACTTTTTGGACAGAGGTAGATTTTTCTGAGCTTTTGCATTGGGAATAAAGGAATCAACCAATCATGTTGTACGGAACAGACATCACGTAGTGACATTAGGAGACAGCCGACAAAACCGGCTCAAATGGAGCAGTGAGCCTCTGCTATGCGCTGACGTTACTCACGTCCAGGAGCCGAGCTGCTATATTTCTACAACAGTTTATTCCCATCTTTAATGGTGTGCATGATCCTTCAATTTGACAGCAGTACTTATTCATTTCACATTCAGATTTTGCAATGTTTCCACCCCTCCCTCTCTCACACATAACCCCTGCTCACATTCAGACTGCCTTGTGCGCTCGCAGATGATCTGCTCACAGATTTGTGCTCCCTTTCTCTCTCGATTTCTTGTTGGACCCAGACAGGAATAAAACCCCATATTTAAGCCATGAACACACCATGAGCACTGCTTTCTTTCTTGCTGTCCAACATCCTTTTTCAGCTTCAACTCCAACAAGGATTATAAAACTTTCCTACCGTTATCCATACCCAAGACTCTCCCTTTCTTGAGAGCATGTCTATAACCATTATTGTCTGTCACTGCTAGATGACTCCCTCATTCACTCAGGACACTACTGATAATTGCGGCACAAAACCAGTGTGAAACCAGCATGAAACAGTACACAACATTAAAAATTTTGCATCAGACTGTGTGCATACTTTCCATGCAAAAATTCCACATCACAATTTCAAGTCTTATCCAGTGTGTAAAGGCCCCAACTATAATGAATTCAAATAATGCTGTAACCTTTAGATTACTGATAAACCATTTACATTTCCCTTCTGTTCCACATTCATGAATTACATAACTAAAACAGAGTTGGCAAGTTTAAAAAAATAAATTCCCCTCAAGAGCTGCATTACAGAATATGCAGGATGTTAAAAAAGGAAGTGAACATTCACCTTCGATAATAGATTATTTAGCTCATGCGGATGGAGCTTAACCACATCTCCCAGCTGTTGAGCAGCAGCTTTCCTCGTCACAGGAGTTGTACCGGTGTCCAACAAGATGAACAAACGCTCAAGCCTGAAATGCAGGGAAGAAAAAAAAAGGGGGGGGGAATTTACCCACAGCACTGATCACTGAACAACTCATGAAATGCCTGATGTTAAAATGATACAGTACAGTACTTTGACATTTAATTTGGAGCAGAGTAAATACTGCCATTTCAGTGTTAAGTAACCAAACCAGCTTTGAGATCAGCCCCACCTGTCAATTACTAATTGGTTCACTTATCAGCAGGAACACAAAGTAAACATCTGTCCAACTTGCTAGCTTCACTGACCTTTCACAAATGTTAACTAAAAGAATAGGAGGTATTCAGCATGGCTACAAGTACTTACTCACAAACACTGAAAAACTACAGCTGATATGCAGTGTGTGAAAACTGGGCTACCATAACCACATCACTTTCGCTGTTTCAGTGCACCTGCTTTCAAAGGAATCCCTCTCCATCCGATCAAGCACTTCGCCTAAAGCAAAGCAATGCAACTGCAAGAAAGTGGCACTTTTTTTTTTTTTTTAAAAAGCACGCCACATCAAGAGTAGAACATGTTACAATCAACTCCGGAAACAAACAAACACTGGTAAACATCCCATCAGGTGAGAGTTCAGCTCGAAGAAAAAGGGCTTGGATGAGCAAGAGTACATTTTATAACACGCTAATCAGCAGCTCAATTCACTAAGGCCATGTTTATTCATACAGAAGGGGGTAAACAAAATCAGCTTGTAGTGGCACGGTGACAAATGTGATGTTTGTAGACATCTGAGAGGAGGACGTTTTTTTGACTTTGGTATACAACAACATTTCACCCATTACAGGCACTGAGGCTTTTTCTAAAATAACAGATCAACAAAGCATGAAAATAAATTTTTACAGGTTTACCACCCTTTCCAGATCTCGCCCTGTTCTCCATGCTCAGTGATTTTGCTGATGTTTAAAGATCATATACAGTACACGAATATGCATTCGTACACGTTCGTCAGTAAAACTCCTCCAGTCTCCACCTACACAAACAGAACTGGGCAAATCTGCCTTTAGTTCATACGCAGCACATGAGTGGAATACATGACAAAATACTTTAAATTTGGACTCCCTACATGTCTTTAAAAATCTTTTAAACTCAGTTCTCACACAACAGTGCCATTGTTTTTCATAATTTTTAACCCTTATATCTTGAATTCATTTTTTATTTTTTCTTGTCCATAACATCTGGAATGTCTATGTACTTAGTCTGTGTTTGTTTTATTTTCATTTTTTGGAATGCCTGTGTGTTAATATTGCATGTTCTATGTATATTGAAGCTTTTTATTTGCTGCCACCCTGGCCAGGACTCCCTGTAAGAAGAGATAATGTATCTCAATGGTACATTCCTGGTAAAATAAAGGATAAATAAATAAAATAAGTGCAGAAAATAAGAACGTCTAAATACAACACATTTGGAGCTTTGATTACAGAAAACCCAAATCTATAATAATATCCACACCTTTTGCATTTTTTTTCCCTTTGAACTGATACATTTATAAAAGTCTGTAAATTCAGATATTCAAACAGTGCTTTAGATCTAAATGTAAGAAGTGCTTTAGATGTAAACGGAGATGCCGTGACCTAATGGTTAGAGAAGCAGCTTTGGGACCAAAAGGTTGCCGGTTTGAGTCCCTGGACCAGCTGAAGTGCCCTTGAGCAAGTTGCACAAACTCAAAGCAAAAGCACCTGCTAAATGCCAGCAATGTAATAAAAATGTACATCAACAAATCTGCAGTTTGGTGCGTCGTAAAGTGCACGAAAATGGGCCATAGACACAACAAGCAAACTTCAGGAGATACTTGTGGAATACAGCAAAACATAGGATTTTTCTTCATCATCCTCCTCCTGAGACATTCCTTCATAGCAGACTGGCATTTCCAGCCTGTCAAGGACAGCAGACCGTGTTCTCAGCATCTCTCACTGATTCAGTGAACGCTTTCCAGACCATTTGTGTCACCTTACTGTTGAGACGCGGTAGAAAGTGGTGGGTTGGCGTGCATTGTATCATCACGGTGTATAAAAATAGACGAGATGATGCAGCTTCCCTGCCTACACTTTACCAAGATCTGGCCAAATAATTGGGCACGCAGCAGAGATGTGCAGGCATTTAGTGAAAATCACACAGACGGATTTCCGCCACAGTAAAGCCACACACTCCCGATCACACTTTAATAAACCGGAGTGAGGTTTCATCGACTAATCACCTGCGATAAGATGGAGCTAATCTTACCTTCAAAATAACAGAGGGCACGACTAAACACCCAGACAGACAGTCACGTAAACAAGAGCGCAACTTTTACAGCTTTATCGTCCAACTTGTTCATGCCGACATACTGTACTAAGATGATTAACGTACCGGTCATCACTAGCATCATATCCCAACATTACGAGGCCTCTAGTCTGAAAACTTTCACAGCACAACAATAAAACACTCCAGCAAACACCGACGGCAGCGGTTTTTTTAAAAAAAATAAAACTTCGTTTTACGACAAAACTTAACACACCTTCCTCGCTTTTTTTAAGCAACCGCTCATGATTTTATATCCACTTGAAAAGGTACGAAAAATGTGGCCTCCCAGCTAAGAGGCTAACTGCAATAGTAGTAGTAGTAGTACAGGCTCATCGCGGCTAGCAGTGGAAGGAAAGCTAGGTTGCTAGCTAGGGGTTAGCCTGGCTGCCGCACTTTCAAACTATTTCCTTAAATAAAAAAAAGAAGAAGAAGGAAAAATGAACTCACCTTGAGACAGCCATGGTGAAAAAATTTTTTTTAAAAAAGTGTATCTTTCCCTAATACAAGTATGGTCCGTTGGAGGTGTGCAGAATAACGGACAGTCACCATTAATTGCTCAGGAGCGGATTAGCCAACCAACCCACTAACACACCGGTGTAGCGCGATACTTAGCCAGCGCGTGCTATGTGTAGAAAGGCCCGATATCGTTGAACACCATCCGAAAAAACAGTGTCGATGGTGGAGCCACTTCACACTAGCCTAAAAAGAAGCGCCCCGGTTTTCCTTAAATATTCCCTTCTTACACACAAACACGTCACACCACAGACATCAATTTAACCCTCGGCACTTCTCCCAAAAAGATATTTCACGCGAATAAGCAAAGAAAAGTAATTTTGTTGGTCACAAAAGAGAAGCCGGGAGGCTGATTTTATATGAGGAGCCATCTTGTATTTATTCCTTCCTCCGCAGTAGCCGCGACCTGATTGGTTACATGTCCTTCGGTTGACCAATCAGAGCGCAGATGTCTAGAGGAAGCACGCGGCTCGACAAAAAAACCCTCCTTGACAGGATATGGGATTCCTTTTCTCAACAGTCTAGAGCAATTATATGACACTCTTTCTGATGTACTAGCAGTGGAACACATTTCTGTTGAAAAGTTCGTTTGCTAAAAACAAACAAATACCAGAAGCAGACACCTGAATAACTACAGTAAGCACCTTGTTAAAAAAGACAGCTTAGGCTGAACAGCTACAGTACCAGTTGACAAAACACAGGCCAAGCTAGTCAAAACGTTAGACCCCCCTTTACCAACTGGTAGAAAGAGAAATTTTTCCAAACTACTACTACAACAGCTTTTTAATATGACAGTAAGACAAGTAGAAAATACCAAATACTCATCTCATCTCATTATCTCTAGCCGCTTTATCCTTCTACAGGGTCGCAGGCGAGCTGGAGCCTATCCCAGCTGACTACGGGCGAGAGGCGGGGTACACCCTGGACAAGTCACCAGGTCATCACAGGGCTGACACATAGACATAGACACAGACAACCATTCACATTCAATTTAGAGTCACCAGTTAACCTAACCTGCATGTCTTGGACTGTGGGGGAAACCGGAGCACCCGGAGGAAACCAACGCGGACAACATGCAAACTCCGCACAGAAAGGCCCTCGCCGGCCACGGGGCTCGAACCCGGACCTTCTTGCTGTGAGGCGACAGCGCTAACCACTACACTACCATGCCGCCCAAGTAATAACAATGCTAGAAAACGACTTATCAGCTAGAAAACATGGTCTACCAGCTTGAAGAGCCTGTGGTGTTTTACACAGGTGGTAGCTGATCAGACAAAGTTGGATTTTCAGCAGGGCAATGATTACGTTATGGCAAATGTCGACCATTTGACATGATTATGCGTTTTCATGTCATTAAAAAGGCTCAAGGCAGCTTCATATCCCTCCCAGTTAAAAAAAAATCATCCACAGACTTCTTTATAATCATCCATCCATCCATCCATCCATCCATCCATCCATCCATTCTCTGTAGCCACTTATCCTGTTCTACAGGGTTGCAGGCAAGCTGGAGCCTATCCCAGCTGACTATGGGCGAGAGACGGGGTACACCCTGGACAAGTCGCCAGGTCATCTGACACATAGACACAAACAACCATTCACACTCACATTCACACCTACGGTCAATTTAGAGCCACCAATTAGCCTAACCTGCATGTCTTTGGACTGTGGGGAAACCGGAGCACCCGGAGGAAACCCACGCGGACACGGGGAGAACATGCAAACTCCACACAGAAAGGCCCCCATCGGCCACTGGGCTCGAACCCAGGACCTTCTTGCTGTGAAGCAACGGTGTTAACCACTACACCACTGTGCCGCCCCTCTTTATAATCAGAGCAAAATATTAGTTTTATGTTTTGTTCTTCATCTTCTTTTGGCTGCTCCTATTAGGGGTCACCACAGCGGATCTTTTCCATATATTTGATTAGGCATAGGTTCTACCGGATGCCCTTCCTGAGGCAACCCTCACCAATCTATCTGTGCTTGGGACCAGCACTAAGTATGCACTGGCTTGCACCCCAGTGTGTGGGTGGGTGGGTGGGGGGGGGGGGTTGTTTTACCTAATCTATATATCTTTGGACTGTGGGGGAAACCAGAGGGCCCAGAGGAAACCCATGCAGATATGGGGAGAACATGCAAACTCCACACAGAAAGACCCCCATTGGCTGTGAGGTTTGAACCCGGAACCTTCTTGCTGTGAGGTGACAGTGCTAACCATTGCACCACTGTGCCACCATAGTTTTATGGTTTTTTAAATGATCATAATTCTACCAATCGAATATTAGGCACAACTCACACCCACTGCTCCTGGGACAGGCTTCACCGCAACCTTGACTAGATTTTAAACTGGCAGTATTTTACTTGCATTCAAATTAATTCTCATTCTGATTCTGATTCTATAAGTAGCTTTAGACTCAATCTCAAGTGTCTAGTCAATCTGGCTTATAACTCATTCATTCATTTTCAACTACTGCACCATCATGGTCAGAGTTGTGTTGGACCTGTACAAGGGAGGAATACATGAATGGGATGCTAGTCCATCGTAGCACACCATTCACATTCTCATTTACACCTGGGGCAATTTACTGCAGCCAATCCACCTATTGGTATGTTTTTGGGAAGTGGAAGGAAACTACAGAACCCTGAGGAAACCTACATGGACACACAGAGAACATACAGGAAACTCCACAAAGACAGTAACCCGAGCTCTGGATTGAACCATGGACCAGGGAGCTGTGAGGCAGTAATAATACCCAATGTGCCACTGTGCTGCCTGGCTTATAACTGTAATAACTAAATAATAACTAAATAGCAACTATTACAATTTAATAGTGCATTATAGTGATCTCCACCCCCTTACAATTGTAAGGTCCTACTAAAATAGTAGCCTCGTGTTTCATTAAGGTATTTACAAATGTAAGATGATAATATAGTTTATTACATTTCATTATTGATGAGGACTGCAAGTACCACAATGCAATGTTTTTCATTTGGACATTATGTATGTTTCGTGCTAAAATGTTTATGGTGTAACCGATCCTGTGTAGGTTTGGAAGTGGTGGTATGAATTGGGCCAATTAGAATTTGGGACAGGGGATGGAGAATCTGCAGCTACTGAATACGCAGATGCAAGAGGTGAGAATGCATTTGGGCTACGAAGTGGTTGGATGCAGGGCCGAGAGCTGAAGGAGCAAAAGCTTTGAATTGAGAGTTATTTGACATTTAAAAGACCGAGTATAGCTAATAAGCTACTAGCCCAAACGTTACTAAGTATATGCAGTGATAAGGTCCCGAGTGTGTTTACGTTTGTTCGAAAATGTGCTAGACAGCTCATGATTTCGGCGTTTCTTTTCCTAGCTGCATATTACCGAGTTCGGAAGTATAATAGTAGCCTAAAGGCCAGCTGAGTTAAGCTCAGAGCTCTCTTTATTGCAATAACACATCGAACTGAGTGCACAAACTGTTGGTCAAGCTAGCGAAGTCACTTTGGAAGAAAGGCTCGCTCTGTAAAGACTCTTTGTCAACTGGACTGCCCGCTGCTACACGGAGAAAGCCTCCTCGGCCATCGGCTGCTCACTACGCCTTCTGAACTGTTCGTGAGTAACTGGCTCAACTGCCTTTTCACCCCTCAACCACTGTGACAGTGTAGTGAACATCAGTTTCCTTACGTCGGCTTTCGTTCGGCATTGGATGTTGCGTTGTGGATTATATATATATATATATATATATATATATATATATATATATATATATATATATATATATTTATTTATTTTTTTTCCATCATGTGCACCAATGTAATGGGCCCCAACGTTTTTTTGCAAGCTTGTTGTTCATTGACTGATTAAACCGCATGGTATTTTGGAGACTTTATGCCTATAGGCATAAAGTAGATTTTGATGGACACTGTATTGCACTTTCACTAACTGACCTATTTTGTAAAGTGTAGGCTATTCTTTTCTTTTTTTTGAATCGTCATTCCTCTCATAAGGGTTACAGAGGTGGCTAGGGGTATCTTTTATGTTCATGAGGGTGTCAAAGGTAACAGAGTGACATAGGAGTTTATTTTATTTCATATTGGCATACATTCACATACATTTTACACACCCATACACTAATTTCAGTTCATTCATTCTTAGATTTAATTTCAGGTGGGTGCAAGGTAAAATAAATGTCACCTATTTGTTATATTTCATTGAAAGAGTGGTGTTGCCTTTACTTCTGTTATATCTAATTTCTGAAGATTTACATAGTGTATGTCAGGGTTACTAGTACAGTATTTCTTCAGTGGAGGCACTGCGCAAGTTATGTATTTAATACATAGGCCTACTGTTCTTGGTTTAATGGTGAGTTCCCCAATTGTAAATGATAGACAGGAAGACCAGTAAATTCCCCATCAACCACTGGAAACCCAGGATCCTGTTAGTCTACGAGTGTGACTTCAGTATAGGGAAGACACTAAAAAGGGGTTACACAATCATTATACAAAATATAATAATAAAATCACCGATTACATGAATATACGTCCCAGACCACTACTGACCTACTTTGAAACCACAGCAATAGTCTATGTCTACTCTTTCCTCTGTGGTAACAGTCAGGTCTGACTCATATATGACTGTTACATGAAAATGAAAAAGTTTCATTTTTCCATATAACCAGATGTTCTGGGGAACTGTATCACCCTACAGTATATCTAATTTTAATCTGCAATCTTAACTTGAAGCTGCTGATCCACTAAATTAGCATAAGCCCATTTAACAGACTGACAGTACATGACATCAGAAAGAACTAAAGACAGATTTGCCATCTGTTTTATTGGAATGTTTGCCTAGTGATAGGTAGTTTGTAATAGGAGAAATTAAATATAACTCATGTTTTGGTGTTTGGTGCATGTTGATTTTTACATTTCTGTAATGCTTTGAAAGAGATAATCAGGCTTCCAGAGTGGGTAAAATGTTGGAATAGCTGTTTCATAACCCCAGCCCTGCAAGTTAATTAGGAGTTAATAATTTTCTAAGAAATGCAATGAATTGTATCAGAAGGTATTACTGTTTAGTTTCAGGTTGCAAATCTACTACTTCTAAAGGAATTTTCTGTTGTGCAAATTTTACATCACATCAGATTTTGAATAATCTTTTCCATTCTCTTGCAGGGTGCCAAGCAATACTTCTCTCAACAGATAGATAGATAGATAGATAGATAGATAGATAGATAGATAGATAGATAGATAGATAGATAGATAGATAGATAGATAGATAGAACCCCGATTCCAAAAAAGTTGGGACAAAGTACAAATTGTAAATAAAAATGGAATGCAATGATATGGAAGTTTCAAAATTCCATATTTTATTCAGAATAGAACATAGATGACATATCAAATGTTTAAACTGAGAAAATGTATCATTTAAAGAGAAAAATTAGGTGATTTTAAATTTTATGATGACAACAACACATCTCAAAAAAGTTGGGACAAGGCCATGTTTACCACTGTGAGACATCCCCTTTTCTCTTTACAACAGTCTGTAAACGTCTGGGGACTGAGGAGACAAGTTGCTCAAGTTTAGGGACAGGAATGTTAACCCATTCTTGTGTAATGTAGGATTCTAGTTGCTCAACTGTCTTAGGTCTTTTTTGTCGTATCTTCCGTTTTATGATGCACCAAATGTTTTCTATGGGTGAAAGATCTGGACTGCAGGCTGGCCAGTTCAGTACCCGGACCCTTCTTATACGCAACCATGATGCTGTAATTGATGCAGTATGTGGTTTGGCATTGTCATGTTGGAAAATGCAAGGTCTTCCCTGAAAGAGACGTCATCTGGATGGGAGCATATGTTGCTCTAGAATCTGCATATACCTTTCAGCATTGATGGTGTCTTTCCAGATGTGTAAGCTGCCCATGCCACTAATGCAACCCCATACCATCAGAGATGCAGGCTTCTGAACTGAGCGCTGATAACAACTTGGGTCATCCTTCTCCTCTTTAGTCCGAATGACACGGTGTCCCTGATTTCCATAAAGAACTTCAAATTTTGATTCGTCTGACCACAGAACAGTTTTCCACTTTGCCACAGTCCATTTTAAATGAGCCTTGGCCCAGAGAAGACGTCTGCACTTCTGGATCATGTTTAGATACGGCTTCTTCTTTGAACTATAGAGTTTTAGCTGGCAACGGCGGATGGCACAGTGAACTGTGTTCACAGATAATGTTCTCTGGAAATATTCCTGAGCCCATTTTGTGATTTCCAATACAGAAGCATGCCTGTATGTGATGCAGTGCCGTCTAAGGGCCCGAAGATCACGGGCACCCAGTATGGTTTTCCGGCCTTGACCCTTACGCACAGAGATTCTTCCAGATTCTCTGAATCTTTTGATGATATTATGCACTGTAGATGATGATATGTTCAAACTCTTTGCAATTTTACACTGTTGAACTCCTTTCTGATATTGCTCCACTATTTGTTGGCGCAGAATTAGGGGGGTTGGTGATCCTCTTCCCATCTTTGGTGGGGTTTACATTAGACCGTATCAGCGGATCATCAGATTAACGTTTTTAAAACGATTAGTGTGCACACAGCAACACCAATACACGATTTGCGTGCACACAGCAACACCAATACACGGATACGCTCAGCTCCGCAGGCATCCTGCGCTCCAAATCACTCCACCCTGAACAGCGAGTGGCCTCTGGAGGGTGCGCACTCCGGCCCTGCGCAGCTCACAGCACGCGCAAGTGAAGTGCACAAGCAATGATTCGGGACTGAGCCGCTGTGTGTGTGATCCCAGCGCGTATCACTTACCACTTGCAAGTGGAAGGATGGCAAGCCTAAAGACAATCATAACTACACAATGGGCAGTATTTGCATCAGTATTTGCAGTATTTTCATACTTTTATACTCTTTAATGAAAGGTGATACAAGGCGGAAGTCCGCGCCGTTTTTCAGCAGTTGCGTCACATGACCAACGCCAGCGAATCAGGAAGGTGGATGTCACAGTGACGTTGTCCAATGATGACGCCAGCTAGAGCTCAGCACAGCGTATCCGCGTATTCTGAATGTTTACACAGCACCGGACCAGACACGATCTAGATTGAATACGTGGACCCTGGTGGATTCCCGTTTCCCGGCGTTTCCAGGCGTTTTAATGTAAACGGACAGTGCATCCGCGAAGAAAACGAGACAGATACGGTCTAATGTAAACTTGGCCTTTACTTCTGAGAGTCGCTGCCACTCCAAGATGCTCTTTTTATACCCAGTCATGTTAATGACCTATTGCCAATTGACCTAATGAGTTGCAATTTGGTCCTCCAGCTGTTCCTTTTTTGTACCTTTAACTTTTCCAGCCTCTTATTGCCCCTGTCCCAACTTTTTTGAGATGTGTTGCTGTCATGAAATTTCAAATGAGCCAATATTTGGCATGAAATTTCAAAATGTCTCACTTTCAAAATTTGATATGTTGTCCATGTTCTATTGTGAATACAATATCAGTTTTTGAGATTTGTAAATTATTGCATTCCATTTTTATTTACAATTCGCACTTTGTCCCAACTTTTTTGGAATCGGGGTTGTAGATAGATAGATAGATAGATAGATAGATAGATAGATAGATAGATAGAAGAAAATGACTAATTCAAATTAACTTGGGTGTTAGTTAACTTACTTCACTGCTTAGCAAGGTTGCTATTTAGCATAATGCTAAAACACTTAAAATAAACTAAAACGTGGATGGCACGGTGGTGTAGTGGTTAGCACTGTCACCTCAGAGCAAGAAGGTTCTGGGTTTGAGCCCAGCGGCCAACGAGGGCCTTTCTGTGTGGAGTTTTCATGTTTTCTCCGTGTCCGTGTGGGTTTCCTCCAGGTGCTCTGGTTTCCCCTACAGTCCAAAGACATGCAGGTTAGGCTAATCGGTGGCTTTAAATTGACTGTAGGTGTGAATGGTTGTTTGTCTCTATATGTTAGCCCTGCGATGACCTGGTGACTTGTCAAGGGTGTACCACGCCTCTCACCCATAGTCAGCTGGGACAGGCTCCAACTTGCCTGCTGCCCTATAGAACAGGATAAGTGGTTACGAATAATGGATGGATGGATATTATCTAGCCTTGAATGGATAAACTAAAACATTTATCTTAGCTTTATTAATGAGCCAACCTACATGCAACCTCCTAAATCTATTTCGCAATGTGAACAGCTTTTTCAAAATGTGCACCAAAGCAGTGGTAAGTAAAGCAGTTAGCTAGCTGTTAGGTGGAAATGCTAATCCCATCCCATTCTCATTATCTCTAGCCACTTTATCCTTCTACAGGGTCGCAGGCAAGCTGGAGCCTATCCCAGCTGACTACGGGCGAAAGGCGGGGTACACCCTGGACAAGTCGCCAGGTCATCACAGGGCTGACACATAGACACAGACAACCATTCACACTCACATTCACACCTACGGTCAATTTAGAGTCACCAGCCAACCTAACCTGCATGTCTTTGGACTGTGGGGGAAACCGGAGCACCCGGAGGAAACCCACGCGGACACGGGGAGAACATGCAAACTCCGCACAGAAAGGCCCTCGCCGGCCACGGGGCTCGAACCCGGACCTTCTTGCTGTGAGGCGACAGCGCTAACCACTACACCACCATGCCACCCCGGAAATGCTAATCATTAGCACTTATATAAAATAATTAAGTATGAAGTCTTTGGTGACAATTTTTGACCATTAAAAATATGTTATGTACACATTGTTGAACTAAACACTTATATTAATGCACTACACCAACTTTTCTGTGTATAAATATGTGTACAATTTTATTTTTAATGTAATTTTGGGTCAGTTTACTCCTTTATAATCCATGTGATTACTTAAGCAAAATCTTTCATGTTCTCTCCATTTGTTTCTGTGTGATGTTTTACAATATTTTGAAAGTAATGTTAAAACTTGTTTTATATAGCAAACATAATTGCTATAAGTAATGATTTATAATAATTTCAAACAAATTTAATATATAATGTTTTACACATTATATTGTCTTAGTAATTTTGAGACAGAGAAAGGTGAGAGAATACTTGTTTATAGTGGAGCTCTTCACATGTGTGGAGCAGAGCTCCGTAATTAACAGAAATGCATCGACCTGATTTTTTAAGACCTGATTATTTACATAAGACAGATGGATTTTACCAGCGCTTATTTTTAATTTGCTTTTTAAAAAATAATATGGGATTATTTGCAAACACGTTTTATGGAAAATATTCATGACAGTTTCATATAAAACTAGTTAAAACAGTTTTATTAGTCCACTAGCTTATTTATTTATTTTTTATTGGTAACCAGAACATTTACAGAAGAGCATATACAATGAGAAATACTTTGTGTCTTTTTTGACAGTCAAACTTTACAACCATATCCCATAGGACGTAATAAATACACAAGTCAAAATAGATAGAAAAAAGGGAAGAAGAAAAAACAAAACACACACACAAGTTCATACAGTGGTATGCAAAAGTTTGGGCAAGTGGCCCCAGGATAGCAGGTTTAAGGTGTGAAATGTGGAACGTAGGGGATATTCGACAGTGAGGTGGGAGTTCAAGACGGTATGACATGTCGTTTATTTGGTGCAAGACCTTGAAGGGCCCGATGTAGCATGGCTGTAGCTTCTTACAGGTGTTCGTTTCTCTCACGTTCTTTGTGGCTACCCACACCCTGTCACTGGGGAGGAAGTCAGGAGTCTCATCTCTATGTTTATCTGCATACTCCTTGTACTTGGCGCTGACTGCTTCCAGATGCTGGTGGACCTCCTCCCAGATGGTTTGACTTTGTTGAAATCAGTCGTCAATGGCCTGTACTTGGCTGGGTGCGTCATCCCAGGGAAACAAGGGCGGCTGGTAGCCGAGTATGCACTGAAACGGTGTTAGCTGGGTGGCTGAGTGTTTGAGTGAGTTTTGTGCATACTCTGCCCAAGGTAGGAAGCACTGGGGAACCTGGTGAAGAATAATGCCCACCTGGCCTGCCTGGGGTTTAGCCTCTTGGGCTTTCGGAGATACTCAAGGTTCTTGTGGTCCATGAGGATGACGAAGGGGTGCGTGGCTCCCTCTAACCAATGCCGCCATTCTTCGAGGGCTAATTTCATAGCGAGGAGCTCTCTGTTCCCCACATCATAATTCCTTTCTGCTGAAGTAAATTTTTTAGAAAAAAAGGCTACGGTGTGTAGCTTCAGTTTCTCCCCAAAGTGTTGTGACAGGATGGCCCCTACCCTGGTGTCAGATGCGTCTACTTCCACGATAAAAGGCTTAGTGGGGTCAGGGTGTTGAAGTATGGGGGCCAAGGTGAATGCAAGCTTAAGTCGACCGAAGGTTTCCTCAGCCGCAGAGTTCCACTGTAGGTGCTTGGGGCCCTTCTTCAACAGTGTTGTTAGGGGAGCTGCTAGAGAGCTGAAACCTCGAATGAACCGGTGATAAAAGTTTGTGAAGCTTAAGAATCGTTGGAGTTCCTTTACAGACTTGGGTGTAGGCCAGGACGTGATGGCTGCTACCTTGGAGGAGTCCATGCACACTCCTTCAGCACTAATGATATAGCCAAAGAAGGAAATCTTGTTTAGATGAAACTCACACTTCTCAGCCTTTACATAGAGGTTGTTCTCTGACAGTCGCTTGAGAATGGTTCTGATGTGTTCCTGGTGACTCTGGACATCTGAAGAGTAATTCGGGATATCATCAATATAGATGATGACATATTTGCCCAGCATGTCCTGTAGCACGTTGTTGATGAAGCACTGGAACTCACTGGGTGCCGAAGAAAGGCCATACGGCATGACCCGGTGCTCAAAGTGCCCCGTGGTCATGCTGAAAGCCGTCTTCCATTCGTCACCCCTCCTTATTCGGATCAGGTTGTATGCACTTTGTAGATCGAGCTTTGAAAATATCTTAGCAGATCGAAGCTGTTAAAGAGCTGCTGGAACCAGGGGAAGAGGATAAGGATACTTTCTGGTGACCTGGTTTAAGCCTCTGTAGTTGATGCAAGGCCTCAGTCCACCTCCTCGTTTCTCAACAAAAAAGAAACCAGCCGATGCGGGTGACTTGGAAGGCCGGATGTATCCCTGTTTGAGAGCTTCCTGAATATATTCCTCCATGGCCGCCTGTTCCTTTTGGGACAAGGGATAAATATGACCACATGGAGGAGACATACCTGGCAGTAAGTCGATCAAGCAATCGTACGGCCTGTGAGGAGGTAACCCGCAGGCCTTCCCCTTACTGAA
The DNA here is from genome assembly GCF_027579695.1 of Neoarius graeffei. Classification (NCBI taxonomy): domain Eukaryota; kingdom Metazoa; phylum Chordata; class Actinopteri; order Siluriformes; family Ariidae; genus Neoarius; species Neoarius graeffei. Next base: position 65,438,331 of record NC_083575.1, on the reverse strand, counting down.
GACTTCTGCAAAGTCTAAGTAACAATCTGGAATATTGTCTATGGAGTCAGATTGGGGGCTCTCTATGGAGGTAGAAGTTATTCTGATCTGAAGGAGAGAGAGGCAGTTCTGGAAGCATGTGGGTGACCATTGATATTATTTGTAAACATTGTATTAGTTTCCACTGTTATGCTGATGACACACGGTTGTATGTTTCTGCAAAACCTGATGAGGGACACCAGGTTAATAGTATTGAGGAATGTGTGAAGGACATTAGATACTGGATGCTTATTAACTTCCTTCTGCTTAACTCTGACAAGACTGAAGTACTTGTACTAGGAACACATGCAGCTAGAAGTAAGTTTTCTGATTACACAGTAACTCTGGATGGCCTTTCTGTTTCTTCACGTGCAGCAATAAAAGACCTTGGAGTGATTATTGACCCCAGTCTTTCATTCAAAACTCACATTGATAACATTACCCAGATAGCTTTCCTTCATCTCAGAAATATTGCTAAGATAAGAAATTTAATGTCACTACATGACACCGAAAAACTAGTTCATGCTTTCGTTACCTCCAGGTTGGATTATTGTAATGCCTTACTGTCTGGATGTTCCAATAAGTGCATAAACAAGCTTCAGTTAGTTTAAAATGCAGCAGCAAGAGTCCTTACTAGAACTAGAAAACATGACCACATCACCCCTGTCTTATCCACACTGCATTGGCTCCCAATCAAATTTCATATTGATTATAAAATACTATTATTGACCTTCAAAGCACTGAATGGTCTCGCACCACAGTACCTGAGTGAACTTCTGGTTCTCTATGACCCGCCACGGCTACTTAGATCAAAAGGTGTAGGCTATCTGCTGGTACCTCATATAGTGAAGGCTACATCAGGAGGCAGAGCCTTTTCTTCCAAAGCCCCACAGTTATGGAACAGTTTTCCAAGTAATGTTCAGGAATCAGACACAGTCTCAGCGTTTAAGTCTAGGCTGAAAACATATCTGTTTAGTCAAGCCTTTTGTTAATGGTGTTTATGAGGTAAAGGAGTAGATCTGGAGGGTCCTCAGACACAGAGTGTTTTGGTAAACTGGGATGTATGGATGCTGTCAGTCCCCCACTCGCTTGCTCACTCGAGTTTGTTGACAGTGTAGTGGCTGATGCTTTATGTCCCGGGGCTCCCTCATGCCTGTGTTACCTTCTGGCTCTCCCCTTTTAGTTATGCTGTCATAGTTAGTTGCTGGAGTCCCTGCTTGTACTCAGTGCAATATGTATATGTGGCAGCGGGGGCGTGGCCAAGCAGCAGTCTGTGAATGGAGGGCGGGGTCGGGGAAGGTAAGTGGCTAAGTCATTCCACCTGCTGTCAATTATTGTGTGTGTTACAGGGATGGAGCATAAAAGGAGAGAGAGCAGAGAAAAGGGGTCTCTCCCCGACCACAATGCATGTGTGTGTGAGTGAGTGAGTGAGTGAAAGAAAGAAAGAAAGAAAGAAAGAAAGAAAGAAAGAAAGAAAGCTGAAAAACTCAATAAAGAGTGTGTGTAAACATCAACTCTTGCCTGCTGTGCTTTTGTGCTCCACCCACATCAGGAACTGTTACAGTATACTGTTCCTACTTATTCAGGTGACATTGGGCATACCTAACAACCTGTGTTTTCTCCCCCCCCCCAAATCTGTCCCTCTGAGTTACATGTCGGTCCTGGGATCGAGATGCTGACCTCTTCTGCTCCTTGGACCTGCCGGATCCATCCTGGTGCCCTGTGTCTGGTTGGAGTCTCATCGCATCGCTCCTGTGGAGGACGGCCCCATGTGGACATTTGAAAGTCACACTTGGAGGACGTTCTGGACACTTACAGTAATGCTTTTATGGCTGAGGACTACAGTTGACTTGCTAACTTTAGGACTGCAGTTGTCATGAACAGTTTTGCACTCAAGTTTCCATCAATGAAGAGTTTATAACATCAATGAAACTGACTTCATGTTAAAACTGCTAATGTTATAGTCATGTTGTCTGTTGTTGCCCAAATGAGGATGGGTTCCCTTTGAGTCTGGTTCCTCTCGAGGTTTCTTCCTCATGTCATCTGAGGGAGTTTTTCCTTGCCACCGTCGCCACAGGTTTGCTCATTGGGGATAGATTAGGGATAAAATTAGCCCATGTTTTAAGTCGTTCAAATTCTGTAAAGCTGCTTTGCGACAATGTTTATTATTAAAAGCACTATACAAATAAACTTGAAACACTGAAGAATTTCCTTGTTTTGACATGAAATCAATGGATCATGTAGCTGGAGCCAGGGATAGCCAAGGATGATGTCATGATCGACGGTGGTGGTTACATAGAGTGATATGAATTCTTTGTGTAAAGCCCCTATTTGAATCTGTACTGGTTGTGTGCGAGTGGTGACCAGTCCATTGCCTATGGGTCCTCCATCGATGGTCTTGATACTGAGTGCACTGTGCAGGGGGATGGTAGGCAGGTCGAGGTTCTGCATGATAGCACTACTGATAAAGCTCCCCTCTGCCCCTGAATTGACAAAAGCAGATAAGACATGAGTGGAGGACCCTACCCTGAGTAGGACTGGGATGGTAAAGGATTTAGAACTGAATTTTCTCCACCAGACTTGTGGAGCTTACAGGCCTCTCTGTTGGTCTCTCAGGCTGGTCGTACTGGACATTGCCAGATGCTATGCTCAGGGCTCCCACAGTAGAAACTTAACCCCTCCTCGTGCCACCTAGCACGTTCGGCGTGGGTTAGACAGGTGTGTGAGACCTCCATGGGTGAGCCATCCTCCATAGACTGGGCAGATTTTATGTTGAACTGGATAGACGGTCAGTGCTTTAACAATTGGTAGAGTAAAATAGCTAAGTCAATGAGGGAGTCCAGAGTGAGGTTCTCATCTCTACAAGCCAGCTCACTAACGATCTCTGGACGTAGGCCTTGGCGAAAGACCACTTTCAGCGCCGGCTCGTTCCACTCACTGGCAGCTGCTAGTGTCCTGAATTCTAAGGCATATTCAGCAACACTTCTGGAGCCTTGGGAACTGGCGAGAAGACTCTCTCCAACCTCTGTCTCTTTTGGTTCATGATCAAACGCCCTTTTAAACATGGTGCGGAATTGTTCATTGGACTTGGTTTGCTCGTGCCCCTTATTCCAAACTGTGTTGGGCCAGCGTAGTGTTTTGCTTGAGAGAAAAGATAAATTTTGCAATCTTGTGCTCCTCCGATAAACGTGGCATAGTGGAAAAATACATAGGGGTCATCCATAATTTTCATCATTATCATGAGTCTACAAAGAGTAGACTTTTGAGCAACCCCCCTCCAAAAGTGTACATTAGCGGACAAAAATGATGGATCTACATGGAATAGGAATTCAAAATAAAACCATGTCTTGTATTACTTTTTATTAAAATCGGATGACGGGACAATACAAAGATTCACAAGAGAAGAAAAGAAGACACAAGATGGGTCCAGAAGTTTTCATAGAAAGCAGGTGATTCATTTTTCAGTCCCCCCAGGATTCTGTGGGCCTTTTTTGTGATTGTTGCTGGCTAAAATGTCTGATGTTGTGGGGGTTTTTCCAAAAAATCGCAATGAAAGTTGCGGTGTTTTTTAGGTTTTTGTTGCGATTACATTGCGGGAGGAAGTGAAAGTTGCGAGAAATTGTTGTGATTTTCTCTTTTTGTGATTAAAATTGTGTGATGTTAAATATTAAGTTATTACTGAAAAACTACTGATTAAAAAAAACAGACACTGAGAAATGGTCCTATAAACAACTTTACCAATATAAAAGATTACCAGGACTACAAAAATGCAGAAAAATAGGCTTTACTTATCCAAATGCACCTGTTGGTTCAAAAGTTAAAGTGCATAGAACCTCACAGCACAACATGAAGTTACCTTCAAATATAATATAAATGCCTCAGCTTTCATGTAAGAAAAAAAACTATTAATACTAGTACTGTGTGCAGGCAGTCTCTCCTGAAGACTAAATTAAACAATAATTATAAACTAATAAAATAAATGGCTCAGGCTTCATAGAAGAAAAAAACAATTTGAACAGACTCTCACAGTATGATGCTGAAGCTGCCTAAACAATGGAAAATAAAATACCATTTTGGCAAAAATGTTGGCATCCATTAATTTCTTGCATTAAGTAAAAAAATAATGTAAAGTGCACACAGGCCTTCACTGTAAACATTACACACTTTCAGTAACAGAATTTAAGCCTACATAAACACTGACTCGCACATGCTGCTTCTCTTGAACGCATACATGGAAATAAGCAGTGTTGCCAGATACTGCTGACGTTTTCCAGCCCAAAATATGTTCAAAACCATAGATTTACATAGAAGACTAGATTCCTCACCGCGTATTCCAGAACGTCCGCACAGGGCGGCCATCTTACCACAGACAAGGGGTATGAAGACTTACGCAAGCACAGCACAGCCCAGCACTCACATTATGATTTACAGGAAATCAAAGTACTGACTTTGATGACAAGATTATGTGTGTGTCTGTTTGTGTTTTAATTGTAGATGTTTATATCAGTATGTTTAGTTTTATTTTAACTGCACATTGGAGCCTAGTCAAATGAAATTTCAATCTTCTGTGCTAACATATATTGACTTTGACATGATAATCAGCTTTGAATGTTCTTTTTGTAAATGTAAAGATATCTTTTTATCCTTGGAAGTATAACCACATGTGATTAATTAAATGGGTTTTTTTTGTCACAAACTACCGTGAGTCGCTGTCACTGTTTTATACTATTACTTACTCGGGCAGTGCATTTGTTATTATGCTATGATGCAGAGCCGGCCCGTGGCATAGGCAATATAGGCAAATGCTAAGGGCGCTGCGTCCATCCAGGGGCGCAGAAACTGGGGGGAGAAAAATTATGACTTCCACTCTTCTGAAAACGAGTCAGCATTATGTCTTAGCCTAATTTAATTGTACAGCATGCATAACGTAGATAACTGACATAGATCTGTTGCTTGTTTTGAATATGGCTGCACTTGGAGCAGTCTGTCGGTGTCGTTGAGCAGTCTGGGCTGAAGTAAAGGTCTTTTATGCACCGAACACGTTTCGCAGCGAGATATTCCAATGATGCCTGGCACGTTTTTTTTAATAAAACAAAGTTGCTTTGTTGATCTGTGTTCTCATTAAAATGACAGTTTAGCAGCTCATTCAAGCAACCATGTTGCGAAGAGCTTCCTGGAGGAAAATATAATAAACGAGTTGAAAACAAGAAACAATCTCAGTGCGTCAAGACTGCAGGGAAACGAAACAAGCACTGAGATGTGTTCTCTTTACCAGCGCTGGCGTGTGCCCAGGGGCGCCAAGGGCGACCAAAACCCCACCAAAAAGGAGGGATGGAGTTATTGAATGGAGATGTTACCAAGTGCATCAGTGGTGTACAGTGTTTTCAACCACTGTGCTGCTGAACTCTAGTACCGCGGAACACTAGTGTGCCGTGAGAGATCACCAAGTGTACCGTGGAAAATTATAGAATGATTGTATATTGTAAATATTGGCAACACCGTTTTAGTTTCAGTCAACATTTTCTATTGGTGATGTGCCTTGAGATTTTTTCATTGAAAAGAGTGTGCCCTGGCTCATGAAAGGTTGAACACCTTTTTTACAACACCTCTGATGCGGCTGGGGATGTAGAAATACGCGCTCCTTACCTCTGCTGTTACACTACCTGTGACAGTAGCTTCTGCTGAAAGAAGCTTTTCAAAATTAAAACTGCTGAAGACATACTTAAGGTCAACAATGAGTCAAGAACGTCTGAATGGGCTTGCTCTGATGAGCATCAACCAAGAGATCTCAAGAGAAATATCATTTGATGATATTATCAAGGAATTTGCCATTAGGAAGACCAGACGAGTCCCATTGTAATGTTACTTCAATAACAAAGTACCCATAATAGCACTTTTGTTTGAAAATACAGCCCATTGATGTCCTAACAGGGTGCTTAAGTTTGCACAATTTAGAATTGTAGAATTTTTTATTCATTTAATTTGTTAATTCCTCAGAGATGACTTAACTTTTAATAGCAAAAAAGAAACTAAAAATAATTTCTTGTTTATTGTCCATGCACTACACTTTGAACAGGGTGCGGAAGAGTTTTTGCCCATTATATGGAGATATGTATTGAATTTGTGTGGTCATTTTACTTTGTGACACTTTATGTGAATAATGATAATAATAATAATGAAAAAGATAAAAATGACTTCTTGTTTATTGTCCATGCACCGTACATTGTTTAATAGTAATAGAATAGAGTGATTAGATTAAAGTGTTATTTAGATGTTATTAGAGGGTTTTTTTTCTTGGGGGGGGCGCCAAAACTCAATCTCGCCTAGGGCAGCCAAAGACCTAGAGCCGGCCCTGCTATGATGTGAGTTTACATTTGTTATTATGCTATGATGTGAGTGCATTAGGTTTTTGAGGTGGATGAAGTATTTCTGAAGTTTCAGAAGTGAGTAAGCTGTTTATTTAACTTTAGCTTCCCCTACAGCCCTATCACACGTAAAAATATTTTCACTAAAAATTGGAAATAAATTGTATGGTTATTTGTCCTAAGGCCGCAGTTATCCATAAGTATGCAGTGTTGGGCTTCTCACAGCATAGGAATTTCAGCATGCATCCTGTCTTACAGTCTGTAGTATACTGAAATATTTTCGCCAAGCTATGCGTATTTTTTTAAAACATAAAATGATTATTCATCATTAATATCATAAATACATACTTCCATTTGTTTTTTTTTATATAACAAACCAAACCGTTTGAATATCGATTGAAATTTGAGGAAGTTACGGTCATCTGAAAAGTACATATCGCTACCAACACAATGTAATGGGTAAGCCAGCTGTCTGAGGTAAGATGGCCGCCATGTGCGGACGTTCGACTTTGTTGACGGGCAACGGGGACAAGGCATCTAGTCTTCTATGTAAATCTATGTTCAAAACCCGCCAAAATGCACTTGAAACCCCCCAATCTGGCAACACTGGAAGTAAGGCAGAAGGTAGTTTGTCGACGTCACCTCAAGACGACGCCAACGATTGGTCAAATTTGTGGGAAAGTTGCGGTGATTGGATATAATTGCAACACCGCCCTGAATTCGTGGGGATTGGTTGAATTTGCGTTGAAGTTGCAAATCGCAACATCGCGAAATCCTGGAGGGTCCGAGTTTTGAAAATTAGGAACTGTCTTTTTAAGGGGAGCTGTTGCCTTTTGGCTTTGAAACGTTCGTTTTTGATTCTTTCCAAGCAGCCTGTCCTGCCCTAACTGCCTCCTGCCGCTTCTCAGATGAATGCAGGAAACAATAAAATGTTTAAAAACTTCTCGTACTCGTTTGAAGGAGTCTTGTGAATAGCGGTATTTCTGCTATTCACAAATTTGTAAATGCGGTCAAAATCTGGGTCAGCCATTGTTGTTGTATTGAAAGAAAGTTTGTAGAGCTAGCTGGCAACACCGATGTGGCGCGAAATTTTTAACATGGCGGCTGCCGATTCGCACATTGATGGATCATTTTTTTCATTTTTAAAAAAAGTGTACGCCTGGTCATTAATCCCCTCCCCCCCGCGTACGGTTTGTACGCTCGTGATGATGATGAAAATTATGGATGACCCCATAGAACATTGCAATAAAAAGCCCTTACATGCGATGGCATCTCCAGCAAATTTCTCTGGAGTGGGGAGTTGAAGCGCTGGGCTAGGAGGAGGCTTGGAGCATGCTAGGAGAGCCTGCGATATCACAAATGTGAGCTGCGTCATCCGAGTGTTAAGGTCGGCGAGCATCTGTTGATGTTCTCCTAGCAAATGCCCCTGCATGTTTAGAGCAGTCTGTTTAGGACCCTTCACTACATCCATTATGGTGAAGTATTCTGTGAGAGCGCAGGCATTTACTGATGTATTCACGGAGGAAGCAGATCAGCAGACTGTCAACAAAGCCAAAATGTGTGACTGAAATCGGTGTTGGTAAACTAGCAAGGGTCAGGTGATCAGCGAACAACATGACGTGGAAAAGACAAAGAGCGAAAATGGAGAGGAAATAGCAAAAGATCAGGATACGCTAGAGACAGTCAGAAAAGATACAAGGCTTGGTATGTACTGAAATGGCAGGATGATACTTCACACTGGAGTGGTGTGAATGAGCGGCTTAAATAGCAGAAGCAGTGATTAAGGAAATGCGTGACAGCTGTAGTTCAACAGGCTGGGGACAGAGGGTGCTGTGTATCATGGGAGTTGTAGTCCTGAGTGTTTGTAGTCTGCTCCTTCACACCGGGATTACTAACAATCGCATACAAAATTATCTTGCTAATCATTCCTTGTTGTACTGTATTTTATCATGAGTTTCACATTGGGGTAAAGAAAAATGAAAAAAAGTAAATAAATAAAAAAATAACAGGGAATTCACTTGAATACATCTTTTGACGACTTGTATATTGATCTTCATTTGAGGGTCTGCCTGGTACCACAAACAAAACATCATGGAACTGGGAGGAATAGTAATATTTGAATATTAGATACATAACGTATGCATCATATAAAGTCTGTTCTTTTGGGAGCTATATAAATGGTCCACTTAAACCATATACTGGTAAAATCATCTTGGCGAAGTTTAAGATGGTATGTAAATCTCTCCATTTTGTATATTTCAAAAATTATGTCAACCCAGTCGTCAACTACAGGAGCCTGTTGCTTTAGCCATTTGCGGGTTATGGCCTTTTTATATGCAGCTAGTAGGATGGACATGAGCTTCTTGTCTTTAGCATTTATCTCTTGTGAGAAGTTGCCTAGATATAAAGTATCAAATCTAAAAGGAATAGTTTTTCGAAAAACCTTCTGTAGTGTCTGATGGACATTCTTCCAATAAGAAGTTAACACTGGGCAGGACCAAAATATATGGCAATGATTAGCACCATTGACTTGACATTGTCGTCAACATTCTGAGTTGATGGCGTAGTGTTGCTTTTGTTGGAGGGTTATAAAGAAACGTACAAGATTCTTCCAACAGAATTCCCTCCAATTCAGGGAACTAGTGGTTTTCCATTGTATTTGGCAAACAGCATACCAGTCCTCTTGAGACAGAACCTCATTGCTCTCACTATCCCATTTTTCCTTAATGTAGAGTGACTCTAGTGATTTCATACATGAGAAATAATTGTATATCTTGGATATGATTTTAGTATTGCATTCAGAGTTGTATGCAGATAGGAAGATTTTCATTAGTCCGTCCTCTAAATTTGCAATATCTATGTCCTTCTTAAGTCTTTCAAAACAATGTCACATTTGGAGGAATCTGTAAAAATCTTGTTCAAGACCATATTCTTCCTTCATAGTCTGGAAGTTTTTCAATGACCCCTTATGTATCAAAGTGCAATAGGCAGTAATATCATTTTTTTGCCCATACCTTAAACCTTTCATCACTTTAATTAGGGAGGAAATCATTATCAAAGGCACACCATTTCAGCAGTTTGGCTATTTTTCCTATGTTACACAACTTCTGAGTTTGCTTCCAGATTTTAAGGGATAAATTAATGAATGGATTTGCTTTGTCTAGGAGGTGTTTGGTTAGCACATCATCTGAAATAATCACCTGAAGAGGGATCCTTGACATTGCCAGCTCAAGTTCCTTTCACCTGGCAGAATATCCAGGATGACACCAACATATAAGAGGCCTGAGCTGAGCTGCATAGTAATATTCTGACAGGCATGGAAGCCCCATCCCTCCATATTCCTTCTTGAGCTGTAAAGTTTTGTATTTTATCCTAGGCTTTTTACCATTCCATATGATGTAAGTTTGTCCCATTCTGTAAACTGTTGGGTTGTCACCTCCACAGGCAATGTTTGAAAAAGGTATAACAGCCTTGACAAAATATTAATTTTCACCAATTCTACTCTTGAACTTAAATTTAGGAATGGACTAACTTGCCACCTTCTTACATCACTCTTTATTTTGGAGTTCAGGGGTCCAAAGTTGATACTAGATAAGATTGTTAAGTCTTTTGGCAGATTTACTGAGTTTGCATCCCATTTTAACTGATATCTTTGGATAATATCTCTAGTGGGCTCATAATTGAAGGCGAGGATCTGTGTTTTAGATATGTTAAGCTTATAGCCAGACATCTGGCCATATTCCTCCATACAACACAGCAGTTTAGGTAGAGATTGTGTGGGTTGTTCTAGATAGACCAAAATGTGATCAATAAAGAAATGCTAATGTTTGTTCCTCCCCAAAGGTTAAAATCCCTTTGATATTAGGTTCTGGCGGATCCACTGACCTAGGGGCTCGATAAAAATAGTCAATAAGAGAGGAGAAACAGCACATCTTTGCCTGCATCCCCGCTGGAGGGAGAAGGAGTCAGTGAGGTCTCCATTCACTTTGATTCTAGCTGTTGGGTTACTATATAGTGTTTGAATAATTCTAATGAACTTCTCATGAAATTTAAATGCATAGAGAACTTTGTCTAGTGTCAGATTACAGGCATTTACGGATGTAAGTGCAGAAAGAGATTGAGAAGCAGATTGCAAACAAAGCCAAATCATGTGATGAGAGATATAGTCAGTAACCAGGCGAGGGTTGATTGGTCATGCAAACAACACAAAGTAGGCGAGGCAAAAGACGAGAGAGAAATACTAGCAGGGGTCAGAATAACGAGATAGAAGGCAGATGATGAAAAGGCTCAGTAGTACTCGTCGGAACACAGAACGATACTTCGCAACGAAGGCGTGGAACTGGCGTGGTTATACGGGGAGACTAATGATGTGTGTGATGATTGTCAGCTGAGTTCAATAGGCTGGTGACAGAGGGCACTGTGTGTTCTGGGATGTGTAGTTCTGGGAGTCCATGTTTGTAGTTTGGTTAGTGACTGCATTTTCAATGGGGATACTGACATATAGATATTTCCATCTAACTGTATCAAACGCTTTTTGGGCATCTAGGCTAATCAGGGCTGATTCTGTTTTATTTTCTGTAATGTGTCGTATTATATGTAGTGTTCTTATGTTGTCCTGTGTTTGTCTTTGTCTTATAAAGCCAGTTTGATCCAAATGTATAATATCTGGCAAGCATTTTTCCAGTCTCCTTGCAAGTATAGATGTAAATATTCGAGAGTCCACATTCATTACACTTATAGGTCTTAAATTAGCACATTCTTGTCCGTTTTTGCCTTCCTTTGGAATAAGAGAGATGACTGCCTCTCTCCATGAAGGGGGCATTTCTAACTTTTTTATTATCCAGTTATAAGTCTTCAACAGTAAGGGCACTAGTGTAACTCTAAGGGCCTTGTGCCAATCACAGGTAAAGCTGTCTGAGCCCGGAGAGCTACCTGTCTTGAGTCTTGTAATAACCAGGTTGATTTCTTCCTCAGTAACTTTAGCTCTAAGAATATTATTTTGAGCATCTGTAACTGTTGGCAAATTTATTGATTGCAGAAAAGTGTCCATTTTTGAGCCACTGTTCGACTGTTCTTAAGAATACAATTTTTGATAGAAAGACAGCAGACATTGTTTGATTTTTTCCTGTTGACATTCAGTCACCTTTGTTTCAGGGTTCTTTATTTTATGGAGAGAACTATCTGTTTGTTTTTTCCTTAACCTATAGGCAAGCAACGTGGATGCTTTACTACCGACTTCCCAATATCTCTGTTTGAGATAGACAAGTTTCTTCTGTACTTCCTGTGTGTATATTTCATCAATTTCATTTTTAACCATTTTCATTTCTTGTTCAATATTAGGATCCACACTATCTTTGTGTTTTCTTTGTAGTAACTTTAATTTTGACTGCAGTGTGTCCAACCTTTCCTGTCTGTTTTTTAGAGTATTCTGCACATGCTATAATATTGCCCCTCATAACTGCTTTGAAAGGGTCCCACAGCATAGGCGGACCCATTTCCCCTGTATCATTCAATTCAAAGTAAGCTTGAATTTCCTCCTCTAGTTTTTCCCTAACCAGAGGGCTATTCAGTATACTGGAATTTAACTTCCAAAGTGTACGTCTAGAGTGTCTGTTTAAGTTGATAGTAAAATATAGGGGACTATGATCTGAGATATCATCTCATCTCATCTCATCATCTCTAGCCGCTTTATCCTTCTACAGGGTCACAGGCAAGCTGGAGCCCATCCCAGCTGACTACGGGCGAAAGGCGGGGTACACCCTGGACAAGTCGCCAGGTCATCACAGGGCTGACACATAGACAACCATTCACACTCACATTCACACCTGTGGTCAATTTAGAGTCACCAGTTAACCTAACCTGCATGTCTTTGGACTGTGGGGGAAACCGGAGCACCCGGAGGAAACCCACACGGACACGGGGAGAACATGCAAACTCCGCACAGAAAGGCCCTCGCCGGCCATGGGGCTCGAACCCAGGACCTTCTTGCTGTGAGGCGACAGCGCTAACCACTACACCACCGTGCCGCCCTCTGAGATATCAATATTTCCTATTTCACAGTGGACAATTCTATGTCTCTCTGTATTGTACATTAAGAAATAATCAATTCTCGTATACAAAGAGTGCGGGTGGGAGAAGTGGGTATAATCCTGAGTTGCTGGATGTAAATCTCTCCACACATCAATGATTCCCAGCTCTTGCATCACAGTATTGATTTTCTTATTTATATTAGTTTTCTTAGTACTTGCTCTTGACAAATCTAACTTATCATTAAGTTTTACACTTAAGTCTCTGTCACATTTTAATACTCCTTCAGCCTCTGATGCCATGATGTCAAATATGTGCCTATAGAGGTTCCAGTCACTATTTGGGGGTACATACACATTTAACAGGGTGATGAAGAAACCTTCCAATTTCCCTCTGATGAGCACATATCTCTGTTCCCTGTCCTTTTTATCTAGTATATGTTCATAGTTGACAGTACTTCGAATTAAAATGGCTACCCCTCTCCTATTGCCAGATGCATGTGATGATGAGAAGGCATGTTTGAACCCCAGTCTACTGTACCTAGCTTTATATGTTCTGTCTTATTTAACTGGGTTTCCTGTAGGAAGGCTATATGTTTTTTTCTTTTTTTAATTTGGATAATATCTTACCCCTTTTGATTAGATTGTGGACACCATTCACATTAAACAAAATGCTTTTTATCCCTTCCATACTACAAATTTACTTACATCCCAGCTTACTTTCTGAGTTTTAAATCTCAGAAACTTTCGCCATTCCTCCACTTTAACAAGAAAAAGTGATGAACCAAAAAAGAACAATGAACAAAAAACATCACAATATCAATTCTTGAGGCTTCCAAGTGACAGATCTGAACTATGACCTTGATAGAGTTAAATTAGTTAGCTCTGAGGGAAAACCTATGTCAAAAACAAAGGGCCCTCACCCACATCGTTGGCAATCAAAAAGTTGCATGATCCAAATCCCCCTTACCCCCCCACTCCTCCACATGTCTTCGAGAAGAATAGAAAAAAAAGATAACATAGCCTAGCCTACTATATCCCTTTTCAGCAAAATCCAAACAAAACATTTCACAGGCTGACCTAATCATCATGAGCAAAGAGATCTAATGTAGCATAGTTTTTGTAAACAGTCATCACAGTTTGTTCTGGGATTTTTAAGTGGTTAATACCCTATAGCCTAAATTTCTCACCTCCTTTCACTCAGAGGTGTCTTTCTGAAGGTCCTCCATATCTTGAATGAGACTACGAGTCATCATGTCTCCTCTGCACTAGCCACTTGTTGCTGTCTGCCAGCCAACTCAATTCAGTTCCTTATTCAGTCTTTCACCTTCAGAGATGGATGTTTGAATTCCCAGTGGCACTAAGTTCTCTGCTGCCTCCCAAGTGGAATTGTATACTCTGACACTTTCTTTGAGATGGACCTTCAGCTTCCCTGGATATGGGGTCTGGAATCAGATGTTTTTTTCCTTCAGTTGTTTTTTGATCTCCGCATACTCACATCTTTTCTTTTGCAGAGCCGGTGAGTAATTGTGGTCCGTGTAGATCCTTTTCCCCTTATACTGAAGATTTTTGGTATTCCAGGCCTTAGCTAGTACCTGCCGCTTCTGTTGATGGTTAATTAGATTAGATTAGATTAGATTAGATTAGATTAGATTAGATTAGATTAGATTAGATTCACTTTATTCATCCCACATCGGGGAAATTCACGTGTTACAGTAGCAAGAAAATGTCAAACAGATAACAAATAAAACTGAAATAAAAATTAGACAAATGAAGGATTAAATACAGAGGGCTATTTGCATTATCTACCGTGAAAAAGTATAGAAAAATTGCCTTATTGAGAGGCTCGGAAAAATTGCACATTACAGGTAGACTCTGTATATATACACGCATATATAAATATATATATATATATATATATATATATATATATATGCATAAAAATAGTTTAGGGCCTATATTATTGCACATAATAATTGCATCGATGAGAGATGGCAGAGGTAGTAGTGGTGAAGTAGTGCAAATTAAACGACAAACAGGTTATTGGTGCTACGTTACAAGTTGTGGATGTTATACAGTCTGACAGCAATAGGTATGAATGACCTGCGGTATCTCTCCTTCTTACACCGTGGGTGTAGCAGTCTACTACTAAAAGAGCTGCTTAAAGCCCCCACAGCCTCATGTAGGGGGTGAGAGCCCAGATAGCAGAGGGACGTTGAAACGGCGCCGATTCTTGGTCAGAATGGTCGGTTTCCGTCGTAAGTCAGAAAATCAACGCTGAAACGGCGCCGTGAAACGTCGATTTCTCCGCCGTCGGAGAAGGTCGATTTATCACTGTTGAATCACCGTGGGTAAAGGTTGATCTGTCAACCGTCAGAGAAGGTCGATTTATCACTGTTGAATCACCGTGGGTAAAGGTTGAACTGTCGACCGTCAGAGAAGGTCGAATATACGATGTTGAACCATCGTCACTTTTGCCGGCCAGTTTTCAACATTGGTAGGATGAGCAACTAATTGTTCAGAATATAAATTGCCACTGTTTGTCTTATCCTGCTTACACATAGATACGAGTAAATGATATAAGTATAAGTGATAATGATAAGTAAATGATAAAAAAAAGAACAAAAACCAGTTTACTTTCTTAATTCAGCAATGGATTTGACCTTCTATCTTTGAAAGTTTTTTTTCAAATAACTTAACATTTCCAAGATGATCATAAATTAATTCTAAGAAGATTGAAAGTGTTACAAAACCTGCATCTTATACCTAACTGGTGGGAATGGTGGTGTTACAACTTATCCTGGTGTTACTTTCATACCCGGTGTCTCTCATCTCTGTTGTATTGACTTTCATTTCAAGGCATGATATAAAAAAGGGCCAGTACGTATACGTAGCGGTATGTCGTTGTATGTCCCACGCTGTCCCATAATGCAGTGCGATTACCACTGCTGTTTACTGGATGACGTCATTTCCGTTATATACCTGGGTGCACGTGAAACTCCCACACCACTCGGTTGGATCGCGACTCTCTTGTGGATCGGCCTGCTGTTACGCTTGGACCATTGAAACAACATTGAGAAAAACACTGGACCACGCTACATTTTCATTCATCCCTGGACATCTGGTACGTACCATTATTCAGTCACTATTAATAAAGGGAATTTCGAATACAATTTCAAGCAGTTTAAGAAGTTATGATGAACTTCAGTCATATCACACGTTGGAGAAATTTCCCTCAACTAGTATCCATTTGAAACAACAACAATGCAGATGCATTATTCAATCGAAAAACGAGTCGAAATAGTTGTCTTGTTGGAGTGAAAACTTAGCGTTGGTGTGAAAACTTAGCGTTTAAATCGAGCATGTAGGCCTAGGTCGCATGTCGTTTTGAGCTGACCTGTTCTTTTTTGTAGCCATGGGTCGCGCCTCGCGGCCATGAACTTTAAAGATTATCCGGGCTACCAACGCTACCAACCCATAGCCTACTGCTGACTTTCTTTATCAATGCAGCATCAAATTAATTTTGGTTATGTTTTTCTGTTTCCATGTACAGGTGTCTGCGCCGCAGGAGGAATAGGCCACAATTATAAATTATAAATAAATCATAAAATGTTTCTAAGAACTTGTTCAAGTGTGTTCTGTTCCTTATAAATGTTAAAAGTTATGCCTCATTAGATAGCTTGACAAACATTAGGAGAGGTGCATTGTTGCATGCATTTTTATATCCTGTTGTACATAAAACAGGACGTAGCCTACGCACATTGATATAAATTAAGTTTCACTTTCATGGTTGAAGTATGCATGTGTGTGTTCATCCTAGGCAAGAGCCCCAATGCTTTATTGTTAGCTAGTTTAATTTAGCCTGTTTTGCTTAATTTGTAGCCTTCCTGTTGTACATAAAACAGGAAGTAAAGTTGGATGAATCATCGCTGAAAATTAAACTATAAATCGACCGAAATCCGTAGTTGAATAAAGGGTGAAAGGGGGTCTATTCTCTGTCGGCCACCATCCACTTTTCAACATCGTTTCAACGCAAACTTGTATGAGCAAAGCGGTGTTGAATCAACGCCCGTGATCCACGATGATTCGACGGCGTATGGTCGAAGAACATGCCGATGATTCCCCGTCGAATCAACGCCCTTTTGCTATCTGGGAGGGGTTATCCATGATTGAGGTCAGCTTGGCTAACGTCCTCCTCTCACCCACCACCTCAATGGAGTCCAGAGGACAGTCCAAGACTGAGCCAGCCCTTCTGACCAGTCTTTTAAGTTTATTAAGTTTCTTCCTGTCCCTCTCTCAACTTCCACAGCCCCAGCAGACCACAGCGTAGAAAATCGCTGATGCTACCACAGAGTCAAAAAAATTCCTAAGCAGTGTCCTGCACACACCAAAAGACCTCAGTCTTCTCAAGAGGTGGAGACGACTTTGGCCCTTCTTGTACAGGACATCTGTGTTGTTAGTCCAGTCCAGTTTGTTGTTGAGGTGAACACTCAGGTATTTGTACTCCTCCACAATCTCGATGTCCAAACCCTGGATGTTCACTGGTGCAATTTGGGAAACCGTCCTTCTGAAATCGATCACCACCTCTTTTGTCTTGCTGGCGTTGATGCGCAGGTGGTTCAGTTCGCACCAGGCGACAAAGTTGGTGATGACCTCTCTGTACTCCAGATCGTCCCCCTCTGACACACGTCCAACGATGACTGTATCATCAGAGAACTTCTGGAGGTGGCAGCTGTCCGTGTTGTAGCTGAAGTCAGATGTGTAAAGTGTAAGTAGCTGAAGTCAGATGTGTAAAGTATAAATCTCACTATAAGCTATAGTGGGGGAGCTTCATCTTCCGTCGGTTTCTGTTGGAGGAACCTATGTGCTCTTTCTATCTGGAGGGTAAAGTCTGAGGGTAAATCCAGTAGCTCCCTCAAGAAAGTTTCCGTCCACTGAACCATATCTCCTGCCTCTGAATCTTCTACAACCCCATATATTCATAGGTTGTTCCTTCTGGTGAAATTTTCCAACTCTTCATCTACAGCTTTCCTTGAGTTGCCTCTCTCGTCACAACAGGTATCCTAGCAGGCATGTAGAGCATGCGGATCCTTCCTCCACCTGATTAATCCAGTCCTCAGCATGGGTTAAATGTTCCCCCATTTTCTCTACTGATTGCTCTAGGGAGATTATAGGTGTTGCCATTGCCATCAATTTCTCATTGCTCTCCCGTCTGAATGATTTTAGCTCAGCTAATATTGCTGCACTTACTTTATCCTCATTCTCCACTAGGTGTAGGCTAGCTGAGTTAGCATTTGCCTCTCTGGGTTTGCAGGGGTGGAAGAAATTTGACTTTGCATTGTTCTTCCCTTCTGTAGACTTCGGTTTATCTCTTAAACTTCTGCTCTGTTGATTCATTTTGACTTTCTCACATATATCACACCACTTTTGAATAAATAAATTTAGGGAGGATGTGGAAAAGGGTTTGGGTAGGTTGCTGCTTCACTAACGTGCAGCCGCCATGTCAATTCCGGAAGCCCTCCCTCTAGTCCACTAGCTTGTTGGACAATTGACAGTTTCTGTCATGTAAGGGTGATAGATGGGTGTAAGTGCAGGAAGAGTTTTACTGAAAGTATGCTAGCAAACAGATCCAAAAATGTAGACAAAGGCAGAGTTGAAAAATAGGCAGGGGTTGAGTGAGGAGACAGGATATCAGCAGTAATAAAATACTCAAAGTCCAAAAACACAGTGTCAAAACCAGAAAAGTGATTAAAAAATACAAAGCTTTTGCAAAGTCTGTGTGCTACTGAGAGTCCTTATATCTATGCACTGTGATTGAGCTCTAATCAGTAACAGGTTCATGCTCATTAGTCCTAACGGTGTGCACGCACTTTGCTTTTTGCGGCTGCGCTCCACGCTCCAACACACGTGGCCGTGAAAGATTTAACCAGAAAACTATTTGACATTTCAAGTTTGATACTAGGGGCGGCACGGTGGTGTAGTGGTTAGCGCTGTCGCCTCACAGCAAGAAGGTCCTGGGTTCGAACCCCGGGTCCGGCGAGGGCCTTTCTGTGTGGAGTTTGCATGTTCTCCCCGTGTCCGCGTGGGTTTCCTCCGGGTGCTCCGGTTTCCCCCACAGTCCAAAGACATGCAGGTTAGGTTAACTGGTGGCTCTAAATTGACCGTAGGTGTGAATGTGAGTGTGAATGGTTGTCTGTGTCTATGTGTCAGCCCTGTGATGACCTGGCGACTTGTCCAGGGTGTACCCCGCCTTTCGCCCGTAGTCAGCTGGGATAGGCTCCAGCTTGCCTGCGACCCTGTAGAAGGATAAAGCGGCTAGAGATAATGAGATGAGATGAGTTTGATACTGGATGGTGACTATATAGTAATGATGTAAAGTGAAAGCACTGATTCACTGCTGTCCACCAGGCACCCAGCAGAGTCACACTATAATAAATGTCATGGTGTTGTTTCTGGAGTATGGCATGCGGTGTCAAAGAAAGGAATAAATGTGTATTCATAACTGCGATGCATATGGTGGTGCACTGGTTAGCACTGTCACCTCACAACAAGAAGATTCTGTGTTTGAGCCCAGCAGTTGACGGGGGCCTTTTCTGTGTGGAGTTTGCATGTTCTCCCCATGTCTGTGTGGGTTTCCTCCGGGTGCACTGGTTTCTCCCACAGTCCAAAGACATGTGGTTAGGTTAACTGGCTACTCTAAATTGTCCATAGGTGTGAATGGTTGAGAGGAGAAAACCTCTATAATAATCCAATAGAAGGCAACAGGAAACCACTACTGCAATTGTCCCTAGAATTTCTGATGGAGGTCAGAGTGGCCATGTTACTGTAGTGCCATGCCAAATAGAGAAGGAACTGCAATGCATATCTCATTATTGGTGTCACAAGACAATGCAGGGATTTATTGAAATTCACTACACAATTCACAATTTGATGGTTCATATGCTATAATATTATCATTCTATTCAGATGGATTTTGTGCCCTTGCAAATATTTTGCTCATACACTCATCAGGAATCCCGCTTTTAGGCAGTGTCTAAATATATATTAGCTGCTATAATAGATGATATAATAGAAAATAAACTCCAGAGTGGTAACAGTAACTCTGCTTCATTACAGTAAATTACACTTTGGAATTTGTAAGCCTAAAACTTATTCAGTTCCAAACTGTACAGATTACAAATATTGATTTTGCTTATTCACGCTGATACTGTAGTTTTATTGGTTGTTTGAATGAACAGCATCCATTATATCAAATAACTTGACAATAAAGCAATACATTCTCATCTCATCTCATTATGTCTAGCCGCTTTATCCTGTTCTACAGGGTCACAGGCAAGCTGGAGCCTATCCCAGCTGACTATGGGCGAAAGGCGAGGTACACCCTGGACAAGTTGCCAGGTCATCACAGGGCCGACACATAGGCCAAGTTTACATTAGACCGTATCTGTCTCGTTTTCTTTGCGGATGCACTGTCCGTTTACATTAAAACGCCTGGAAACGCTAGGAAACGGGAATCCGCCAGGGTCCACGTATTCAATCCAGTCCGTGTCTGGTCCGGTGCTGTGTAAACATTGAGAATACGTGGATACGCTGTGCTGAGCTCTAGCTGACGTCGTCATTGGACAACGTCACTGTGACATCCACCTTCCTGATTCGCTGGCTTTGGGATCTCACACACAGCGGCTCAGTCCCGAATCACTGCTCGTGCGCTTCACTCGCGCGCTCTGTGAGCTGCGCAGGGCCGGAGTGCGCACCCTACAGAGGGCACTCGCTGTTCAGGGCGGAGTGATTTGGAGCGCAGGAGGAAGCGCTGAGCTGCACTGAGGTTTATTTGCACATTTCAACCTCCTTCAGGCGCTTAAACTCAGTGAGAACATGAACATCACAGCCAGGTGTGTTTATCTGCTGGAGAAGGTGTTCGCTTGCCATCCTTCCACTTGCAATTGGTGAGTGACTTGCGCATGCCCGATATGCACTGGGGTCATGTGACGTGCCGTCTAATTAGTCATGTGATTAGCGTATCCGTGTATTGGCGTTGCTGTGTGCACGCGAATCGTTTTAAAAACGTTAATCTGATGATCCGCTGATTCAAAATAATGTAAACAGGGCCATAGACACAGACAACCATTCACACTCACATTCACACCTACGGTCAATTTAGAGTCATCAGTTAACCTAACCTGCATGTCTTTGGACTGTGGGGGAAACCGGAGCACCCGGAAGAAACCCACACAGACAACATGCAAACTCCATGTGAGGCGACAGTGCTAACCACTATACCATCATGCCACCCGCAATACATTCTTTCATTGAAATTACTTCAGTTTCTCTTTCATCAATAATGACCTAATTTTGAAAAAAAAGCTATTAATTTCAGGTTTAAAGGCACAGGCCTATGTAGTATATTGACACAATACTGATATGAACACCCATCCATCCATTATCTACACTGCTTATCCATCAGGGTTGCAGGGGGAAGCTGGAGCTAATCCCAGCTGACTTCGGATGAAAGACGGGGTACACCCTGGGCAGGTTGCCAATCTATCTGATACAAACAATTTTTAATAATGTAGTCCAACTCTTCCTTCTTTATAGAGCTGTTCAAATGGAAAAAAGAGTATGAGTTTTCTGCTGTGAGTTTGAAGAACCTGAGTAGACCACAATTCTAAGAACTGGTAATGCCACTATTGTATTCAGAAGTAGACTTAAATGAATAGCTTACAATTAGCATGATACATGCACAGATATTCTCAGTTAACTGCCTTTATAATAAATGAATTATATTTATGATGAATTTTTAAATAATTCACAGAAACTCTTGTTCATTTTTGTTGATGGAGAAGAAATGGCAGGATGTGGTTGTCAACATAGAAGGTGTGAATAAAACTGGAAGTTCTACAGCACAGGAAGGGCTTGAAACATCTTAGTTTAAGACAAAAAGGTTTTACACATTTCCCTAAAGACCCTCCTGGTGTCTATGCTTATTTAGTTGTCATTGGATATGAATAAAAATCTGGAGTTGAACTGTTTGTATTGTATTTTATATGAGTAATTTGAAGTGTCCAAGAGATAATGATGGTCTGTATGTATATAATAACCCTGAACTATCAAGGAAAATGACTTATAAAATGAACAATCAATGGGTTTTAGGAGAGAAGGTAACAATTCTGTTTTAAAGATGCAGTGCGTCTTTGTCAGGTTGTGTTTTGAGTCATACTGAATCATCATTCATTCATTTTTGGTAGCTGCTTTATCCTGGTCAGGGTCATGGCATATTGTTGCCATGTTTTGAGTCCACTTGTACCCTAAGAAGGAAGACTCACTGCAAATTAACACAAAGTTCTTCTGACTGATCAACTTTATGTTATAATGAAACATTTTTATTCTGTTGGGAGTGGTCTCTTCCTGCACGACACTGTCCCAGACCACAGGGTATGATGGGCTCACTGAATGGTTTGATGAGGATGAAAATACAGTAATGTAATTCATATTATTTGGCCGCAGGGCGGCACGGTGGTGTAGTGGTTAGCACTGTTACCTCACAGCAAGAAGGTCCTGGGTTTGAGCCAGGTGAGGGCCTTTCTGTGTGGAGTTTGCATGTTCTCCCCATGTCTGCATGGTTTCCTCTGGTTTCCCCCACAGTCCAAAGACATGCAGGTTAGGTTAATTGGTGGCTCTAAATTGACCGTAGGTGTGAATGTGAGTGTGAAAGGTTGTTTGTCTCTGTGTCAGCCCTGTGATAACCTGGCGACTTGTCCAGTGTGTACCCCGCCTCTCAGCCATAGCCAGTTAGGATAGGCTCCAGCTTTTCTGCGACCCTGTAGAACAGGATAAGCAGCTACAGATAATGGATGGATATTATTTGGCCAGTGGCACGGTAGTGTAGCGGTTAGCACTGTCACCTCACAGCAAGAAGGTTCTGGATTCGAGCCCAGTGGCTGACGAGGGCCTTTCTGTGTGGAGATTTCATGTTCTCCCTGTGTCTGCGTAGGGGTGCTCTGGTTTCCCCCACAGTCCAAAGACATGCAGGTTATGCTAATTGGTGACTCTATTGACTGTAGGTGTGAATGGTTGTTTGTCGATGATCTGGTGACTTGTCCAGGGTGTACCCTGCCTCTCACCCATAGACAGCTGGGATAGGCTCCAGCTTGCCTGCGACCCTGGACAAGATAAGTGATTACGGATAATGGATGGATGGATATTATCTGGCCTTCACGGTCACCAGATCTCAACCCAATTTATAAGAGCTTGTGGACTAATATGTTAGACAGCTCTCTCTAACACAATCATCAGAACACCATCTGGAGGAATATCATTCGGACAAATGGTGTTCATTATCCAGTACAGTTCCAGAGACTTGTAGAACTTGTGTCAAGATGCATTGAATCTGGTCTGGTGGACCATGCTGGCCCAACACCGAACTAAGACACTTTATGTTTGGGGCTTCAAAATGGATTTCCCCTTCCAACACACCCATGTCTCACCACTATGTTTCAATAAATATGTTCACAGAATTAAGAGGCACTCAAACTACACTAGTTACATTAATGACTTTATAAAAATAAATGTTACTTGTTAGTCATATAATCTGTAGTTATCTTTGTAAGGCTCATTGTCTTGTTATTTTGCACAGAATTTTAGTTTGCTAATAAAATGCACTAGATGTCCAAAAGTTTGTGGACACCCAACCATCACACCCATATGTGCTTTTTGAACATCCCATTCCAGATTTGGTCCCCCTTTGCTGTTATGATAACCTCCAGTCTTCTGAGAAGGCTTTCCATTAGATTTTGGAGCATGACAGGGGATTTGGCCATTCTGCCAGAAGAGCATTAGTGAGGTTAGGCACTGATAATGGTAAGGAGGCCACGGTTTATCCTGTAGCTATCAGCGAAGCGGAAAACTGCAAGAAGCTTTGGCAGCTGGATCTGAACCTGGCAACACTGGAGTTCACCCACCAGACTTTCTTCAGCCAAGAGCATGTTCTGGTGCAGAGATTTCAGGAGCATTATGAGCAATGTCAAACCAAACAGGGAAACAATACAGAGAAAAGCTGCTTTCCTGCACGACAAGATTCATGCTGTCACTGTCATCAATGTGCACTGACCTGGGATTGGTTAGTATATATGGTCTAGACTCACAAAAAGGCATGAACTGATATTACATTTTCATATCATGACAATAGCTCAAACCTTTCCCAAAGTTTATACCACAATATTGTATTTATTTATTAGTCTGCACCTTTATGAGGCTCTTGTATTAAACAATTGTCCATGATATGTTGAATATTGCATTATATAACCAAATCTTGCCTACTCTCAAACACATTTTATTATGAGGATCCTTGTTTAGAGTGACTGTATTTCCAGATTATCTCTGGGGATTTTAAATCTGTTGTGTCAGTAATTTTTTTAATGGACTGCTCATGCATGGGTCTGGTAAGATTAAGCTGTATTTTATCTCCTATTAAACAAAAGCAGTTTTAAAATGCAGAACAATAACTATAGACAATGTGTAAATGCTTTTTAGCAGTTTTTGGTATGTTAATGAGTTCCTAGCAAATTAATAGACAATGTACATGTACATGTTATGATCATGTGAACTACTATTGATCAAATTGATCAAATTAAATCAAACCTCCCCTTTAGGAATTTGCTGAGCTTTGAAAGTAACGAACTGAGTTTTTAAATGATTGCATGAAAATGATGCTTTCTTGAATGTCTTTTGTAATGATAGCTTATGGCATTAAGGATCTCACAATCACACACAACCAAATGATGTGTAATTTGTCAATCACAAACTTGAATAAGCAGCAAACAAATCTGCTGCTCATTCAAAGTTAAAGACTATGGGGCACAAACACTGTAAGAGGTGTAGAGCATGATCAATATGTAACTGTGCAAAATCTGGCAGTAATTTTGTAATTTAAAGAAACTCAGAAATCAACAGAAGGAGCAGAAAACAATTTGGTTAGAAAGAATCAAATCAAAGTCTTAGGGGAAAGAAATGGCTATATTAGTACACCAGTAAAGCACCAGTTCCCTAATGTATCCTTGGCCTCCATCTGTCTCGAGAGACAATGGACTATGCATCTGAGAGTCTTTGGTTGCAGCGCCTTGAGTGACTGAACAGTCTGATTTGCGGCCAGCACACTCGGCTGCAATTTGGGCAAGTAAGGGCGGCAGTGTCATGTTCTGCTAGGGCTGGTCAAGTCAAGTCAAGTTTATTTGTATAGCGCTTTTAACAATAAACATTGTCGCAAAGCAGCTTTACAGAATTTGAACAACTTAAAACATGAGCTAATTTTATCCCTAATCTATCCCCAATGAGCAAGCCTGTGGTGACGGTGGCAAGGAAAAACTCCTTCAGACGACATGAGGAAGAAACCTCGAGAGGAACCAGACTCAAAAGGGAACCCATCCTCATTTGGGCAACAACAGACAGCCTGACTATAATATTAACAGTTTTAACATGAGGACAGTTTCGTTGATGTTATAACTCTTCATTGATGGAAACTTGAGTGCAAAACTGATTCATGATAACTGCAGTCCTAAAGTTAGCAAGACAACTGTAGTCCTCAGCCATAAAAGCATTACTGTAAGAGTCAAGAGCATCCTCCAGGTATAACCCTCAACTATCCTCATGGGGCCGTCCTTCACAGGAGCGATGTGATAAAACTCCGACCAGACACAGGGCACCATGATGGATCAAGCAGGTCCGAGGGGCAGAAGAGGCCAGCATCTCAATCCCAGGACCAACATGTAACTCAGAGGGACAGATTGGGGGGGAAGAGAGAGAGAAAGAAAACACATGCTGTTAGGTATGCCCTAAAAATGACAAGTATTAAATCTGTGTGGTAGGCTCGCAGAGACGAGAGTCTTGACATCAGGCATAACACACAACAATGGCATGTTAATATGGTAAAAAAATATATCATGACCTGCTCTGGCTGGATGCTTGATTGGGTGATGGGAGCACACTCCTCAGCAATGATGAGATGCAGATGGGACCCTTAGGGCTGGCCAAGACAATTCAGTTACATTTCACCGGGTCTGGGACATGCGACAGAAGTCTGATGGCCGATTCCCTGCAGGCTACGATAGCCACTCGAGGTCTCCACCCTCTCCACCAAAAGATTTCCTGTTGACTCCATGTAACTCAGAGGGACAGATTTGGGGTGGGGGTGGGGGAGGGGGGAGGGAAAGAAAACCCAGGTTGTTAGGTATGCCCAATGTCACCTGAATAAGTAGGAGCAGTATACATATTGCACCGAGTACAAGCAGGGACTCCGGCAACTAACTATGACAGCATAACTAAAAGGAGAGAGCCAGAAGGTAACACAGGCATGAGGGAGCCCCGGGACATAAAGCAGCCAGCCACTACACCGTCAACAAACTCGAGTGAGCAAGCGAGTGGGGACTGACAGCATCCATACATCCCAGTTTACCAAAACACTCTATTGGCCCTTTTCCACTACCCTTTTTCAGCTCATTTCAGCTCGCTTCAGCTCACTTCAGCCCGACAAGGCTTGCGTTTCGACTACCTCAAAACAGCACGACTCAGCTCGCTTCAGCCCTGCTTAGCACCCAAAACTCGCACGGTTTTGGAGTAAGGCTGAAGCAAGCCAAACCGAGCTGAGTGAGGCTGGGGGCATGAGCAGACACTCCCCTGTGCACTGATTGGTGAGGAGGAGTGTCCTCACATGCCCACACACGCCCCGCGAGCACGCTGGGATCTGTAAACACAGTAAACCCAGAAGAAGAAGAATTACGAGAATTTCTGAAGCCTTATGCGCCTTGCCTCATCTATACGCTCTTGCCAGTATCTGTTGCCGTTGTCGGTGACAACAAGCCACAGAACCAAGACCAGCAACACTAATGACTCCATGTCCTCCATGTTTATTGTTTACTATCCGGGTCGTGAGACTACTGCTTAAAAGATCACTGATGTCACTGTTTGCGCCGCTTAATGACATCACGTGACGTCCACCCACTTTTGCTAACTCCACCCAATGTGTCCACCCACTTCCAGCCAGCACGGTTCAGCGCAGTTGTAGTCGAAATGCAACTCCAACAGCCCCACTTAGCTCGACTCAGCACAGCACGGCTCAGCCCGACTCAGCCGCGTTTGTAGTGGAAAAGCAGCATATGTCTGAGGACCCTCTAGATCTACACCTTTACCTCATAAACACCATTAACAAAAGGCTTGACTAAACAGATATGTTTTCAGCCTAGACTTAAATGCTGAGACTGTGTCTGATTCCCGAACATTACTTGGAAGGCTGTTCCATAACTGTGGGGCTTTGTAAGAAAAGGCTCTGCCCCCTGATGTAGCCTTCACTATATGAGGTACCAGCAGATACCAGCTGGTGTTGGTTCCCTTTGCCTTCTTCTTGATCTTTTTTCTTCCCAATGAAGCTCCCTCTTTCTCTTGCTCCTCTTGATTTTGGCTTTGACTACACTGCGCCACTTGGTGCGGTCATCAGCAACAGTTTCCCAGCTCCCCACACCGCAATCCTTCAGGTCGCATTTGCGGCGAAGCTTGGGCCTACCAGCAGGTCTAGAGCCGGTAGCAAGTTCACCGTAGAGTAAGTCTTTTGGTATTCTGCCGTCCTGCATTCTATGGACATGGCCTAACCAACGAAGGCGTCTTTCACTAAACATAGCGAACAGGCTCAGCAATCCTGCCTTTTTAAGGACGTCTTTGTTTGGGATGTGGTCTTGCCATGCGATGCCCAAGATTTTCCTAAGGTTACGCAAATGGAACGCGTTGAGCCTGCGTTCTTGATGAGCTTAGAGGGTCCAGGTCTCACTGCTGTATAGTAAAGTGCTTAGCACACATGCTTGGTACACCCTCATCTTGGTGTTGGTGGTCAGTGATGGGTTTTCCCAAACTCTGTTGCTGAGAGGAGCCATAGTTGATGCAGCCTTGCCGATACGCTTGCTTAACTCGGCTTCCAAGGAAATGTTGCACAAGATGGTTGAGCCCAGGTAGGTAAAGTCCTCAACCACCTTTAGGGTGTAGTCGCCGATAGAAATGTTGCTGCTGACATCTTGACCCATAATATTGGTCTTCTTGAGGCTGATGGTGAGGCCGAACTCTCTACAAGCATGTGCAACGCGATCGATGAGCCGTTGTAGAGAATCTTCGGTGTGAGCAGTCAGAGCCGCGTCATCCACAAACAGCAATTCCCTGATGAGCACTTTTTGCACCTTGGTCTTGGATGAAAGTTGCGGTGTTTTTTAGGTTTTTGTTGCGATGACATTGCGGGAAGAAGTGAAAGTTGTGAGAAATTGTTGCGATTTTCTCTTTTTGTGATTAAAATTGAGTATTATGTTAAATATTAAGTTATTACTGAAAAACTATTGATTAAAAAACAAAGACACTGAGAAATGGTCCTATAAACAACTTTACCAATATAAAAGATTACCAGGACTACAAAAATGCAGAAAAATAGGCTTTACTTATCCAAAATGCACCTGTTGGTTCAGAAGTTAAAGTGCATAGAACCTCACAGCACAACATGAAGTTACCTTAAAATATAATATAAATGCCTTAGCTTTCATGTAAGAAAAAAAAACTATTAATGCTAGTACTGTGTGCAGGCAGTCTCTCCTGAAGACTAAATTAAACAATAATTATAAACTAATAAAATAAATGGCTCAGGCTTCATAGAAGAAAAAAACAATTTGAACAGAATCTCACAGTATGATGCTGAAGCTGCCTAAACAATGGAAAATAAAATACCATTTTGGCAAAAATGTTGGCATCCATTAATTTCTTGTAAAAATAATGTAAAGTGCGCACAGTCCTTCACTGTAAACATAACACACTTTCAGTAACAAAATTTAAGCCTACATAAACACTGACTCGCACATGCAGTGTTGCCAGATACTGCTGACGTTTTCCAGCCCAAAATATGTTCAAAACCCACCAAAATGCACTTGAAACCGCCCAATCTGGCAACATTGCGCACATGCTGTTTCTCTTGAACGTATACACAGAAGTAAGGCGGAAGGTAGTTTGTCGACGTCACCTCAAGACAACGCCAACGATTGGTCAAATTTGCGGGAAAGTTGCGGTGATTGGATATAATTGCAACACCGCCCTGAATTCGTGGGGATTGGTTGAATTTGCGTTGAAGTTGCAAACCGCAACATCGCAAAATCCTGGAGGGTCTGATTGAAGCAGCGTGCGACAAGACTCAACATGAACTACGGGTGACTCGCAGGGCCAAATTAGAATTTGCGTTAACGACACTATTTTTTTTAAGCGCGATAAATTGAGATCGAGTTAATTACTCGTTATTATCGCGTTAACTTCGACAGCCCTAATATATATATATATATATATGGACATGAGTGTTTTACTGGGAGATACACTACTTGTATTTTTCATATGCGCCACATCCGGGACCTCAAGAATGGCAACCGTCACCTCTTTCTCAATATGTCACTTGTGAGGAAATTGATGAATTGTTTTGATAAATTTGGGTACTTTGTGAATTTGTTGATATAATAAAAATAAAATCACACATTGGCTTGAAGATATAAAGTTTTTCTTCTCATGTTGAAAAACTTGTATTTTTCATATAAAATACATCGTGGATCTGAGTGACATTTAAATAATATTGGCTGGCTTTGAATGGTATATGAGATTGTGGCAGTGGGGGTGTAGTCAAGCATCGGTCTGTGAATGGAGGGTGGAGTCGTGGCAGAATCACTGCACCTGACGGGAATTAACCTGTGTTTGTGTGTCTTCCCCAGTGACCTCGCCCTATAAGAGGAGAGGGAGAGCAGAGGAAGGGAGCTCTCTCGACCAGAACACGTGTGTGTTGTGTGTGACTGTGTGAGGTTAAAGCTGAAAAGCTAAAATAAAAGGGTATTGGCGAACTCAGTTCTGGCCTGCCGTGCTTCTGTGCTCCACCCGCCTTAACTATTTCTACAGTGGTGCCGAAACCCGGGACGGAGTACAGAAGAGAACAGCCCCATGGAGTCCTCCCCCCTCAAGGACCTGGTCCATGCCCTCGCCTTGGCCCAACAGAGCCAGCACCAGGCGCTGGTCGCCCTCCGGAAGGAGCAGGAACAACGGTTCGAAGCCCTGGTGCTGGCACAGCAGGAAGATCACCAGGCATTCCAGGCACCTGCTCGTGTCGGCAGGGTCCACCATCTCCACCGCCGTGGACCCTCCCCACCTCACCCTAACAAAGATGGGTCCGCATGACGACCCCGAAGCCTTCCTCGCTCTTTCTGAGCAGGCAGCAGAGGCATGGGGTTGGCCAGTGGAACAGCGCACAGCGCGCCTCCTCCCCCTGCTAACGGGCGAGGCGCAGATGGCCACGCTACAGCTCCCTGCCGACAGCCGGCTGGTCTATGCTGACCTCCGCAGGGCCATCATCCAACATGTGGGGCGCACCCCGGAACAGCAACGGCAGCGCTTCCGCGTGCTGCACCTGGAGGAGGTCGGCCGGCCGTTCGCGTTTGGCCAACAACTCCGGGACGCCTGCCGGTGGTGGCTGAGGGCCGACAACCGTGACGCCGAGGGAATCATCAACCTGGTGGCACTGGAACAATTCATTGCCCGACTTCTGGAAGGAACAGCAGAGTGGGTCCAGTGCCATCGCCCGGCGTCACTGGATCAGGCCATCGAGTTGGCGGAGGACCATATGGTGGCTGTTCCGATGGCAGGACAGTGTGTCTCCTCTCCTCCCCTCTCTTCTCTCTCTCTCTCCCTTTCTATTTCTCATCCTCACCCCATTCCCCCACTGGGGAGGTGGGGACCGGCTCCACCCCAGCCAGCCCGCCGCACCCGCGGTGCCCTACCGTTTCCTACTTCTGTGTCTGTGTCTTCCCCCCCTCAGGTGAGGGAGCTCCAGAACACCGGTGCAGAGAGAGAGCCTGGGCTGTTTTGCTGGTGCTGCGGGGAGCCGGGGCACCTCCAGCATCAGTGCTTGGTGATGGAGGTGGGCGCGGTGGTCCGGATCCCCAATGCGTTGGGGACCGCCCTCGATTGGGCTGGAGCGTATTGCATACCAGTAAGTATCCAAGGGGATACGTATCAGGCTTTGGTTGACTCCGGCTGTAATCAGACCTCCATCCACCAAAGCCTGGTGCAAGAAGAGGCATTGGGGAGAGCACAATTGGTGAAGGTGTTGTGTGTGCATGGGGATGTTCACAACTACCCTTTAGTGTCGGTCCGCATTCTGTTTCAAGGGGAGAAATTTAGAGTACATGCAGCGGTTAATCCTCGCCTTACCCACTCAATAATTTTGGGGACTGATTGGCTGGGATTTAGGGAATTAATGTCACATTTAGTGAAGAGTGGGGCCTGCCATAATTTAGCAGGGGGAGGTCCCGGTGTGGCATTGGCGGGGGCAGCTGTCACAGAGCTGTCTACGTCATCACCGCTTCAGAGTGAGGAGCAGCAGGCTCCTCCTCCCTCTCTCGGGGAATCCCTCATGGATTTCCCGTTAGAGCAGTCGCGAGACGAAAATCTGTGGCATGCATTTGACCAAGTGAGAGTAATCGATGGTCAAATGCTCCAGCCAAACCCCACCCCGTTCTTCCCCTATTTTTCCATTATTAAGGATAGATTATACCGAGTGATGCAGGACACTCAGACTAAGGAACCGATAACACAGCTTTTGATCCCAAAGAGCCACCTGGAATTTCTCTTCCAGGCGGCTCACTTTAATCCCATGGCCGGACACTTGGGGCAGGATAAGACACTAGCCCGAATAATGGCCCAGTTCTATTGGCCAGAGATTCGCAGTGATGTCCATAGGTGGTGTACGGTGTGCCACGAATGCCAGTTAGTAAATACCGCGGCAAAAGTGCCTTTGCACCCTCTGCCATTAATCGAGACCCTGTTTGAAAGAATTGGGATGGATCTCGTCGGGCCATTAGATCGGTCAACAAGAGGATATCGCTTTATTTTAGTTCTGGTGAACTATGCAACGCGATATCCGGAAGCAGTGCCTCTTCGCAATATCAAGTCAAGTCAAGTCAACTTTATTGTCAAATATGTTATACATGCTCGACATACAGCACAGATGAAATTTCAGTCCTCTCTGACCCACGGTACAAACAGGCAATGCAATAAATAAAAATAGAATAATTGAAAAAAACCAAACAATATAAACAGTATCACTCTAGATAAGAACTAGACATAGACTAAACACTCAAACAATATAAACAGTATAAACACTCTAGATAAGAACTAGACATAGACAAAACACTCAGACAATATAAACAGTATAAACACTAGATAAGAACTAGACATAGACTAAACACTCATGTGTATATATATATATATATATATATATATATATATATATATATATATATATATATACACACACACACACACACACACACACACACACACACACACGTAAATTGGTGCAAATAAACAAACAGTCAAGGGCACTTGAGGTATAGCAGGTAAACATGAAATAAGCAGTATAAACAAACTAGCAGCTGTTAAGGTGAGGTAGTGCAGAATAGTGCAAATGAGCGAGGTAAAGTGAGATGTGCGGTCCCTGAGTTCAGTGTGTTAATGAACGTTGAGATGTATATATATATATATATATATATATATGTGTGTGTGTGTGTGTGTGTGTGTGTGTGTGTGTGTGTGTGTGTGTGTGTTTGGGGGGGAAACTGTGAGGATGACATGTCAGATGCTGAAGGGGGGCAGGGGGGTGTGCGAGCAGAATCTGTGGCAGGGGGCACAGGGGGGAGGAGTGGCAGAACAGGGAGGGAGTTGAGCCTCCTGACCGCCTGGTGAAAGAAACTGTTCTTGAGCCTGCTGGTTTTGGCCCGGAGACTCCGCAGTCTCCTCCCCGATGGCAGCAGACTGAAGAGGTTGTGAGATGAGTGGGTGGGGTCACCTGCAATTCTGATGGCTTTGCAGGTGAGGCAGGAGTTATAAATATCCATTAGAGAAGGGAGAGAGACACCAATGATCCTCTCTGCTGCTCTCACGATGCGCTGCAGAATCTTGCAGCAGGACACGGTGCAGGCACCGTACCACACGGTGATGCAGCTGGTCAGGATGTTCTCAATGGTGCCTCTGTAGAAAGTGTGCATGATGGGGGCCGAGGCTCTTGCTCTCCTCAGTTTGCAGAGGAAGTACAGACGCTGTTGGGCTTTTTTGGCCAGTGATGCAGTGTTGTTGCTCCAGGACAGGTCTTCAGAGATGTGCACACCCAGAAACTTGGTGCTGCTCACCCTCTCCACTGCAGCACCGTCAATAGATAGTGGGTGTGCTCTCTCCTGAAGTCCACAACAATCTCCTTCGTCTTCTCCATGTTCAGACGGAGATTGTTGTCCTTGCACCACATGGCCAAGCGGCTCACCTCACTCCTGTAGATTGTCTCATCGCCATTGTTGATGAGACCCACCACAGTTGTGTCATCCGCAAACTTAATGAAGAAATTAGAGTTGGATGTTGGTGTGCAGTCGTGTGTCAGCAGAGTGAAGAGGAGGGGGCTTAGCACACATCCTTGGGGGGCCCCTGTGTTCAATGTGATGGTGCTGGAGGAGTTGCTGCCGACCCATACAGCCTGTGGTCTCCCTGTCAAGAAGTCCAGCAGCCAGTTGCACAGGGAACTGTATATCTCAGCACATAGTATTGCAGAAGCACTCTTCCGCATCATCTCCCGAGTTGGAATCCCCGAAGAGATTCTGACTGATCAAGGCACTACGTTTATGTCACGCACACTGCATGAACTGTATGGGTTACTGGGAATTAAGCCTATCCACACCAGCGTTTATCACCCACAAACGGATGGCTTAGTCGAACGTTTCAATCGCACCCTCAAGAACAAAATTAGAAAATTTGTAAGCGAGGACGCATGCAACTGGGATAAATGGCTTGAGCCCCTGTTATTTGCAGTGCGAGAGGTCCCACAAGCCTCCACGGGGTTCTCCCCATTCGAATTATTATACGGGCGTA
The DNA here is from genome assembly GCF_027579695.1 of Neoarius graeffei. Taxonomy (NCBI): domain Eukaryota; kingdom Metazoa; phylum Chordata; class Actinopteri; order Siluriformes; family Ariidae; genus Neoarius; species Neoarius graeffei. The sequence goes on along the minus strand of NC_083575.1, from coordinate 65,404,964 downwards.
AGCCGCGTGGCATTCTAGATGTGCTGCGTGAAAATTGGCAGGCGGGACCTTCAACAAGCAAAAATGAAATTCAATATGTTATTGACCTGCGTGCCAAACTCCACACACTCACGCACCTAACCCAGGAGAATTTGCGGCAGGCCCAAGAATGTCAAATCCGTCTATACGACAGGGGCACGCACCTTAGGGAATTCACACTGGGAGATAAAGTACTCGTGTTGTTGCCCACGTCAAGCTCCAAATTGATTGCCAGGTGGCAAGGACCCTTTGAGGTCACACGGCGAGCTGGGACATCGACTATGAGGTGAGGCGAATGGACAGGGGTGGGGCGTTACAGATTTACCACCTCAATCTGTTAAAACTTTGGAATGAGGAGGTCCCCATGGCATTGGTGTAGGTGGTTCCAGAGAAGGTGGAGCTGGGGCTGAAGGTTCAAAAGGGAAAATTGACATTGCCCACTGCTCTGGTCCCCTGTGGAGACCACCTCTCTCCGACCCAACTCACAGAGGTTGCCCAGTTGCAGACAGAATTTTCTGACATCTTCTCGCCCCTGCCTGGCCACACCCACTTTATAGAACACCACATTGAGACGCCCCCGGGGGTAGTAGTGTGCAGCCGCCCTTACAGACTGCCCGAACACAAGAAAAAGGTGGTTCGGGAAGAACTCAAGGCCATGCTCGAATTGGGCATCATCGAGGAGTCCCACAGTGATTGGAGCAGCCCGGTGGTCTTGGTTCCCAAGGCCGATGGGTCGGTCCAGTTCTGTGTGGACTATAGAAAAGTCAACGCAGTGTCTAAATTTGATGCGTACCCAATGCCTCATATTGATGAGTTGCTCGATCGACTAGGCACGGCTTGTTTTTATTCGACACTGGATTTGACAAAGGGATATTGGCAGATCCCCTTGACTCCGCTATCCCAAGAGAAAACGGCCTTTTCCACACTGTTTGGCTTACACCAGTTCGTCACACTTCCTTTTGGGCTGTTTGGGGTGCCCGCTACGTTCCAGCGGCTTATGGATAGGGTCCTCCGCCCCCACGCCACCAATGCGGCTGCATACCTGGACGACATCATTATTTATAGTAATGACTGGCCGCGGCACCTAGAACACCTAAGGGCTGTCCTTAGGTCGCTGAGGCGAGCGGGTCTTACAGCCAACCTGAAGAAGTGTGCGATTGGGCAGGTGGAAATACGGTATCTGGGCTTCCATTTGGGCAATGGGCAAGTGCATCCCCAAATCAATAAGACAGCAGTGATTGCGGCCTGCCCGAGGCCCAAGACCAAAAAGGGGGTGAGACAGTTCCTGGGGCTGCCTGGCTACTATCGTAGGTTTATGCCTAGTTATTCAGACATCACCAGCCCGCTGACTGATCTCACTAAAAAGGGGGCACCAGATCCGGTCCAGTGGACGGAGCAATGCCAGTGGGCTTTCTCTAAGGTAAAGGTTGCACTGTGTGGAAGGAGGTGGAGGACCATCCAGTGCTGTACATCAACCGGAAGCTGTCGGTGCGCAAGGGCAGGTACAGCACCATAGAAAAGGAATGCCTCGCCATCAAGTGGACGGTCCTTGCCCTCCACTACTACCTGCTGGGGCACCCTTTCAACCTCTGGTTGGACCACGCGCCCCTGCAGTGGCGCCACCGCATGAAGGATGCCACCGCACGGATCACCCGTTGGTATCTGGCACTCCAGCCGTTTAAGTTCGAGGTGGTCCACAGGCCGGGGGCGCAGATGGTCGTGGCGGATTTCCTCTCCCGTCAAGGGGGGGGGGGGAGTCAGTTGCAGGCTGGACGGCTCCCCGGCCTGAGTCGGGCGGTGGGGGTATGTGGCAGCGGGGGCATGGTCAAGCGTTGGTCTGTGAATGGAGGGCAGAGTCAGGGAATCTTATCTTCTCGTGTAGTAGCACGGTGGTGTAGTGGTTAGCGCTGTCACCTCACAGCAAAAAGGTCCGGGTTCGAGCCCCGTGGCTGGTGAGGGCCCTTCTGTGTGGAGTTTGCATGTTCTCCCTGTGTCCGCGTGGGTTTCCTCTGGGTGCTCCGGTTTCCCCCACAGTCCAAAGACATGCAGGTTAGGTTAACTGGTGACTCTAAATTGACCGTAGGGTGTGAATGTGAGTGTGAATGGTTGTCTGTGTCTATGTGTCAGCCCTGTGATGACCTGGCGACTTGTCCAGGGTGTACCCCGCCTTTCGCCCGTAGTCAGCTGGGATAGGCTCCAGCTTGCCTGCGACCCTGTAGAACAGGATAAAGCGGCTAGAGATCATGAAATGAGATGAGATCTTCTCGTGTTAAAAAATATATCTCTCGTTCGCTTTGCTCATTTGTGATATATACATTAATCACTCGAAGATAAATTTCATAGCTTCCCGCAAAAATGTAATATCCTCTGTCTATGTCATATACATATTTCATACTGTATGTCATTAATTAAAGAACAAAATGCCATACATTTGATTCATTTAGATTTACATTTAACATTGCAGAATGTTGGTGAAACAAGTTAGTTCCTCTTCTCACTGAGCAGCTATAAACAGTTGTTTCCTCAACAGATTCTTATTTTCCCTCTCTGGAAGTTAATAAGAAAAACAAAAACAAGCAAACAAAAGCAAAGCAAAACAAAACCCCAGTCTGTAACATTAAACAAACTGGGAACCACAATGTAAGCTATTCGACAGCGGAAGGCATGCTTCAGACTTAAACATAAAATCATTTGACACTGACTTTATTCATTGATTTCCACAAAACAGTTTGTTGCCAACGCAGTGAACATCACATTGGAGACACTTCTGTCTGTATCAGAGTCATTTAGTTTGCTAGTTGAACTGGAATGTGTATGGATGAATTAATATATAATTACCTCAGATGTGTGAGGAATAAGAGCTGTATTATGGTCAAAGTGCATGTATCGATCCCTGAGAGGAACATGCTGTTCAGTAGAGCCCTCATAAAGTTCAGGGTTCATCAATGACAGGTGTTCAAGGCCAGTTCACTTTATCTACAAGAAATAAAGTGAAATTAAGCTGATTAAAAAAACAATAGTGGAATAACATCAATAGTATAGTATTGCTTCACAAAACACATTTAAATGTGTAAATGTAAGTTATATGCCTTTGAAACTGTCAAACAACATTAAATTGATGTGATCTGATAGAATTATTTGGCCGTGTGGAAATGAAGGTCTGCCCACCCATCCTTTATTTGAATATTATAGTCTTTGATTAACCACATTGATGCACTCCACTGGTGTTTTAACTATCTGTAACAGTTCCCTGACTGGTGTGGACACTGAAGAGATGGGCAGACAGGTTCAGATTCTCCTTCAGTGTTTATTTACAAAGAAACCAAACAAAAACACGCTTTCCAGTGGACTATGACACACGTGCACAAACACACAATGAACGGTCACAACTCTGGCCAGAAGCACCTCTCTCTGCCCCTCTCCCCCTTTTATCTGCTCATCATCACTGCACACAAACACACAGATATAGCACATTAATTAACAACAGGTGCTTCCACTTTGCCACTCACCATCCCCGGCTTCACTCTCCATTCACAAACTGGTGCTTGACCACGCCCCTGCTGCCACATACCCCCACTGCCTGACTCAGGCCGGGGAGCCATCTGATCTGCAGCTGACTCCCCACCCTGCTGGGAGAAGTAGTCCACCACCACCACCATCTGTACCCCTGGCCTGTGGACCACCTCGAATTTAAAAGGCTGTAGGGACAGATACCAACGGGTGATCTGTGCGTTGGCATCCTTCATATGGTGGAGCCCCTGGAGTGGGGTGTGATCTGAGCATAGGGTGAAAGGGCATCCCAGTAGGTCGTAACAGAGGGTGACGACCACCCATTTAATGGCCAAGCACTCTTTCGCGATGGTGCTGTACTTTGTCTCTCACATGGAGAGCTTGCGACTCAAATACAGCAACTGGCACTCCTCCCCCTCCACCATTTGGGAAAAAACGGCTCCCAGCCCTCTATCCAATGTGTTGGTCTGCAAAACAAAAAGGAGAGAGAAGTCAGGGAAGTGTAAAAGTGGTTCCCCATACAGTGCCATTTTTACCTGGGTAAAGGCCTGTTGGCACGGCTCTGTCCACTGGAACAGATCTGGTGCTCCCTTTTCAGTGAGCTCAGTCAGCCGGCTGGTGATGTCCGAATAATTAGGCATGAACCTACGATAATAGCCAACCAACCCCAGGAACTGTCTCACCCCTTTTTGGTCTTGGGCCTCAGGCAGGCCACAATTGCTACAGTTTTATCAATTTGGGAACGTACCTACCCATGACCCAAGTGGAAGCCCAGATACCGGAATTCCACCCGCCCGATTGCACACTTCTTCAGGTTGGCCGTGAGTCCTGCATGCCTCAACGATCCTAGTACAGCCCTGAGGTGTTTCATGTGCCGTGACCAATCATTACTGTATATAATAATGTTGTTTAGGTAGGCCACGGCATAAGCGATGTGTGGATGGATGATTTTATCCATGAGTTGCTGAAATGTTGCGGGAGTCCTGAATATCCTGAACAGAAGGGTGACAAACTGGTGTAAACCAAACAGGGTGGAAAAGGCCATTTTTTCTTGGGATAAGGGAGTCAAGGGACCTGCCAATATCCCTTCATTAAATCCAGTGTGAGCCGTGCCTAACCAATCAAGCAGTTCATCAATGCGAGGCATTGGGTAGGCATTGAATTTAGATACTGCGTTGACCTTGTGTTAGTCTACACAGAACCAGACCGACCTGTCAGTTTTGGGAACCAACACTACCAGGCTGCTCCATTCACTGTGCGACTCCTTGATTATCCCTATCTGGAGCATAGCCTTAAGTTTCTCTTGAACTACAGGTGTTTTGTGTTCAGGGAAGCAGAAGGGGTGCCTATACACCACCACCCCTGGGGGCGTCTCGATGTGGTGTTCTATGAGGTGGGTGTGACCAAGCAGGGGCAAGAACACATCGGAAAACTCCTTTTGCAATCTGACAACCTCCATGAGTTGGGACAGCAAGAGATGGTCTCCACAGGGGACCGGGGCGGGACAAGTGGCAGATTTTATTTTAACCTCTGGCCCCAGCTCCTCCCTCTCTGGAACTACCATTGCCAATGCCACGGGGACCCCCTCGTTCCATAGTTTGAGCAGATTAAGGTGGTATATCTGCCACACCCCACCCATATCCATTCATTTCACCTCATAGTCAACATTCCCAACTTGCTGTGTGACCTCAAAGGGCACTTGCTATATAGCTTCTGAAAAGTATGTTCATTTATACACTCAATACTTGGTTGGGGCTCCTTTACCACAAATTACTGCATCAATGAGGCATAGCATGGAGGCAATCAGCCTGTGGCACTGCTGAGGTGTTATTGAATCCCAGGTTGCTTTGATAGTGGCCTTCAGCTCATCTGTATTTCTGGGCCGAGTGTTTTTCATCTTGCTCTTGACAATATCCCATAGATTCTCTATGGGGTTCAGGTCAGGAGAGTTGGCTGGCCAATCAAGCACAATAATATTATAGTCAGCTAACCATTTGTTAGTAGTTTTGGCACTGTGGGCAGGTGCTAAGTCCTGTCGGAAAAGGAAATCGGCATCTCCATAAAGTTTGTCAGCAGATAGAAGTATGAAGTGCTGTAAAATCTCCTGGTAGACAGCTGCATTGACTTTGAACTTGATAAAACACAGTGGACCAACACCAGCAGATGACATGGCACCCCAAATCATCACAGACTGCAGAAGCTTCAAACTGGACTTCAAGCACCTTGGATTCTGTGCCTCTCCACTTTTCCTCCACACTCTAGGAACTTGATTTCCAAATGAAATGCCAAATTTACTTTCATCTGAAAAGAGGACTTTGGACAACTAAGCAACAGTCCAGTTCTTTCTCTCTTTAGCCCAGGTAAGACACTTCTGATGTTGTCTCTGGTTCAGGAGTGGCTTGATATTAGGAATGCGACAGTTGTAGCCCCTTTCCTGAAGATGTCTGTGCATGGTGACTCTTGATGCACTGACACCAATCTCAGTCCACTCCTTGTGAAGCTCTCCCAAGTTCTTGAATTGACTTTTCTTAACAATCCTCTCAAGACTGCGGTCATCCCTGTTGCTTGTGCACCTTTTCCAGCCAGCCTTTTCAGCAGTGACTTTCTGTGGCTTACCCTCCTTGTGGAGAGTGTCGATGATTGTCTTCTGGACAACTGTCAAGTCAGCAGTCTTCCCCATGATTATGGTTGAGTGTACTGAACTAAACCGAGAGATACACTGCATTTATTGGGTTTTACTCAAACTTGAAATGAAATATTCTAATATTTTGAGATATCTTTTTTGCAATTTTTCTTTTGTTTAATTAAGCTTGAATTTCATCATTAAATATAAAAAGAGTTACTATCACTTGAAAGTAGTTAACCATTTCCAACAGGCACTTATTAGACTTATTATTTTTTCTTAAATACTTCACTGCTCTTATTTTTTAAATCATGTTTTTATAAACTGAAAGAGAGAGAGAGAGAGAGAGAGAGAGAGAGAGAGAGAGAGAGATGAGGAATGGCAACATGCAGAGCCACAAAAAAAAAAAAATTAACTCGTGCACAGTGTGAAGTGCTGTTTAGCCAAAACTAGATAACTGTTTCGTTTATTTCTGGTCAGCAATGCCATGTCCTTATATATATATATATATATATATATATATATATATATATATATATATATATATATATATATATATATATATCAGTGGCGGCTGGTAGTCTTTCAAACAGGGGAGGCTGGTCAGTTACGATATTTCCAGATTTTAAAAGAAAAAAGAAAAAACACATCAATTTTGCCCATACTCTTGCCTCTGATCTGGCTGATTGTTGGCAGGGTCACAAACTGTGAAATAACAGGTTCTTTTGGCCCATTAGCCTACTGTCCAATATACATGATGGTGGTGTTGGGGGGGTTATATTTTAACATTTTATATTTTAAAATTGTAGCATGTTGTTTAAAAATTGATCATTATTGAAAGCAGCTCTTTGTCAGGAACCTCAGCAGTAACAGCAGAGTGTTCTGGAATAGGCACAAGCACTGACCTTGGGGAGCCAAACATAGAGCTGGGTGCCACACATTTCATTCAATGACACTTTCCCTATATTTTACTTATTTTGACTGAGAAATGTTTTATTGACAATTTTGATAACCCTTCACTTTTAATCCAGGTCTGTAGTGTGAAATGTTCTTGGCTGTGTTTTTGTTTAAAAATGTTTTCCAAATTGTAGCTGTGTTTAATTCATATCCAGAAAAATATTCCAATATAATATACTCAGCATAAACATTTTAAATAGATTCTATATTTTTGGTCCATCCATGACATATTACTAAAGTTGCCTATTTACTGTTGTTGATGTGGGTCACTTGCTGTTAGCCAATTCACTTTTTCGTACCAGGAGAGCTGAAAGGAATGAGTATTATTCCCTACCTTTTTCACCAAGTCAATTTGAGGTGTTGGTCTACCCTGCTCTTTAATTTTAATTTTTTCCTCGAAAGGAAGACTGGCAAATGGCTTCACCAAAATTAAATCAGCAATGCTTGGCATCCGTGCGCAGCTTTCTTGCTAGCTGACTAGCCCCCTCAAGTTCAAGTTCAGTCACTCAGATAAATGAAATTTCTGGAACTAAGATAGCAAACTTGACAACACGATATTTACACTTTATTTACAATGAAAATATATACAAACTAAAAAAGCTGGTAGAAACCGTATGTAATGAATGAAATCGAAATGTAAGCTGATCTCTTAAAATACACCACAGCACTTGCGAATCCGCATGGGACTGAACTGAGATTCACCGCTGCCTGTCTATATTTGAAACGAGCTGTCAATCAAAGAAAATATCCGGCTGCTTTCACCAATCACCAGTCTCCTCGCGGAAAGCTTTGCCATGTCCCTCCCACTGTGAGGCTGGGAATCCGTGGGCCGGGCGTTTTCGCAGTATTTGTCCAATAACCATCTTGCATTTTGATATTGAAAAGTGCCTAGCTCCCAAATGCCATTGAAGTCCAGTGAGGCTGGGAGTCTGTGGGGCGGGCGTTTTCACAGTATTTGTCCAATAACCATCTTGCATTTTGATATTGAAAAGCGCATAGCTCCCAAATGCCATTGAAGTCCACTGAGGCTGGGAGTCCGTGGGGTGGGCGTTTTCACAGTATTTGTCCAATAATCGTCTTGCATTTTGATATTGAAAAGCGCATAGCTCCCAAATGCCATTGAAGTCCACTGAGGCTGGGCTGCATCGCGCTGTCATGAGGGGGAAAAACTCACGCACACATTAGGCGAACTGGGGAAAGTTATAACGGAATGATTTCGCACTGTAGTTGGGTTGAGCACATATATTTCTATGATTCTGGATCTGAAATAGCAATGTTATAAGGTCGGCTATAACATAAGCCTAGCGCAATTCATCCTACACGATGTTAATCATTTTTAGAGGAGGCTGAGCCTCCCTCGTTGTCTTAGAGCAATCGCCCGTTTTATATATATATATATGTGTGTGTGTGTGTGTGTGTGTGTGTGTGTGTATGTATGTTTGATTGCTGTTGTGCTTACAACAGTAACAGATTACATAGTCCTACTTTTAAATGCAAGATAAACATGGAAGATTTACTCACTGTACACTTTATGAGGAACACATGTATACCTGCACATTTATGCAGTTGTCTAATCAGTCAATTATGTGGCAGTAGCACAGTGTATAAAATCATGCAGATACAGGTCAAGAGCTTCAGTTAAGTTTTACATCAAACACCAAACGTGGATATTGGTACCAGATGTGCTCATTTGAGTATTTCAGAAACTGCTGATCTCCTAGGATTTTTACATAGAACAGTTTCTAGAGTTTACACAGAATGGTGTGGAAAAACAACATTGAATGGAAATACCTTGTAGATGAGAGAGGTCAGAGGAAAATTGCCAGATTGGTTCAAGCTGCCAGGAAGGATATAGTAATTCACATAATCACTCTTCACAGCCGTGGTAAGCAGAAAAGCATCTCACCATGCACAAAACATCGAACCTTGAGGTGGTGGACATTTCCTAACTGTACTAAAATGTCATGATATTCTCAGGAGGCACATGAGATGAGGAAGAGATCTGGATATACTGTCTGTTGAAACTGTGCAGCTCCCAGATTTTGACTGTCAGGATCTTTTCCACTGAATGAAGTGATCACTGACAAGACACTGGAGGGTGTATCTGACTTTGTTCTGCAACCTGTAGAAGTGATTTCAGGAAGGTTTTTTTTTTTTTTAAATACACTTCACAGCAAGTACAGTAGAATTTCCTGAACATGTTTTGCATAGTTATAACCTCAGAAGTACAACACACATACCGTACCAGCCCACCCTTCATAGAGGAGGACCATAAGTTCAGCTGAGAGAGCACAAAGCATTCAAAATGTACAGATGATGATTAATACTGATTTGTTATGACATCATGGCAACTCTTACAAAGAAAAGAAAGTATTTGCAAATTATTGGAACAACCAGCTTCAACAGCAAGTGAAAGTATGAAAACATTTCCTTTTGCCACTGGTGTGGTTTTTACAGTTACCCTGCCTTTACCCACATTCTTTTCATAGATGGTACACTGAAGAAGTAAAATGATTCTGAGCATCAATGAAAGAGCACCAGGATGCAGAGACTGTAATGTAAGCATGTTACAGTGGTGCTTGAAAGTTTGTGAACCCTTTAGAATTTTCTATATTTCTGCATAAATATGACCTAAAACATCATCAGATTTTCACACAAGTCCTAAAGTAGATAAACAGAACCCAGTTAAACAAATGAGACAAAAAATATTATACTTGGTCATTTATTTATTGAGGAAAATGATCCAATATTACATATCTGTGAGTGGCAAAAGTATGTGAACCTTTGCTTTCAGTATCTGGTGTGACCCCCTTGTGCAGCAATAACTGCAACTAAACGTTTCCGGTAACTGTTGATCAGTCCTGCACACCGGCTTGGAGGAATTTTAGCCCGTTCCTCTGTACAGAACAGCTTCAACTCTGGGATGTTGATGGGTTTCCTCACATGAACTGCTCGCTTCAGGTCCTTCCACAACATTTCCATTGGATTAAGGTCAGGACTTTGACTTGGCCATTCCAAAACATTAACTTTATTCTTCTTTAACCATTCTTTGGTAGAATGACTTGTGTGCTTAGGGCAGAGTCCTGCACGGGTCCATTTTTTGAGATCCACACCCACCCACATCCGCACAGTACAGCACCGGACCCACCCATTAACCCGTGATTATATCAAAGTTAAATCCGCACCGACCCGGACCTGTTAACATCCCACCCGTTACCCACCCGTGCCTGCGAAAAAACACACAATTTAAAGCATTCTAATAGAGCACTTTATTTTTTCGATGTGCCTCTCAACGAAAAACAACGTGATGGTATGGAAAAATACACTCAATTTGTTCCTATTTCTTTCAGATTTTCGTAGTAAAAGTAACGGTAAACACGGGCATTTCCTGTACTGGAGCCCTAAATAACACAATGGAAAATGGAAAAAAAAAGTCAGTTTAAAGCAAAATAACATCAGATAGCAGATGTAGGCCTGCCTTAATTTGATCCAAGGTTACTGTGAAGGAACAGTATATCGTCCACAGTCCCAGGTTTGAGCTGCGTTCTGCGTTCTTGGATCACAAATCCAGCAGAGGAAGTCTCTCTCACTCACAGCGCATGGATGCAGGGACTGAGAGAACACCTCACGCAATCATTGCCAAGTTGGGGAAATCCTTTTCATGTTCTTTCCACCACAAAAGGACGTCGAAGGAATCCCTCTTAGGTGGCTTGAGTTCAATGTATGCTGAAACTTCATCTTCGTTCAGCTCAGTATCATCGCTGGAATCCTCCACATCGGATAAATGATCAGATGGAGACAGACGGGGTCTTTTCGCCGCTTGGTTCACAATGGCGGTGCTGTGGCCTGGTGTGGTGTCGCGTTTCTCGCGGAGCTCTGTTAAAATAGAAACAATAATAAATGTGATGAAAATTAAAATCTACTTGTTCATACTAAAAAACAAATAGGCCTATGTATGAACTACAGACTAAATATCTTACCTTCCACAAGATGCCGAGCTTCATTGTGAACTCTGATTACGTCAGACCCACTGGGCAGCAGCTTCAGGCTTTTCAATTTTGGGTGTAAAAACATAGCCAGTTTGTGCAGGGGGTGTAGTTGAAATTTCTCATCAAGGACCTTGAGACATTTTCCTTCAGCGATGACAATGTCATGCTGTCAGTCGAACACTGCTGTAGGTGACGTCTTAGGTGCGCCAACCACACAGCTGTCAAGTGAAGGGTGGGAGTTTTGGAGGCTTCTAAGGCTTTGGTTGCGTCTTTGAATCGTGCCAAAAAAGCCACAATTTCGTGCAAAGTCTCCCTGCTAATGGGGGTCAAACGGTCTTCTTCTCCTCGCTCCTCTAAGAGAACATGGATGGCCTCGTACTGGCTGCTGATTGAGTCAAGCATTGTGTGAAGCGAGTTCCACCGTGTTTCCACGGATGCTTTCAGCATTTTCTCCAGACGACTCTGGAGGTGTGACTGCTTAAAATAAGTCATGAGCGATTTGGCAGACTCAATGAATCCAGAAATCTCTTCACCAAACTCATCTTCGTCTGTGTTTTCCAAGTGTGGTATGCAGTACTGTGTTCAGGGTATGCGCTGTGCAATTCAACCTGGTGACTGTACGGAGAGCAGTGACAATGTTTGAGCCTTTGTCAGTTACATACACCAGTTTAGGAAAAAACTCTTCAAGTCCGAATTTACGGAGTGCATGGATTAAAGCTGGCTTAATGTTGTCAGCTGTTTTGCGTAACGTGCTGTCCCAATCCGTGGTGCAAAGCACTCGCTCCTTCAGCACCCAGTCTCTGTTAATGTAATGTATGGTCACACAGAGAGAGCCTACTTTTCGGAAATCATCAGTCCAGAAATCAAGCATAACAGCCCCGTTACAGTCAGTCATTTGTGACCTTAGCTCAGGAGTAATGCTTTGTCTGGTGTCATCGGCACACTTCTTAAGTCTACGAGAGACAGTGGTTGGATCGGGCAAAAGTTGCTGTGCATCCACTGCACCTGCCCGCGCTCCGACATTGATTAAACCCTGAGCCAATTCCAGAAATCCAACGCCACTCACTGTCTCAAAGGACCTAATGTCCCGACTCACAAAATTCACAGCCAACTGCGCTATGGTCTCCTTGTCCTCCCTCCTTGGAGGTTTGTAGCTTTGGGGAAAAAAACGTTCGATTGTTGAGCTGCTGGTGGCACCTAGGGTGACCACCTGTCCCGCATAGCGCGTGCGCGTACAGCATTTGAAGCCGAATTTATGCGTCCCGCAAATTCAGAACGTGTCCCGCATAATCGATGCTTGCTGAGGGGGCTGTCGCTCTCCCCGGGCCACCCAGGCAGTCAAACGAATATTACGAGTACTTGACATTTCAGCACACCACCGTCGCCACTATAGACTGTAGAACAAAACCACACACACACACACACACACCCCTCACAACTGACTGGTTGTTGTCAACTTTTTGTTGTTGCCATGACACCGCACTCACGTGCACAGACAGTGACGAGGGACGCAGGTGCAGCATGCATTGCTTTCATATTAAAAAATGGAGAAAGGTACCGGGGAGATGGCAGGTGAGGCACCGCCACCTCCAGTTAAAAAGAGAAGGTGTATGTACAGGAAAGAGTGGGAAAATTAATATTTGTGGCTGAAAGGGGTTGAGGGGGATACCGAGAGGGCTTTTTGTGACCTTTGCAAAACATCTTCTTTCTCAATCAGACATGGCGGGGAATACGATGTGAAACGACACAGGCTCGCGGAGACTCACAAAAAACGTGTGCAACAGAAAGAAACGTCTGAATCTATGGATGCTTTCCTCCGACCTAAAAACGACTCTCTAGCTGACAAAGTGACTGCGGCAGAGGTGACGAGTGTGTATCACACTGTCCAACACGCAATATCATATCGGGCAGGAGATTGTGGCACAAAGCTGTGGTTGTGAGTTAAGAGACTTTTTTTCTACTGTTTCTGTGGTGCTGAGCCACTACAATTCCTGTTAATCCACTGAAAACTAAATGGAGACTTGTCACTATTCCTGCTGTACTGATGCACTGCAAAGCCTCAGACTCAATATTATATTATGATCGATTTAAAGTGAATAAATTGTAATGGAAAATAAATAAAATTGAGTAGCTTCAGTAAATCATAAGTGGAAGTGTGTCTGTCAAGTCATTGAATGGTCAAAATATTATGAATGTTTATTTAAAAAAAAAACACACATTTGGTGGCCTGTTCATGACCATACGGTACATCACCAATAATAGCAGATTAGGGTATTATTGATATACCATGTAAGGTAGTATGTGCTAGAAATGGGTAAACCACTATCTGTGAGTCTTCCAGTGGCCGGCGCGGCGCAGCGGGGGCGGCGTCCCACATTGTCCCTCAAAAACATACCCCTTGTCCCCCCTTGGGCTTATGAGCAGGTGGTCACCCTAGTGGCACCTGTGGTTGTCGTCCTTGTGCAGATCTCGGCATGTTTCCTCAGGGAAGACATCCCCAGTTTCTGACTGTCATATGCGAGGGTTTTGTAACATGCTTTACAAGCTGCATATCCAGTCACCGTGTTGTTGTCTTCATCAGCTATCAAGCCAAATTTATTCCAAATTTCAGAATTTGCCCTGGAAGAATCATTGTTAACTATTTTATATGTACCCTTAGCCAACTTCAGTTTTATCTCATCCGACATGCCGATGCCTGATGCTAGAAATTTGCAGCGGTCGTGGTTTAGTGATGTAGGGTAGGCTATATGTTAAATATTGTAGCGGCCTACTGAGCACATTGTGATTATGGCCATTTGTACATGATAATGAAATATTATTATAGTCTAATTTATACTGTGAATATATAGGCTTATTACAGTTTTGATGCATCTGATACCCGCCCGTGTGTAATCACTACCCGCCCGCATACCCGCCCATAAAATTCCAGATTGTTAAAAACCCGCCCATTTCAGCAACTATTTGGCCATACCCGTGGGTACCCGTGGGTACCCAACCCAGTGCAGGACTCTAGCTTAGGGTCGTTGTCTTGCTGCATGACCCACCTTCTCTTGAGATTCAGTTCATGGACAGATGTCCTGACATTTTCCTTTAGAATTCCCCGGTATAATTCAGAATTCATTGTTCCATCAATGATGGCAAGCCGTCCTGGCCCAGATGCAGCAAAACAGGCCCAAACCATGATACTACCACCACCATGTTTAACAGATGAGATATGGTTCTTATGCGGGAATGCAGCATTTTCCTTTCTCCAAACATAACACTTCTCATTTAAACCAAAAAGTTCTATTTTGGTCTCATCTGTCCACAAAACATTTTTCCAATAGCCTTCTGGCTTGTCCACATGATCTTTAGCAAACTGCAGATGAGCAGCAATGTTCTTTTTGGAGAGCAGTGGCTTTCTCCTAGGTAGCACAGTGGTGTAGTGGTTAGCACTGTCGCCTCACAGCAAGAAGGTCCTGGGTTCGAGCCCAGTGGCTGACGCGGGCCTTTCTGTGTGGAGTTTGCATGTTCTCCTCGTGTCTGCATGGGTTTCCTCTGAGTGCTCCGGTTTCCCCCACAGTCCAAAGACATGCAGGTTAGGCTAACTGGTGGCTTTAAATTGACCGTAGGTGTGAATGGTTGTTTGTGTGTCTGTATGTCAGCCCTGCAATGACCTGGTGACTTGTCCAGGGTGTACCCCGCCTCTTGTCCATAGTCAGCTGGGATAGGCTCCAGCTTGCCTGCAACACTGTACAGGATACATGGCTACAGATAATGTAGGATGGGTGGATGGATGACTTTCTCCTTGCAACCATTGTTGTTCAGTGTTCTCCTGATGGTGGACTCATGAACATTAACATTAACCAATGTGAGAGAGGCCTTCAGTTGCTTAGAAGTTACTCTGGGCCCTTTGTTGGTCGACTACTCCTGGGCAGCGTAACAATGGTTTTGAATTTCCTCCATTTGTACACAATCTGTCTGACTAGATTGTTGGAGTCTAAACTCTTTAGAAATGGTTTTGTAACCTTTTCCAACTTGATGAGCATCAACAACGCTTTTTCTGAGGTCCTCAGAAATCTCTTTTGTTCGTGCCATGATACTCTTCCACAAACATGTGTTGTGAAGATCAGACTTTGATAGATCCCTGTTCTTTCAATAAAACGTGCCCACTCACACCTGATTGCCATCCCACTGATTGAAAACACCTGACTCTAATTTCACCTTCAAATTAACTGCTAATCCTAGAGGTTCACATACTTTTGCCACTCACAGATATGTAATATTGGATCATTTTCTTCAATAAATAAATGATCAAGTATAATATTTGTGTCTCATTTGTTTAACTGGGTTCTCTTTATCTACTTTTAGGACTTGTGTGAAAATCTGATGCTGTTTTAGGTCACATTTATGCAGAAATATAGAAAATTCTAAAGGGTTCACAAACTTTCAAGCACCACTGTATATAGTTCCTGTTAATTCAATCACAAGCACAATTGAGGCCAGTTTTATTTAAAATTCAGCCTTGGCAAAATGCATTGCTCGAAGTCATTTTCAATCTAATCTTTATCTAGTGATGTGCAACTGCTGGAGACAATCATTTTGTGGTGTTTACTTGCAAGGACAAAAGAATGGAAAGTCTCTTTACTAAAAACTGCCATATAATAGAAGTCAAATTGCAGCTGTTGAATTCTGTCAATAACCATCCATTATCTATACAGCTTATCCATCAGGGTTGCAGGGGACTCTGGCACCAATCCCAGCTGACATTGGGCAAAAGGTGAGATACACCCAGGAGAAGTCACCAAACTATCACAGAGACGAACAACCATTCACACTTACAATCACACCTATGGGCAATTTAGAGATGCTAATTGACCTAATCCACATATCTTTAGATTGTGGGAGGAAACTGGAGCACCCAGAGGAAACTCACACAAACACAGGGAGAACATGCAAACTCCACACAAAAAAATCCCAGTCAGCTGTGAAGTTTGAACTCAGAACTGCTGTGAGGCAGTGTTCACTACTACATCACTGTGCTGCATGAAACTGCAAAGTTTACATAAAGTCTGCTCTGTGGACTTCACCTGTGTACAACCCCGATTCCAAAAAAGTTGGGACAAAGTACAAATTCTAAATAAAAATGGAATGCAATAATTTACAAATCTCAAAAACTGATATTGTATTCACAATAGAACATAGATAATATATCAAATGTCGAAATGAGACATTTTGAAATTTCATGCCAAATATTGGCTCATTTGAAATTTCATGACAGCAACACATCTCAAAAAAGTTGGGACAGGGGCAATAAGAGGCTGGAAAAGTTAAAGGTACAAAAAAGGAACAGCTGGAGGACCAAATTGCAACTCATTAGGTCAATTGGCAATAGGTCATTAACATGACTGGATATAAAAAGAGCATCTTGGAGTGGCAGCAGCTCTCAGAAGTAAAGATGGGAAGAGGATCACCAATCCCCCTAATTCTGCACTGACAAATAGTGGAGCAATATCAGAAAGGAGTTTGACAGTGTAAAATTACAAAGTTTGAACATATCATCATCTACAGTGCATAACATCATCAAAAGATTCAGAGAATCTGGAAGAATCTCTGTGCATAAGGGTCAAGGCTGGAAAACCATACTGGGTGCCCGTGATCTTTGGGCCCTTAGACAGCACTGTATCACATACAGGCATGCTTCTGTATTGGAAATCACAAAATGGGCTCAGGAATATTTCCAGAGAACATTATCTGTGAACACAATTCACCATGCCATCCACCGTTGCCAGCTAAAACTCTATAGTTCAAAGAAGAAGCCGTATCTAAACATGATCCAGAAGCGCAGATGTCTTCTCTGGGCCAAGGCTCATTTAAAATGGACTGTGGCAAAGTGGAAAACTGTTCTGTGGTCAGACGAATCAAAATTTGAAGTTCTTTATGGAAATCAGGGACGCCATGTCATTCGGACTAAAGAGGAGAAGGATGACCCAAGTTGTTATCAGCGCTCAGTTCAGAAGCCTGCATCTCTGATGGTATGGGGTTGCATTAGTGCGTGTGGCATGGGCAGCTTACACATCTGGAAAGACACCATCAATGCTGAAAGGTATATGCAGATTCTAGAGCAACATATGCTCCCATCCAGATAACGTCTCATTCAGGGAAGACCTTGCATTTTTCAACATGACAATGCCAAACCACATACTGCATCAATTACAGCATCATGGCTGCATAGAAGAAGGGTCTGGGTACTGAACTGACCAGCCTGCAGTCCAGATCTTTCACCCATAGAAAATATTTGGCACATCATAAAACGGAAGATACGACAAAAAAGACCTAAGACAGTTGAGCAACTAGAATCCTACATTAGACAAGAATGGGTTAACATTCCTATCCCTAAACTTGAGCAACTTGTTTCCTCAGTCCCCAGACATTTACAGACTGTTGTAAAGAGAAAAGGGGATGTCTCACAGTGGTAAACATGGCCTTGTCCCAACTTTTTTGAGATGTGTTGTTGTCATGAAATTTAAAATCACCTAATTTTTCTCTTTAAATGATACATATTCTCAGTTTAAACATTTGATATGTCATCTATGCTCTATTCTGAATAAAATATGGAATTTTGAAACTTCCACATCATTGCATTCCGTTTTTATTTACAATTTGTACTTTGTCCCAACTTTTTTGGAATCAGGGTTGTAATTCATCCTTCTAGAGAAAGACTAAGAAGAGAAAAGAATAAAGTATAAAAATTTGAAGTTTTATAAAACCATATATCCATATACAGTTGTGCATGAAAGTTTGTGAACCCTTTAGAATTTTCTATATTTCTGCATAAATATGATCTAAAACATCATCAGATTTTCACACAAGCCCTAAAAGTAGATAAAGAGAACCCAGTTAAACAAATGAGACACAAATATTATACTTGGTCATTTATTTATTGAAGAAAATGATCCAATATTACATATCTGTGAGTGGCAAAAGTATGTGAACCTCTAGGATTGGCAGTTAATTTGAAGGTGAAATTAGAGTCAGGTGTTTTCAATCAGTGGGATGACAATCAGGTGTGAGTGGGCACCCTGTTTTATTTAAAGAACCTATCAAAGTCTGATCTTCACAACACATGTTTGTGGAAGTGTATCATGGCACGAACAAAAGAGATTTCTGAGGACCTCAGAAAAAGCGTTGTTAATACTCATCAGGCTGGAAAAGGTCACAAAACCATCTCTAAAGAGTTTGGACTCCACCAATCCACAGTCAGACAGATTGTGTACAAATGGAGGAAATTCAAGACCATTGTTACCCTCCCCAGGAGTGGTCAACCAACAAAGATCACTCCAAGAGCAAGGCATGTAATAGTCGGCGAGGTCACAAAGGACCCCAGGGTAACATCTAAGCAACTGAAGGCCTCTCTCACATTGGCTAATGTTAATGTTCATGAGTCCACCATCAGGAGAACACTGAACAACAATGGTGTGCATGGCAAGGTTGCAAGGAGAAAGCCACTGCTCTCCAAAAAGAACATTGCTGCTCGTCTGCAGTTTATTAAAGATCATGTGGACAAGCCAGAAGGCTATTGTAAAAATGTTTTATGGATGGGTGAGACCTAAATAGAACTTTTTGGTTTAAATGAGAAGCATTATGTTTCGAGAAAGGAAAACACTGCATTCCAGCATAAGAATCTTATCCCATCTGTGAAACATGGTGGTGGTGGTAGTATCATGGTTTGGGCCTGTTTTGCTGCATTGCTATCATTGATGGAACAATGAGTTCTGAATTATACCAGCGAATTCTAAAGGAAAATGTCAGGACATCTGTCCATGAACTGAATCTCAAGAGAAGGTGGGTCATGCAGCAAGACAACAACCCTAAGCACATAAGTCGTTCTACCAAAGAATGGTTAAAGAAGAATAAAGTTAATGTTTTGGAATGGCCAACTCAAAGTCCTGACCTTAATCCAATGGAAATGTTGTGGAAGGACCTGAAGCGAGCAGTTCATGTGAGGAAACCCACGAACATCCCAGAGTTGAAGCTGTTCTGTACGGAGGAATGGGCTAAAATTCCTCTAAGCTGGTGTGCAGGACTGATCAACAGTTACCGGAAACGTTTAGTTGCAGTTATTGCTGCACAGGGGGGTCACATCAGATACTGAAAGCAACGCCTCACATACTTTTGCCACTCACAGATATGTAATATCCTCCTGGGAACCAAGAAAAAAAGTGTCTTTCAATTTCTCTTTTGTTGTGATTTCCTTACTAGCAATTTCCCATCAACCCTCCTAGTCACATGATATATCATTGGAAAGCCAGGATATACTCTTTACAAGACACCAAGATAAAAATGAATAGCTTGAAAGAGTAAGAGGGTGTGCATGTAAAACAAATGTCAACTACAGAGGACACAAGTCTATGGGTTGGTTCTCAGGAGGATATTGAACAATTTTCCTCAATAAATAAATGACCAAGTATAATATTTTTGTCGCATTTGTTTAACTGGGTTCTTTTTATCTACTTTTAGGACTTGTGTGAAAATCTGATGATGTTTTAGGTCATATTTATGCAGAAATATAGAAAATTCTAAAGGGTTCACAAACTTTCAAGCACCACTGTATAGCAATCACTCTGTTTCCTTTCTAGCACACAGCACACAGGGCTCTTGCTCAGAGGGAAAAAAAAGTACACATTCTGACTCATCTCTTCCTTTCTTCTTTTGTCTCTTAATCCACATTTCCACTTATTAGAATGGTTAAATCTATTAAATCTATTTTGAATTTAACCATCCTTTTTTTAAGCTAATTAGCCACTGGCCTATGTCTGTGCTCTCTCAGCAAGGGATCATTAGGGGTTGTATTATCAGCTCTAATGTTAAGGATATCAACATGTGCATCACTGAACATCTTCTGTATCTAGGTTGGTAAAGGTCCTCCAACCCTGAAATGAGTAAAAATAGTGTGTTTATCATAAGTAACCATTCAATTATTATAAGACCACTGCATCGAAATTAAAGAAAAAAAAATATTGGCTTCATTATGTGCTTTAGCAGACATTCTTTCACAGAAGATATCTGTTGTATAATGATCTGTGGGAGCACTGAGTCATGGTTAATTCTGCATACAGTTCCTCACACAAGAGCACAACAGGCTTCTGGACCATATGTATGACTTTGAGAGGTACTGTAGAGCAAGCTACCCTGGGAAGAGACTGGTTACCACAGTGATGACAATTTCAGGAGAGATAGCTCTGGCCAACAGATCCTTTAGACCATTTCCTCCTCCACAGGAGCTGCTAGAGAATGACGTAGGCAGCCTTTTTTTCATACTTAGTAAATGTCCGTTGAAACAATTGAAGGAAAATCCATCATGGATTTATTTTGTAATTGTCAGGAAGTGGTAGGAAATGGATGCAAGTGCAGAAGAATGTTTATTAACAATTGTGAAAACACACACAGGCAAACAATCCAAAATTGGCAGGCAAACTCATAAACGTGAAACTAGCAAGTGGTCAGCCGAGGCACAAACAGAACATCACAGGCAGCGAGAAAAACAGGAACTAGGAACAGGCACAGGAATCAGAAAACCAGGAAATCAAACAAGAAAACTAAGGCTCCGTAATGAGCACTGACGTGGCATAATACTTTGCACTAAGCGTGCATCTGCTCAGTCTTTATATAGGCGCGCTGATGCGCCTTAATCCCATGCAGGTGTGCATGATTAATAGCACGCTTGTGAGAGTCCGCTCAGTGCACACGCAATCCAGACAATTCAACTGGTGTGTGCGCCAAAGCGCACAGGACCGACAGAACCCCCCCTTCAGATCTCCCTTCGGGAGTGAAAATCCATTCTTCCTGGCCCCGGGGATGAGTGCCTGATGTTGGGTGCCATGTCATTGGCATGCAGCTCTGAGCCGACGTGGCACTGGATAATTGGCTCAGGTGGGGGCTTGGGCTCCGGCTCAGGACAGGACTTGGACTCTGTGCTTGAAGTGGGCATGAGCTCTGGAGATGACTTGGACTCTGAACTGGATTCCGGCGCGAGCTTTGGAGAAGACTCGGGCTCTGGCCTGGAAGTGAGCTCAAGGTTGGGACTTGACCCGGACTCTGAACTGGATTCAGGCATGAGCTCTGGAGAAGACTTGGGCTCTGGCCTGGAAGTGGCCTCAAACTTGGGACTTGACCCGGACTCTGGACTGGAAGTGTGCTTGAGCTCTGGACTTGACTTGGACTTTGGACTGGACTTGAGCTCTGGAGAAGACTTGGGCTCTGGAGATGACTCAGGCTCAAGCTCTGGACTGGACTTGGGCTCTGGACTGGACTCAGGCTCAAGCTCTGGACTGGACTCGGGGTCTGGACTCAACTCGGGCTTGAGCTCTGGACTGGACTCAGGGTCTGGACTGGACGTGAGCTTGGGCTCAGGACTTGACTTGGACTCTGGACTTGACTTGGACTCTGGACTGGATGCAAGCTCGAACTCTGGACTTGACTTGGATTCTGGGCTGTAAGTGGGCTTGAGCTCTGGACCTGATCTTGGACAGGAAGCATTCTTGAGCTCTGGACTGGACCCAGACCTTGGACTGGAAGCATGTTCGAGCTCAAGACTTGACTTGGACTCTGGACTGTACTCAGGCATGGGCTCGAGCTCTGTCTGCGCATTGCTTTGGTCCTAGTCAGGACCTGGCGGCGGGATGACGGCGTCTTCATAGCTGGGTGATGGCAGGACGATGGTGTCTTCATAGCCAGGCAGTGGGACGATGATGTCTTCATAGCCGGGCGGTGGCAGGACAACAATATCTTCATAGTATAGGTGGGGGTGGGACGACAACGTCTTCATAGCCAGCTGAGGCAGAGATCGCTTCATTGTCCTCTGGCACTGGTTCTAGAACAGACACTGGCATTGGAGCTGACACTGGCACAGACGTTGACTCTAGCATTGGCTCAGGCTTAGGTTCTGGCACTGGCTTTTGCTCTGGCTCTGGTGCTGGCAGTGACTCTAGCTGGTGCTCTGGTTCAGAATCAGAAAAAGCTTTATTGCCAAGTAATTGTTGCAACTACAAGGAATTTGGCTTGGAGTTAAGGTGCTCAATAAATAAATGCTAAATAAAGGCAGTCTATTCTAAGATGTTAAAAAATAAGAACTAAATAAACAAGATAAAAATAAGATAAAATAAATAAACAACTGTGCAGGTAAACAAATGTGCAAATTAGGTAAACAATAAGATAAAGTAAACAAATGTGCAAATCAGGTAAACAACTGGGGGGCAGAGTAAATGAGGTCACTGGTCTTGTTTATTGAGGTGGGGGGCAGAGTGGGTCAGGAGTCTGAGGTATGATACTGGCGGGGGGGCAGAGTAAGTGGGGGTCACTGGTCATGTTTATGAGGCCAGCAGCAATGCTGGCATTCAGATGCTGGCTCTGATGCAGGCTGAGGAACTGGTTCTGGTTCAGGTGCTGGTTCAGATGCAGGCTCTGGGATTGACTGTGTAATGGGCTGTGGGACTGGCTCTGCACTGATGGCCTTCAGGAAGTGCTCTAGAGCAATGGCCTCCTCTGCTGCCACTGCATTGGCCTCAGATGGAATAGCCCCCTCCCCAAAAATTTTATGGGGGTACTCCTTCG
This sequence comes from Neoarius graeffei, assembly GCF_027579695.1. Taxonomy (NCBI): domain Eukaryota; kingdom Metazoa; phylum Chordata; class Actinopteri; order Siluriformes; family Ariidae; genus Neoarius; species Neoarius graeffei. The sequence continues at coordinate 65,382,275 of NC_083575.1, read as the reverse complement.
TGCTCATCCAGTCAGCCAGGAAGTCATGCATGTAACTCAGATGGGTTCTGGAGGCTTGGGTTCTTCAAGGTCTGCATAAAAGGTGCCACACTGTATGCTGAAGCCACATGGGTGATACTCTCCATTGTGGGCTGTAAACACCACTGTACACTGCCAGAAAAATGAGGCTAGAGGCTGAGATACAAAATTCTGGAAGTGGTGTGGCATGGTGTACTGGAACCCTTCTGCTGCATCCACTGTTTGGCGAAGTATTCTGTCAGGGAGTGGTAGGAAATGGATGCAAGTGCAGAAGAAATGTTTATTAACAACTGTGAAAACACACACAGGCAAACAATCCAAAATCGGCAGGCAAACTCATAAATGTGAAACTAGCAAGTGGTCAGCCGAGGCACAAACAGAACATCACAGGCAGCGAGCAAAACAGGAATTAGGAACAGACACAGGAATCAGAAAACCAGGAAATCAAACAAGGAATCTAAGACTCTGTAATACGCACTGACGTGGCGTAATACTTTGCACTCAGCGTGTGTCTGCTCAGTCTTATATAGGCATGCTGATGCGCCTTAATCCCATGCAGGTGTGCATGATTAACAGCGCGCATGCAAAAGTCTGCTCAGCATGTGCACAGTTCAGAGCGTGCCCAAGAATTCAACTGGTGCATGCGCCAAAGTGCGCAGGACTGACAGTCATGAAATTCTGAACTTACTTTTTTGGTTTAAATTTCTTTAAACATCATTGTACTGGGGCGGCACGGTGGTGTAGTGGTTAGCGCTGTCGCCTCACAGCAAGAAGGTCCTGGGTTCGAGCCCCGGGGCCGGCGAGGGCCTTTCTGTGCGGAGTTTGCATGTTCTCCCCGTGTCCGCGTGGGTTTCCTCCGGGTGCTCCGGTTTCCCCCACAGTCCAAAGACATGCAGGTTAGGTTAACTGGTGACTCTAAATTGACCGTAGGTGTGAATGTGAGTGTGAATGGTTGTCTGTGTCTATGTGTCAGCCCTGTGATGACCTGGCGACTTGTCCAGGGTGTACCCCGCCTTTCGCCCGTAGTCAGCTGGGATAGGCTCCAGCTTGCCTGCGACCCTGTAGAAGGATAAAGCGGCTACAGATAATGAGATGAGATGAGATCATTGTACTGAGATAGCACTGGTTAAAGTCATAAATAGACCTATGACTGGCCTCTGATCAGGGCTGTGTCTCCTTGCTTGTGTTGCATGACTTTAGTGAAGCCTTTGACACCATTGATCACACCATTCTAATTGATAGACTAGAAAATGTTTTTGGAATTAAGGGAACAGCCCTCTCCTGGCTCATGTCTTATTTAACTGATCATTATCAGTTGATGGAACTGGTGACTTTTCTACAGAGGCCTTTCACATGACCTCATCATAACTGTGGATTTGTTTATGTGGTCATATTGCCAGACAAGCTGTGTATTTGACAAACACTGGCACAGTAGCAGCACAAGTGTATGCAAGTAATTATAAGCCCAATTCAGTAAATATCTATAGATAAACTTTTAGAAGTTACATCTAAAAGAACAATGCAAGAGACCTGTAGAGCTTTTGAAGGTAATAACAGACATGGAGATAAGCCAGTTTAACTTTTCACCGCTTCTCAGTGAAACCAGAAAGACAAGAAAAATGGCAGACTGCAGTTAAACGGGAAGACTGAATGCCAATGAAGCATTCCTGTGTGTGGAGAACATTTTATATGAGGTTAGTATGAAAGCTCTGTGCACCTGTTATTTCTCCTAACACTTTTCTAGCTCAAGGCCATTCAGTTATAAAAATCCCATAGGCCTAGATCTAGCCTAGCTGTACTCAAGTTAACATTCAACAAGTCCATAAGTTGGCATAACATGGACAGAACTTTGGTCTAGATAGTAAAGCTTTTAACAGGTTGCATGGTCTGGTACTACTGAGTACAGTCTACTGGTACATACACAGGCGTGTCATACTTAGCAGCTCTACAAAAAACATGCCAAATGGCAAATGTCTCATCTCATCATCTCTAGCTGTTTTATCCTGTTCGACAGGGTCGCAGGCAAGCTGGAGCCTATCTCAGCTGACTACGGGTGAAAGGCGGGGTACACCCTGGACAAGTCGCCAGGTCATCACAGGGCTGACACATAGACACAGACAACCATTCACACCTACGGTCAATTCAGAGTCACCAGTTAACCTAACCTGCATGTCTTTGGACTGTGGGGGAAACCGGAGCACCCGGAGGAAACCCACACGGACATGGGGAGAACATGCAAACTCCACATAGAAAGGCCCTCGCCAGCCACAGGGCTCGAACCTGGACCTTCTTGCTGTGAGGCGACAGCGCTAACCACTACACCACCGTGCCGCCCCAATGGCAAATGTATGATCGTTAAACCATATATCTGGATGTGGGCTTTGGACATAATATATTTTATTAGACCTAATGCTTGGCTTGACTAGCAGCATGTTTGTTATGTACTGATAATGTAGATGAGGCTAAACACCATAAAATATGCTAGATCTAGGCCCTGGCTTGTTGATTACTATTAGAAGGTCATGTTTGTGGCAGTATGGTAGTGCAGTGGTTAGCACTGTCTCCTCACATCAAGAAGGTTCTGGGTTCGAGCCCAGTGTCTGGTGGGGGCCTTTCTGTATGGAGTTTGCATGTTCTTCGTATGTTTGTGTGGGTTTCTTCTAGGTGCTCTGATTTTCCCCACAGTTCAAAGACATGCAGTGAGGTTAACTGGCTACTCTAAATTGTCCATAGGTGTGAATGTGTGTGTGAATGGTTATTTCCCAAGTCCGGAAATGGGAGGGTTGTGGCAGGATGGGCATCCATCATAAAACTGTGCTCCAATTAATGACATGTGGATCAATAGAATCCACATGGCAGTGACCCCACACACATAAGTGGGACAAGCTGGAAGAAGTGAGTGAGAAGTCCATGTTTGAGTTTACCTTTCATAATAAGGTCTTTTACTTTATCAGGAATTTCACATGCTTTGTGATAAACAAAAATCTGTGACGTCAGTGAAAAACCCCTATACATACTATGGGAAAGTTTGACGTTCCACAAGGTTCTATCTTTGGCCCACTGCTTTTTTCTTAATGAGTAATATACTACCACCTGAGTAATATTACTCATAAGTATGGTATTAGCTTCCACTATTATGCTGATGACACACAGTTGTATGTTTCAGCAAGCCAAATGAGCAACATCAGCTTAATAAAATTGAGGACTGTGTAAAGGACATTAGAAACTGGATGTTTAACTTTCTTCTACTTAATTCTGACAAGACAGAAGTACGTGTACTAGGACCACATGCAGCTAGCTTTCTGTTTACATGGTAACTCTGGGTGGCTTTTCTTTTTCATCATTTGCAGCAGTAAAATACCTTGGGGTGATCATTGTACTCTAGCCTTTCATTTAAAACTCATGTAGATAATATTAGGAAGATAGCTTTCTTTTATCTCAGAAATATTGCTAAGATAAGAAATATAATGTCACTACACAATGCAGAAAAACTAGTTAATGACTTTGTTACCTCTAAGTTGGATTATTGTAATGCCTTATTGTCTGGATGTCCCAATAAGTGCATAAACAAGCTCCAGTTAGTCCAAAATGCAGCAGCAAGAGTCCTTACTATATTTAGAAGATATGACCACATCACCCTTATTTTATGCACATTGCGTTGGCTCCCAATCAAGTTTTGCATTGATTATAAAATAGTACTGCTATTGACCTGTAAAGCACTGAATGGTCTCATGTCACAATACCTGAGCAAACTTCTTGTCTTTTATGACCTGCCATGCCTACTTAGATCAAAAGATGCAGGTTATTTGTTGGTACCTCAAATAGTGAAGGCTATATCAGAAGGCAGAGCCAACTCTTACAGAGCCCCACAATTATGGAACAGCCTTCCAAATAGTGTTCGTGACTCAGACACAGTCTCAGTTTTTAAGTCTAGGCTGAAAACATATTTGTTTAGTCAAGCTTTTTGTTAATAGCTTTTTATTTAAACATATTTAATGTTCCAAGGTGGAATAATAATTAATAAGTAAAGTATAAAGCCCTGCGATGACCTGGTGACTTGTCCAGGGTGTACCCCGCCTCTCACTTATAGTCAACTGGGATAGGCTCCAGTTTGCCTGCAACCCTGTAGAACAGGATAAGCAGCTACAGATAATGAATGGATGGAAGTAAAGTATAATATTTATTGAGCAGTTAGTAGAAAATATATAGGATTAAATGCTTCCTAAAAGAATTACACATGGCATATCATCACTTTCGTAATAATTATGTTGATGTGATAAGTATACTCCACTTTAAAGAACATCCAAGTCAAACATGTGGCAGCAGTGCACTGCATAAAATCATGCAGATACAGGTCAAGATATTTAATTAATGTTTACATCAAACATGGACATTGGTGCCAGATGTGCTAGTTTGAGTATTTCAGAAACTGTTGATCTCCTGGGATTGTCACTGTAGTGTTTATACAGAATGGTGCAAAAAAAAAAAAAGCATCTGGTGAGCAGCATTTGTGCAGGCAGAAACAACTTGTTATTGAAAGAGGTCAGCGATTAATGGCCAGACTGTTTCAAACTTACAGAAAGGTTACAGTAAGTCAAATTTGAGGTGGGCTACAGCGACAGAAGACAGCATCAGAAGTTCCACTCCTGTTAACCAAGGACAGGAATCTGAGGCTACAATGGGCACAGGTTCACTTGAAGATCGATGAATCTTGAATTTTGCTGCAATGTGCAGATGGTAGGGTCAGAATTTGCCATCACCAGGATGAAGCCATGGACCCAAGTTGTCTTGTGTCAACAGTCCAGGCTGTTGATAGCAGTGGTGTAATGTTGTGAGCAGTTTTTTCTTGGCACATGTTATCCCTTTAATCCATATTTGGCCCCTCCCCAGTCACTAGATCTGAATCTAAAGGAGCATATTTTGGATGTGTTAGAACAGGAGACTCATAACATGAATGTGCGGCTGACAAATCTGTAGCAATTTTCTGATGATCATGTCAACATGGACCAGATTCTCAAAGGAATGTTTCTAGCACCTTGTGGATGCCATGCTACAAAAAATTGAGAGCAAAGGTGGGTCCTACCCAGTATTAGTATGGAGCATTTAGTATGTACTATTAGTTCCAAATAAAGCAGCTAGTTAGTGTATTTTTCCTATTAAGACAACTGTACCCTGGAAAAAAGTCTGTTCCAGGGAACTCACCGAGCTTAAAGCCATCTGGCGTCTGTCAGATGTTATCTCACTGTTAACTCTGCATGCAGTTCTGCATGTCTCAGCAGGATATTTGTGTTAGTGTACCATTTATATATTATTTTATATATTATATGTTGATATTTACATGTGATATTTGATATATGAATTAGCAACATGTGGAAGACAAAGGAGAGATGTGGTTAAAATCATAGGTACTGTTATAAGAGATGTTGCTTACCCTGTTATTCCTTTTGTGTAATGTCTTTCACTGTTTAAACACAGAGGCCTGGCTAGCTCTTTGAAGTTCCTGAGGGTAAAATGGCACATAGTTTAATGTATACAGAGAAGGGCATTTTCTGTATATGTCTTAGAGGAAAATTGTATAGTCATTTTGGAGCCATGCCACTAACATCTACACTGTCAGTTCATTTTCGAAAATCACCTGGTTGTTTTTAATTCTGTCCAGTGAGACTGTGCCTCAGATTCTTACTCTTGGCTGACAGGAGTGGAAAATGATGTGGATGTACTATTGTAGTCTATCTACAGTGGTGCTTGAAAGTTTGTGAACCCTTTAGAATTTTCTATATTTCTTCATAAATATGACCAAAAACATCATCAGATTTTCACACAAGTCCTAAAAGTAGATAAAGAGAACCCAGTTAAACAAATGAGACAAAAATATTATACTTGGTTATTTATTTATTGAGGAAAATGATCCAATATTACATATCTGTGAGTGGCAAAAGTATGTGAACCTTTGCTTTCAGTAGCTGGTGTGACCCCCTTGTGCAGCAATAACTGCAACTAAACATTTCCGGTAACTGTTGATCAGTCCTGCACACCGGCTTGGAGGAATTTTAGCCCATTCCTCCGTACAGAACAGCTTCAACTCTGGGATGTTGGTGGGTTTCCTCACATGAACTGCTCGCTTCAGGTCCTTCCACAACATTTCAATTGGATTAAGGTCAGGACTTTGACTTGGCCATTCCAAAACATTAACTTTATTCTTCTTTAATCATTCTTTGGTAGAACGACTTGTGTGCTTAGGGTCGTTGTCTCGCTGCATGACCCACCTTCTCTTGAGATTCACTTCATGGACAGAAGTCCTGACATTTTCCTTTAGAATTCGCTGGTATAATTCAGAATTCATTGTACCATCAATGATGGCAAGCCATCCTGGCCCAGATGCAGCAAAACAGGCCCAAACCATGATACTACCACCACCACCATGTTTCACAGATGGGATAAGGTTCTTATGCTGGAATGCAGTGTTTTCCTTTCTCCAAACATAATGCTTCTCATTTAAACCAAAAAGTTCTATTTTGGTCTCATCCATCCATAAAACATTTTTACAATAGCCTTCTGGCTTGTCCACGTGATCTTTAGCAAACTGCAGATGAGCAGCAATGTTCTTTTTGGAGAGCAGTGGCTTTCTCCTTGCAACCCTGCCATGCACACCATTGTTGTTCAGTGTTCTCCTGATGGTGGACTCATGAACATTAACATTAGCCAATGTAAGAGAGGCCTTCAGTTGCTTAGAAGTTACCCTGGGGTCCTTTGTGATCTCGCCGACTATTACACACCTTGCTCTTGGAGTGATCTTTGTTGGTCGACCACTCCTGGGGAGGGTAACAATCGTCTTGAATTTCCTCCATTTGTACACAGTCAATCTCACTGTGGATTGGTGGAGTCCAAACTCTTTAGAGATGGTTTTGTAACCTTTTCCAGCCTGATGAGCATCAACAACGCTTTTTCTGAGGTCCTCAGAAATCTCCTTTGTTCATGCCATGATGCACTTCCACAAACATGTGTTGTGAAGATCAGACTTTGATAGATCCCTGTTCTTTAAATAAAACAGGGTGCCCACTCACACCTGATTGTCATCCCACTGATTGAAAACACCTGACTCTAATTTCACCTTCAAATTAACTGCTAATCCTAGAGGTTCACATACTTTTGCCACTCACAGATCTGTAATATTGGATCATTTTCCTCAATAAATAAATGACCAAGTATAATATTTTTGTCTCATTTGTTTAACTGGGTTCTCTTTATCTACTTTTAGGACTTGTGTGAAAATCTGATGATGTTTTAGGTCATATTTATCCAGAAATATAGAAAATTCTAAAGGGTTCACAAACTTTCAAGCACCACTGTATGTCAAGGTTTCATGTGTGGTCTAATCAGAGATGTGTTTCTGCTCACCACAATTGGAAAGAGTGCTTATTTGAGTTACTATAGACTTTCTGTCAGCTCAAACCAGTCTGGTCATTTATCCATTACCTATACCACATATCTGTCAGGGTCATGGGGAAGCTGGAGCTAATCCCATCTGACATTGGGCAAGAGGTGGGGTACACCTTGGGCAGGTCACCAATCTATCACAGGGCTAACACAGTGAGACAGACAGCCATTCACACTCACATTTACACTTATAGGCAAGTTAGAGTAACCAGTTGACGCAATCCACATGTTTTTGGACTATGGGAGGAAACCCACATAGTCATGGGGGGAACATGCAAACTACAGAAAGACTCTGGTTGGCCCTAAGGTTTGAACTCAGCGCCTTCTTGCTGCATGGTGACAATGCTAACCACAACACCAACTATTCTGGTCATAGAGATCACATTTTTCCCCCCATTCTAATGTTTAATGTGAACATTACCTGATGCTCTTGGCCTAGATCTGCATGATTTTATGTATTGTGCTGATCCCACCTGATTGGTAGATTGGATAACTGCATGAATGTGCAGGTGCCCCTAATAAAGTGGACTGTGAGTATATGTATGTAGGTATTTATGTAATGAGACCATCAATGATGGCATAGCTCACTCTGGCCCTGCCTAGACCAGAACAAGCGATCTAAAGTGGGCCACCTTGCTCAGTTCTACTCTCAACCAGTTCAGCTCAAATATTTGCCAGAAAGAATCCAAAATGGCAAGGAATTGACCAAGAAGAAGCGATTTTCGTTGAACTGCTCATTAAGGTTTAATTAGTCCATAACTTCAGTATTAATAATTGTAATTAAGCAAATCTGGGTAGAAGTTATATGCGCCCTAGGTACCCCTACCTTCATGTCAGAAAGGATCAAAATTGGTGAAGAATTGAGGGAGAAGAAGCGATTTGTATGGAAACTGCTTGTTAGGGCTTAATTACTCTATATCATTATAAATTGCAATTATGCAAATTTGAGTAGAAGCTACAGTATATGCACCCCAGGCAGACCTATCTTCCTGCCAAAAAGAATAAAAATTGGTGAAGAAGAAGAAACCTTTATTTGTCACATGCACACTTCAAGCACAGTGAAATTCATCCTCTGCATTTAACCCATCTGAAAGAGTGAACACACGGACACACTCAGAGCAGTGGGCAGCCACACCAGAGCGCCCGGGGAGCAGTCAAGGGTCAGATACCTTGCTCAAGGGCACCTGAGCCCAAGGCCGCCCCACCTCAACCTAACTGCATGTCTTTGGATTGTGGGGGAAACCGGAGCACCCGGAGGAAACCCGCGCAGACACGGGGAAAACATGCAAACTCCACACAGAAAGGCCTTCACCGGCCGCTGGGTTCGAACCCGGAACCTTCTTGCTGTGAGGCGACCGTGCTAACCACTACACCACCATGCCACCCAGTGGTGTAGTGGTTAGAATTGAGAGAGAAGTAACTTTCATGAAATGTGGATGATACAGGACGAACAACAGATGACAGACAGACAATGGACAACACGTGAAAGCACAACTTTATTCATCACACACTTATGAAATTCCTCTCTGCATTTAACCCATCTGAAGCAGTGAACACACACATGCACACACACATGTGAGCAATGAGCACACACACATACCCAGAACAGTGGGCAGCCATGCTAACAGCGCCCGGGGAGCAGTTGGGAGTTACAGTAGGTGCCTCGCTCAAGGGCACCTCAGCCCAAGGCCGTCCCATATTAACCGCATGTCTTTGGACTGTGGGAGAAACCGGAGCACCCGGAGGAAACCCACGCAGACACAGGGAGAACATGCAAACTCCACACAGAAAGGCCCTCGCCGGCCACTGCGCTTGAACCCAGGACCTTCTTGCTGTGAGGCGACCATGCTAACCACTTACAACACCGTGCCGCCCAATGGCATAAGCTCACTGCTTGTCGGCCGGATGAGCTAATAACAATAATGTATGCGGTCAAAAGTATGTAAATATAGAATATTTTGTTATATAGAATGACATTTAAAAAAAGTAAAAAATTATAGTAATAGATATTTTAAATAGGCAGCATAGTGGTGTAGTAGTTAGCACTGTCGCCTCACAACAAGAAGGTCCTGGGTTCGAGTCCAGTGGCCGACGAGGGCCTTTCTGTGTGGAGTTTGCATGTTGTCTGTGTGGGTTTCCTCCAGGTGCTCTGGTTTCCCCCAAAGACATACAGGTTAGGCTAATTGGTGGCTCTAAATTGACCATGAGTTTGAATGGTTGTTTGTCTCTATGTGTCAGCCCTGCAATGACCTGGTGACTTGTCCAGGGTATACCCCATCTCTCGCCCATAGTCAGCTGGGATAGGCTCCAGCTTGCCTGCGACCCTGCACATGATAAGCAGCTACAGATAATGGATGGATATTTTAAATAATAAAATAATTCAATAAATATCAAAGGAACCACACTCAATTAAATTCAAAATTAAAAAGATACTGTATGTTTTTCAAATGCTTTTTAAGGATGAATCAAGGGTCAAAGTCAGCTATGCTGCATCAGCCCTGTAGCAGAGAGGGTTAAAGGCCTACCTCAAGGGCCCAATAGTGGCAGCTTGGCAGTGCTGGGGTTTGACCTTTTGATCAGTAACCCTGAACCTTAACCTTTGAGCCACCAATTCCCTCACAGCCCACATGAGTAAATTTTCCTATTCAATAATGTCACATTGATGATTCATGCATAACAGAACAAAAATGCCACATTTGTTTCACAATCCATCAGTGTACAATAGTAGTGAAATAAATGAACTGGTATCACATGCCTTCATCACAACAATAATTTGTGATGGTCATCTGATAGCGTGTAAGCTGCTCATGATTAAGGCTAGAAGGTAAAATTAAAGGGAGGGAGCAGAATATTTGCTCATTTTGTAGCTATTACTGGTGCCTTTGTACTAAGGGATGTGTGGGTGTAAGAGAGAAGGCAGCAGCGATATGCATTTGCAGTGAAGTGTGAGGTTAAAAAAAAAGTGATCTGACTATTCTCATTATGGTCACATGTCCATGTATTAGCTATATCCAGTCTAGGACTACAATGAAAGGATCACATATCTGAAAGCTTAAAAAGATTTGATTTTTGTGTTCACATGTAGATTTAAAACAAAACAAAACATGGCATGATACTGTGAACCTAGTACCAAAAAGATGTTCTGCAGAGTTTTTTCAGCTTTAATTTAACAGCTGACCCAGTTACACTGTGAACTTGGGAATATTTGTATGGTAGACAATATTTAGACTTTAGCTAAACTATATTTGTGAATAGTGTCTGCTTGCTTTCACTACATATATATTTTTGATTAACATATAGTAATTTCTAATTATTCAAACACTTGAGGCTCAGAAGTCCTGTCCTGGAGTTGCCTCATCTAACTTAACACACCTGGCTTAATTCAGCTAATTATTCAAACCATGGAAAGTTGAATTTCATGTGTTAATTCCTGGGTTACACTACAATATTCAAACTGATTAATGATTAGCAGAATTTCATGTAAACAAAGTTCACAGTCAACTGACCCTAAGATCAAGATTACATTTTCGTGAGACAGTATTTCCCCTATATTATAGCATGATACACTAATAGGAAGACACTCTGAACAGGATGCTAGCTCATCACAGCATGCACCCTGAGGGCAATTTAGCATAGCCAATCCACAAACAAGTATGTTTTGGAAAAGGTGGGGGGAATCTGCGATCTAGAGATCCCAGAGCAACTCCACATGAATGCAGGGATAAAATGCACTTTACGGTAACTTAAGCTCAGGATCGAACCAAAGACAGTGGAGCTGTGAGGCATTAATGAAATTAAATCTTTATAATAAAATTGTATACCATAATTAGAATATTGTATGTTAGTGTGGTGCTCAAAAAGCAAGATCAATCAATAAAAAAAAAAACGGTATACAACACAAAAACATGTTGTACAACAACGGTACAACGTTTTTTTTCCCCCATTTATTTTAAAAATGTCTGGTAACAAAGTGCATTTGTAACGTCACAGGTTAACAGCCTACATTCAACATTTCTGAGGTAACATGGTTATCATTGGCATAAGCTTACTGGTGCTGATAAAAATCACACCATCTTTTTCCTATTCAAATGGCAAGAATATTAAAAAAAACAAAAAAAAACACTACTGTTCTCAGTGCAAAAGAAAAACAAAAACAAACAAACCCACAAAAATGAAAAACTTCGCACCGAAGGAATTTGAATGAAAGAAGCACGTCTGACAAGATTGCACATCTTGCTCACTTTGTGCCTCATTGTCAAGTTATTACAGTATTTAACAGAATGTCCATTACTTCAATTTTTTTAATCATTATTAAAACAGGATCCAGAAGCTCGATTTATTCAGCTTGAGATGCAAAGGTTGGCATTACCATCATTTTTGGAGTTTGCATTTTATTTACGTAAATGTCCTTCATATAATTAAATGCTCAGTTTGTAGCTGGTGTCCAGTTGCCATCACCTGTTGAAGCATGGTGCTGTGCATGAGTAAACAGAGTTCACCTGGTAGGACCTGTTTGGCATCATCTTAGAATCCAATGGTACAGAGACAGTCTGAGCCTGTGCTTGCCCATGTGATTGGCCACTAGATGCCTGCAGTGAACCATTGTGGCACAGGTAGGCACTTGAGGCATGGGCCGAAGCCAGCGCAGGTTGGCAGCTCTGCTGGGTGAACTGCAAGGCCGGTCTGTGGACATACTGGGCTACTGTGGCACTCTGGCTTTGTGCTGGATACATGGCCTGCCTTGTCTGTGGACTGGGTTGCTGTAGTTGGCACTTTTGCTTGTTGGCTTCCTTTACATCACTATCATGGGCACTATGAAGAAAATAAAGGTTTACAGTCAGCACAAGAAATCAAGTGGAACATTACAGCAGTGATGCTAGCTGGGATTTTCTCGAATATAATACAGGTTACTTGAATGATATCTTGTATGAAAAAGATACATCACTCACAGAAGTAGTCTCTCCAAACAGGGCAGTAGCTGCTCCCAAGTGTAGGCAGACAGCCGCTGTAGACGAGGAGGCCAGGTTGGAACCAAATGCAGGATTACCCGAGATGAAGCCACACAGGCAGCAGCTATCAATGATGGCGCAAATCGTAGAAATGTATGGTCTAGGAAAGAAATGCATTTTTTAAGGGAAAACAAAACAAAACAAAAAAAAAAACACACAACCCACAATAAGGAAAGCTTTTAGGGTGCCTAATATGTGTTATGAGCAAAAGGGATGCATCTTATTCTGAAAGCAGTCTTCAAAACATTTACGAAGTGAATCCAAGTCAATTTAAGTGTATCAACTTTACCTTGCAAAGAGACTTCCAGAAAGTAATCTACATATTTGTTCATATACAACATTGTCTTCTCTAAGCATGCCATTGGCCAGCCATCATGTAGATCTGTTTCACTGACAGCAATCGACAGGTAATACTCGATGAAGTGGGCAGCTGTGGGTAAGTAGATGTTCCAGTGGAAGGTCTCTAGCAGCAGCAGCTCCATGTGCAATAGGCCTGGTTTGGTCAACACCAAGTTCATGGAGCTCATACAAGCGAGGCTGTTGAGGGTTTCCAGCTTCGGCACTCTGTCTTCTCTTTCTTCAAACTTACCTGTGGCAAAAGGGTTTTGAAGATCAACTTGCATGCATTTGCCATTTCATAAAGGTGCATCGACTATATAGTTGCATTTTGGATACCTGTAGACTATCTATTGCTATGCACAGTTTGTCAGATGCTGGCCTTTATTCTGTACCCTGAAACATATCCACTACAAAGCCGGTAACTTACTAGCCAGAAGTATGCACGAAAGTGCCACCATGTGGAGCTGCTGCACAGAGATGTCATAGCGGTCCATGAAGAGGTCCAGCAGGTACACAGCCAGGTGTCTAGCTGCAGGACACAGCCTGAACCGGTTGCTCACTATAGCGATGAGGTCTGCAAAGTAGCGTCGAAGGTTCAGTTGTGGCGACTGACCTTTGTAAACAGGCAGCCTCAGCTCCTTAAAAAAAGAAAAGAAAGACACGGACATTCATGGTTCCCATCAACAGTTGCAGACAGTAGGATTAGAGAGCAAAAGTTAGAAGAAAGGAGATAGACCTTGTAACGTAGAGCATGGTAAATATCTCCAGCAAGTTGGCCTTTCCACCACTGGCCCTCCAGCTCCATTGGGTGCAAAGTGTCAGGATGCTTTAGAATCACAGAGATCTGAGTTAATGATGCAGGTCAACTTACTTTCAGCAAAGCAGAGCTTGCAACAATAAAAAGCTCCAGTGCAAACGTGCAACTACCAGCTCCTCTAATTGCAAAGGTCACTCCCATTCAGTATGCACTCTGATCACGAGTCATGACAAAAAGAGGTCGTGTGAACGAGTGAGACACTGATCATCACCCACTGTGGCCAACAGCCAGTTCTTTTAATCAAGAATTACTCATTTAACAAGTGACAATAAACTCAGAATGCGAATCTTAGACAAGAGTCCATCCAGTGCTTTGTCAGTTCTAAAAACTAGCCAGCTGACAGCCTTAAAGCGAAACACAAAGGCTGTTTTGTCAGACAATAAATGTGACATCAAACGTGCCTGCAGAAAACCAGTTTAAACCATAACCACCAAGTGTGAGCCCTAACTCCAGGCTCTCGAATACCCGATTAGCCTACTCACCCAGAGCTGCGTACACACTACAAAATAGCAAAGTTTATCCCTGAACATCGAAATGGACACAAATATAACTGAAGAGCACCAACGGCGATGTTCATGTCTACGATTGAACATTGGAGCTGGTTATAAGAAACACATCGCACAGAAACGTTTGCCAACTTCGGCCAATTGAATTCCTTCTTACGATTCCCAAACTTCACTGAGCAACCAATCAGAGGCAGGCGTGCAGTGACGTCACGCAGTCAGGAACACATGAGCCGGACTTGCAATCCAGTGAAAACTTGTTTATTGGGGATATTCACAAGGACGCGTTATATGGAATCAATTTTGTGCCAAAAATGTTACTTTTGAAATATCAAACAAAAACGATAAATCAAAATAATAAAAAAGTCAATTTTTTTTAGACTGGCAAACAAATTATTCGTGTAATCGTGCAAAATATCGGTCTTTTCAGAAACCTTTTATTTTTGTTCAGTTTTGTTTGACGTAATTTATTTGGGTTGCGATTCCAGCTTTCTCGTTTGCGCTCACTGACTTTTTGCTTGCAGTTTTGGCACAAACTTCACGTGTGGGCGGGCTGTCCAGGAATGCATTCCCATTGGCTAACTTGTGTTTGACTGACAGCTACGCTCAGCCATTCCCTACTCGGATTCTGGCGGATTGTTTGATGAGTGACCGATCCACTGACGGTAAACAAGGATCGAGTGGACTTCAGTGGCGACTATGATATTGAATTAATTCAACAAAGTGTAAGTGCGGGACAAATGTGTTGTATGTATTGCAGTAGTGCACAATATGCAGGTGTTTCGTGGCAAGTCAAATGTTAAACTTAGCTCCACTACCCAATATAATAGCTGTCTTGCTAACGTTAAACACGCCTGCATAATGTGGACTACTGCAGCACATACAGCACATTTATCCCGCACTTACACTTTGTTGAATTAATTCAATATCATAGTCGCCACTGAAGTCCACTCGATCCTTGTTTACGGTCACTCGTCAAACAATCCGCCAGAATCCGAGTAGGGAATGGCTGAGCGTAGCTGTCAGTCAAACACAAGTTAGCCAATGGGAATGCATTCCTGGACAGCCCGCCCACACGGGAAGTTTGTGCCAAAACTGCAAGCAAAAAGTCAGGGAGCGCAAATAGACTGGTACCAAAATCCAGAATTGTGACACCCAAAGGCATTTTTGAGACAAAGTCGGCAAACAGTCTTATTTTGTCAATTTGGGTGTGCCGAATTCAAATCTGCAATATGCCGAGCTCTATCTGACCTCTGTTGACCTCTAGAGGTCATTGAACTTTGGGCCTGTAAACGTCTCAGCTGAACCCAGTTTCTCAGCTTTCTAAGGAATGAAATGTACTAAAATGATTAATGAAGTTAGCAAACGGCCTGGTTTGTTAAATGTTTGGGTGCTGAATTCATTTTTCATTTGTAAAACGACATATGACCTCTGACAACCTCAAGGTCATTAAACTTGGCCTATTGGCCTATGCATTTAACGGCATTTTTAAACTGACTTTACTCCTCAAAAAGAATATGAACAGACACAAAAAACAAATAGAAAGGAACAAATACAACATTAAATGCCAGTCCATGTACATGTGACTTACTTTTCACAATGAGAATGCCGAGGCGATCACCTTACATAACATTGCATTACATTTAGCGGTTATTGTTTATACAAAGCTACTGAGAAAAGGACAGATTCAGCAGCATACAAAATGTGGGGGTATACAGGGTATACAGCTTAATCAGGGTTAGTATATATGAGAGTTTTTTTCTTTGTTGTTTGTTTTTTGTTTTGTTTTAAATGGGGTAAAGCCTTTACAAAAAACAACAAAGAAAAAAACTCTCATATATACTAACCCTGATTAACCTGTATGCCCCCACATTTTGTATGCTGCTGAATCTGTCCTTTTTTCAGTAGCTTTGTATAAACAATAACCGCTAAATGTAATGCAATGTTATGTAAGGTGATCGCCTAGGCATTCTCATTGTGAAAAGTAAGTCACATGTACATGGACTGGCATTTAATGTTGTATTTGTTCCTTTCTATTTGTTTTTTGTCTGTTCATGTTCTTTTTGGGGGAGTAAAGTCAGTTTAAAAATGCCGTTAAATCTATAGGCCAAGTTTAATGACCTTGAGGTTATCAGAGGTCATATGTCGTTTTACAAATGAAAAATGAATTCAGCACCCAAACATTTAACAAACCAGGCCATTTGCTAACTTCATTAATCATTTTAGTACATTTCATTCTTTAGAAAGCTGAGAAACTGGGTTCAGCTGAGACGTTTACAGGCCCAAAGTTCAATGACCTCTAGAGGTCAACAGAGGTCAGATAGAGCTCGGCATATTGCAGATTTGAATTCGGCACACCCAAATTGACAAAATAAGACTGTTTGCCGACTTTGTCTCAAAAATGCCTTTAACTCCTTAAATAAGCACTTTTTTGAATTTTGGTACCAGTCTAAAACGAGAAAGCTGGAATCGCAACCAAAATAAATTACGTCAAACAAAACTGAGAAAGACGCGGAACAAAAATAAAAGGTTTCTGAAGAGCAATACACTGATATTTTGCACGATTACACGAATAATTTGTTTGCCAGTCTAAAAAAAATGACTTTCTTTTTTTTTTTTTAATTTTGATTTATCGTTTTTGTTTGATATTTCAAAAGTATTGCATGAACATTTTGGCACAAAATTGATTCCGGGCAGCTGCCCAGGGCCTCGGCCACTAGGGGGCCTCGGAGGTAGCGAGATCGGAAAATATGAAGCGATATTTTCATAAGGCGGCACAGTGGTGTAGTGGTTAGCGCTGTCGCCTCACAGCAAGAAGGTCCGGGTTCGAGCCCCGTGGCCGGCGAGGGCCTTTCTGTGCGGAGTTTGCATGTTCTCCCCGTGTCCGCGTGGGTTTCCTCCGGGTGCTCCGGTTTCCCCCACAGTCCAAAGACATGCAGGTTAGGTTAACTGGTGACTCTAAATTGACCGTAGGTGTGAATGTGAATGGTTGTCTGTGTCTATGTGTCAGCCCTGTGATGACCTGGCGACTTGTCCAGGGTGTACCCCGCCTTTCACCCGTAGTCAGCTGGGATAGGCTCCAGCTTGCCTGCGACCCTGTAGAACAGGATAAAGCGGCTAGAGATAATGAGATGAGATGAGATATTTTCATAAGTTTTGATCATATTGATAACATTTTTGATGCATTTTGCCACCCGTAAGGAAGCCCACCTTGTCCTGTCGCATAAATTACCCGCCATTGTCAATATGATCACTGTCCACCATGTCTTCACACGCTACGCCAGCTTGAGTTCAATGATTTAATTAATGACTTCACTTTCCAGAAAAGTAGGAAAGTGCCCTTGTAAGTTGACCCATGGCTGTCAAACTGAATGCGCAAAGCTGTGTGCCACTGCTGTTTGGGACATTACGTATGTGAAAGGATGAAATGTTTCACATAGCCTAACATTTTGAGATTTATTTCTGAGAAGCAAGATGTTTTTCTTTCTTTGTTCTCGCTCTTTGTTTTCACAAGTTAAAAGTCGCCTGGATTCCAAAATGAAAACGAACGGTTATATACCAAATGAATGTTCTTGTGCTGAATACTAAAGAAACTGTTGTAGGCCGAGGTTATGTTCTTGACCTGTTGTTCATTGACTCACTCATTCAAAGGCTTCTTGAGGCTAAACTTTAGTTAACCAGACTTGTTAACCGTGATGTCTGATGGATTTTTTCACCATTGCTTTTTCTCGATTAAATAGGTGTTGATGGATATAAAGTTTTATCGTTCAATAGTATTTCTAATTGTGCCACTGTCATTATTTAAGTTTCTGTGTCTAGTTAGCAGTGTTGGGCAAGTTACTTCAAAACTGTTTTGCATTATTTATTACTTGTTACTGTCATTTTAAAGTAATTCGTTACATTACAATATTACTGTACTTAAAATGTAAGGCATTACACTACTATTGCATTACTTTTAAGTTACTCTCACCAAAAATAACTGGAAGTATGGATTTGGCAATCTAAATGTAGCTCAAGACGTTCAATTAGCTCATCACACATCCAGTGGAAGGTGATGTGGTATCTGACTGAGCTAGGCTTATGGTTAAAAACACTAGAATATAATAGCCACAGTGATGGCTCATGGCACAATACAAGGAACAATCATCGCAAGAACAGACAAAAGGTGAAAGTCTGGCAAATTGTGATAGAAATACTGTAACTTTAGGCCTATTCATATTAACATTAATTGAACTGTATTGTATTGTAATGTCTAAAGATATGACAGGATACAAAATTAGCATTTCTATGCCTTTATTGTTTTCAAGTTTACAGCATTAAGCATAGTTTATGCTTCATAAAAAAAAAAAGATTAGCCCTAAGGGATATGACTCCATTTCAGAAATTTAACAAAAATGAACATATTATGGCAAATCGTAGCCTACAATAAAACTGGCCTGAAAAAAACCCCACAAGCCTTTTAAATCACAGCTAGACAATGACTATTAGCTATATGAGGCTACCCAGTCACATTTCGAAAAACAGAATTAGAAATAACAAAATCAAAGTGCTTTTAATGATACTGAAGTGCTTAGGCCTATTAGCCCTCGAAGGAAAGGCAGCTAAATCACTTTAGTCTGACTTCCGACCCGAAAAAAAACCTCAGTTATACGGGACAAAAATGTAAACAAACTGTCAGCATATCTTCAACAACGTACTCCGCCACAAGTCTCCTAACCTCTTGAGGCTGAAGGAGCATCTCAGAGCGGCAGAACGTTAATTTTGGCTGCTTTGTGATTTTATCGCCACTCTCATCCTCCGCTTGCTTCCTTGCTAACTTCATGTTACTATGGCACTTCTGTAAATGTTTAGTTAAATTACTGGTGCTATTTTGGGAAGTGGACAGTTCTTTAGGTTTAGCACACAAAGTGCATTTGACTACGATGTTCTTCATGTCCTTATTTTTCACAAACTTAAAGTAATGGGCGTGTGCCCATCTGGAGAATGTGCTGTCCGACATTAGATCAGCTGCAGGTTCACTCCTCTCTCTCTCCTGTCTGACTAGCCTAAAGGAAAAGGAAGTGAAACATTTTGCGCGGACGTTTCACCTCTGCTGATCTCGCATGATTTTGGCGAATTTGTATGAAGGAAAAAAACCCCACCACTTCATTCCAGGTTAAAAATGCATTGTAACGCGTGTTACTGACATTTGTACCAAGTAAAATATTACCAAATTTTTTCTGTAATGCCTTATATTACCGTGTTACTGCAAAAAGCAATGCATTACAGTAATTTGTTACTTTTGTAACGCGTTACTCCCAACACTGCTAGTTAGACAGGCACGTCTGAGGGGGTGAATTTGCTGAGCGCAGTTGACAGCAGGTGGGGGTGGGGCCTCGGGGGGGGGGTCTGCCCAGGGCCTCGGCAAGGGTTAACGCGGCCCTGGATATTCATGTTAGAAATAGTATGCATAGTAACAAGCACCTTAGAAATGCTGTAGATTGTACTTCACCTTCCATGGCAAAGTTTTTTTGGTCTTCTATTGTGGGCGATTTACAGTGGAATAAGGCTTGTTGTATTATTAACAAATACTCTATCAATAATAAGGTAAAAAGTTTCTTTCAATATTTTACACCGTATCTATCCAGTCAAAGATGTGCTGAAAAAATTCAAAATAAATGATGAATACACTTGTACTTTTTGTAGTTCAACAGAAGAAACTATTTTCCATTTATTTTTTCACTGTATGTATTCAAATATGTTTTGGACAGATATGCAAAACTTTATAAACAGAGAAACAGGATACAATGTCATTATTAATGTTTTCGATGTTATGTTATATTTTGTGGCGGCACAGTGGTGTAGTGGTTAGTGCTGTCGCCTCACAGCAAGAAGGTCCGGGTTCGAGCCCTGTGGCCGGCGAGGGCCTTTCTGTGCGGAGTTTGCATGTTCTCCCCGTGTCCGCGTGGGTTTCCTCCGGGTGCTCCGGTTTCCCCCACAGTCCAAAGACATGCAAGTTAGGTTAACTGGTGACTCTAAATTGACCGTAGGTGTGAATGTGAATGGTTGTCTGTGTCTATGTGTCAGCCCTGTGATGACCTGGTGACTTGTCCAGGGTGTACCCCGCCTTTCGCCCATAGTCAGCTGGGATAGGCTCCAGCTTGCCTGCGACCCTGTAGAACAGGATAAAGCGGCTAGAGATAATGAGATGAGATGAATACTTTTAGGAAAATTCCATATACATAAAGCAAAATGGTCTGATTCCAAACCTTCTCATCTCAGTATCTGTAGCCGCTTTATCCTGTTCTACAGGGTCGCAGGCAAGCTGGAGCCTATCCCAGCCGACTACGGGCGAAAGGCGGGGTACACCCTGGATAAGTCGCCAGGTCATCACAGGGCTGACACATAGACACAGACAACCATTCACACTCACATTCACACCTACGGTCAATTTAGAGTCACCAGTTAACCTAACCTGCATGTCTTTGGACTGAGGGGGAAACCGGAGCACCCGGAGGAAACCCACGCGGACACGGGGAGAACATGCAAACTCCACACAGAAAGGCCCTCGCCGGCCACGGGGCTCGAACCCAGGACCTTCTTGCTGTGAGGCGACAGCGTTAACCACTACACCACCATGCCGGCCCTGAAGGACTCATAACTCATATAATAGACTTCCTCTGGCTTTTTTTTGTTTGTTTTGTTTGTTTGTTCCCTTGCATTGTTGAGAACTGACAGACATTGTACCTTTTTGTTTGTTAAATAAATAATTAATCAAACAAACAAACAAACAAACAAAAAAGACTTGCAATCCAGTGAAGATTTTTGTTCACAAACAGAGATTTTCAAAATGACAACCTAAATTGTCACATTTTCTCCTTGAACTGTTCAGTGACAGAATGCTCCTTCCCAAGTGCAGGACGAACAGACTTAAAAACTCCTTTGTCCCTCACGCCATCAGACTGTACAACTCCTCTCTGGGGGGGAGGAGGGGTAACAGGAGGACAGAGGACGGGAAGGAGCAGTAACCTAGCCTAACAATAAGGAATACCGGACAATGTGCAATATAATGTGCAATAAAAAAGTGCAATATCTTTCCTGCTCCCCCCCCACACCCTAACCCCACTTCTCCCCCCCTTTCCCCCCTCCCCCCTTCCTCTCTTCCCCATATCTTATTCTTTTATGTTTGTATATGTAAATACTTAATTTATTTTAATTTATCTAGAAGTTTTCTCTATTTCTTTTCTCTGTTTATCTGTAATGATGCTGCTGGAATCTTAATTTCCCTGAGGGAACCCTCCCAAAGGGATCAATAAAGTTTTATCTAATCTAATCTAATCTAATCTAATCTAATCTAATCTAATCTAATCTAATCTAATCTAATCTAATCTAACTGAATTCTTTCAGCTGCTTAAATCACTCAGTTTAGTCAGACATCCCAACGTGACAAAATTCATTTCAGGGAGGTCCCTGAAATGACGTCCTTTTTTGGGGGGACAAATGCACTCTTTTCATTCCGCATGTTAGCTTTGGCATGGTTTTACGCTGGATGCCCTTCCCGACGCAACCCTCTCCAATTTAACTGGGCTTGGGACCGGCACCAAGAGTACGCTTATGCACCCCCAGTGGCTGTGCAGGAAAATGGGGGCTGCGATAGTGAGGTGAGAAAGAGAGTGCAGGCAGGGTGGAGCAGTTGGAGAAGGATTTTGGGAGTAATTTGTGATAGGAAAGTCCCAGCAAAAGTGAAAGGTAAGATGTATAAGACAGTAGTGAGACCAGCTGTGATGTATGGATTGGAGACCGTACCCTTAACGAAGAGACAGGAGGCAAAGTTGGAGGTGGCGGAGTTGAGGATGTTAAGGTTTGCGATGGGAGTGACAAGGTTGGACAGGATAAGGAACGAGCACATCAGAGGGACAGCACATGTGGAGAGCTTGGGAATTAAGCTAAGAGAGATGAGA
This sequence comes from Neoarius graeffei, assembly GCF_027579695.1. Taxonomy (NCBI): domain Eukaryota; kingdom Metazoa; phylum Chordata; class Actinopteri; order Siluriformes; family Ariidae; genus Neoarius; species Neoarius graeffei. The sequence continues at coordinate 65,360,212 of NC_083575.1, read as the reverse complement.
CTGAGATGGTACGGGCACATCCTGAGAAGAGATGCAGAGCATGTTGGAAAGAGAATGTTGAGGATGGAGCTGCCAGGCAAACGAAAACGAGGAAGGCCAAAGAGGAGATACATGGATATGGTGAGAGAGGACATGAAAGTGGCAGGTGTGGTAGAGAAGGATGCGGAAGACAGGGAGCAATGGAGACGAAAGATCTGCTGTGGCGATCCCTAATCGGGAGCAACCAAAAGAAGAAGAAATACACTGCTGGGGGGTATTGGGGTAGTCCTCCAGAACATTTTGGATTTGGTTGATGTGATTTCCTGCACCCTGTGATGACCTGGCGACTTGTCCAGGGTGTACTCTGCCTTTCGCCTGTAGTCAGCTGGGATAGGCTCCAGCTTGCCTGCGACCCTGTAGAACAGGATAAAGCGGCTAGAGATAATGAGATGAGAGATGATTTCCTGCATTCTGGTGGATTTTGGAGATGAACAATACCTGAATTCACTCAGATTCATAGCTGCACCCTGACTTAGCTGCCCCCCAACACATAAACTATGATAAGTACAATGTGCCATATATTAAGCTGATTGAATCTGGACACCCAGAGTATTCCTTACTCTTATCAGACACTTTTGCATAGTCTGATCTAAAACGTGTCTTATATTTTTTTTTTCTTGGGGCACTCTGCCTCTGCCATATGACGCTCCTGCTCCTATGCACTGACTGACTGAATCATCGTTAGAGGGAGAAGCGCGCGGAAGATGGTGGCCAGTTCATCTCTTCTCCTCTCCACTGTTTTGGCCAAACAGCGCACGCAGAGGCGGGAGAAAACATGCCTTGCGCGCTGTCGCCGCCACATTGCAACCGCATGCACACACTTATGAACCACCAGAAGGCATGCATGTACACTTGTTTTTATTTTTCCTTAAACCGGAAATATGCGTTGTGAAATTGGCCACATCCCAAACCGCACTCTATCCTACTCAATAGTGTGCCACCACACCACAGGCTGCATGGGCCTGTTATTGTGACATACAGCAAGCTTGCATCTGGTCGGTTCAGGATGAAGCTTGCTTGCTTGTTCTAGATTCCGTGAGATTGTATGTAATTTGCGGGCATCAGGGAGCCGCTATCAATATGCGGGAGACTCCCGGAACTTCCGGGAGACTTGGGATGTCTGGTTTACTAAACAACAAAAGTAATCAGCCACTGAAGCATTTTCTCCATCTCTTCAGGACCTGTACAAGTCCAGGACCTTGAGGAGAGCAGAAAGGATTGTGGACAAACCCTCTCACAGTGGACACAAACTTTTCCAACTCCCCTCTGGTAGGAGGTTGCGGTCCATTAGAACCAAAACCTCACACCATAAGGCCAACTTTTTCCCCACTACAGCTGGCCTCATCAATAAGGTCAGAGACCCCCCACTCACTCTAAACTCTGACCTCACACTTCCAACCTGTAACATTAAAGCACTTTGTCTCTGAACTGCGATTTTGCACATTTCAAGGTCATGTGAACTTTTATTGCGGCACACACTATACAGCTTGATTATTGATTGAGCTCGTTACACATATTCTCTTCCTCTCACTCAGTCATATCATGTCTCTTCTCCATCTTCATCATGTGACTTATTTTTGCACATTCCGGGACATACTGTACAGCTTGGACTTCAACAACTCATGCACGTACCCTTTAAATTTGTCCACTTTTCAGATTTGTATACAACCCCAATTCCAAAAAAGTTGGGACAAAGTACAAATTGTAAATAAAAAAGGAATGCAATAATTTACAAATCTCAAAAACTGATACTGTATTCACAATAGAACATAGACAACATATCAAATGTCGAAAGTGAGACATTTTGAAATTTCATGCCAAATAATGGCTCATTTGAAATTTCATGACAGCAACACATCTCAAAAAAGTTGGGACAGGGGCAATAAGAGGCTGGAAAAGTTAAAGGTACAAAAAAGGAGCAGCTGGAGGACCAAATTGCAACTCATTAGGTCAATTGGCAATAGGTCATTAACATGACTGGGTATAAAAAGAGCATCTTGGAGTGGCAGTGGCTCTCAGAAGTAAAGATGGGAAGAGGATCACCAATCCCCCTAATTCTGCGCCGACAAATAGTGGAGCAATATCAGAAAGGAGTTCGACAGTGTAAAATTGCAAAGAGTTTGAACATATCATCTACAGTGCATAATATCATCAAAAGATTCAGAGAATCTGGAACAATCTCTGTGCGTAAGGGTCAAGGCCGGAAAACCATACTGGGTGCCTGTGATCTTCGGGCCCTTAGACGGCACTGCATCACATACAGGCATGCTTCTGTATTGTAAATCACAAAATGGGCTCAGGAATATTTCCAGACAACATTATCTGTGAACACAATTCACTGTGCCATCTGCCGTTGCCAGCTAAAACTCCATAGTTCAAAGAAGAAGCCGTATCTAAACATGATCCAGAAGCGCAGACGTCTTCTCTGGGCCAAGGCTCATTTAAAATGGACTGTGGCAAAGTGGAAAACTGTTCTGTGGTCAGACGAATCAAAATTTGAAGTTCTTTATGGGAATCAGGGACGCCGTGTCATTCGGACTAAAGAGGAGAAGGACGACCCAAGTTGTTATCGGCACTCAGTTCAGAAGCCTGCATCTCTGATGGTATGGGGTTGCATTAGTGCATGTGGCATGGGCAGCTTACACATCTGGAAAGACACCATTAATGCTGAAAGGTATATCCAGGTTCTAGAGCAACATATGCTCCCATCCAGACGACGTCTCTTTCAGGGAAGACCTTGCATTTTCCAACATGACAATGCCAAACCACATACTGCATCAATTACAGCATCATGGCTGCGTAGAAGAAGGGTCCGGGTACTGAACTGGCCAGCCTGCAGTCCAGATCTTTCACCCATAGAAAACATTTAGCGCATCATAAAATGGAAGATACGACAAAAAAGACCTAAGACAGTTGAGCAACTAGAATCCTACATTAGACAAGAATGGGTTAACATTGCTATCCCTAAACTTGAGCAACTTGTCTCCTCAGTCCCCAGACGTTTACAGACTGTTGTAAAG